>NC_084883.1:54142500-54769166 GCF_023558435.1 Drosophila sulfurigaster albostrigata
CCTGCAAACGTTTCTCCTTGCGAAACTGTCCATTATCGGTCTGAAAGCGGAAATATCTTTCGGGTCCCTCATCCGTTTGAATGTGGTACTGACTTTGGCTGGAATCGCCCCACGAGGCTGTTGCCAGCACGACGAATGTTAACTGCAATGAAATTATTGTCGACAGGGGGTCAGTAACACTTTTGCACTTGCCGGTTGCCACTTTGCTACTATTTTGTGTTTTGTTTTTTTTTTGACTAATGGCATCTGGATCTGGCCAAACGTGGCCACAACTCAAAGTGATAGACAAATGCCAGCTGTGTGCTGGCTACCCATAAGACCAAGGTAGCCAAACGTGTTCAGTGTTTAGCGTTTCAGAGTCAAGGTGATGCGAGCAGAGATGCAACCGCAACACTCTGACGCAACATGCACAACATGTTGCAAACGGAAATGTGGCATGTGAAAGTGACCACCACAAGTCGCAATGCGAACCGGTTGCGTATACGCGATGCGACGTGTTTGCGTCGATTGTTCATGGACAAGGTTAGCCAATTCTTGTTTTGGCCAATTACTTGAATTCTAATGCCACCCGCACGCCGCCTCAATTATTTCAGCGTGCAGTCATAAAGCACATTGAAATCGCAATTGCCACAAGAGCATTGCCCCTGTGGGCGTCGTGAAATATTCTTCGCTTCAATTAAGCCAATGTTCGTTTAGCTCGCTTATTTATACCCGAAGCAGACATAGAAAAGAAGGGTATTATAACTCTGTCTGTACGTATGAGCACTTGAATCGCTGAGACTATAAGAGATACACAGAATTTTTTCTTCAATATACCATATACATGTTGTGGTATATTTTAGTATTTTATTGGTAAACTAATTAAAACTTTGTCTGTTCGTATAAGCACTTAGATATCTGAGACTATTATAAATATACGGAAATTGGTATATTAATATACCAAATATACATTTTAGTATATTTCAGTATTTTTCGGTATATTAATTTGCAGTTTCAATTGACAATACTGAATTGGGTATTTTAACATTGTGTCTCCGAAATTGATAGCACTTGTTATATCAATATACCAAAGGTACATTTCGGTATATTTTAGTATGAAAATATCGCATTGGATATTAAGACTCTGATGGCCTTTATGAGCACTTATGTTAGATCTAAGGACTATAAGAGATAAAGAGGACTTAGTATATTAATATACTAAATTACATTTCGATATATTTCAGTATTTTTCAGCATATTGAAATAATAATACTGCATTATTTGGATTTTATTAAAACCGATTAGCGGGTGTCTCACAGTCGAGCATACTCTACTATAGCTTTTTTGACTTGTTTATTATAATTTTGTGCTTGTTACCCGATTCGTCGCTTGACGTTTAATTTATTTCGCCTTAATTAATTATTCTTTTACATATTTATTTCGTTAGGTGTTGTTTTATGACAGGTTGCTGTGGGCTGTAAATATGAATGAGCTCTAATTACTTTATGCGTTTATTTTTAGACGGGTAACTTTTATTTTTTTTTTTTTGTTTTAACTCAAACATTTTACTCAATTTAAGTAGCATTTTAAATGCATTGTGTCTCATTGTCTGTAAGTTAATATTTTTGGTGATTTATTGCGATGCTGACTAACAATCTGACAAAGTCATCACGGTGCAGCCATCAATCATGCAAATGAGTGAGAAATGGATTACATCAGCAGCAGTAAACAGCAGACAGCAGACAATAGACAGTAGAGAGCAGTTGAACAAAAGTCGCAAAATAAACAAATGCCTAAAGTGGCACTTTCCCAATTCGCCATAGCCATCGCCAAATCGCCTTCGCTAACCAATTACATTCAATTTAAATATTTGCGTGTAAACGTCAGTATCAATCAGACAACAAATTGTGGCATGTCTAGAAAATTTATTTCATTTGCTAACGCAACGTAATAAATTGTGCAAAAATTATTATGGTCATTTCCGTTATGGCATTATGGGGCAAAAAGATTGCAGACATACATCGAGCTGTCTGCGGCAAGCGGCAAATGCGGCAATGAGAGTAAAAGTGGTGGCAGACACAACAAACCACTTTGAGCATCGAGAGCAAAGATCTGAAAGAAATTTGGTGTCTGCTTTTTCTGCTTTAGTTGGAAATTGGCGTCGCAGTTACTCAACCGGTTGGCGTTGGTGTTGACTCCAGAGCCACAGCCTGGCAACATATGTTGTTGTTAAGATGCTGTGGCTGATGCTGCCGGGCAGCAAGCGTTTCGGTTACGTGAGAATCACCGAGACGAGAGTGACTCCTTTCTGGGCGCGAGCGCGCCTTTAAACCAACAACAACAACAACAACATCATGAGAGGCATAGAAAAAAGATCCAAGTAAAAATCAAAAGTGGAAAATCACGTTTTTCTTGGCGCGCAATTTAAGTGGCGCTTTTTTTCTGTGTTTACCTTATTGTTATTGCTGCTGGTCGAAATGGTAACAAAGCCCGTTAACTCTTGCGCAACTCTGTTTTTTTTTTTGTGTCTTGTCTTGTTTCTGGCGTAATTTACGCAGCCTCCACAAAATAAGTGAAACAAATAAACAACTTCAGGCTTGACCCCAAATTCATTCTACAGAAAAATTGAAGGTGGAAAAGGTGGTGCAATTTATGCGAATCTAAGCTAACCATAACTATCTCTTTGTGGTCGAGCAGCGCCGCAGGGGGACCGAGGTTTTGTCTTGCCCCAGACTGACCTTCACAGTTGTAGTTTTTTAATTAAAAATCACTTCAATTATAATTATGCGCGCGCTCTCTGAATTTATTAGATCAAAACGAAGCAGCTACACACAACATTTTTGATAAATGATCTGAGAATCGAATCAGAGTCACAGCTTGTGCCTTTTTGACATGCATTCTGGTTGAGGCACGCAAAAATCTTTCAAAAATTCATTAAAACAAGGCGCTAATGAAGCGCACCCATCGAGCTAACGACGCTTGGCTTTCATATTGGGTGTTTGCCTTTCCTATTTATCCGATACCAAAAGTGAGTTGCAAGTTGCCCACACTGTGTCTATCTGTCTGTCTGTGTGTCGGATATAGCAGCGAAAAACATATGTTAATTACAATTTGTTGCCGCTTCCGTCTTTAAATATGCCAAAGCACTGAAATCGAAGCTTCGACTGAGCAAATTGTGGCGCATGCAAAACGAAAGACTGAAGACACAAACTTGCATGCAAATGTTGTTGTTTATTTAGTTTACATTTTATTATTTATTATGGTTTTTGTGGGTTTGTGGGCGTATGGGAAACCATTGCGGGTTTTGCTTGTTAGCCGTATACGTTATATATATATGCAAATTAGCCAAGTTAAGCTTATCAAAAGTGAAATACTCGATTGGTGAGCTGTCTGTTTTGCCTTGCGGTTGACATTTGAGCGTGTATAACAAACATATCAATGAGGCAATGAAGCAAATAATAATTTCTAATTGCTCAAATTCCATAGAACACAAACATAGTCACTCACTCACTCAGAGCCTGTTCTAAGTAGAAGGCGAATTGCAAATATGAAATTCTATATTAATATGCGGCGATTAAGTGAAACATTTCATTAGACACAATCAATTCCGAGAATGTTGCGGCAACAGCAACAGCAACAGCAACACAACAGCAACAACTACAACTTGTTGCCTATTGAATTACACACAGACTTTTTCGGGGAGACACCTACACCGAACAGCACAGAGGGTCTCACATGTGAGAGCTTAGCTTTAGCAGCTACTGACAGACCGCCGTCAAATTTCGAGCAGAGCCCAAATTACTGTGGGAGCAGCTGCCAAACACTAACAACAACGAACGCTACATCAAATTGTATTAAATTTCGTTAGTTGATTGACTTTTCGTAACGTGCAAAATACAAAAAAAAATTGCCAAAGTGATTGCCTTTTTTGGTCAACATTTTTGGCGCTGCCATTTCCTGTTTCTTGCGCTCAACTCTCTTATACAATAAACAATTTGACTAGAACTCGACTTCGACTACGTCTGCGACTTCAATTGAATATGAGTGGAATATGCGTTGCGCAACAACGTTATAAACCACAAACTTGTGTTGGTGTTGTTTCTTGTTATGATTTTATTATTTTGTGCTTTTGATTTGTTGGCATTATGGTAGAACCAGCCTCTGGCTTGGCCTGTCTTGTCTGTCTCGTTTGTCCAATTCAAAAAATTGACCAGCTCAGTGCAGTTGGCAGTTGGCAGTTGTCAGTTGGTTGGCTGCTGCATTTGCATATTTGCGACGCCTCTCGGTAACCCAGTTTATTTGCATTTGACAGCTGTTTGCTACTCTCGCAGCTACCTCGCTTACCTCTCCCCCTTGCATGTCCCCCAACTGTCGCTCGACTAAATAATTGCTAATTTCTATAAATAAAATCACATCCGACGCACATCGATTGCAGCATGCAAATGCTTTTAATACTCTTCCTAAATGCCACTTGATAAATTTAAATCCGCTGACTAAGCACACTAATTTTAATTTGTTTCTCTGTGAGATATTCGCCAATTAATTAATACGACTTTTGGTAATTATTTAATGCAATGTGCTGAACGCTTGTGTGCTGAATAAATTATCACATCTCGCAATCTTATCATAGTAATAAAAATCTGTCAACTTTCAGACTTTAATCTATCCATAAATAATTTGTTAATGTAAAACTTTGTTGTTTGACATTAAAGATGAGAGTTTATTGTTTTCAAAACATTTGTTTTTCATTTGTTTTGAACGATGTGAATTGTCAATGATTTTATCTGATTTTGTCATGTGATATGCGTTGCTCATTCATAAGACTAAATACTATAAATGTCACCTCTTTGAAACTGAAGCTCTTTCTTGTAGTATTCGTTATCAGATTAAAAACTCGAAATATTAATTAAATTCAATTAATTTCAAACTCAAAGATATGGTATGGTTTTCATATTATACGCAAAAGTATCTCTACAAATTTAAAGTAAAAGTAAACATGATTAAATTTGTAAATTTTTATCACAATTGATTCAAATGCTGATTTAGTTTTAATACCCACGAAATATATTAGTTTCTAATGCATTACTCATATAACTATTATTTTTTGCTTTTATATTATTACATGCCCACACTATATTCACAATGAAAATTTAATAAAAATTCTATTCAATGCAAAAGTCTCCCATCATTAAATATTTAACAATGAAATGAAATACTTTAATTTTATTAATATTAGTTATTTAATACAAGTTTACTCAGAGTTGCCTCATTTTTTATCTTAACTACTATTTAGTTTGTAAAACTATTCTAAAATAATGATCACTAAAAAAAGTTCATTAAAGTGCTCATTTATTTATAACCAACTAAACTAAAATTTAATAAATATTCTGTTAATTTAAAATTCAATTATTTATATCCAAAAATACCACATCAAGTTTTAAAGTAAATTAAATATAATTGCAAAAAATACATAGATATGTTTTTCATCATAATTGATTGAAATGTTTATTATTTTATAGCAACAATTTAGTTTCTGGAACTTTTCTATAATAGTCACCATTAAATATTGTATATTATAAAGTTCACTAAAGAGCTCAGTTATATATAACAACTATTAGTTATTTCACTTTGTTTGTCTTTAGTCATACCATCATCTTTAGCCATTATTATTACATTGTTATTTCATGCCCCACATTTTATTCCCAACTAACATTTATTTAAAATTCAACTATATAGTTTCTGAATCTTTTCTTATATAGTCACTATTTAACATAGATAAATAAAGTGCTCATTTATCTCTAACAGTTATTAAAAATACTGCTTTGTTTGTCTTTAGTCATATAACCATCATCTTTAGGCATACTATTATTACATGCATCTTAATTTATTCCCACTGACTAAAGACTTATAAGGGCATACAGGTGTCTCCATGACAAAGCCAAAGTTGTTCGCTCTTTTCGCACTGCTGCAGTTGTTGTTATTATTATTGTTGTTGTTTGTTGCTAGCTGGCTGCCATAGATCATTTAACAAATTGCGAGCAAAACTGCATTCAGACAGTTTGACTTGAATTTGCCGCCGACGCCGACGCCAAAGCCGACGGTTGGCATTGCATCACTTTGAGCCATATTTGTGGAACTTGGCAAATGCGTAACACTTTTGGCATGCACAAACACACACACACACACACTAGTACACACACACACTCGCAAGGTGTGAAATGGCGCTTACGTGAATTGCGATACGCTGATTATTATGATCAGTGAAATGCGATTGTTCCAACTGACAGAAATATCTACACATAGTTGTGTCAGCCACGCGTGTCTCTCAAAGCGAATGACATTAGAAGCGCATAGAATAGAATTCAATGACTCTGTCGATTATGCAATTGGCATGCAAATGCGCGTCGCGTCGCGTCGCGTTGAACAAACAAATTTGTGCATGCATCATAAATAATAGGCCATAAAAATTATTATTGCTTTTATGCGCTTGAGGCGACAAGGTCAGCGTTAGCGACGTCGATCAAAAGAATTAAAAGGGCGCACGTAGATTTTCACTTTTTCCATTGCTTTGTTTTTGGGTGGTGAATTAGTAATTATGAATATATTGTCAGGTGGCACAAAATGAAACCAAGATTGCATAACGCACAGCACACAGAATTATAGGTGTGCCCAAAATTTGTCGAGGCGTGAAAAGTTGTGTAATCTTTGCCGCCCACCAGAGGGAGGAGGAGGGAGGTGAAGTGGGGCCATAAAAGAAGCGACTTTAACTGCAAATTGCATGAAGGTCGTTTGTAATTAGGCAGCCAGCTATGAAGCCAACTCTTAACTCTGTGAAAACTGCTACGCTGACTCATCAGAAATGCTCAATGCGAAACTTTGACTTTGACTGATTATAAAACCCAAAAAGGAGCCAAAGAGCAATAGAAAGCCAATAAGTGGGCAATAAATTCACATAAATCAAACAAACCGTTTGGCCAAATGTGTAGCAAAGAGCTGTCAAGCGTTGGCACTTGCACGCCTCATTGCCTCGCCCCGGCAAGTTCGTGTCCTAAGTCTTTTTTTTTTTTTTTTTTTGCTTGTGCCGATTCTGCAACGCTTCGTCGCCGAATAAAAAATTTCCGCATTTTGGGTGCTGCACTTGCGACTGCTCCAATTTGTCAATGCCGCCAACTGGGTTAGCGTCCAAGTCCAAGCCAAGTCCAAGCTCTGTATTTTGTGGTCAAAGAAATCCAAGCAAATGCTCGTGACATTCGGCCCCACAAGAGAGTGAAAGTTGCACGAAGCGAAGCAACAACAACAACAACTGGCAATCGAATTAAATTCAGCTCAGCTTCGACATGGCCCAATGCAACTTGGCATAGCTTTAGTTGTTGTTGTTATTGTTGTTGCTGTGTTTTTGGCCATGTTCAATGTGCGATCGTGTTTTAATTTCGTGTTGTATAAAAGCCTTTTTTTTTCATTGTCAGCGGCGTGCGGGCATGCAACTTGCATTGTTTGCCGATGTTGGATGGATGCTTCTTCTTTTTTGGTTTAGCTGTTTACTGCCTGGCTAAAATGCTAAAACGTATTTCATAATTGCTGTGGGTTACTTTACATTGGCGTCAATGTACATCTGCAACACGTTGTTGTTGCTGCTGTTGTTGCCCAAATTAATCATAGCCAAGTAATTGGCCAAGAGAGGTGTCGGCGGCTTTTCCAAGCTGCTGTCTGAGCTGCGTGTAAATGAACTTCATATGCAGACACGTACCTAACGCTATCTCACAGATAACAGCATTGTGGGAAAAGTCGCTTTTGGCAGCATTTACGAATCGCTGTTGTTGTTGTTGCTGTTGCCATGGGGCTGGGCGCCGTGAACTGTGTCAGCAATGTTTTGCTGTGGCTGTTGCATTTTATGCAAAATGCTCGCTTGGGACAAATTCCATTACGCCAAACTATTTGCCAAGTGTGATAATGGCTTTTTTTTTACTTTCGAAATTGAAATAAGGGCCAACGACAGCGTGACTTTGGCATAGTTTTAATGGCTTCACACATTTCGGTTATTAGCATTTCCAGAGTGCATTACGCTCAGACAGAGACAGAGACAAAGACAAAGACTTTGCGTAGGCTGCAGCACGGATATTGCTTCTTGATAAAAATATGTTACACAGCAAAGCTGGCGACATTGTTGTCAGTTCTCTGTGTGCTTGTGTGTGTGGGCACAGGGCAGAGCAAAGAGCTCAGATCTCAGATCTCAGAGCGTGGTTGTCTAGTTTGCACTCTAACAACTTCCAGCTTGGAGCTGACAGTTTGCTTTTTGTCTGAAATATTTGAGACAGAAGTGCGACAAGGCGTATGTCTCAGTGTGTCGCCAACTGCATATTGAAAATATATTATATATGCCACAAATAAATCAGCACATTCGAATCAAATTATTAAGTACACGCGGCTGTCTGTTATTTGCAGCTCTTTAGCAAGTCTGTCTCAAAGTCAACTGTGTAAAATCCGAGAACAATTTTACAGTTTACTAATACTACTAATAATTGTTGACAAACAACATGGAAAAACCACTGTAAATCTTATTACTCAGCGGCATTTCCGACTTCTAAACTAAATATTTAGTCACATCCGCTGCCACCCAAAATCGGAGCAGCGTCATTTAACTAATGATTTATAATTTCCACGAACGAAATTCACATTTTGTTTAATTAAAACAGCGACAGTGTTCTTCACACATCCATGCACAGTTTCCTTTTATGTCTTTCAAGCGTCTCCCAACCATATCAGGTAGTCAAAAGTCAAATCAAGCAACTGCACAACAATTACACCCAAATAAAAAGATGAAATGAGCTCCACCCTCGACATATTCCCACATCTCATTTGGCCGCATTTCATTCATACAAAAAGTCCATAAAAAAACATAAACTCAAACAGCAGCTGGAGCTAATTTGTTTAACAGCCCATTAAAAATCTTTGCAAATTGGCTACAAATATTGTGCAGCTAATTGAGATGGCGCAACAACAACAACAATAAGAACAACAACAGTAGCAAAAAGTCGTGTGAACCAAAAGGCTTAGAATTTATAGTAGAAAATATTTTTCAGGGCCGCCTTCATCAGAGAGCACAAAGTAAAAAGTATTTATATTTGTACATTAAGCAAAATCTATGAAATTTGGGTCAGTTAATAAAATAAAAATTGCAGCATCATTGCTAAAAAGTTCGTGAAATGTGATTTTAATCAAAGTTCATTAGGGGCGTGCACAATTTATGAGCAAAATTATTTATGCAAAACAAAATGGGCAAAAAAACACAACAACAAAAAAAACATTCAGACATTTCTTTTGCCTGGGGTTCACAATTTATTTTTGGCGGCATGTTACATTTGAAATGATATTTAATAATAATGCGCTGTAATTGTGAAATGAGAAATGAGCTTAGGGGAATTAAATATCAGCCAACTTATTTTATTCGCATCGAGGTTTACATAATTATTGGCCCCGAAATGCGTGTAAAACAAAATGGCAAACATTTGTTGTATAGTTGTTGTATGTTGTTGTGTCGGAATTTATTGCTATCACTCAGCTGATATCTTGTCCCAGACTGGAACTGCTATCTCCCTCAAGGTCACATAAATAATACACAGCAACAACAACACAACAACAAAATGTTACAGTTGTTAATTAATTCAGTTGCGCTAATTTTGTGGCCCCGCTTTTTCTCTTTTTTTGTGCTTTGGCTTTGGTTCGTTTACAGCTGCTCATTTGCATTTTGAATGCTTGTCTCTTGGCTCTGAACGGGTCTTGGATCTGGCAACAACTGGCAACATTGTTACCAATTTACGCAATTACAACTTGGCTGGCTGCAGTTTTATTTGATGTGTCGCCCTTCAAGGGAAAGGCCAACAGAGTCAACAATGCAAACGCTGACCTGCCCACATGATCTCTTGTCTTGCTTTGAGTTCAAACCACGCAAAAACAAAAACAAACACACAAAACACATTTACACAAAACACAATCATCAAGTTCGTCATCAACATCATCACGTACTCATCATCAGTAAATCTTCGTCGATTTTTGGTTTAAGACGATGCCAGTGACCTTTGCTATGCTTTTGCTTTTGTTGCTTTTCCATCTCGCTCGCTCGCTTTGTACTATGCAAATTATACATTTATTGAGTGCCGAGATCAATATCGGGGAAGCCGCTGAAGCACAAACATCACTCAAAAATAAACGGCCCAAAAATGTAATTCACGATTTTTGTTGAAACTTTTTTTTATTCGCTAATGTTTACAAAGATTGATCGAAGAGTTTGGCATCTTCCCACCTCCCACCTCCCGCAGCCCTTTGCTCGATGTCTGCCAAACTTCCCGGCAAACAGTTAAGAAATAACGTTTTGCCTATTCACCGAGTTCTTTTTATATTCAAATTTGTAGCTAGCCAACATTTTAATATGGGTCAAAAACTACAGGTTTTTCTATGATGAACTCAAAAACAAGCACACACGCAAATATGTGTTAATCGTTTGCTATTTTTCACGATAGTTTTGCATATTTCTCTTATGAGTCTCACATATGTATGTACTACGTCTTGTGCCTATTCATAAATTATTCAATAGCTTTGTCTCAATCTCAAAGATAGCACAAATTAATAAAAATAAAAATACAAGTGGCATTTTCGCCATAATAATATTGTCACAAATAGTGGCTAATAAAATGCAATATTTACTATTTACGTTATAGGACTTGGTTAAGAATATTGCTATGACCTAATGCAGTCGAGGTAATAAGTTTGTTGCCTAAGTCTTTTGTTTTACTATTTACGACAAACATTTGAAACAAACAAGTGGCTGTAAATCTGGTTTTCATTTCAAGCAATAAGTTAATTGCTTAATTATGTGCACACGTAAGTAGGAGAAACTAATTATTAGACTCGTCATTTTTTACTAGTTCAACTCGAGTCGAGAATTGCATAACTTGCGCTTGAGCTTGTGTTGCTCATCGTGCAATAAATCAACGCAAGTATACTGCATACAGCGTTTGATCTTAAATCTCGCCACTTGAATAGGGGGAGCTAACAAACAAATGACATTGATTTCTTTTCTAGATAAACGCTTAAATTTAGTGCCGAAGTTCGAATGGAAAACTGAAATTGTGGGAACCATTTAACAAAGTCATCGAATTTGCATTTCAACTGATCTCTTGACATCATAATAACTTTTTTTTTCGAATTCTAAGAAGTATGAATGTATACTACATATATGTTAGCAAGCTTTTGTGGCAGCTTTGATCGCATTGCATTTTTATATAAATAAAATGGAGAATTAAAAGAACAATTCAAAAGAAAATAAAATCGTTATACTTCGACCAAATTACGTAATCTATTTTTAAAGTTGCAACTTTCTAAGCCATTTCGTTTGAGTTATGTGTGACTAGTTCAGTCAATAATTTTGATATAAACATAATGGTATATTAAAAACGCATTGAAATGAAAAAAATCGTAAAACACCTTCTTCTTTTCTAAATCCTTTTTGAATTTTACAGCCTCCTAGCTCTTACCCAGTTGAAGTTGTGCGTTGCTAATAAATTCAGTCATTTTAAGGTAAACAAAATGGTAAATTTTGAAGAAAAAGCATTTAAAAAGAAAGGAATTTCGTAAAACACTGACATATTGCCCTAAGAAATACGATCTATGTTCTATGTTCTTAAAAGGTACAGCCTCCTATTTCTTACGCTTTGCGTTGTTAGTTTAGAAGGTCCTTTTTATTAAGGAAGAAAAATAAATTCGCTGAACACCGCCTTATTACACTATGAACATATATTATTATATATTCTTAAATATATTATATGTATATTCTTAAAACTTGAAGCCTTCTGGCTCTTCAGATTCGAGCTGTGCATTGCTACTTCACTCAAACAGTCAGAACAAACATTTATGTAAATTCTTACAGTAGGCTATAGAAAGTATACTTTTGTTTTAAATATATTTGAATGCCCGCATTCGCTTTTCCACTTTTGCCGTGGACAGTACAAATAAAATATAAAACAATTTAAAAAAATTCTAGAAGTTTACTTTTTGAGCCAAGTTTGTTTGCTGGTGAATCTAAGGCATATAAAACTGGATTCAATATTTATCTTATTTCCCATCAACAGCTCAGAAATGTCGCTGCCAAAGAGGGAAACTGTTGAACCGACTCCCGTTGAGCACAAATCTGCAATGAGGGAATCTTCGCCAATGCAGAATTTGGAGACGGACTCTATTGGCGATGGCCAACATCTGTTGTCCATGTGCCGCAAGCCGCGACTTGATCTCAACTCGTTGACTGTGCGTCAATATCTGGATCAGACTGTGGCACCCATTTTGTTGCACGCTCTGCAAGCGGTGGCAAAAGACAGACCCACGGATCCCATAACATTTTTGGCCACATATTTGTTAAAGAATCGGAATCGTTGCTATGAAGTCAATTCCGAAGCTTCGTAGAAACTCTAGCCACGCCCCCTCAGATGTTATAGATTTACTACTTATTATTTGCTGACAACACACACAGTTACATTTACATATTACACCTACACTAGCTCACTCACACACACTTACCAGATGTATGCAATGCAGCAACATTGTCTTGAAAAGCTTTTCCTTTGGTTGGTCTACAAAAAACAACAATATTATCAACACTTTGTTTTCAATTTCAATATATTAATTTGCTGCTGGTATTTTCACGGCTGTCGCACAATACAAAAATTTGTATTCAATCTTCAGAAATTTTCATTTAATTTTCCAACAATTTTCAGCAGCGCTTTATTTGGTGTTTTCCCGGCGTTGCAGCTGTCAAACGACATCACGCCCGAGCGCGTCGAAGTCGAACGAAGCAAAAAGATTTGCCCAAAAAGATGCACCGTTAATAGTCAATTTTGTTGTTTTTTTCTTTGCAAATTTTCTATGTTTTTAATTAGTTCCGCCGAGTGCTGCAATAAAACACGATGCTTCACTTCCGATGAATCGAATTCGAATTCGATATTGATTTTGATTTTGATAGCGTCTCGCACGTCCGTTAGCTCAGCTGGCTCGATTGCCACTAAAATCGCAGCGCTTTTAGTTGACGGTTTAAAAAACTTCAAATTCAAATCGCCAAACGTTTCGTGGCTCGTTCGTTCGGTTCGCTTCGGATCGTTTCGGCGCCATTCGGGTAACGACTTTGTAGCTGCTACTGTGGGGAAGCTGAGTGAGCGAACGAACGGTGAGAGAGGAAGAGGGAGAAGGGGAGCTGCCCCCACAGGGCATTGGGGCATGTGAGGCATGACGCTGTAAAGCCGCGTTTGTTTTTTCTAACATATTTGCCCGTTGTCATGGCTGTTAGAATTAATCTACTTTATGGCGCACTCTTCGCGCACATTTTTCTTTTAAGCCGATTTCAGTTTCGGTTTCGGCCACCCGCAAAAGTCACGCGCCAAATTGAAAATTGAAATTGTCTGGCTCTAGTTTTTTATTTTTTACATCACACAGCGGTGATTTGTTGATTCCATTGAAATAATTAAAAGTTGATTATAATTCCGGTATAAAGTTCAGTTTGCAAGCGCAATGTGCTCTGCTGTATTTATTTATTTATCATCGATTGATGCTACAGTCACTCAAGTGCAGTGCGAGTACTTGAATATTTTAGAAAGGGTTGCCTGAGTTGCCTTGATATTTGTTGTTGTGTTTTGAAAGAGTTGCTAAGACGCATTCTCAATAACAACTGTTAGATACTCGCTCACCATTTTCAATACAGAAAAATATAGTCATAGGGTATTCCATATACAATTCAAAATATACCAAAAATACAAAATATACTAGATCCCCATCTATACTTATTTCTTATATAAATTCTATATGTATTAAATTTAACCGGAATCAAAGTTGCCTTGATATATCTTGAGTTTTGAAAGAGTTTCTAAGACGCATTCTTAATATCACGAAGTAAGAAAGACGAGTGTGCTCGACTGTTAGATACTCTCATTTTCAATACTAAAAAATACTAAACTAACTAACTAACTAAATATACTAGATTGTCATCTGCAATTATTTCTATTATAACTTCGTCAATATTTATCTGATCGAAGCCAAAGTTTCAGTAATCAGAAAGTAATAAGTTGTTATAATCCAATATTTGGTATTCAAAATATACTATAGAGTATTATATATTCCAGATTTGAATTTGCACTTATGTCTTGTATAATTACTACAATATTTATCTGATCAGACCCAATTTTCAGGAATAATAAAGTTTGATAAGTTTCTAGTTTCAAAACAACGCTTGCTTTTCGAACTATTTTTGACTTCTTCTTTTTGTAACATACAGCACTTGTGAACTTAAAATACTCTTCTACCTTATTGCAAGAGGGTATAAATATTTATGATACACATACAAATTCTGCGTTAATTGCTCATCGTGTTAGAAATAATAAATGGCAAAAAGTTAAAACTATAATTTCACAAATCAATAAACAACTCACAACTTGACTCAGTCGAAATGTATGCGAAATGCAATAAAAGCGAATCCATTAAGGAAAGAGGCGCCCACATTTGATTAAAAGATTTATCGATCCATGGATAGATAGAGATATATATATACAATTATAGTATTGTTGCCTTGTGGCTTGATTTAATTAAAAAATCAAAACTGTTGTAATGTTGTTTGTCTGCTAAAGATCTCTCTCGGCTCACATAACAACTTGAGCTCTTAAGCCGCCCAGAGTGGAGTTTGCAAATTGAGCGTAGTTGATCTTGGCGCCAGTGTTTATCATAAAATCGTTGTTGTCAATCGTGTTGTTGTTGTTGTTATTGTTATTGTTGTTATTGTTGGCTGTGAAGTGCGTGGGTGACTGACAATCTTTTTCGCCGATTGTCTAACGCATTTCAAGGCTATGCGATCCGTTCAACTTGTCGCCGCTGGCTGGCGCTTGAGTCGCCACCATTTGTTGTGCCACACACACACACTCACACACACAACATTGTATCTTTACAGACTGCGCCTATCCCTCTGGCTTGCCCTGTGGGCGTTGGAGTGACGTCACAGTCACAGCTATTGGCATTGCCATGATATCATTTTCCTGGGCTTAAATCACACGAAAATCTAAACATTTCATAAATCTAAGGCTGCAACTCACAAACGAACTCTCAATAAATAAAAAGCAAAACAAAGTCTAGGCGAAATTAGCATGCAGTGCACAGACGCGCGACCCACTGTGCGTATGAGCAACCAAAATAAAACAGGCAATGCGGAACAAATTCGAGTGGTGTGATTATTTATGCGTTACAAGCGCAAACGAAAAATTTAAATATCTGAACATGACGCATACGACATGTTGTCCAAAAGTGTCACTCAATGTGACACGCCCCCACCTCCGCCAGCTCCCCCACTCCAACCTGCAACCTACAGCAACAACATTGCTGTGCGTTTGACAATTGAAATCAAATTGATCGAAACGCGATTAGCAAAATTAATACAGACCCAAACTATAAATATTCGATGTATTGGCGCATTGTATAATCCATGTGCGTGCACTTATAGCACACACTGTACAAAGCGAAGAGTTTTCGATTTGATTGACTCGCTGATCGAATGACAGCGAAAGGAGTCACGCGGGGAGGGAAGAAGGGAGGAGGGAGAAGTGCACGCTGTCGCTTTGATTTTGGCATATCGATTCAGCAAATCGTTCCATGTCAAATCGTTGTCTATTTTTATAGCTCTCCACATACACTTTCTGCACGGTATCTTGGGATTTGTTTAACAACTTTGAGTATATTAATTATTGATGCGTTTTATGAGCTGCTTATTCAAATAGAAGTCATCAAAATATTATTGAACAAAATGAACATAATAACATTGATCTGATTATGTCTATTCTCGCATTGTTGTTTCATTTATGCATATAATCCTATTACTTACAAGAAATTAGCCTATTTTTATAAATGTTTACGATGCGTGGCGGATTTTGCATAAATCTTAAGAAAACAAAGAACTTTTCTATGACAAAAATTTCTCTTTCTGAACTAATATATTTCTATTAAAGGTTTTTATTTTAATAGTAAAGTATTTGCAAATTCTTTTCTAGAAAAATTTTTAATTGAAATCTAAAATTTTTATATTTTTATATTTACAATTTAATAATATATATTTTCATTAAAAATTATGACTTTAAAAGTAAATCATTTTCCAATTCTTTCTTAGGAAATATTGTATTTAATTTATTGTATAATACATATGCAATTTCTTTTTTACATGAAATTGAAGCATTTACTTTTCTTAAAAATTTTTTATTTACTTTATTGTGAAATACTAAAATTTGTATTGATATATTTATTGTTAAATTTATTATAATAATAATACACTTAACCAATTTCTAATTACAAGTTGCTATAGTAATGGAAATAACTATGATTAGATCTTGTTCAACATTTTTTTATTTCTTAGGAATATTAGGAATAAACTTAAAAAACATTTGAAAGCTTGATATTCAAGAGTATTTAATTTTCAGCTCAAACTATATTATTGGGATTTTTTGTTTTGGTTATTTCCAATATCTGTCTATACATAGATATTTAATATTATTTTTACTATTATTCCTGCAAAGTCACGAACTCTTGACGCGCATTGACTTTGACAGTTTTATGAACATTTTTGTTGTTGTCGCTGCTTTGTTGTTGTTGGTTTTATGTAAGCATGAGATAATCGTAGAGTTGTATATCAAAGGCAAAGTTGCAGGTGCCAATTTGACAATAGACTAACCCAATTTCAGCCCATATAAATTACACTTTATGATCTCATGCAGCTAATCCCGACGATTGCCTGCTCGGCTGCTTTTGTTGTGAAAGTTTGGCCCAAAAACACAAAGCTTATAGCTTATGGCCAAAAAAACACCCACATGCGCAAAAAAAACTAAAAAACTAAATAGCAGAACAACAATCGCTGGAACGCTCCACATTTGGGCCCAGACAAACAGTTACTAGAGATTGGCGAAAAAAAAGAGAAGAAACAGCATGACCTACGCTAATAGAAAATAAACAATAAAAAATCAAATGCGACGCGAGCCGCAGAAATAAGTTTAGAAAATTCCAACTAATTTTAGCAGTTGCGACATCGCCAAAGCATCGTGGCAACAACAAAAGTTCGCTGAACTGCACAAAAGGCATCGGAAGATATAATATGTAATAACAAAGCAACAACAACAAGAAGAACAACAACAACAGCGAAGACAAAGGCCAACTTCATTAGCTGGCGAGTTCTGGCATCATCAGCTAACTTGGCCAAAAAGAAAGCAGTTGAAGGTTTTTTTTTATTTTTGTTATTTTCTTCGTTTTTGTTTTATATTGGCCACAAAAAATGCACACAAATCAACGTTCGAATTGTTGTGGAATCAACCAACAAGAAAAAAAAAACAGGCAGCAAAAGAAGTCGAAGAATTGGTAAAAAGAAGCAGACGAAGAAGCGTAGCGAAATTCCAAGTAACAAAATTCGATCTATCGACAAAATAAATGGACTTTTCATAGACAGTGACAACAATTAATTATATTTTAATATGCCTTGCAACGACTTCGACCTCGAGACTTTAGAGACTTTGAGACTCTCAGATGGCGGCTTGAACCCCGCTAAGCATGGCCGACAGCTTATTAGTTTATAGTGTCAACAACGCGCTTAAAAGACGCGTCAACAGATGAGGCAACACGAATACAACACGAATACAAAGAAAGGTCGCCGCCGAAAGTCATCGAACTTTCTCTCCATCTATCTATTCCTTTTGTTGCCACTAATTTCTATATTATGTTACAGGTGTTCTTCAGCTGCCGCTCGCGCGCTGTTTTTGTTAATTAATTATGGTATTTGGCCAGGCGCCTTACCAAATGCTGCAGTTACCCATCGTCTTGGCAGCTAATCATTTTATTTTTCATTTTATTGTTGTTTTCATGTGTTAACAAATTTGCTTAAATCACATCACACATCACATCAAGCATACGTCACGTTGCCTTGACTCGGCGTAGATCAGAAGAAATGTGGAAGTCACAGAACAATGGACAATAAATACAATTATGCACTTAGTCGGCGAACAAATTTCTGTAATTTGACAAATGTCTTTATTTAAATTTTAATTTAATTACATATGGGAACGAAAATGTGAACAACAATCGCGTGTCTCTTTTGCCTTTTTTTCGTTATTTTTATGGTTTGATGGTCTTTAACTAGAAATTCCCAAAAACAAAATATGAAAAAACTGCGCGACACTCTTGATGCGAATAGAATAATTAGGAATGGTTTATAGTAGTATGCTAGTAGCCACTTTTAAGAGCTATGCTGTAATTAATAACAGTTTACGACTTCAGCCACAAATTAGCCGCATGACATAGCGCGCCAAGAACTTAAATCTCCTACTTGCTTTTGAAGTATACCTGCTATCCATAGAGTAAGAAGGGTATTATAACTGTGTGTCTATGGAAAAAGTATGTAACAGGCATCTCCGATCCTATAACGAATATATATTATTGATAAGTGTCAATAGTTGAGACGACATAGCCATGTCCGTGTGTCTTTCTGTCTGTCCGTCCGTATGTCTAGCTGTGCGTCCATCCGTAGCAACACTTAGATCTCAGTGACTATATGTATGTTTGCATATCAAGTTTGTTTCAAATTTTCGAATTTTCCAAAAAATCAAATAACACGCTAGATACATTACTTCCGGTACATACAATAGTAACTATAGTCTTTATAATTCATACAAATTTGATTGCGATCGGATTAAAATTGTTGAAGTTAAAAAAGAAATACTTTTGTATGTTGCTTTGCCTGGTATAAATCTGGTATATTTTACACTCTATAATATATTTCGATTGTAGTATATACCAAACGTATCATTTGGTATATTTTTAATATTTTTGTGGTATATTTTAAAATTAATACCGCAATGTTTTTCTTTTATTAATATTGGGTAGCGGGTATCTAACAGTCGAGCACATTTGCTCCACGTTCTCGTTGTTCTTGGCCTGAAGTAGTTGCTGACTGAGTTTCGACTGCGTAGGAGTTATGAACTCGAATTCGCGTCTAAAGGCGCGTGTGGGCATCGAAAACCAAACTGACCGCAATATAAACGATATCCTGTTACACATCGAAAAGCTGACAATTCTTAACGAAATTAATTGTCTTGGCTGCCGCCGGCATACATAGTTGAGTATCTTGATCTTGCTTCCGTTCGATCGAAGGCGTGAGCACATTGACTTTATTTTGAAGCCAAGTGGGCGTCATTAAGTACACGCTTATGCCAGTGTTTATGTCTCGTATATTTCCAGAACTAGTTTTAAGAATAGAAATACATAACAGCGACCTTGCTGCAGTTGCTTAAACTCTAAGTTACTCTAAAGCTAAGCTAATTCAGTGGATTCGAAGTCTTGGCGCTCTCCTGCCGTATGGCATTGATGAGCTCATAGTTCACCAAGAAGGTAAAGCGCAGTCCCGAGATCTCCACAGTGCAATTATGCGCCAAGCGTGTCTTATTGCCACTCAACAACGGTGTGCCATCAATGAAAATCGCACGCTTGCCCTCGTTGGCAATGAAGAAGTCGCCATTGCTGCGCATCTTAATGGTGCCCTGACGTCTTGATATCTTCGCAGCAGGTCCCTCCAGCGACAGATCCACATCGACGCCGCATTCCTTGGCCTCGCGACCAAATGTAATCTCCTTGGATCGCATTAAATAGCGCACCAAGCGTCCGCACAGACAAGCTAGCGTCTGATTATCAAACTCACTAGCTGCTGTGGGTCCCAGCACAGAGTCAACGAGTACGCCCCATCGTGAGAGTTCATTCTCCAGCAGACGTATGTCGCGTTTGTTGCGACGATCCGCCAAAGCGAGTTCCACTTCCAAGGCTTCGTCACGCGGCTCATGCAAGTCCTGATCGAAGATCTGATCCTCGGCATCCGAGAAGCTAAGCGGCTCGCTGCCGTGTAGAGGCTTCACAGTTTGATCTGGCAGCAGGCAATACTGCTTAAGCAGCAGCCAATGATTGTGGAGCGACTTTGCTGTGCGTGCACAATAAAAGATTGCTGCATTCTTGTCCAGCAGCGCCTGGAACTGCTCCAATTTGGGTGTATCAGTCTGCCAAAGAGATTGCAAATATGAACACATATTGTAAACAGTACAGATGCCTGACTTACGCTCTTAATGGTGCCCAGCAGATCCTCCTCCTGCACGCTGTAGAGTGCCTTGCGCTGCACCGACTCCACCAGCTCGGGGTGCAGATTGCGCATGGCAGAAACGGCAATGCGCGACACCGCGGGCTCATAGAGCAGCGCATACCAACGCTGCTGCAGCTCCTGAAGCGTAAACTTGCACGAGAACTTTACGCCACGATGAATCATGCGCAAGTCGTTGGTTTGTTGTATACCTATGACAAGCGCCAGATCATCGATTGGCTTCCAGCGACCCAAATCCTTGGTGGCCATCTGTGCCAGGGGGCGTCCATTGCGACGCGGCTTCTTGTTGCTCGCCGGACGTGCGGGACGTGGACGGCGCTCTGTGGCAGGAGCACGTTCCATAATTGGTTTAGGTTTCGGCTGCGCTTGCGTTTGTTGTTGTTGCACTGGCGCAATAATCGTGGGCAACGGTAGGCTGGGCGTTGCAGGCGTTGTGGGTGTTGCAGGTGTTGTGGCAGCTGCTGCAACGTTGCTTGCTGCTACTCCAAGTGGCGTCTCAACAGCTAGGCCCGCGGTTTGTGATGTCTCCGCGGTAACAACAGTTGTTGCAGGCGACTGCAGCAAACTCGTGGGTGTTGTGGGGATGCCTGTGTAATTCTGCGATGTGGTGCGCGGTCTATTCGATCGGTTTGCATCGGCACCGCCGCCACGGCTGTTTGGTATTGTTAAATTATATTCAACGATTTCGTCGTCAAAACGTTTGCGCTTTATTGTACGCGATGAACTGAAAGCAAATTTGTGTACAGTTATTTAATGAACTTTCCAAATGTCAAAATAAAATTCACCTTCGGCGCTTGGCAGCGTCGTTTTGCAGCAGCTCAATCGGCAAATTGTGAATCGGAGTTTTACTCAAAAGTGTTGTTGCTGCTACTGATGCTGTTAATGGAGTTGTTGTTATTGTTGTTTTTGTTGGTATGACAGGGGCTGCGCAAGTGTTGACAGATGTCGATGACACCACACTGACAGTAGTGGCAGCAGGAGGAGCGCCTGCTGCATGCGTTGCAACATTTGGTCCTAGAGTTGTTTTCACTATTGCTGGGGTGGCATTATTAGCAATTGTAGCAGGTAATTGCGTACCTTCCATGGTTTTTTATGCAATATTTTTGTTTTTCTTTTAACAACGCAAATGTGCTTGGTAACCACAGTGAAAATCAAAAATATACTATTTTAAGTCGATAAATATACCGAAATATATCACTTCTAAAATTACCACATTGGTCACACAATGATGGGCAGTTGGTAATTTCCAAAAATGCGTACAAAACTTGTAAGCCTTTTAATCAGTTATGTGAAATTAATTTTTTCAAGAACTAGAGGGTAATTATTAATTTTCTTGTAATTTGGTTTAGCTATTACCAATTTAGGAATATAATATATTTAGTAACGTATATTTCGCGCTCTGTTAAGTGGCAACACCATGTTAAGTTAACAGAATTCAATAAAAATACGAATAACTTAAAAGGTGATTTATATTTGTTTAAAAACTTATTTGTAATGTTAGATTATCACACAACTATATATTACTATATATATTTTTTTTGTTTTAATTAATTTGCCCCAAATGATTGCACCAATCTGTTATCGATAACGATAAATTATTATTATATTTCAAAAGTGGTGTATTGACAAGAGTTCACTTGCGGTCACACTTGCTACAAATACAAAAGCAGTGGTATTCTCGAATAAATAAGAAATAAGTAATGTCTTATTCCTAAGAATGAGCCTCAAAAATACGTGCGTTGAGGCACCACAGTATTGCTAACAACTCGCTAACGTTTTGCCCAAACGCCACAAAACTATGAGGTGAGTGTGTGCAGCACAGATTAAGCGACAACTGAACCCGATGATGACTAATCGATTGCGCTTTGCTTTCAGTTGTCACTACGCGGAATCGGAATCGTCGCAGTCCGAGAGCAAAATGGACATCTCCGAGACGCCAACGGACTCCACAGGCGTCTCGCCGCTGGCCGACGAGCGGATGCCAAACAAAGTGAACGATGCCACCTCGCAGCAGCATCAGATTGAGGAGGATAAACGAGAGAATAACGAGAACGTGAACTCTTCATTACTGGATAATCGAATAATGCGGCCGGAGTTGTTGCTGCCGCTTGGTGGCGGAGGAGGAGTACCACAACGACATATGACAACCGAACGCACGCTAACGCTGGCTAACAGCCATCCGCTGATGTCACCCACAAACACAGACTCCGACTCGGAACCGTTTCAGAGCAAGCGCAACAATTTCCCCGACGTTGTGCCAACGGAAGCTGTGCGCAACACGCTCAATCAGCAAAACAATATGCGCGTGAAGCCGCCAAAGGACGCAAAGGTCAGTCTGTTGCGTGCCAATAGCCCGGATCTGATTAGCAGTGAGTCGGATGCGGATGTCTCGCAGTATTTGGCAGCTGTGGAGTCGAATTTTCAGTCTGTTTCATTGCTGCCCAATGCCAACAACAAGGCATCGCGCAAAACTAAGCGGATTGGTGTTGGTGGCGAAGACATCTCCAGCTTGGATTCCATATCGAATCACAGCTTCGATGATGACGAAGACATCGAGCACAATTTGGCCTCATTAAGTCCATCAAGTTCACTGATCGATGGCCTTGATGGCGAAGACGATGACGATGATGACGACTGCGAGGGTCCCGAACTGCTGCCCGACAACGATGATGACCTAGATGATTTCGGCATGGCCACAACGCCCACGCCACATGCAACTGGTGGCGCTGTGGTTACCACAACAACTGCTGCTGCAACAGCCGAGCTGCCGCAATATACGGCGGATGAGGAGCGACGCGACTCACGCAATTGGCAAAAGATAACGCTGCCGGATGGCAAGACCCGTGAAATTGATATGCGCGTCATTGAGCCCTACAAGCGTGTGCTCTCCCATGGCGGCTATCTGAAGGCTGGCGGACAGAATGCCATTGTCATATTCTGTGCCTGCCATTTGCCGGACAGATCGCGAGCCGATTATAGCTATGTCATGGACAATCTGTTTCTGTATGTGGTGAAGACGCTGGAGCAGCTGGTCACCGATGACTATGTGCTCATCTATCTGCATGGCGGCTCCAACAGGCGTAATGTACCACCCTTTCCATGGCTCAAGCGGTGAGAGCTGCACAATGTGTTTATCGAGTAACTGATTGCTCAAATAATTGTATGTTCTTTTAGTTGCTATCAACTGCTGGATCGCCGCTTGCGCAAGAGTCTGAAGCACATGTATTTGGTGCATCCCACATTCTGGATCAAGTCCCTGGTTTGGATGGCGCGCCCGTTTGTCAGGTGAGCAGATGCGAATGATAAGGCAGCGAGTAATCAGCATTTACAACTAAGTAGAAATCGAAGAATATCAATGACACGGCTTTTAAATAGTGTTTTTCCATTGAAATGAGAGTGTATAATCGATGCATAACTATGATCAGTTTAATATTAATATAAATTAGAGTCATTGATTGAAACTTACAATTTCATCGAAAGTATTTACATCCATCGAGAGAATTTTATATACGTAATCCATTATTTTTGGTCAGTCTCGAAATGATTTGCATAAGAATGTATAATCAATGTTTTCTGCATAAATTAATTTCAGGATTTTTATTAATATTGTCAGAGAAATTATAAAGACAATCCCAGTTTCATTCAACTGATTTGTCACTGATTTAATAAGGCTTTAAAATTGTATTAACTTTTTGCGCTTTCAAAAAGTATTTGCATTAAAAAAAACCAGAGAAAGTTGAGATCATTACTTTAGACTGTGTACAAATGATTTACATAAGAATATATATTCATTGTTAACTGCATAAATTAATTGCAATTTTTGTGTTCCCCACAGCACAAAGTTCTGGCGCAAGCTGATCTACGTTAAATCTCTGGAGGAACTGGGACTGCATGTGGTTGTGGAGAAGGCAGCCATACCGGAGAAGGTTAAGCAATACGATGCCAAGCGACACTGAGTTTAGAGACATTGGCAAACCATTCCCCCTGCACTCACTCCTCACCAAGATTATCTCTAGCTGCTCCAATCTTAAAGCAGCATTTTCAAATACGGTTCGCTCGCATTTGTGTTTCAGCATTCCTCATTTTAGGACTACAGTTTAATTGATTTTACTTCATTTTTTATGTACTCGATATTCGATATTTATTTGAAAACACTCTCGCTATGCTTTAATTTAAGATCTCAATCTTTGTGATAATTTATTTTTGCCTTTTCACCAACTCAATGAAACTCATCTAATTACTATATTGTATTCGCTATGTGTTATGGAATGGAAGAGTGTAGATGGCGTTCAACAAGACATCGAACAAGTTTTTTCGTAGCACTTTACTGACAGCAGTAAGAATCAGACACACATTTATATAGTACTATATACACCCACACAAACACACACTCACACACATGTAGCTGTAGCAATTACACTAATGCATAGTTATAAGCAATCATGATCATGTAGCTTCCGCTTCAGTTTCATATATATACAAGACACATACATAGATATATATACATATATATGTCACTTAATATCGCATAATCGCTACAATAATTTTTCTAGCCTGGCTTTTTTTTGATAATGTTTAAAAAACAAAGAGAACGTAAAGCAACAAGAAACCACCAGACTTCCGTATCGTACGTGTTACCTTCTTTGTTAAAACAAAAATGAAAATGAAACCTAAAGCAACTCAACTGAATTTAAAATTAAGCCAGTTTTACGATAATTGAAAATGTTTAGCTGAATTTTTTGTGTGCATCGACACCACACCGACCCCGACCACTGATGAAGAGAGAAGGCTCGACCCCATGCCAGTGTCCATTCCCTTGCCACCTCCCTCGTCCCCCCACTCATTAAATAGCTGTTTAGCGTGTAAGTGAAACTAGTGACCATTAATATATATATTTAACATGGACAACAATTTGATATTTAAATCTACAAAACTCACACATAACCCACAAAAAACAAATGAACATATGAAATGTAGTTGTATAGTTAAGCATATAACCGATATTGATATTAAGGATGCGATCTTTTGTTGGTTTCCTTATTGCTTCAATGATAATAAAAAAATTAAAACAAAACAACAATGCAAACAAAAATGGATTACGAGTAATTACTTTGATCGCAATCCCAGAGATTCTGATCCTCGTGGAATTGTATCAACACCAACTCATAGGTGACTATTGTGCCAGCTACCTAAAAGTATATAATTGACTTATTATTAATCCTTTCGCTTTTGCAGTTGAATCAACCTACACTCAACACTAATTTCCTGGTTAGATGAAAGAACTTCATGCCACTAAGTGCCACTAAATCACTGGTGATTTCATCAGCAAAACGCTTCGTCTCGGAGCACCATGAATCCTTGGGCACACAGCGCAAATAGCGCAGCGAATAACGCGACTCATCGTGCACGCTGGCTGCGTATAAGGACACGGCCAGCGTTCGTCCTATCAGGAATATGAGCGAGAAGTAAAAGTAAACAGCGTGAGTCACCGAAGGCATTTGACTGGAAATAGAAAACATTGATTAAAGTATGTTTAAGAGAAGTCATCAATACTCACTTCAAACTGCGTAACAGTTGAACACATATAAAGTAGAGATTGTTGGAAAAGGATACCATGGTAATCAACGATATGGCATTGTCCATTTTACCACACAGGCCGCAAATGTTACGATATTGTATGCGTCTCTCCGACCAATACGAAGGTGGCATGTGCTGTAATTGAAGAATAGCTAAAGGATTTCTCATCAGCAACGCTGTCAACTCACCATTCCTTTGAACTTTAGTAAATTGTCGTTGAGCTGTCGAAACTTGGCTGCCAAGCCAACGCTGACAATCATTACAAACACATCCATATAGTTCCAGATAAACGTAGAGTAGACATTCTGCAGTTTGCCCCACAACGCCAAGGGCGGCGAGTAGCCCATGAAGTAAAAGATCTCATCGTTGGTAAGCATAAAGAAATTCCGAATGGGATCATCGGTGACATTGCAAACCGAGGCGTAGTTGATGGCCGAAATCATGCTGAGCAAGTGCTCCGCTGAAAGTATTACAACATATTAAGAAGTAAGAAAGCTACAGTCGAGTGTGCTCGATTGTGAGATACTCGTAGTGGGTAGTGAATAAAAGCAAAACAGAGCGGTATTAATTTTAATATATTAAATTAAATATTAAAATATACTAATGGTTGTATTTGGTATATTGAATAGTACTATATTCAAAATATAACATAGAGTACTGAAATATATAAGATTGTCAGCCAAATCACCTAAGACCCCATTGCAGTAGGATTTTTCCCCATAACACAAAAGTATATTTTAAGTAACTTCTAGAATTTATATCTGATCGAAACCATATTTTCAGGAAATTACGAAAACTATTTGAAGAACTGGATATTCATACAGACGGACAGATATACATGAATATATTGACTCGGCTGTCAACCTGATGAAGAATATATATACTTTATAGGGAGATGCCTCCTTCTGCCCGTTACATCCATATGCTGCAGGCACAAATATATAATATCCTTCTACCTTATGGTTAGGGGGTATAAAAATCTATTAAGCTTCCCTTCACCGACTTACCAAAGGACAGCATCATGCCCACCAGCATGACCATGTGTATCGTATGCGCCATGCGCCACTTTTCCTTCTGCGTCTGATACTGTGGCAAATCCTGTTCGATATCGTGCCAATGCATCATCAATTCAGGCCACTTGCGTGCCAAATTGAGAGCTGTCATGCAGACCAACAGAATGCAGCCTCTGAAGATGATGGGCTTAATGTTGTTAAAGCTAATGGGTCCATCCAACACCTTGAAGATGGTCAAGGTCAGATCGATGAGCGTAGAGGTGATAAACAACAGACAGCAGCAGGTGCGAACATGCAGCCAGGAGAAGCTCAGGCTGCTGGGATGCTTCGCTGTGACTCCACGGACCGGCATCATGGCAAAGAATTGGGCGGTAAGTAGCACTTTGCCCACAGCCTCATGGAAAGTGCCATTGTAAAGGAATTGGTCACGGGTTTTGTCACGCAATTCTAGTTACAATTCAATGTAATATCAAGTTTACGAGAATATCAAGTATACGCTTACTTGTGACCACATTTTCATCGCACTCCGCTTGCAGTCGACTTATGTAATCCTGCGAGGTTTCCAAGAAGGCACGCTTGCGAGCGCTGCATAAAAAGATTAATTGTAGTAATATTTATTTGTATTTAAGTGCAATATTTTTACGTCTCGTGCAGCAAATCAAGTTTCCTCAGCAAAGGCGACTTCTTAAACTTCTTCCAGCGCCGAAATTTGCGTCCCAACTTGGGCAAAAGCCTCATTGCTCAATCGCAGGCAAAAGCCAACTGTGCAGAAAAATAAATAACAAGCTTGTCACTGCATATCCTGCCAATTAAAAATGCACCTGTTGTTTTGCACTTATCTATAATTAAAGCGACAACGTGGCATTTATAAATAACACTACAAATTGCAGGTCATTGGCGCACAAAGCTATAACTCAGCTGTCTGTTAGCAACATTTTTTGCAAGTTCTGCTTCAATTGTGTGTATTCCTTTTTTCAGTGTTCATAGCAATCATTAACTTTGTCCGCTTTGTTGAACTGCAACAAAATCAGTTCGTAGGTGACAATTGTGCCAGCCACCTAAAAAATATAAGTAAAGTTTATATATTATATATGTTTATGGTTCTTTTTTAAATGAGTATAAAGTTTAATAAATACCGATATGACAACGCCTCGAGTGAGCCGAAAGAACTTCATGCCCGTTAAAGCCACCTGATCCATGTGCACTTCCTCCGAAAAGCGTTTGAGCTGTGAAAGAAAAACATTTAACCAAAATTAATTCAATTTACAGAATGAGTAAATTATTAATTAATTTCTTAAAATCTGAAATTATAAATAATGTATAAAAATAAATTAGTATTTACCACCAATTTTAAACAATTAAATTTATAGAATATTTGAATTCAATTTAAAGAATGAGTAAATGGAATTGCATTTTAAATAAAGCTACTTACTCTAATAAAAACAACATTTCATAGTATAAGAATAGGTTAATATAAACCTCAAATCTTAGGCAATTAAATTTGTAGAATAATTGCTAAATTATTAGATTATTCTGTTCTTATAATTGATACAAAATATAAACGAAATATTGTTCTATTATTAGTCATATCTACTATTACATCTTCATTATTTTGTACTTCTAATTTATACACAATATAAATGAAATAGTTGTCTATTATTATTTTAATCTTCTATTTATATATATAAACTTTCCTTTATATATCATTAACTTACCTCTGATGTCCAGTATTGTCTAGGTACCAGTCGAAAGATGAGCAAAGGTCGCTTAGATTCATCATTAATGCTGGCGCTATAAAGCGAGAGTATCAAAGTGCGTATAAGCAAATAGCCCAAGGAGAACCAAAAGTAAGCGGTATGAGAAGCAGAAGGTTTCTTCCTAAAAGATTCAATATAAATTCTATAAATACTTAATAATAAATTAGCAAAGTACTTACTGCAAACTCTTCAATATCTTGCCACAGATAAAGTACAAATTGTTGCTGAAGCAGAGCAGAGTTATGACTGAAATAGCATCATCCACAACATTGCAAAGTTTGCAGAGATTGCGAAAATTAATGCGACACTGTATCCAGTAGTCAGCGCTAGTGGGCTGCAAAGCAAAGAAAACTGATTAATAGATCAGAAACTTATTTGAAAATCTATTCTACCATTCTAGCTTCACGTAGCATATAATCGTTGAGCTGGCGAAAGCGTGCCGCTAGAGAAACACTGACAGCCATGACAAAGATGTCATTGAAACTCCAGGCGAATGTGGCCAACACATTAACAATCTTGCCCAGCACACCCAAAGTAGTAGAGTACTCCACAAAGTGATAAAACATGCTAAAGACTATAAGCAAATAGCTATCAATGGGTCGATTGGGCAGCACAGGACAAGCGTTGACATAATAAATGCTGGACAGCATGCTCAGCAAGTGCTCCACTGCAATGAAGAGTATATAGAAAGTAAAATATATATCTACATCATGCCTAACTCACCCAACGAACAACCCATGGCAATTATCACAATCATTTTGATGTGATGAGCCAAGGCGCCACGTTCTTTTTCGGTGCGCAAAGCGGGCAATTGTGACTCCACCATTTGCCACTCAATCACTAGAGCTGGCCACTTGGTTGCCAGTTGAAAGAAGGCCACCGAGATGGCAAAGATCGAAGCATAGAAGACCAGAGTTTCCACCGAGTCAAAGTCAAAATTCACATGCATCACAAAGGCGGCCATGTAGCCAGAGCTAATCAAAAACAATATGCTGACCACCAGCGAATAGCAGGAGCGAAAGCTTAGCCAGCTGAAGCTTAGATCTTCGGCGTACTTGGAGCTGACGCCGCGAACGGGCATCAAGGCAAATATTTGAGCTATGATGAGCACTGCAGAGAGAAAAGAATAGAATGTGGAGTAAGTTGAATGATAGTAGGTTAGACTAACCTGGTTTGATGGCCTCCTGAAAGGAGCCGCTGTGCACATAATCCTCTCTATCAGCGTACTGCAATAAGGCATTGACTAAGAAATATAAGATATACACATATACATATATTTTATTTTCATGTGAACATTATTTGTTAAATTAATGTTATTTAGGAAATATTTTTGGGTAAGTGAAGTGAGGTAATAATAAACAAGTCAGAAAGCTACAGTCGATCCATTTTAAATAAAAGCAAAACAGTGAGGTACTAATTTTAGAACATAGAAAATTACCGCAAGAATACTAAAAATATACTAAGAGCTATATTTGGTATATTGATATAGTACTAAATTCAAAAGCGGGTATACAAATGAATGTTAGTAAGGAATTATTATAAGTAGTAGAACAAATAATAATAATAATAATAAATTAAGCTAAAAATAATGATAAGAAAATGCAATACAATAATTAGCATTCTTTATAATTGGAAGTGATGTTAGAAGACTTACTAATAGTAATAAATGATACAATAAAAATGAAACTCGAAAATATAATAATGAGTAAGTAACACTCAATTTTCTCAATATTAAATTCGCTTTTATATTACAGTTTTCTCATTGGCAATAAAAATTACACAAACTTATAAAAAGGGTCTAAAAAAACAAATACATAACAAATAAGACTTTTTCTGAGCTAAAAAAAAACTCATAAGTAAATGATTTTTCTTATTAAAATAAAGTACAAATGAACATTATTTACAGTGTCTAAAAAAATACACTTACACAAAAAATACTCATTCACACTTAAATAATAGTTAATTTTCTACTCTGCTTACGTTTGGGCCAGCGTTTTTGACTATTCCGCTTATGGTTCATCCTCCGCTTTATGTTCGTCCTATAAATAGTCCTTTAGCCCAATTATATTTTTAGAAAATCGTGTCAACTTACGCGCTGTCGGCGCGTGCCACACGCCAGAAATTGATAAGTGCCACACTCTTGCGCCGCTTGGCTGCAACACCTATTGACCGCGCCATGTCAGGCGACAAACTGTTGCCACTTTCATAACAAACAGAACACTTAAGTTGTAGTTTAGCTTTAATGCCAGGACATGCCAATTGAATATATGTGTTTTGTGCGCTATCTGTTTACAAATCTGGTTTTTGCAAATTGCAGACACACTCATTAAATATGCAGCACGCTGACTATGAATAGAAAATACTCTTTGAGCTGCCCGCGCCACGACTGCAGATGCTCTTCTGCACCTCAGAGCCGCTCATTTGATTAATCAAGACCAGCTCATAGGCCATCAGCGTGGCAGCCATCTGCAAAGAATAAGTTTAACAGGAATACTTTGTAGATAGTTTATAAACTCACAGCAAAGATTAAACGACGTGTCATAAAGAAGAAACCTTTGCCGCTGAGCGCAAAAACGTTGCTTAAAAGTATCTCTTGGATGCGCTGGAGCTCGATACACCAGAACTCGGTGGGTATTTCAAAGAGTGTGTAGCAAATCTCTCTGGCTTCCTGTGGTATAGCTGCAGTAGCAAACATCATGTTGGAAAGACGTGTGATGACATAGAACAGACAGAACCAGAAGTACAGCTCATCCATGAAGCTGCCACGAGCTCTAAGAAGAGACAATGAAAGTTATCAAAGCTTGTTGCCACAAAAAGTCGCTACTTTACTTGAAGCTGTGATAGATTTGCACGCACACAAAGTACATGTTATTCGAACACGCCAAGATGACCAAGCCGGACAGCTCCTTGTCATACACTTTGAGCAGATCACTGAGCTCTAGAATATCATAGCGCAGCTGTTGCCAGAACTCATTGGACATACGTTGCCCAGCATGCTGTCTGATGCGCCAATGCAGCTGCTGAAAGCGCAGCTGAAAGGCACGAGAGATCAGTATCAACAGGATGTCCACAAAGTTCCACACGAAAGTCATGGCTAACGTGGTCCATTCGATGAAGATCGCTTGCACCACATTGAAGTGGAATACGGTGAAGAGTTCTTGACGTTCGCGCTGAAAGTAATTCAACCAAAAGTCCACATCCAACTGACACTCTTTAATCTGCTGATAGTTGCTATATATGGCACTGCCCACATAAGTCGAGTGCTCACATAGAGCAGCCACAAGCAAAACTACGCCCCAAATGCGTATCCGACGCCCAAATTGTCGACCAATGCGACAATCATAAGCGGGTTGTAGAAAAATCAACTCACAGCGAGTTGTTTGCTTAATGATTCGAGGCCAGCGAAAGGAGAGTATGAGAAAGACACTAAAGCCAGCAATGCAGATTACGCTAAAGCTAAGAGATCCTGTCGAAAACAAGGAGATTTATTAAATAGGTTAAAAGTTTAATAAACTTACCTATCGTGTATATCTTGAGGCCATTTTCGAAAACTATTTTGGAGGAGAGCACGCAGTCCATGATGGCAAAGCCCAGTATGATGCAGCTTACAAGAAATGACAGAGAAAACCAACGAAAATGCACTTTCTCCACGGCAGCATTCGGCGATACACCAGACACGGGGAGAACGCCCAAAAACTGCGCCAAAATCAGAACTACAACAGAAGAAACTCCGAGTAATTAAAGGAAACTTAATTGCCAATCACTTACAGGGTCCGATGGCATGGTGAAGTGTATTTTTATTGCGCTGCATTTGCCTCTGCATTGCTGCTGCTTGTTTACTGGCCAAATGTGGCATGCAGCACTTGTAAAAATACAACGATTGCCATCAAACGAGCGTGTGTACAACGGGGCGTATGACGCAACTTTTATTAATGAGCTTGCAGTTAAGATCTGATTAGTTAACAATGTGCCATGACAACAAGAAATGTGCTTAAGAGTGCAGCTACTAAAATAAGTGCTTAGCAATAAACAGTTCGCTGCCGAATGGAGCCCTGATTAATGACATCGGAGATCATCAGTTCATAGGTGATTATTGTGGTGCCCATCTGCAACAGAATTTAGAGTTAAAAGAATTTCAAATGGTGCTTCAATTAAATAACTAACAGCCAGCACTAGTTGACGAGTTAGATAAAAGAAACCATTGCCAGAGAGCGCAGTCATATCATTGCCCAGTTGTTCGCTGAAGCGCTGCACCTAAAAAGTATTTTGATTAGTAATAATTTTTAAATGGAACTGCCCCTCACCTCTGTGGTCCAAGCCTTGGAGGGCACATCTCGCAGCGCTGTAATTATTTTGAGCTCGTAATCATTGATGGAAGCGGTGACAAAAATGGTCAAAGTTGTGCGTGCAACAGCAAAGATGAGCGAGTACCAAAAGGCAACCATCACTATAGTATCCACGCCAATGTTTCTGCAATAAAATGTTTATATAAAATAAGAGTTTTATAGTGGTTGACACTCACTTGAAGCTGTTGAATAGCTGAAAGCATATGAAGGACATGTTGTTGCCAAAGGCGAGCAGCACAAGTGGCGCAATAGCTGCATCTAGGAGACGCACCAGACGCTTCAAAGCCAAGTAATGTTGTCGCACCTCGGTCCAAAAGACCGCAGGCATTACTTTCTTGTGTACGGCGGCAATGCGTCGATGCAGCTGATGGAAACGTGCAGCGAGGCCGATGCCAATGCACATAATAAAGCAGTCAGTAAAAGAGCGAGGATACGCAATTGTCTCGTTGATCCACTGCAAAGAAGACAGTCACATAAGAAATCTAATCAAATTATAAATTCAACTACAAAGTCACCTCAAGGAAAGGCAGCAACCAAATCTTGTAGGGCAAGATAATGTAGAGATGCGGTCTCTCCCACTTGTAAACGCCTTCCAAGTAGCTCACATTAATGTTGCACTGTGTGCGTTCCAAATTGCTCAAGTGAAAAGAATTGGCCAGCAGCAAAAAGTGTTCAACTAAAAGGAACAGATTGTTAACCTTAGAAGTAAAACATTCTTAGATATACAATAGGTTACTCACTCAAAGCAGATGACATAATGAGACCCACCACGATGTTAATGCGTCGCTTCATTTTGTATTCATCATAGAAGCGATAAGGTATGCTTAGAAAGAGCTGCTCCACGCGATGCCAATGCTTCATTATGCGTTGCCAATTGATGGCCAATTTCCAGAAGAACACATGCTCCAGCAGACACACAATATAAAGCGCCAAGCTGCTGGAGGTGTGAAAATTAATGCCCACCTCAACGACATAGTGTAAAACTGTGCCAAATTCGCAACAATTGAGCAATAAAATAATGGCCGAGTAAAACGTGCGTAGACTAAGCCAACGAAATTTGATATTATCAACATCGAGCGAACGAATGTTATTCACAGGCAGCAGACCATAGATTTGTGAGATAAAAAGTACTGAAAGAATGAATGCAATTTTGTTATTAAACAATATCTATATTGTATTTTATTCTACTTAGTTTAGATTATTATATGACACATGTAATTTAAGCAACAATACAGATTCTAAGCTTGTTTTAATATGAAATGATGAAATAGAATCATTAATTTTAAACGAAACTATTTAATTGAATACTCAAAGCTTATATAGCCCAAATAAGTATGCAACACTTAATTATATTAAACTTTCATTGTGAATCTAGATTTAATTGAAGTGTTTATTAATAAAATTTGTATATGTACATGCTGAATTTTTCAAAACAATAAAGTAGATTACTCCACGAATATAATTACATTCTTTGTTATGTTGAATCATTTATATTAAACGAAAGAATTTCATTGAAAAGTATTGAGCTGAAAGTTCATATTCACATTGCCAAAATAAGTATGCAACACTTATTTATATTAATCATTTTCACAGTGAGTCAACATTTAATTCAGTTATTTACAAATAAAATGTGTATACATGCTGAATTACTTAAAACAATAAAGCAGTTTACTGCACAAATACAAATACATATTATTTGTTAATTAACCCCTGGCTTACCTTGCGAAACAGCGCGATAGAAAGCTTCGCCTTGTGGCATGGTCAAAACTGAACTATGAATGAAGCGTGTGCTTGCGACAAGTTGACAGTTGTGTATGAAGCATGATGATGATGGGGGCGTGGTTTTTTTTTACAATTCAGCAGCAAGTATTTACTACAATTTAAGGCTAATTGCGGCACCTGTCGGCCGGCCATGACGAATGGCAATTTGCCAATGCAAATGTTGCCAATTTATCACCCGCACAAGGGCAACAATCCTTTGCGACGATTTGGTTCATCGAATTGCAGCAACACCAGCTCATAGGTGACAATTGTGCCAGCCATCTGAGGAAGGTAAACGTTTATAACACGTACTTAACTCAATAACAGATTATACTCACACCAAAGAGCAAACGACGAGTGAGAAAATAGAATTTCTTGCCGGACAAAGCCACAGTTTGTGTGGACATTTGAAATATCAGTCGCTCCACCTCGACGCACCAGTTGCGAGTGGACACTCGCCTCAATACTCCGAGTGCACTCCTTGACTCATCATTGATGGTGGCTGCTGTAAGAAAGACGCAGGCGGTGCGGGCCACCAGATAAAGTGTGGAGTACCAGAAGTAAACATAGCTAATGGGCCAACGCAGTTTGCTAGAAAGTAAAATGATCTATAAGAAATTGTATTAATTCATTAGAACGGAACTCACTTGAATATGTTAAGCAGCTGACAGCAGACAAAGTACAAGTTATTCACGCAGGATAACAAAATGATGCTGGACAACGCATTATCCACGCGCTCTAGCAACTCACACATGCGCACATAATGCTCGCGAATCTCGATGAATGTGGACTCCGAGATGTGTTCTTCGTGCTCCAGCTTGCGAATGCGCATGGAGATCTGCTCGAAGCGATAGGCCAAGCCTTTGCTGACCATCATGATGAAGAGATCCATGTAGTTCCAAATGAAGGTGCAAGTGCCATTGACAAGCTGCAATTTAAAAAAGAAAGTTGCTCTTATATATAATATAAATATAATATAAAATTCTCTATAATCTTTTATAATCTATAAATAGAAGTCAAGTCCAACATTATTATGAAATTATTAATGCCCGTAAATAAATTCAATAACTATTTAAGTTATTTTAACAAATAAATAATGAAATATATCATAGCTTTGAATTCCCACACTTTTAAATCAGTCACATTTTCTTACCAATATATAGATAGCAGTGATGCGATGATAAGGCATCACCTGAAATACATATTCATAGTTGTGCAGTATATAATTGTCGAAAGACGTATCCGCAGTTGTGTTATGAGCCTCTGCGCAGATTATAATCCGCTGTTCAAAATTCACAATTGCAGAGGCTTGATACAAAGAATGTTCAACTGCAAATAAATGTGAGTTATTAAAAATAATTTTTCTATTCCCACACTTACTAATGGAACATATAATTATTATAACAGCAGGCAGACGCACGCGTTGCATTAAGTTGATGGGCAGCATCTCATAAGGTGGCTTGTTGAAGGTCAGTTCCAAGCGTGTCCAGTGTCGCATCAAAGCAGGCCACTTACTAGCCAAATCAATAAACAAAATGCAAGCGCATTCTACAAAAGTGAAGAATACAGGACCCACTGAAAGGAGAGATATCAAGAAGTTGCCTTAAATCAATATAAAATATATATTTATATTTACAATTAATAGAAAACAATAAAAACTCTCAGGACTTGATTAAGTTTCATTCAAATTTTAAAGAAAGAAACTGTTTGCATCCTTCTTGCTCTTACCAGCTCTCTTGAGTTGAGTCACAAAAATTTATATATGTTGAAACGTAAAGGAGTTTCATTCTAATGATAAACATAGAGTATAAACTTTGAAAAATCCAGACTTATTGCACGATCAAATTATGCAATTTGTATTGTAAATAAATACATATTGAAACTCTCAAGACGTAAAGCACTTTCCTTCTCACCTTATGATAGGGTACAAATGTTGATAAAACCCAGCCCTATTACAAGATGAAATTATGGAAACTTTTTACATTCTCTTTGCTATTACTAGCTATGTTTTACAACATTTGCTTACCAAAATTCTTAGCTGTAATGCCAATCTTGAATAAATGCTTGAGCATGCTGACAAGTAAAACAGAAGTGACCACCATAAAGATAATGGTGACAAGCATTTGCAGCGATTTGAATTTAAATCTCATGCGACGTGGATTCGGCTGCCAAATGTTGGTTAAAGGCATGAGTGAAAAGCATTGCGCTAGTAACATGACTGCGAGATATAAATTGAAGTATTATAAATAGGAATTTAGCAACAATTTAAATAAATAATTATACGAACTCACCTGGATATACAGCCCTATGAAACGTCTCGAGCTGAGCATAATCCGTGGGCTTCTCATTGTTGATGATGTTGAAATCAAAGTCAATGTCATCTGTGGGTTTGGTTGAAACTTCGTCCGCCTGCTTCACCTTGCGATTGAAAATGTGCCGCAATTTCCAGCCAGAATGTCCTTCCATGTCGCCGGTCATTTGTGCACTGAGCCATTCTAGCAAATTGTGAGAAATTTGCTGGTCACACTACAAAAGGGAAATTACTGACGGTTGGAAAAGCAGTTATCAAGCGCAAGTTGTAAACAATAATTATGAATGGACAGCGGAAAAACACATTTTGGCTCTGTTGCAGCTCAGTCAACATGCGGCAAGCTGCAAGTACAGAATTCTTTCAGCCGAATTTCAACATTTTGCGGCAACTTCGGCTAAAGCGGCGCCAGCAACGAGCTCTGGCAGCTCACAAGGTGCGTTGCAAGGACAATGCCAAGGATCTGGAGGAGTTGGACACGTTTCATCGTGCAATAAGACCCTGTAAATTAAAGTTGAACATTAAAAGGGAATTTCTTATCAATTTGTTTACTCACACAGATCTCTGCTTGGCGCGTATCTTTGGCATGATGCCGCTGGCAAATGTGATGAGTCCTCATGCTAAGCAAGTGAAATTTCATCTACGTTCCACGGGAATGTGTTTCTCAGCGCTTTTCCTACTGCTTGGAGGAATAAAAACCATGCGAATTGCAGCCAAGATCTATCAAGGTGGCATCAATAGCAGAAGTTTGGGTAAAATGGAATTGATTATGCAATTGAAGATTATTAATTTCTACTTTATAATCCCATCTAAAGTCAACTTGGTTTTCTACATAATGGGCATGATAATCTGCTTGAATTTCATTTCATTTGCACGTTGTTGGCATCGTTTAATTGTGCCATGGAATGAGATTGATATCATCATGTTGTTTCCTCCCTATGCGCCGACTAAAATAAGTTTGCGAGTCAAACTTTTCATTACTGGTTGTGTGTTTGGTTGTCTGACTTTAAGTGAGTTGTAAAAGCATTAAAATTGATTATTTTAATCAATGAATTTCACTTTTTTTCCATAGTTGAGCATGGTTTGTATTATGCCTCAGCTTATACCAATTATCATATGCACATGTTGCACTGTCAGCCGAATGTTACCGAGATTCTATTCAGTGGTTATATGAAACGCGAGTTTGCGGATATATTTGAAATGCTGCCTTACAATCCCATCTTTATATTCTATGCTTTCGTAAGTTAATTTTGATATATAAATAATTCTGCATAGTCTATAATATTTCTCTTTAGTTTCTGACCGGCACCTTCAGTTTTATTTCTAATTTCTTGGACACTTTTATCATACTTATCAGTATGGCATTGGCTCAGCGATTTAAGCAGTTTTCACAGAGAGTGTTGAAGCTCAAAAATCGAGTAAGTTTCTTTTATTAACTTATGTTATCTAATTACTGAAGTATTAACAATACAGAAATAAGTAGTCTATATAACAAAACTTTAGTGTCTCTGCTAGTATCTTGGATTTAAGTCTTGATACAAGTGAATAATGATGCTTTACATATTAACGATAAATAGAAAATTTTCTTATAATAGTAGCAAATAGAAAAATGATCAAAAAAGGGCCCAAAATAATTTACAATAATTTAAAGAATAATTTAATATAAGAATTATTTGAGCTTACATTCAAGAAGCTTTCAAACTTGAAAACTTTCTTAAAATATTAGCAAATAGAAAAATTATCAAGAAAAGAGTACAGACTAAATTAGACATTTTTGATCTTATAGAATAATTTTCTTTATACGAATTTGTAGAGCATTCATTTAAATTACTCAGATTTTGAAAGCTTTATACATACCCTATATTTCTCCTTCACAGCAAGTTCCTGATGCCTTGTGGCATGAGTTGCGACATCATCACATTCTGCTTTGCGAGCTGATGGATTTAGTTGACACGAATATGTCGAGTATTGTGCTCTTTTCCTGCTTGAACAACATTTACTTTATATGCAATCGTTTACTTACTATATTCACGTAAGTTTATCCATTGAAGTGTTCTATATATGCTTAATATTTTATTTATTTTCAGTAAATTGCGTTATCCAGTGAATTATGCGTTCTTCTGGTTTAGTTTATTGTTCTTATTGGGTCGCACCTGTGCCGTCTTTTTGTATGCTTCACGCATACACGAGTTCTCGGTGCTGCCCCTGGAGGTGCTTTATATGGTGCCCAGCGATAACTGGACTGAGGAGGTGCAACGATTCACACATCAAATCAACAATCAGTTCATTGCACTCTCAGGATATCGACTTTACTATCTCACACGCAAGAGTTTCTTTGGTGTAAGTATTGTGAGTTCTTTTATCAAATTTGTTTAGGTAAAAAAATCTCTTTCTTCAGATGATGTCCACGCTGGTTTATTATGAGTTTATGCTATTGCAATTGGATGCCAAGGATCAAAAGGGAGATCTGCCTGCGTTATGTGCATAAAAGAGAAATAAAAATGGAATTAAAAAAAGTTATATTCAACAATTAAATTTGTACCTCGTTACCAACGAAAATATAAAAGTCAAGGGATTTTTTGTGGTAGTCCTGGTTGTTAATAAAGCTCGTAAACTGTTGTCCTAATTGGGAAAGTGAAATATTATTTCAATTTTCGGGCTTTTGCGGCCAAGTGCAGCGGTTCACAGAGGGCGAGTCCACAAATTGGGGGGTAACCGAAGTCGTTTGCCATTAGTTTCAATTATTTGGACATACGTAAAGCTGACAACTGTACAGCGATTGTTACGCCAACTCAACGAGTTGTCAGAGTGGAAGGAGTGGAGTTCGAGGACGATCAGGATGTCTTAAAATGAAATTTGAATGGTTTTTCAATTCGCGCTCGCTGCGCCTTTGACACTGACACTTTGCCAATTAACACTTTCCTGGTTACCTGCCATTTGTTTGTGCCCCAGGACATGAGCCAGCAATTATCCTGTCAGAAAACTTGCTGCACACACACGAAGTTGGTAGCAAAACAAAATGCCAACAAAAACCAAAAAATAAAATTGGGAATAAGGCCCAAAGGCAAAAGCAAAGGCAGGTCATTACCAGTCGCCGGTCGTCGAGTTTCACCCACCGTCGAGTTTCCGTTTTGTGTGCAGCACGTGAGTCAGTTCGGGAGACGCCACCCCTCAGCAGTAAGTTGCAACTAGCAAGTTGAGAGCGAGTTTTTTGTTTTTGTGAGTGAGTGAGCAACGTGTGCTGTCATGACAACGTGCGACAAAACAAACAAGCGAATGAAAAATATTACGAAAAGCGAGCTCAATTTTTGCTGGCATTACGAAAATTTTCATTCGCTCAGAACGCAACGAACCGCCAAAAGGAACGCAAGTCGCCATCGTTATTGCCACAAGTCGAAGGGGCATGCGACAGCAGCAGCATGGAGATACCGGATACAGTGTCGGTGCGAAGATTTCGCGAGTTCAGTCCACGACAGAAGCACGAGCTCTACGAGACGCTGCTCGAGCTGAGCGAGACGCTGGAGGAGCTGCCCAAGCGATCGCTGCGCAAGACGCTGGAACTCACGTTGGCTGTGCTGGAGTACAAAGGCGAGTTGGCACAGAAGCTGGAGTCGAGTGGCGAGCGACGCGTCCACGATGAGAACGAGAAGCTGAAGCGCATGGTGCAAAAGCTGGAGGATGAACGCGACAATCTGAAACAGAAAACAAAAGAGGTGAGTCAGCAAAGTTTAGACAATGATAAAACTACATGAGGTTAAACTTGCAGTTGAGTGAGGAGATCAATCGACAGCAGCAGCAGCTGAGGGAGGCGGCGCTGCAGGCGGAGGCAAGCGACAAGGACTCCTCGGATCCGCTGTCGGAGCTGGATAAACAGGAGCAACTGCTGCACAACATTGACACCAAGAACAAGCACATCAAGCGGCTGCTGCGAGAAATTGACGTGAGTTTAGACAACTAAATTGCTTCGAACAACTCACTTAACTTCCACTTTTTGTAGTCCCTGCAGAACCAGAACATTGTGCAGTCCAAGACAATAGCGCTCAATGAGCAGGAGCTGCAGCAGATAAAGACGCGGCTCGTGCAGATCTCACAGGACATCACACAAGTGGAGCAGGAACGTAAATCTCTGCAGCAAACGATGCAGCAGCAGAGTCTGGAGGTGACACGCTTAGAAGGCAACGTCACTTTTCTCGAAGATGAACGGGACAAGCAGGAGTTGGAGATGCGACAGTTTCTGGAAAAGCACGAGACGCAGGCGCTCAGCTGGCGAACGTCGCTGGAGCAAAAGGAACAGGAGCTGCAGCAGCTGCGCAAGCAACTGGAACACAATAAAATCACTGGCCACAATTTGATGTTGAGCAGCGCGAGCAGCAGCCAAAGTCAGCAGGACGAGGAGCAAACGCGACTGCGTCATGTGAGTAGTAAATTTCCATTATAGAACTTCACAATAATCAATCTTCCGACAGTTGCTGGAACTGCGCGAGCAACGCATTGAAACGCTGGAGGCGAAGCTCAAATCGGTGGCTGATGAAATGGCCAGTTCCACGAAGCTGATGAATAAGTTGTCGCTGCAGCGCGAGACTTCATTGAATCCTCAAAAGCCACGCGCCTGCTGTCAGCTCATCGAGGAGCGTCTGCGTGCTGCCAATGCCAGAGCACAACAACTGGCCGAGCTGCTGGACAGTACCGAGCAGGACAATGTGCTCAAAGCGAAGCAGGCGCTTCACTCGCTCACAGCTCTCGAATCCTACAAGCGTGGCGAGGATGGCCTTGTGCCTGCGCTGCGTCGTTGCGCTGGCCTCGAGCAGAAGCTGAGCGACCGGGAGAAACAGCTGCGCAGCTACACACAGGAGCTGAATGCCATGCATGAGCTGGCGCAGGAGAACGAGGTGCTGCGACGTCGCCTCAACATTCCCGATGATGTTGTGGTGCTTTCGAAGCAAGTGCGCGCCAAGCAGCGCAACAAGGATAAACAGATCGAACGCCTGACGCTCAAGTTGCGCACTTCCGAAGAGCTGCGACTGCAGCTGAAGCTGGAAAGGAGCGAGCTGAGGTGAGTGAAAGTTTAATACACTTTAAAGTGTAATACTAACAGTTTTTTTATGGCAGACGGAAGTTGTTGGAGCGACAACCACTGCAGGAGGAGTCACTGCATCATCAGCAGCAGCAACCGAGTGAGATGGGTGAGGTTCCTTCGAGTGCGCCACTGGAGAATTCACCGCGGCGTGGGCAGGGCGATGGCGCCGCCAGCTCTGAGCTACAAACCAAATACGAAGATGTGCTGGCCGAGAACGAAACGCTGCGCATGGGCATGTATGAAATCCTCGAGAAGATGCGAGAATACGATGGTGAGTCTGGGAAGAGCAGAAGATAGTATTTATAAACGGTAGATAGGGAGACAATAGAGGAGCATTATAGTTCATACCAAAATTATCGCATGTCATAATAATCAAATTTTAGAATGATATTTAATTTTTGTTAATTATGAACTCGTATTCATTCATATATATATTGCGAACTATAGTATATATTGGAAACTATAGTATATTTGGCATGTAATAGTATATTGACATACTAAATATATCTGGTATATAGTACACTCTATAGTGTTATCAAGTAGCAGTATATCGATATACCATGTATATAATGTGGTATATGTATTTAAGTATTCTTACAGATTTGCAAATTTTCATTTTTAATCCATATACCAAATATGTATATAATTTAGTATATTGAAGTATTTTTACGGAATTTGCAAATTTGCGTATTTCAATTGAGTTGCTTAAGCAAATAAATTAATTCTAAATGTACAAATTGGTAAAGACTGAAAGATGAGAAATATAATAATGATGAGTTGTGAATTTCATTAAAACGGATTAAATATGTATAGTATTCAAGTTAAACTAACCTTTGTCACTCTCTAGTGAGTGACAGTTTTACTTAGTTTTTGCTTGCCAAACAAAATCTACCGCAATCTTTTAATCCCGTTCAACTCTTCTTTGCAGCCACCTCAGATCACATTACCATCGACTCTGAGCTGCTGCGTCGCCTCATCGATGCGCTGCCAGGCGGAGCAGCGACGCCGCAGCGTTTACAGAGTCAGCTGCAGGAGCTGAAGGCCCGGGAGGAGGCGCTGTGCCAACTGCTGCAGCAGAATGTCAGCGAGTCGGAGACGGGTGAATTGTCCTCGGTGCACAGCATGCGCGATGTGTCCGAAATGCCCGACGAGCAGCTGGAGAGCAGCAGCAATGTTATCGACACAGCAACGCGACCAACAACTCCCAATGAGCTAAATGAGGCACTGCAGCTGCCCATCATCAGCGAGAACGGAGAACGGGAGGCGGAGCAGCAACCAAGGCCAAGTTCAGCGGAGCTTGGCGAGCTCGTCATTCTGCGCAAGCACTATGAGGAGATGCGTCTGCACATGGCTGCCGATGGCGACGAGCTGATGCGCTACAATCTGGAGCTGCACGAGCAGCAGATGAGCCTGGAGCGCCAGCTGCAGGAGCAGAGCAGCTCCTATGGTTACATGCGTGCAGATTACGATCAATTGTTGACGCAGTTGAAGCAACAGGAGCTGCGTTATATTCAGGATATGGCAGGTATACAAAAGCAGTTGGAGCAGCAAAAATCCCAACTGGCTGCCAAGACGGATCAGATGACTACGCTGCAGCGAACGCAGCCTTGCACGGCGGAGGAGCGACAGCAGTTGGAGCAGCGTAATGCACGCTTGAGTATGCAGCTGGCGCAGGCGATGGAGCAGCTGCTGGGCGAGCTGAAGTTGCCGGATATTTGTGCGGATTATGGCATCATTGAGGACAACTATCAGCTGAGCTATGTGACCGCGCAGGAGTTTGAACAGCAGCGTCAGGAGTTGGCCACGTGGCGTCAGCAACAGGCGGAGTTGCAGCGGGAAAACAAGCAGCTGGAGGGGCTGCTTCAGGTTGCCAATGGGCAGATCCAGTCGCAGCAGAAGCTGCTCAACGAGATCACCGACAATCACATCAATCTGCGGCATCTGGTGGCTGATCTTCAGAGCAGCTCTGGCGACAAGTTGCTGCTGGCCAAGATGCAGCGGGATCTGGATGCAGGTGAATTACTCAAATAAAGTTAGTTGATCAGTTAATAGTCTCTGATATACTTAGCTAAAGCGGAGACTGTGCGCTTGGAGCTGGCTCACAAGGATGTGCAGCAACATGTGGCGCAGCTGGAGACGCAACTGCAGGCAGCCGAGCAGCTGGCAACAGAAACTCAACAACAGTTTCAGCTAGAACACAGCAGCAGCGACATCAAGCAGAAGTGAGCTTAAAATTGACTCCATCTATGTATATCCTTTAATCGATTGATTTCTCTTTAGATTCCTGCAGCGTTCGCTGTTCACGCTCAAGGAGAAATATGCCAAATTCACGCCTTTGATCTTCCTCAACAACTTTGTCTTCGCTTATCAAAAGTTCCACAAATCCCAACAGCAATTGCAGCCACAAGAATCCAGCGACAACTCCACGCTTATGGACCAAGTGTTGCAAGCAGTGCAGAGTAAGTTGTCGCCAAATGAGGAGAACTCACAGCAGCTCATCAAGTTGATTAAATCTGAGACGCAAACGAAGCTTCTCGAGCAACGCTGTGAGAGTTTGCAGTTGAGGCAAATTGAGTTGCAGCAGGAGCTAAGTGAACTGCGTCTGCAACATGCCACAGACTCCGAGCACTGGCAGACGATCCAAGCATTGTTTGGACACGCGTCACCGGAGGAGTCTAAGGAGTCCAAGGTGGATGTGGCCACCAATACAATAGGCGCAGCTCCAGTTCCAGCGATGCGTCGCACGGCGCAGCTGATCGACAAGCAATCCTCTCCTATAGGTTCGCCTAGTAGAAGATTGTCCAGTCAAGATATAGCCATACAGACGGAGCAGGCAGCTGCTGTGCAGCTCATGGAGACGGCAGTGCAGACCAATGGCAGCCAAGTGGAGAAGCAACCACAACAGCAACAACAGCAGCAACAGCCACAACAACAACAACAGCAGCAAAAGCCACAACAGCCACAACAACAACAACAGCAGCATCAAGCTGTGCAGACAGCGCAGGAGCAGCTCACAAATGATCTAGAGCTGCAACAATTGAAAGCAGCGTAAGTTCTTGAGAGGATTAACTATATTGATATACTCACACTTCTTCTCCAGTCTTCAGGCAGCCAACGTGCGTATCGAGGAGCTAAGCCATCAACTGGAAACTTCCATTCCTCCTCCCAATCCATCCAGCGAATCCGATAGTCAGCACAGCGGCGTTGTGGAGAAAACAATTCTCTCCTTCCACACTCTACTCCTCGAGAAGGATCAGTCCATACAAAAGTATCAGGATTTGCTGCAAACGGAGAGAGAACAAAATCAACAACTGATCACCAAGCAATCTGCAGAGAATGAAACCCTAAAAGCCACAGTCAACAATCTCAACTTTAATATCAAGACCAAGGATCAGGAAATATTAGAGTTGAAGTCCAAGCTAGAGTTGCAAAAGACACCGGATCGTGTAACCGTGCATTCTACGGACAATTCTCTAAATGAATTGACGGATGAGAGAATCGAGGAAATGTTCGAGCACAGCTCAACCGATCGAAGTCCAGAGCGCCAACAGGAACAGGAAGAGGTAGAACCGGATTTGGCTGTAGGTGAAGATGAAGTGGCTGGCGAAGAGGAAAAGCAGGATACCGAAGAGCTCAAAGAGTTGCCCACGCTGCACAAACAGATCAAGGAGCTCAAGGACAAGCTCATCTACTGCGAACAGAATCTAGTAACGCGTGAAGAGGAAGTGGATATCCTGAGGGAAAAGTAAGTATAAAGCATATTTATAATTACAATTTTTAGTTTGTGGAAAAGAAGTACCAGGTTAAAGATCATGTTATATAGGAATCATTAAATTGAAGCAGCATCAAAACTCATTAAACTAAACTTGTATTACAACTTTTAGTAAATCGGCATTAAAGCATTAAGGAAGGTTCAGAGTATATTAAAATGAAACTTTTGACGAAATTTAAAGTTTGAAAATATATTCAGACATACATTTAATGATTTAAGACTTCATTTAATTTAATGACAATTAAATTGAATAAGATTTAGAGTAAAAAAATTAAATTATTTTCAAAGTCTATTAAAATTTAAGAAAATCCATTCAATCTGCTTCTTTTTAAGTTATTTTTAAAGAACTATACATTTTCTTATATAATTGAAAAATACTCCTTTAAATTTCATAAAAAAAATAGGGAGTATTATATTAGGATTTCACTTTTCTATGGTCTCAGCTTAAAATCTGTTTTTAAGCTTCCTTTTAATCTTCCCTTTTTTTGCATTCTTCGGTTTGAACTTTAAAGCTTCTTAAACACACAGAATCAATAATAAAAGTTTTACTTCCAGATTAAAGCTCTATCAGGATCGTGAAAAGTGCGCGGAGAGCAGCAGCAGCAATCCCGAGCTGGAGCAGCTGCGAGTCTTCCTGGAGGAGAAGGACAAGCACATACGTGATCTAATGGACACGCTCAAGAACTTCCATGTAGATATAGCTTCACTTTACTCCTGAACTTTACTTAATCATCTCTTATTCTCGCAGGACGATCAGCAGCGTTACATCAACGACACCTCCAACTACTCAGCAGAGCAGATTGCTAAGCTGGCAGCGGATCTCAACCGCACCGAGGCCACCAACAAGATCTATCACACACAAATGGAGGCACTGCGGCGTCAGTTGACGAACGTCACTCAACGCGAGAAGCAAGCTCGAGATTTGAGTCAATCGCTGCGCCAACAGTTACTGAAACGTCCCGTGGTGTCCATCAAAACCGAGCTGAATGCCCGTGTCAAGAACGAGAATCTGCAGAAGCGCATACAGCAGCTGGAACTGGATCTGGACGAATCACGAGCGCAACTGCAACGCCAGCAGACGCTGCTCGAGGCGAAACGAACGCGCAGCGCCAACGAGGTGGGACTTTGGGAGAAGCAAAAGCGCTGGCAGCAGCAAGCGGAGAAGCTCAAGTTGAAGCTGGACGAGACTGAGCTGGCGCTGGAAAAGACCCGCACACTGCTCCAAGCGGCACGCACCACAATCGCGAGACTGGAGAAGGACAAGCATATGCTGGAGAACAAACTGGGCAGAGGAGGGGCGACTGGTTCAGCAAATGCAACAGCCTCAAGTGGGAATCATGCGAATGCGCTGAAATGCTGTCGTGCTCCGTCCTGTCCTAATCTGCAGCATGTGGGTGCGGCCAAGTTTACGCCTTCGCCCTCGGAGAGTCCCGAGACGTACACGACGGGTCCAAGCAGCGAGTGCAGCTCGCCGGCTCATCATCAATCACAGCCAAGTGCAGGACATCATCACAGCTTCTATGAGCAGGGACAGTCGGAGTTGATTGAGGCACTCAAGGCGCGCATTGAGATGCAGCAGCGGAAAATTATTGCTATGGAGCTGGAGGGACGAGGCACAAATGCGCTGACCACGGAGTTGGAGAAGTTGCAGGAACGTTGCCAGGCGATTGAGGCGCAGAATATACGATTGGAGGCACGTAATCTGCAGTTACAGCTGGACACGGATTTGCTGCGTCAGGGCGACAGCAGCGATCGCTTGCACAAGCGTATTAAGCACCTGGAAGAGTAAGTGCAGCATTGCTAAGATCACTTGTTTATTACTCATTATCATTACCTGGCATTACAGTTATATATTGGCACTCAAGGAGGAAATGGCGCGCACTGAATCCCGTCGAGAATTATGCAAGTGCAGCGGCCTCAAGGTGAACACACATCAAGGACAATCCGCTGAGCACACGATACTATCGCTGCGCAATCTCGTGGAGAAGCTGCGTTCGGAAAACAAGTTCCTCAAAGATGGCAGACTTTCCAGCGAGTCACGTAGCTCTACGGACTCGATGCCTGCGTCTGCGGAATTAACGCGACTGCAGCAACTTCATGCTGAGGCTTTGGAAAAGATTTCCACGCTGCAGCAAGATCTCAAGCAACGCAACGGAAGTGGCAAGGTAAAAATCTTATACTGGTTAACTAACTATGTATGTATATCTGGCCTATATTATTTCTTTAAACCAAAACCAGAATTACATACATAGAATTAGAATTAGATAAAAATAACGGTCTCTTCTAGATTTCTCGACATGTTATAAATATTTATTCTAATTTGAATCATAAGTAATAAGAAATTTATAACTTTACCTATTAGCAACCGGAAGAGCTGAAGTACATCAAGGAGCAACTGCAGAAGAAAACGCAATTGTTGCAAAAGGCAAAGGTTTTGTTGACACGCGCGGCTGCTAAGGAGAAAATGCTGCGCGAGCAAATCTCGGTGTGGAAACGCAAATGCTCTGAATTGCAGAATGTTCCTGTCATCGATGAAATTAGTGAATAATCTTAGTTTTAAGCTAAATGTTGTACATTATTACATTTCATATATACAGAAAAAAGAAACGGACGCGCAAAACGGTTAAATTAGAATTTAGTGTATTTGTGTTGCCAGACTGTTGTATTGGGCGTTGCCACCGTGTCGTATTGTGGCTATTGTTCTGCTTTGCTGCATTTGTGACGTCAGTCACTTGATTGTAGCCCATTGTTGCCTATCCTGGAGTCGTAAACGACTAAGCCAATTGAACTTTGTTCATTTCAATCAAAGACTCATTGGTGTGCAGATCACTTGTTAAAGTGCAAAGATGTCATATCTGGACTATAAGGCATTAATTGTCCAGAAGGAGGGCAAGGTGCTTGTCATTAAATTCTACAATCCAGCAAAGAAAAACTGCCTAAATCGCGATGGCTATGGGGAACTAACCCGTGCTCTAACCGAGGTTAACGATGATAATGAGGTGACCATTGTTGTCATTACCGGCGTAGGTGAGTATTTCACCGCTGGCAATGAATTGACCCCCATTCACAAAATCAACGACGTGGAGGCGTATATAAAGGAGTCCAATGACAATTTCAAAAAGATGGTTACCAGCTTTATCAACTGCAACAAGCTTATCTTTACGCTGGTCAATGGTCCATCGATTGGTATCGGCACCACAATCGTGGCCCTCTCTGATGTGGCGTGGTGTGCCGAGGAGGTAAGCAACAAGTGGTTACTTTACATTTCATTCAACTTTAGCTCCATCTATCTGTCTCTTTCAGGCAACCTTCTTGACACCTTTCAGTCGTCTTGGTCTTGTACCGGAGGCTTGCTCCAGCTTTACATTCCCCTTAATTATGGGCAGGTCAAAGGCCACTGAAGTGTTGGTATTGAATGAGAAGCTCTCGGCCCAGGAGGCGTACCATTTTCATTTCGTCTCTCGCATCTTTAAGCTAAGTGAATTGGATTCCGTAGTGTGGCCAAAGATTCGCGAATACTCTGAATTGCCGCCCACCTCGATGAGGGAATGCAAGCGGTTGATTAACTTCTCCCTGCGGGAGAGTTTGAAGAGGGCCAATGATGAGGAGTGTGAGGCACTGTACAAGCGTTTCTTCGAAGACGAATTTATAGAGGCAATCATGAAATTTAACACCCGAAAATCAAAGCTTTAATTTACTTTTGTTGTGTCGTTCAATTCAGTTACCAAAAACATAGAAGGTTACCAAAACATACTCCTGACTCTGTTGTTATAAGGAAGTTATCGATAAATGTGCAAAGCGGGTGGTCACACATAAAATATAACATTTTACAGTACAGTTGCTGTTATGCACTCTTTAGTTAACAGCTGCTATACGTAAACGTTATTTAAATCACAATATTTTTATGAGCACCGATGAATAAATAATTTAAAGAAAACTCATTTGAAATATATAAAGTATGCAAATATAAAAATGTATGCACGTAATCCTTGTCATACAAGAAAAGAATGCCGCGTTTGCTGTTTACTTAACAGGGCACGTAAACGTTAAAAGTTTTGCGGCTGTTAACGTGACTGTCTGTTGATTAACAGGTCACACTGTCACCACGAGTAGTAGAAAGAAACAAATCCGACTTTTTTTGTTGCACATGCAAAAATAATTAAGTGTTTTTGTGGGTAGCGCTAATAATTTATCTACTGCATTTTCATACTTGTGCGTGTGCGGGTGGCGCAAGCAGGCAGCAAACAGTTCGTTGTTAATTCCGAGTACAAAAAAAAACTGTGCAGTGTGTAACAAAAGTTGCTTGCAGAATTCGTCGTGTCATTAAAAAAAGCAAAAAAAAAAGTAGAATTGAAAAAGAAGAGTGCTGCGGCAAGTGAAACACGACTCATTTTTCCATTTAGATTGGCAGCAGCCGCCCGACGCACTGTCGCGAGGCCGCCCGCACGCATAAAAAAAAGAAAAACATGTTAGATTGGATGCAGCCCAACTGATTCATCTATTTTATTTTTGTTGGCGAACTTATTAAAGGTAAGCAGAAAAGAAGTTCACAACAACATAGCATACTTAAGTATTTTCTTGTTGCCCGCCCGTAAGTCATCCAACCCCCTTTGTTGTCCCCTTTGCCGTTGCTACATAAATTCCACCGCGTTCTCTTTTCGCTTTTTTTTTTGTGTCGTCAACGTGGTGTTTGCCGCCGCCATTGGACATTGGAATGCTGCGTGCATTTGCATGCTTATTAAGTTACGCAGTCTATTCGAATTAGCTAGAATTTCGACACTTATTGAAAGAGTCGCTCTATTTCTTTTTTTTTTGTTGCCTTCCTTTGCTTTTCTTTCCAGTTGAGTGACGTAGTGCGGCGCCTGTTGTACAGGTGTGTGTTTTGGCTGCATATGTGTGTGTGTGTGTGCTCCTTCAGTCTGCTTGACGGTGTGCCAGCACTTATGAGTGTGCCCAACCTAAGTCAAGCACATTTTACATTTCTTTTGCATTTGTTTTTTGCCGGCATCTAACGAAATTGCATTGTTTTGAATTAATATGTATATTTTTGACACTTGAACGGCACTCTGCGGTCGTTCGTTGTGGGGGAGCTGGTGGGGTTGTCACCCCACCCGGTACAGCATATCACACTCTCTCTTTCTCGCTGTCTCTTGCACTTGCTCTCTCTGTTTATTTGCCTTTTTGTCTGTGCTTTTTTGCCGTTTTGTGTTTTTGCTGGGGCCCCGACAGCTGTGCGGCGTTGCCAGATCGCGTGCCCTTCTATTTAACCTCAAAATTTGGCGCTTCGTTGCTAATTTATATATTTTTTTTGGTTTCCAACACAGTTGTAGAAGACACTTCAATGTTTGGCGTTCGCTGTAGTGTATCCTGAGATTCGTCCAGAAACGCCAACGTGCCGCAATCGTATTGCATCGTCAGTCGTCAGCGTTGTCAACTGCGTTGCAAGTTGTTCCAATTATGGCGCAGCAAACGCAGCCGGTTGCCCAGCAGCAACAGCAACAGCAGCCGCCTCAGCAGCAGCATCAACCGTTGCAGCAGCCGTCGCCAGCAGCGACGCCGGTGTCGACACCAACAACGCCACAGCCGCCGCCCCACAGCAGCAACATCAACAACAACAATGGCAACAACATTGTGTCACCAACCAACAATAACAACAACAACAACAGCGTACTCACTCCAGTACCCGTCTACAATCAGCCTGTATACATGCCCACAGGTCATGGCGGCCATCATCCGCACATGTCCCAAGGAGCACCCGTGTTCCATCCCACGGTGATCCCGAGTCATATGCCCAACAGCGTTTATGTAGGCAATGTGACCGCTAATGTGAATCTTCACAACTGGCCGCACACGTATGCGTATCCAGCTGGCAGCGCAGCGCCGCCTCACTATGCGACTGCGCATGGTGACTTATCGCAGGAACAGGTAAGTTTGTTGTCTAATTTGCCCAATTTTGATCACACAATAACATTTTACTTGTTTTCCAGGGCAATCCACTGATGCAACCGCTGCCGCCCATGTCGATGCATCAGGGTAATCCCAACAGGCACATGGGTGGCATGGGCGGACGTGGACGCATGCGCGAACGCGATCGTGGCCAGCGTCGCAATGATTTTCACAGACCACGGCACATGCAACAACAACAGCAGCAGCAACAGCAACAACTGCAGCCACAGCAGCAGCAATTGCAACAGCCAGATGGCTCGAGTCCAGCGCAGAATGTGATGCAAATGCAGGCGGATGTGATGGGCCAACCACAGATGGCACAGCCACCGCCACCAGAGGCACAGTTGCAACCCATGTCGTACTACGCACCACCAGCGTATCCTGCCTATGGCGGCTACCAGGCTGCCTATTTTGCGTCCCATCATGGCCCAATACCGGCACAACCAAATGCGGCTGCTGCCGCCGCAGCCGCTGCCGCTGCGCAACAGGCCACAGGACCGCCAGTGTATATACAACCGATGCCACTTTACAATTCGCCCATGTACAATTGGGGCGGATATGTGATTCAGCAAATGGTGCCGCCATCCGAGTACGCGTCCTACATCACCACCGAGGATGGTGGCCAGGGCCAGGCTGGAGTTGTTGTCGACGAACGGCAGGCGGCACAAGAGATGCCACAGCTGTGGCATCCGGCGCCCATGTATCCGGAAGAGTATGCGGAGGTGGCGCATGTCAATGGCGATGAATTGAATCACAATAGCTCATCGCTGGCCTCCTCGGAAACGTCGAGCATGCTGAGTCCGAACTATTCCATCTATGATGCGCAACAGATGCACGAGATGCAGCAGCAGATGGGCGTCATGCAGATCTACGCCGATGGCCAGCTGGCACCATTGCAGGCAATGCATCCAGTTGCCGGTGTGCCACAGGTGAGTGTTGACTTTTTAACCCTGAATTCATTGTTAATTTTGTATTGTTTGTTTTTTCTAGTACAAGGAGGAGATTTGGATGCAAGGCGATGGGCAGCCGCAAGCAATGCTTGTCCAAGCGGCACCTCCACATCATATCATTCAACAACAAACACAGCCAGCAGTTTGCATCGAACAGCAGCCACCGCCACCGCCACAGCAACAGCAACAGCAGCAGCTGCCAACTCATCCTCCACAAGCGGAGACGCCCACGCCCCAAGTGCAAATACAGGCGCCACAGGAGCCGCAATTGGGTGAGTGGCAATTTTTGTTATATTTCTAATTGATAAGCTGCCTTGGGACGTGTTCCGATAGCAACCAGATAACTTATATTTCTCTTTTATCTATCGATATATGTATGTACGTGTGTGTATATTTAAATTGATGTTTATGTTGATGGAATATTGATAGCTTCCGTTCGAATCGCGTTTCCATGGGAATGAATTGATATTCGATTCACTTTATAGATCGTTGCATAATAATATCGTTCAACTTATTCTTATTTGTTCTTCTCCAGTTTATTGTTGTTTACCATGATTATGTCTTAGTTCTTTTATATTTTGACTTGATGAATAGTTTGTAGACTCACTTTATTATTATTTAAAGGGTGTTGTAAAGGTTTTATTCGTTTCAATTCCATTCGATACGCTGCGATAACATCAGCTTGCAGTTTTATTTTCCCGTTTTTTGTTTTTGCTGAATTGTTGGGCATTTGCACGCTCAGTTTACAATTCGTGTCGCTGGAGGTTTCAATTCTGTGCTATACTGTGCTGTGGGTCTGGGTCTGGGTCTAAGTCTGTCCCTCTGTCTGTCTGTCTGTTGTGTGTCAGGTGTACAACAAATCCGGCGTCACATGATACGAGGCGTTGCGTTTGTGGGCTCGACGTTCTCCGTCGATGTCGTCAACAACAACAACAATATTCTGCCATGATTTTCAGTATATATTTTTTTGTTTTTTCGCTCTCCGCTTAATTGCCGTGGCTGCCCTTTGAGTGGCAACTGCGACGGCGACGACTTGTTGCTAGGCGTCCATTAGCTGCGGATCTCTCGGGCTCCAAGTGCTTCGAATGCCTATCCAGAGCGCATGCTTTGTCTGAGGAACCACTTCACAGGTGTTTGATTTGTTGTCGAAACAGTTTTACTGTTGTTTGTAGTTCCAGCTATATATTTATTGTAGATGTAGTATATTATTCACTACTGTCACTAATCAGCTGTGAGTCGCTCGCTCTGTTTATGCAGTTTTCTTTATTTCTGTATTATTCTTTTCCCTGACTTTTTTTCTGCTTATCAGTCGCCGACGCTTTCTATGCGTCAACGTCTTGCTCCACTTACAGTCTTATATATTTGTGTGCAGTATGCGTTATTAATATGGTCTACTTTATCAAAAGTGCATAGTCCTAGGGTGACCATGGAATTTGTTTAGAAATGCTGAGATTTTGTTTATGAAAAAGTTTGGGTTGCTTGAGGTTTCCTGTTGCTTTAAATAATAATTACAACTTTTTTTGTTTTCATTAAGGAAAATATGCTTACGTTTTAGGGTGGCCATATTACAACGTTTATTTTGTATTCCTGTATTCATTATTTTTTAAATGTGGACATTTTTATGTAAGGAACTTTTGATATGGTGTTGAAACCATTAGGCTGAAATGGTTGTTAATTAAGGATAATGTAAGGAGCTTTAGAAATATCGGATAGGGTGACCATATTCTATATAAGTTTAATTTCAGGGTGATTGAAAATAGTTAGTAAATGATGTTGAATAGGATGACCGTAACTTCATATTAGGGTGACCATAAACATATTACATCCTCATTCCGTCAGCTGTAAGTTATTGAACACGTAGTTTGTGGTCAATTATTGGTCATGTGGTAACCAGTAACCAAGCATGCAGAATTCTTGACTACCCTTAAAAGCATTTCTTGTTGAACTCTGCATTAATTTCGCTTTCTTTAGCTACTTTTGTTTACGCTTTGGCTTCGTTCAGTTGCGTCCCGTCCAACGGTCATTTGTGTGATGCATGGGACTCGGACTCGGTTCGCTTTGGTTTAGAGTTGCCTTCCGCCTTATCAAGCACAGTCATTGACATTTTTGTTGGCCATTGGCCACTGCTCACTGGCATGTCGCATGGAGCATTAAAGCAAAGCAACGGCGCCATGGATCACTCCACATATTCTCGTACTTGGCTCACATATACATATTTTATGCACTCGGCCCAAACTCAAATTGATAGCTGTCCAGCCAGTTGAGGGTCTTAGTCCACTGTGTGTTTGCGTTGTTGTAGAAAAGCTGGAGTGAACGCCGTCTCGCCGTCAAAATTGCTGTTGTTGCTTTCTTTTATTGTTATTTTTGCAGCACTTGGCTCGGCGACTTTGTCAATAATTTGATAGCACTTGGCGTGTTTATACACGACCGACCAGATACGATTGATAGCATATAACACACCACTCAATAAGTTCCCGGCCTGAGAGGGAAAAACACATTTTTTTCTAAAAATTTACTTTTATTCATCAATTTAGTTTCCATCTAAGGCTATACAGTCAGTCCAGCGCTTCTCCAACCTTTCGATGACATTTTTGTAGAAGGATGAACTTTTACCCTCAAAATAGCCCTCAGTATCGGCAATCACCTCCTCATTTGATCGATATCTCTCGCCTTGGAGGTGCTTTTTGAGATCTGCAAAAAGCCAGTAGTCGCTGGGGGCCAAATCTGGAGAGTAGGATGGGTGTGGCACTAGTTCGAACCTCAATTCGCTTAATTTCAGCATTCTTGCCATAGACTTGTCACACGGTGCATTATCCTGATGAAACCGCGGCTTCTTCTTTGCCATATGTGGACGTTTTTTCTAAATCGCTTGGCCCAGTCGATCTGACAGCTTTATATAATATTCGTTGTTGATTGTTTTACCTTTCTCCAGGTAGTCTATAATCAAAATCCCATATGCATCCCAAAATATGGACGCCATAACCTTACCCGACGATATTTGTGTTTTGGGACGCTTCGGACGGCTTTCACCGGCTACCACCCACTCAGAAGATTGACGACTGGATTCTGGAGTATAGTACTGTATCCATGTTTCGTCCATGGTTACGTAACGGCGAAAAAAATTGGTTCTTTTGCGCTTCAACATGCTTAAACACGCCTCGAAAGCATCGATACTTTGTTGCTATTGGTCCGGTGCTAGCAATCGCGGCAGCCACTTTGAGTAGAGTTTTTTCGTATCCAAATGTTTATGCAAAATCGTAAACAAACAGCCTTCTGATATCTTTGAGGCATCAGCTATCTCCTTTAATTTTAATTTGCGATCGGCCAATACCATTTTTCATATTTTTGCGAAATTTTCTGGCCTAACTGCTGTTTTTGGGCGTCCGCTACGCTCAGCGTCTTCGGTGACCACACGACCACGTTTAAATTAATTATACCAATCCTAAATGGTTGATTTTCCTAGAGAAGAATCCGGGTAATGCCTATCAAGCCAAATTTCGGCTTCTACCGTATTCTTTCCCATCAAAATACAGTGTTTAATGAGGACACGAAATTCCCTTTTTTCCATATTGTAGAAAAACTCAAAGGTTGTTTCACTTTAAAAATTGTAACTTAAAAGCACGTGGTCGCAGAGTTGTAAAATTTTTACACAGAGCTTATGATAATTGACACTATCCATAAAAAATATCGATGTTTGCTTACTACTGCCCCCTTTATGTCAGGCCGGGGACTTATTGAGCGATGTGTTATAGCACTCGATGATATAGGGACACAATCGTAACACATCGCAACCAATTGCCAACCCAACACAGTTAACACAGTTTATGCCCGCTTGTTGCAATTGCTAATGCTCATTTAAACGCCATTTATTGATTAGTCTAATCTGTTTTTTTATTTATGCTTTTTTTTTTACGGCTCGTTGCGACAGGCTTCTTTTATATGGAGCTTTAGTTCCGTAATCAGGGTCGCTTCAAGTGGCGCACGACCATATAAGACCTCCATGCTCAATTCCTGATATCTTGGGGCATAAGCCCGTGCGATAACGGGAGAGGCCCCTCCGAAAAAAACAACAACAGAAAAAACGCAATTATCTGAACTTTGATCGATGATTTTTAGAGCTCTTTTTTTTGTGTTTTGTGTTGTCGAGCACATCATAATGAGCTGAAATTCTAATACACATTTTCCGATTCCGATTTCGATTGCTATCGCGAGGCGCGACAGTGAACAGCTGTTCATATAACAGTTCTAGTTGCTTGTATAACAGATGTTGAATAGTTTTCTAGGTTTGAAAATGGCAAATATTGTTTATTTTCTCTAACATTTATTGTTCTGCTTTGCTCTCTGCGTGTGTTTGTTTATCTTCTTTTGTTTTATTTTTTCTTTTAATTGAGAGTGTATTGTGTGTAAAACTGCATTTTATTGCTTCATTTTTATTCACTCTAAAAATTTGGTTAGTTTTAAAATGTATAACACATATACATATATATATATATATGTTTCTTTATTGTAATTTGTAGTGTATAACAAAACGCACAAGCCTTTAAAGATTTGTTTTGCTTTTGCTTATGGACTTGCCTGAAATAGTTTGTAGTTTATTATTATTATTAAGTAATTCTTTAATGTATAAAACATGAGCCATAAAATTGCCGTTAGCTAAATTATTACTTTTTAAAATTGAAAACAATTTCAGTTTATGTTTTTTTGTAGCTTTTTTCTTGGGCTTTTTTTCATATAAAATTTATTTGTATTTTGTTGTTTTAGCATAATAATTTGTTATATAGTAGTTGTTGCTGTTCTCTTACAATTTACAACTTAATCATCGCTTTGCCTTCTCTAGTTTACATACGAAAATATAACTAACTACTACCAAAAAGGTTTACACACTCGTTTCGTTTTTTGTTTTTTGTTTTTCAATTTAAATTTGTATTTTGCTTGCTAAATCGCTACTTGGTTTTTGTTTTTGGTTTTTTTACCTACTACATTTAGGTCGTATGACACATTTATAACACTTGCCGTATAACAACGAATGCACAACAACAGTTATACAGTTATAGTAATAATTATATAGATCGAGAGTTTATCCGTAATACATATATATTTAGCAATAATCATTAATAATAAACATCATCTTCATAATAATAATAATAGCAATAAAATACACAATAATTAAAGAAAATCGTAAAATTTAACAAACAAATAATAAAAAATATTTTACAATGTAGACTTGTTGCTGTGTGTGGTAGCTATAGCTGTAGCTGAAGTTGTTGCTATTGTTGAGACTATATTTATCGATCAGGGTTTTTTATCAAAGTGAGCGTGTCTGTGTGTGTGTGTGTGTTTCTATATTGTTATATAGCTAATATATATATATATATTTTATAGTTGTATATATGGCTACAATCTTATCATCGAGAAGCTAAGCCAAGTTTGTTTGCTATAATTTATCAATTTGTTGTATACTATATATTTAGTTTGTATGAATAGTTTTCTTTTTTTTTGCTTAGGCATAGTTTCGGCATCGGCATCGATATATATATTATATATATACGATTTACATGCACTCTTTTTGTGTTTTTGTTTTGTATATAGTTTTCTTTGTGTGCTCTATTCAATACTTTGCCTGGACCCTGGACTTGTCCCTGTCCCTGCTGCTCACTTCTCCGGCTGATCTGCTTCTCTCTTTCTTTTCCCCTCTGGATCCGTCTTGACTTCGCTCTCCTTTGTATAAGTTGCTAGAAAAATATCGCTCTCTGTCTCTCATGATCCCCTCTCTCTCTCTTCTCTTTCTTCGTACTTGACTTGTTTTTGTTTATTGTTTTATAATTATAGTTTCTCTTCACTTCCACTTTGTTGCTGTTGTTGTAAATTCACTTCTCATGCTTAGAGCTTTGATTCCGTTGTTGTCGTCGTCGATGCCTTCTGTGTCCCAGACGTGGGGGGAAACTGTTGCTGCGGCTCCTCCTGCAGTGGACTGGGCAGAGTTTTGATGATCTTGGGCACTATGGTGATTGGTTGATCCTCATCCTCCTCTTCGCCATCCTCGCCCTGCTCCTCATCGATGGGCGTCAGTGTCTCCACATGCACTGGCGTCTCATTCGAGCTGCTGAAGCGTTTCATGCACGGCGCCATGAAGCTGGTCGCCGTCGAGATGGCAAACAGGGCTCCGGCCATGTAGAAGGGCAGATCGTAGGTGTGGGTCAGATCATAGATGGCACCGGCCAGCGGTGTGCCAATCAGGGCGGCGAATCCTCTGAACAAAATGAGCAGGCCAAAGGCATTGGTGAGCTTGTCCAGGCCCAGCAGATCGACCAGGATAATTGACGTGAGCGAAATGTAGCCAGAGATGGCGATGCCAAACGCAATCGACATGGCAATGTAGGCGCTGTAGCTGTAGCAGAGTGGCGTCAGGGTCACCGCCACCGTCGAGATCAGCAGACAGATGTTGTTGAGCAGCAGCGAATTGACTTGCGGCAGATCCGCCACCCAACCGCAGACGACACGTCCCACGGTGTTTGTGATGCCGATGATGGACAACAGCATCGCAGCATCGTTCTTGGCAATGCCGTGCTCCTTGGCCGCATCCACCAGATAGACGAAGGGAACATACAAGCCGGCCATGCCGAAGATGTTGGAGACGCCCATCAGCATGAAGACGGGATCCTTGAGCAGACTCACGTCCAGCATGGTGTTGAACACGGACTTGACCGAGTCGGGAATGCCCAGACAGGGACACAGATCGTACTCCTCGCGATGCTTGTCCGCCTCGGCCAACGGATCCAGACGCATGCTCTGCATGCTCTTCTCGTACTTGGTCAGGGACAGCACCGAGTTGCGATAGTTGGTCAGCGACTTTTGCGACTGATATTGGGGCAAATTCGTGACGGATCCGGAGTAGAAGATGTCCTTACGCGACATGGGACGCACCATGCGTCCGGCACTGCCGCTGGAGCTGCCCTGACGCTGTGACAGCGACAACTTTGACGTGTTGAAATCCCCGCCAGCGCCTGCTTCGATGTCGCCACGTGACGAGGCGCGAATGGCCGCCAACGAGGGTTGATAACGTTCCGAGGCGGATGTTTTGCGCACCCGACTGAAGGACGGCACGGAGCCATTCTTGGGAAGACTTTGATGATCGCCGGCCAGGAAGGCGGGCTGCGAGGCATTGCGTATCATGGCATCCTGTGACTGATAAGGACTGTGCTCCGACTCGGAGTTGCGATGCGAGCGACGACCGGATCGGGCGGACAATTGACCGTTGCTATCAGCATTGCCGTTGTTCTGAGGCGGAGATTGGGCATTCACCTCAACCACCTTGGACTCGGTGATGGTGGGCAGCGTGGACACCGGATGCAGGCCACCCGATTGCTGCGCCAACAGCTCCAGATTGAGGCTGGAATGCACACCCGGATCAGCGTTAAGTGGCATCTTGAGCTTGCGTTCCATAGTGCCATCGGGCAGCTGGACCATGAAGTGGGAACCCGCAAAAGAGCCGCGCTCCAGCTGCATTTGCTTCTCCTCGTACATGCGTTGCATCAGCGGCTTAACGCGCTTCTTCTTGGGATAGGTGAGGGGACGCATCATAGCACCGAAGATGGCACAGTTGAGAATCAGCCCCGCAAAGATGAGCAGCGCATTCTTCCAGCCGTACTCCTCCAGCAGATAAGTAGCCAGCGGGGCAAAGGCAAAGGTGCCAAAGCCCGAGCCACAGACAGCGATGCCCGTGGCCAGGGAACGTTTCGTCTCGAAGTAATAACCGACGGCAACGACGGCGGGCAAATAAATCATGCCGAAGCCAAAGCCGCCCATGAAGCCATAGGTGGCCATCAACATGCTGACATTCGTGCTGAACGTGCTCAGCACGAATGCGATGCAGGCAATGATGCTGCCCGCAATACAAACAGCACGACATCCATATTTGTTGGCCAGAGCCGAGACAATGGGTCCAGCACTCAGATAGACACCGGAGAGCAGACTGCCCACCCAGGCGACGGTGCCTTTGCCCTCGTGAAAGTAGGCAACGAACTCCTCAAGGAAGATGCCGAATGTGTAGGCGATGCCGTCGACAATCATGTTGCACATGAAGCTGGCGAAGCAGATGACCCAACCATATCCACCGTCCGGCGGTGGCGGCAGCTCCCCATAGACGCTAACCTCATCCTCATCGTCGCCTTCTCCTTCACCCTCCTCCTCGTCGTCCTCATCGTCTTCGGGACTGTTTTGCTCGGCGGTTAGACGAGCTGCTTCCTCGCAGGCAAGTTCGCTGTCGGTGCGTTCGAATTTGCGCAGGCGTGCCGCCGAATTGCCCACTGTGCCTGCGGCTGCTGCATTGCTGTTGCTGTCCACCATCTTTGAAAATTTGTTTCTTTTTTTTTTTTTTGGTGTTTGCTTTACTTAATTGCTTTGATTTACAGCACCGTTAGTTTTTTGCTGTACACACACACACATGCACTTGAGCGAGCTTTCAACTTGAAATTCAATTTCAATTTCAGTTTCAATTTCGATTTGTGTTTTCGTTTTCGTTTTCACTTGATGCCTGCCGCGCGTTGCTTTTTGCTGCCCGCACACCAACAAGCTCCTTGCAAGTGGAGTTCGTTGGGAGTAGTCGACGAATTGTCTGCGTTATGCGTGGCCGAAGTGTCACGCTCGACGCCGTTACGAGTTATGCGAGCCTTAGAACGGCCGCCGTCGACGTCGACGTCGCTGCCTCTGCTGCTATTGCTGTTGCTGTTACTATGTTTTATCTTTGCGCGCGTTCGCTCTCGTTCTCGTTTGCTGCTACTCCCACTCGAGGTGCTCTCGCTCTCGCGCCCTCTCTTAAGTTGTGAAGCTTAAACTGCCGTTATGTGTGTGTGCAGTGTGTGTGCGCGTGTGTGTTGTTATTCTTGAATTGTTATTGCTTCAAAGTTCTTATGCATTATCGACAGTTGTCGTCGTCGCCGTCACATACAAACAAAACAACACTGCATTTTCATGAAATATTTTTGCCGATTTTCGTTAAAGTTTGTTTTGCTATTTGTCACGTTGTAAAATGTTGTGTGCTTTTTGTTCAATATAAAATTTTTGGTTTGAGATTCGATTGGTGGATGTGCAGCAAACGCAAAACGTGTGTATTGTTGTTATTGTTTTTTGACTTTGCTTTTGCCTTTTGACTTTTCTATGCTTTTGCTGCTTTTGTCTTTGCGTTGACTCGATTTGTTGTGCTTTACTTTTGCTTTTGCTTTTGCGGCTAGTACATGCTGCTGCTTTTATCTATGGCATATTTTTGCATTGCTGCCGTTGCCGTTGCTGTTAGCGTCGCGACCGCGCTGCTTTTTGGGGGTGCTGTACGTACTTGATGTGATGGCAATGCAATTGCAAATTGTATAATTTGTTGAGTATTGAAATTTGATTGTACAAATGTGTATAAAAAATACGAAAATTCCTTCGGCGTCAGCAGAAAAAGAGCGCAAATAAAGCAAACGAAAAGCTTCGCTTGTCGAACGACGGCCCCGCAACGTGTGATCGATAAAATGTGAACTGCGAAGGCAGCGGCAGAGAGGCAACAACAAGAACAAGAACAACGACAATAATACACGGAACTCTGAGCTTACGTGTTTCACACTTTACCACAACAGCAATTGACGTCGAGAGTTGCATACATCATGTGCAACACATCAACCGAAGAATGGCCAATTTCGTTGTTTATATATTTTACAAATTTAATATTGCTGTATGTTTTTTATTGTTGTTTTTGGGGTGTATTCAGCGATTTGAATTCTTTGTGCGTCGCGAGAGATACCAACAAAAAGAGCACACCAAACACACACTGACGGCGTGTATCCGTCGTCACTGCTGCACTGTTCGATATAAAATGAAAATTCGTCGTAACCAACAGACGTCGAAAACCGAATGGGGCTGTTAGAACCCGAACTGTTATACTGACATATACAAAAGAAAAAAAAACAGGCAGCCAAGTGAGAATGCAAAGGCAAAAAAACGCAAAACAAATGTAAAAGCAACAACTACAATTCCACATACACATGCACATATCTAGATATAACCTCATCGGATACAGCAAACACAATTTCAATTACAGCAAACAACAACAAGCGAGCAAGCTGGCAACAAAAATGCAAAAAACAACATAAAAAAAAAACAATGTTCTCGCCATGCGGTTGCTGACATTGCGATGTCTATTTTTCATGCAATGCATTTGAAGTTCAAGCGCGCAAGCTCCCGCTCTCTCTCACAGTCGCTGCTCGACGCTCTCTCTGGCCACCTGGCCACAAAAGCTCTCTTTGTCTTTGCACGCGCTCTCTCGCTCTCTCACTATCTTGCGCTCTCTTGACAGCTTGTACATTTGCTTGGGTTTACAGGTATGCGGCGCAAGGGTTGCGCTCGACAGAAACAGCTGATTTGCACATTGTGCCAAAAGCAACAACAACAACGATAACAGTCAGCAGACGCAGCGGCAGCAAGCAGAAGGCAGGAATGTTGGCTACAGTTGCGTTTGATACACAGATTTCACACAAAAACAACTTTGCACAGAACAGTAGTCTCATCGGCCTAGCAACCCCCTTTGGGGTTGTGCAAACTACCCTCTCTACGTATATTTATGACGCACTTTCTTTAAGGGTAGTCTTCACTTTGTAGTTCTTAAACGACGCGTTCACCGTTACCTTTCTTGTTCTTGTTGTTCTTCTTCTTGAAGGGAAACCGGCACGCGTATAACACTTTTGCCTGGTATAACAGTTTGGCATATAAGAGCGTAAACTGTTGCTCTTAGTTGTGATTTAGGTTAAAGGTTAACTTGCGACTTTCAAACTTTTACTTTTTTCCATGTCACTCTAACCACTGTGCATATGCGTGTGTGTGTGTGTGAGCAGTGAAAATTTTTTGGTGTGCCGACTTTTAGGCGCCGACACTGGCGGAGAACACGAGGTCGTCTTGGGGAGTTGGCAATTTCGTAATTTCAGCATGTCTTGGTCGTATCTTAACGCGTTTTCAGTCATTGCAGCATTTTGGCATTGTTTTTAGGTTGATAAGCGAACGAATCGTGTTAATTTCACAGTTTATATTGGTCAATAAATGGATTATTTTTAGACTTTTAGCTCATAAACAAATACTTGCCAAATACAAAAGTCGTCGTAGATAATGCGAGTGCTTTAAGAGAGGGAAAGTAAATTGAAAAATTGAAACGTCTCTTAAAGTGCCTTTTTGTCTAGCTCTCTTCCGAGGATGTCCATTTAACTCAAGTGTGTAAGTGTGTGTGCGTGTGTGTGTACGTGCTCAATGTCATTCATAAAAATGGTAGCACGCACACCCACACACACACACATACATACATGACTTATGGGTCAACGCCAGAGGGCGCCAGCCCTTGACGTTTTGCTTTTGTGCTCTCGTAAGTTGATTTACTGTATTATTAGCGCATTAGTCAGCCTCCTGCACTGTTTTTGCTTTCTCCTTTACTTAAACCACATTACAGCACTCTTGGTAGTAGCTGTTGGCATTATGGCCAGGAAATTGACCGTTAGTTTAGGCCATATTAATACCAAGTATTATAATAAAGAAAAGTGAAATTTAATGCGCTAAAATGTTGTACCGCAAAACACATTTATTGCGTGAGTTCAAGTTGAAATGCATAAGGTTGACAGAACTCGGCAAACTTTTTGCTTTCTATCGCCCTCGCACCCGCACACAATAAACCACAAAGCAGCAGGTGTTTGAATTTGTTGCACAATTTCACAATCGAAATTGTTTTGGGCCACAAGCCAGAAATACAGAAATGCCGAGCAGCAAGAGCAGGTGACAACAAGAGTTCCAACAGAAAACACAGAAATGCCAACAAAGCAATTTAAGTTGCCAGAAATATGCAGAGGAAAATGCAAAGCTGAGATTAAATGGGAATTATCAAGGGGGATGAACAAGTCATTAGCAACATTTTAATATCTTAAAAACTGCTGATTGCAATTGGTTTTTCCCTCGCTCATCACAGATTTTCCTTATGTGCACGAGTTGAATGCGCTTTTATAGATACTTCTCACACAGTAAACAATCGTATATCATCGACGAATTTCTTTCTCTCTCTATCTGTATTTGTATCTGTATCTGCATCTAGACAATGCCAACGCCTCTGCTGGGCCAGTTCAAGAATTTCTTAACAACCTTCTTCTGATCATTTGTTGTTGTTGTTGTTGTTGTTGTGCTTTCCTTTAGTCTTTTGTCTTTGTGCCTCTTCGGGAAATGAAATTGAAATTGCGCATACGCCGCGTTGTGCGCGCCCCGAGACACTTTGTCTGTCACACAGTCAATGTGCTGCGCTTTTGTGTAATTTTTTACGCTGTGACTTTGTCCATCTTTGCACATATACTCGATCTGATTATATATCTACTATAGATATATATATTCTAGATGCACCAGCTGTAGTCTTTGCTGCCAATATTAAATAGATACAACAATTTTACACAAAATGACGCAGTTGTTGCTGCTGCCTGCCAACTTTTATTTCTTTTTATTTTGCACTTTTGTTGTTGTTGTTGTATTTTTTTTGCTTTACTTGTTGCTTTTGCTGTGCATCGCATCGATTGTAGCTCATTTCCCCGTTTTGTGAGTTTGGCCTCTGTTTTTTTTTTTGTACCTGCTAGATACATTTGTATCTAGTAGATGACATTGCTGCCGCCTCTGCTTCGGCTGCCCACGCCACGCTCCACAACTGTTATACGCATTTATATGTTAATGCCAGGCAGGATACACACCGATGTCCTTGATGTGCTCCCGTGAATGCTGAATGCTGCCTGCCACTGATATCCTGCTTCAGTTCCATTTGCTACTTTGCTGCCTCGTTTCATATTTTTTTCAGTTGTCAAGCTGTCAGTTTTACTTTCAGTTATCCTTTAACGCACTTCAGTTCCCCCTTATCACCCATTTTGCCTTTGCCAATCAAGCAATCGATGCTTATCTGCCACACACACAACGCTCAACGAAAAGAAGCTTCAAGAAAAATGGCTTAATATAATCACCGCCTCACTTTATAGCCACGAGTCGTTGTCGTCGTCTTCGCTCGTAAATTATTTGTTGGCTAGTTCTTTCCACCTTCATTGATAAGAAAACGTTTTACGGTTGTTTGTTGTTTTACCGTTAGTGCTGTTGACAGCTGCGGTGCGATGTTGTGGCTGCTTCAGACGAAGGTCGCGTGCCGCATTTTGTCGTCGTCGTCGTCGTCGTCGTCTCTTTGAGCATTATGCAATTTTCTTTGGCTTATTGTATACTGCACTTCTATTTGGCTATTATTTATTGTAAATTGACACAAATGAATTCAATTGAATTGCAGCAGCAACAACAATTTCGAATTGGGGCAACTGGCAACTGACAACAGGGTGACAACAGGGTGACAACAGGGTGTTTCATTCAATTTGCTACTGTTGCCAGGCCGCATTTTCCAGTCGAGTCGAGTTGAGTGTGTTTACTATTTGTTTGTCATCGCAGCCAAACGCCCATAATACGACAAATTGTTGGCCAGATTTCTTATCAGTAACAACAACAATAACAATTACACACCACGTGTGTGAACGAACGATCGTCGTCTGACATCACGCTTTATTTGTTTATTGCATTTATGCTTTCAACTTTTCGCTTAGCAATAAATTATTTTGTGCAGTCGTCAGTTTTAAAAGTTAATTAATTTGTTTATTGTGGATACATTTTAAAAAGCGTGACTGAGTTGTTGGTTGGTTTCTATTTATGCAAAGAGTATTAACTAGTCATGTTGTTTCTATTTTTGTTCTGCGTCGATTCATGCAAAGTAATGTGACTAATTTTGCATGTATTGCTATAATAATACACAATTGCTCATGCTGTGATAGATTACTGCATTATATTAGTAATATAAAAGGAAATCAATGCTTTTGTCGAGTGAACAAACACATTTTAGCAAATATGTCAAAGCTTTTTATCTATTTGCGAATGATATGAATTTGAATTAGTTCGACAATGAAACACTGCACATTTGAATACTTTTTCTTTCTATATAGAATATAAAATAGTTCGTGAAATTGAGTAGCTAAAGGCTAAAACAAATAATTGATGATCTTTACAAGTAAACGTGTTTGAAATTATGTAAAAAAATCAATGCTAAATAGAAATATTCTATGCAATACGATATAAGATTTTATACCTATATAAGATATAAGTATGATATAAGATTTCATACTTGGTATATTTTAATACTAATTTTATTATTATCTGACTAGACTTTAAAGTTGTGATCTATAAACTTCCAATTCATTTTTGAGACTTCCAAATCTTTCGCGTCTTCACGTATGAATTAAAATAGTAAATCATTGTGTATATTAAAATTATTTCATACTTTGCATACTTTTAAAACTGACCGCATTCATCAGTCTTTTAAAAATGAAATTAAGGGTTGCAATTTTATGTTCTCTATTCCTCTGGCATAAATTATAATATTTTATGATACATTATATAGGAATTCTTTTCTTCTTTTTTAATCTCATAAACCAAAAGAAAATTAAATATATGGTAAAGAGATAAGTCATCGATCTACTTAAAGATCATTATATCAAATTTAGTTGATTGTAACTTTTAAGATCCCTGAGATTAAAGTGTTTTTAAGCATGGACAGACGGGCAGACGGATTCTCTTCTTCTTCATTTAACGGGTACAATAAACTCTTGAAGAAAACACATGTCTTTAGATAGCAAGTGAAAGAATTCTGAATGAACTTAACTTGAACATAAAAAATTCGGCTTCTGTTTTGGTTCATTGATAAAAAACACAACAAAACTTGTGCTAAAGTTCACTTGATGATAAACACAATTAAATAGAGTGATTCACTTGTTGATTGTGAAATTTGCTTTGTAAAATATGTATAAATTTGTTCAAGCATTGATTGCTTGGCTTTATTTATTTTTATGTATTTTAATTAAATAACAAATTTCTATTTCTAATGCTCTGCTCTGCTCGGCTCAATTGGTGGGGAAGCTGTGTCTCATTCAGTCGGAGATATTCCCGGCAATTGTTTAAAATTCATAAGCCAAATACAAATTAGTTGAATGCGGCGGCAATCGTTGTTGTTGTTATTGTTGTTTGAGTTGTCATTGTTGTTGCCGCTAATAAAAATTGAATAAAATCGCGCGTTCAATAACAACAACAGAAACTGAGAGCAGAGCAGAGCCGACAGCTAGACGATGTCTGTGGATGGGGGGGCTGCGCTCTCCTCTCCTCTCCTCTCCTCTCCATGCTGATGACCCCGTTTTTGTGTCGGATAGGAAAATCAATTAAATATCAAATAGGATTGCACAACAACAATGGCAACAAAACGTAGTAACAAAATCTCGATTGAAATGCGTCTCGCAACAAATTCATTTGCGTAATGTAAATAAAACTGTTATACAGCCGAGCGTAGCACAGTTCTGTGTGTTCCGTTCCTCAGTGAAATTGAAAGCGAAATTGTCCAGTCAAGTGTGTGTGTGTGTGGAGAGAGAAGAGGAGGCGACATGAAACTGTTCTAATGCACTCACCCCCTCTGGCTGCTTCCCCCCTCTGGGAACAAGTCGGGTGCCACATGTGTTAAAGTGAAGTACAGTCGCGTTTTGTTGTCGTTGTCGCTGTCGCTTTCGCGTTTTCGTGTCATGACGATTTCCTTGTTTGCATTGTTGCATTCAAATTTTATTAGTTGTTGTTGCTGTCTGCTATTATTAGCCGTAACATGTTTGCCTCTTGTTGTTGTTGTTATTGTTACTGCCTTTGTTGTTGTTGTAAAATTTACCTGTGCGCTCAGGTCTGTAATTATCCAGCCAACCTTGTGACAATGCAACTCTCTCATTCGCTCTCTCTCTCTCTCTCTCACGCTCATCGTCGTCGTCGCACCCAAATCTGACACCCTGGCACAGTTTATAATATTTTAATTCATACTTAGTATACTTTTAATACTAGACTGCAAAGTTGTGTTCTATAAATTTTCATTTTATTTTTGAAAGTTCTAATTCTATCATTTGTCAAAGTATGAGTTATTATATTTTAGTTAATACTTAGTATTCTTTTAATACTAGACTGCAAAGTTGTGTGTATTTTAATTTATACTTAGTATATTTTAATACTGGCTATTCTCATCTGACAAGACCGCCAAGTTCTATAAATGTTTATTTAATTTTTGAGAACTTCTGATCTATCGCCTCTAAGTATGAATTAATATTTTATTTCTACTTAGCATTAATATTTCGCATCAGACTAGATTGCAAAATTGTGTTCTACAAATTTCCATTTCATTTTTGAGAGTTCCAATTGTATATTCTCTGTTCCCTAGGCATTGTTTATAATATTTTAATTTATACTTAGTATATTTTTAATACTGACTGCATTCTTCTTTTTGAGAGTTCTATTTCTATCACTTGTCAAAGTATGAATTATTATATTTTAGTTCATACTTAGTATATTTTTAATACTGACTGCATTCTCATCTAATTAGACAAAGTTTTGTTTGTTGGATAAATTTCCATTTAATTATGAGAGTTCCAATTCTAGTTTCTTTCATCGTCGCTTATAATATTTTAACTCACACTTAGTATATTTTAATACTGACTGCATTCTCATGTTCTATAAATTTCCATTTCATTTTTGAGAGTTCCAATTCTATCGTCTCTCATCTATATTTTTTGTTGTTGCTCTCGTTATACGCTAATTGAAATTAATTAACACTCGCACTCTGTATTCAAAATTCCATTTGTTGTATTGTGTCGGTTGTTGTTGGAAATCCGATTCTGACCGGGGTTGCTCTCTTTGTCATATGACGTTATGGGGTAAATATAATATCGTACTCGTATTTATCATTGCCTTTTAATTGTACACTGAAAGCATTCGTTATGATCCAAATGCTAATGAAACTTTAAATAGCCTCTCTGCTCTGCGCTGGTCAAAGAAATTGTTAATAGTCTATTTGATGTACACACATTTTCTAATCGCGTCTGTCGCGCCTTCTCTTTACCCTTGCTTTCCGAGCATGTGCCAAGATATACAAATATATAAAGAGGGGCTTGTTTCGCCCCCGCCAAATCTCATCTGATCTTAAATGATCTCTCACAAGTTTCAATGGAATTTTTGGCATACGAGACTGAGACTGAGAGCAAAGTAAGCATCTCACAATTGAGTCAACTGTAAATATTTTAAAGTTGTTTTATTCAAGTTGAAAAAAAATTAAATTTGTGAAAAGGGAAGATAAAAGATATCCCAAATGTGCTGGAATACGATTTCGTACTTACACATGAGTAAGTATTGGATTTTGATTATTCTTTTTAAAAGAGTAGATACTTTGGAAAGAAATTCAGTAATTATTAGGTTGTTTGGTAATGACATACCGGTTTTTACATTAAAATTTCGGGCTTCTTTTGTGAAGTCAAATATAATCGTATCTGGCAATGCTATATATCGTTTCAAAGGTATTGGCATCACCTTTAAAATGACATATAGTTTGTTTACATGAGCTTCCACGTTAAAAAATTACAATCGATTGAAATGGAGTTCACAAACGCAGAAATTCGGGCAAATTTTAAATTTTATTTCGCACAAGGAAAAACTTCTGCGGATTCTCGCAGACAGATTATTGCTGTCTTAGGAGATAACAAACTTTCGATTCAAATCGCCGAACAGTGGTTTAGGCGATTCCGAAGTGGCAATTTTGATGCCGAAACACCCACGCCTTCCGGACGACCAGTGACCGTTGATACGGATAAAATCATAGAAATAGTGGATCGAGATCGTCATGTGACTATTAGAACCCTCGCAGAGGAGCTGCAACTAAGCACGGAAACCGTCCATAGGCATTTAAAGTCGAAAAATTTAACAAAAAAAGCTCGGTGTATGGGTGCCTCATGAGTTATCCCAAAAAAAAATCTTTTCGACCGTGTATCAATCTGTGAATCTTTGTTGCACCGTAATAAACTCGACTCATTTCTGGATCGGTTAGTCACTGGTGATGAAAAATGGATCACATATGACAACATAAAGCGTAAAAGATCCTGGTCGAAGCACGGTGAGTCGACTCAAACGGTGGCAAAGCCAGCAACAGGTGTTGCTGAGTGTATGGTGGGATATCAGAGGAATTATCCATTATGAAGTGTTGCCCTATGGCCAAACCATCAATTCTGACCTCTACTGTGAACAACTGGAGCGATTGAAGATTGCACTTGAACAGAAGCGGCCAGCCATGGTGAATCGTAAGGGCGTTGTGTTCCATCATGACAACGCCAGGCCCCATACATCTTTGGTGACGCATCACAAGCTACGGGAGCTTGGTTGGGAAGTGTTAATGCATCCACTTTATAGACCGGACATTGCTCCAAGCGATTACCATCTGTTTTTGGCCATGCAAAATTTTTTCGATGGACAAAAATTGAGTTCAAGGGAGGATTGTGAAAATCGAATCGCCGAGTTTTGTGCCAGTAGGGACAAGGACTTCTTTAGAAGAGGCATATCCAAGTTACCATCAAAATGGCAGAAAATCATCGAAGAGAACGGTACATAAAGCACTTAAATCGGACAATGCTAACTATTTTAAAATTGTCGTCAAAAATCAATAAAAAACCGGTATGTCATTACCAAACAACCTAATATTATTTTTAAATAATTTGTTATGATTGTACAATCAGTTTTCCATTTAATATTAAGCACTTTAATTGATTGAAGTGCTGATTTAACAAAATCTATCTAATCTATTTTTCATTTAAAAATAACTTCAGCACTTGATATGATAAACATTAGTTTTTAATATAATCTGAGTTTAAGTTGTTGGATTTATTTCAACTTTATAGTGAATACTGGAACTGTATTCTAAATAGACGCTGAACTTTGTTCGAAAGATGTAAGACAAAGTGCAATAATTAACAAACACTTAATTAAGTGTTGATTGGGGAAAAGTTTAGTCTATTTTGTATCCAAAAATTACTTCAGCATGAAGCGTATTAAACAAGAAACATATGCTCTACTACTAAAAGTTATTATTATTTTATTGAAATTAAGAATACAATTCCTTATTGCAATGAGAGATGAATCATAGCAACTAAGATCTCAGACACCTTCACACATTAAAGATGATCCGAGTTCAAGCTTCAATTAGTTTTGAAGGTAACAAATGCATTTTAAATATATTCTAAACTTTCTTCAAATGAAGCTAACAAAGCTAAACAATTAATGACTAACTAATTGATATAAATTTTTGATTTATTTAATGCGTTATTTGATGCGTTTATTGTAAACAATTTTATATTTTAGACGTAAGCCTGATTTTACAATGAAGCAGGCTGCTTTTCATAAATTCTAAATTGAGATAGATTCTCTCTGTCTTTTAAAAATTTGTACTACAAAAGCATAAGTCATGTATTCCCTATTGATACATCTTAATCATATTTCAACGCTGCGATTCCCAGGTGTGTGATTTAAAGGCACTTTGTCTTGATTCGATTTGCTGTTCATGGCTTCACTTGGCAAATCTTGTGATTGCGAGATGAATCAGTTAATCAACTGGGCAAACTTTGAAGTGAGTGTGTGCTCCACTTTTGCAGCATTTCCCACATTTACAGACCCCCAATCCCACAATCCCCAATGGCCATGAGCTGTGGAGAATCAACAGCCTTGTCCAGTTGATTCTTGTTGTTGTTGTTGTTGTTGTGCTTATCAAGTGTTAATATTTACAGCGGCGCGTAATTGTTAATACATGGGGCGAGACCCCAATGGCAAAGCAGAGCAGAGTAAAGCACCTCGATTCTCATGCTCAGCTGGGATTATTAATTAGGCATTTATTAATAGCAAATAGCAGCATCTCATTGACTGCTTCAGTGCATCACGTGTGTGTGTGTGTGTGCACTGATAACGTCATTTGCTGCCCCCCCTGATGGGTGTGTGTTATCGTTAATCGTTTCGGGTTTATCGTCTGAAACTGCTGTCGCATAGTCTTTACTCCGAGGTGTTGATTATGATTTACCAACACGATAGTGTTGTTGTAATCGCACTTTATATCCGCTGAAATTGACATGGATTAAGTTCAGTTATTTTCTATTTACTGCAAATGGCTGACAAATTGATTGGACAGCAACAGTAACAGCAACAGGCGGCAGCGATATGCGGCATGCCTCTTATCAACGCTCTCTGGGCAATAACAACTGTTGTCGCCGGCACAAACATTGTGAACCCATTGTTCATTGTGACAGTTATCTCTAGTGGTCTGCTTTTTGTTATTCTTGTTGCTGTTAGAAGTGTCCGATTAAAGTGCAGTGAATCAACTCTCAGTTTTCTCTAACAATATTTATATTCTATTATTGATCAGGCGGATCTGTATTGTCTCTGCTGATTAGCGATGTGCGATGCGATGTGTGAACTAATTTCCTATTGACTTTTTGCTATTTTGAGCTACTTTTCCATCAACCTAAATCCACAATTACAAAGCAAACACTTGCCTTATTTTTACCCTTGTCTTTACCAAATTGTGTTCGAATGTCAAACAAACAAATCAATTAAACAAAACACAAAAACACAAAAAAAAAAGAGAAGAGAAGCCTAAATTTCCGTTGAGAAATTTGTGTGTAGCTCATTTAACATCAATTGGTATCAATTATGTTGATGATATTGTAAATTATTTTGTATGCGCTGCACATCAGCAATTGGTTTGGCGGATTAAGTATGCGTTGCTGCTGTCGCCTTCCCTAGAGGTCAGCACTTGACCTACACAGATAACTTGCAACATGCTTGATAAATTTTGTATTAATGCATGAAATTCTTTCTCTTTTGCAGTTGATAAAACGCTGGTGGCCAACAACAACAATAATAACAACAACAAAAAGGGCAGCGAGGCGGCTTTGGATGAGACTTTGATTGCCAGCAACGAGAAGCAGCAGCAATTCGAGCTGGAATATCAGCAACAACAGCAACAGCAGCAACAACAACAGCAGCAACAGCAACCACAGCAACTGATTGAAAAACAACAAACGACTAATTTGGCGGTCTCTGTTGCCACTGTTGCACCCCAATTACAGCAGCAACAACAACAGACGGCAGCAGCACCAGCAACTCAGCAGCATCAGCAGCAACAAACTTCGCCAGTTGGGCTGCAGCCACAGCAACAACAACAACAGCAGCAACCACAGCAGCAGCAGCAGGTGCAGCCCAGCTACCATGAGCAGCATGCTCCACAGCAGCAACATGCCCAGCAGCAGCCACAACAACAGCAGCAGCAACCACAACCACAACAGCAACCACAGCAACAGCGCAAGCCACCGCAGCAGCAATACAACAACAATGCACAACAAGTGCGCCGCAAATATTCATCAGAGTACAACCATCAGCAGCATCATCATCACCATCACCAGGGCAGCAACGACTCCGCCAATCAGACCACCAAAACCATGTCGTGGACCAACTCTTCGCAACACAAGAAGTCCACACAGTCGGTGGCGGTGACAGCATCGCCAAACACTGTCAATAACGGCGGTGCTGCATTGGCTGCCACAGCCACGGCTGCCACAGCAACTGCACCACCAAGTGGTGCCACCAACAACATCAGCAACAGCAGCTTTAATAAGCAGTCCAGCAGTGGCTCCTCCTCGAGTGGTGGCGGTGCCTACAGTCACCCGACCAAGACTTATACCAATCAACAGCACTACCAGCAACAGCAGCACTACCAAACCAGTTACAACAACAGCAGCAGCAGTGGCAGCAACAGCAGCAGCAGCAACAACAACAACGGCAGCAATCAGCCACAAATGCGCACATATGGCACCATGAAGGTGCCCTCATCGCCAGTGGCCAGCACAGCGCCACCGCTGGAGCGCAAAATTAGTGGACAGCAGCAACATCAGAGCAACAGCAACAGCAATGCAGCAACAACAACAACAACTACCTCAACGGCAAGCATTACAGCAGCGCCGCATCAGTTTCAACAACAGACGTCCATTGACAGCAACCAGTCCAATAGCACAAACAATGCCACAGTGCTGCCCCAACAGCAGCAGCAGCAATCGCAACAACCAGCACAGCAGCAGCCACAACAACAACAGCACCATCAGCAACACCAGCAACAACAACATGCTGCCTCAGCTGGTGGCAAATCCTTTGTGAGCAAAACAAAGTTTGTCTCACACAATTTCAGCAGCGAGACAACAACAACAAGCACAACAACGTTCAGTGCAGCAGCATCACAGCAGCAGCCAGCACAGCCAGCGCTCAATTTGGCGCCACCAGTGCCGCCCGCATCGCAGAGCAGCAGCAGCGGGGACAGCGTGCAAAAATCATGGGCCAGCCTCTTCAGCTCGAAGCCAGTGGCCAAAGTGGCGCCCTACGACGGCAACAAGTCCCAGCAACAACAGCAGCAGCAACAGCAACAATTACAGCAGCAACCACAACTGCAACCGCAACTGCAGCTGGCTCCGCCGCAGCAGCAGCAACCACATCAATTGCCAGCCCAGCAACAGCAGCAGCAACAACAATCACAGCAGCAGCAATTGCCAGCAGCTTCGACTGCGAGTGTGCATCAGCAATTGCAATCGCCAACTCCAGTGCCAGCGCCAACTGCTCCCCTTGTGACACCCGGCACCCTCTCCTATTCGGCTGCCTCGGCTCAGGCTGTGCCTGCCGCTGTGGCAGCTTCGCCCGCCTCGGCAGCGGTCAAGCCGTTGAAGCCGGAGCCAACGCGTGCTGCACAGCTGGATGAATGGACCAATAAATATGCCGAGTTTCTGACACGTCACAAAACCAATCTGACGCCCATCAGTCTACGGCCACGTGGTCTAACCAATCGCTCCAACTACTGCTACATCAACTCCATATTGCAAGCGCTTCTGGGCTGTGCGCCTTTCTACAATCTGCTGCGGTCCATACCCAAGCAGGCGGCGGTGTTGAGCGAGGTCAAGACACCCACCGTGAATGCCATGTAAGTGACCCAGTTTCGTTTCGTTCGTGTTGAGGGGGTTTATTAGCAGCCACAGGCAAGTCAACAGACGTCTCGGCACCATGTCCAGCTGTCGTCTGTGTTACGCTTGTGGCATAGCAATTGGCATTGGCCTCTCAGGCGTTCATTGGTTGCCTCCGTTCTGGGGGGCAATCTTTGCTTAACGTCGAGGCCAATGCAGGTGCAGCGTGTAACGCATGAATGTCCCATCGATGGCTTCATGCACTGCTTCTTGCACGCACAGTAAAATTGAATTATATGCAAATGAAATTCTTTAACTAAAATACCTTCTCCTTGTTCCCTTTTAGGATGTCTTATATGACGAACTTTTCCGCTTTGCCTGGCGGCTCACGTTTGCGTGTGAACAACAAGGCAGCTCAAATAAAGGGCAAGGATGAGTTTGCTGGCGTCGATCTGCAGTGCGATCTGGCTTTTGAGCCCACCGAGATCTACAAGCTGTGGAACGACAGTCGCGAGGAGCATGTCGAGGGCAGACAAGAGGATGCCGAAGAGTTTTTTGGGCTACGTTCTCAACAAGCTCAACGATGAGATGCTGGAAGTGAGTACTAAATGGTTGTCTTTATATTTAATGGCATACTAAATTATTTATTCTATAGGTCATTAAGCTGATTGCCAAGCCAACTGCTCAGCAGAATGGCGAGGAGCAGGAACAGGAGCAGGAGGATGGAGGCGATGTTTGGCAGGTAAGTGCTTTCGCGCATATCTCAAATGATTTGCAAAATGTTGTTTAATGAATTTCCACCCACACACACAGATGATCTGCAACAATCGCAACAAGGGAAGCGTCACACGCCAAACCGACTTTGGACGCACGCCACTCAGCGACATCTTCCGAGGCGAGCTGCGTTCACGACTCCAACGCGAGGGCGAACACTCCACGGATGTTATTCAGCCATTCTTCACGCTGCAATTGAACATTGAAGTAAGTTTGCCACCGATCAGAGATCAAGTCCATGCTAACAATTACTTTTTATACACAAAACAGAAAGCTGCTTCGGTTAAGGAGGCATTGGAGATACTGATTGGTCGTGATCAGCTTGAGGGTGTCACTGGCAGCAAAACCAAACAAGAGGTGGTTGCCTGGCAGCAAATGACTCTCGAGAAGTTACCCGTTGTGCTCATCTTGCATTTGAAATACTTTGACTACAGATCCGATGGCTGCACAAAGATACTAAAGAAGGTTGAGTTCCCTGCGGAACTCAAAATCGATGCCAGTGAGTGAATGCATAAAACACCAAGATTATCCTCAATTCATGTCCTATTTCTTGCAGAGATTCTTGGCTCGAAGAAGACGTCGCAGAAGCAGCGCGCCTATCGCCTTTTCGCTGTCGTCTATCACGACGGTAAAGAGGCCTCCAAGGGCCATTACATAACGGACGTGTTCCATACCGGCTACAATTGCTGGCTGCGCTACGACGACAGTTCGGTGAAACCGATCAGCGAGAAGCAAGTGCTGCAGCCGCATACGCCGCGTGTGCCTTATCTACTCTACTATCGCCGCTGCGATACCCTGCCACCAGTGCAGCAGGCAAGCAACGGCGGCGGCAGTGGTGGCTCCTCAGCAGGCAACTCCAATGCCCATGCCCATGGCCATGCTCATGGTCATGGTCATGCCACGTCCAATGCCGCCTCCAACACCGCAGCTGCAAACTCAGCGAATAACAAATGAAACTATGTTGTCAAAAAAGTATAATACTAGGCATGCCACGTTTTGGTTTTCTATGCATGTACAATTTAACAATTAAACTATATTATATATATATATTATATTTAAATGCCTATATTTAAGCCCGAAGTCCAAAGCGCATGTAAGTGTGAATGGTCGATGTATGTGTGTGTGCTGTTTGCGTGCGTGCGTGCGTGTGTGTGTATCATATAAGACTTAAAATTAATGCAAAACTCCTAGCTATAAGCATTAGCCGTAGTCCTAAGTCGATAGCAGCTTAGTTGTGCAACAATGAAGAACAACAAAAAGTTCGTTTAAACGAAATCTTTGTACAAAGGTAGCGCGTGCGTTAACTGAAACAGCGAGCAAATGATCACATACATACAATTACAACTAATTAGTTGCTAATATAGTTAAAGCAGCCAATCTATTATCAGCATGCCCAATTTTCCTCCAAAAATACAAAAGAAACTTTCTAAATGGCACAAAGTTCAGTCGTGTGCATTATATATACATAAATAGTTGGTAGACCTTTTCGATATGACAAACATTTAGAGCTCTATATGTACATATTCATTATATATATATAAAACATAGTTATAGGACAACTAGGAATACCATTTCTTTTGTAATTGTTTATGGAGCATGCAGCATGCATTTAGGTCCCAGAGCAAACAATCAGCTGTTTATTGAGTATAGTTCACAATATATATTGAAATGCTTTGAATATGCTTTAAAAACAAGAAAACAAAAAAACAAATCAAATTAACAAATACTTTTGTATTCAATACAAGACAAACAAACAAAACCCATGGAATATGTAGGCATTATTTTGTGTATAAGTCGGAAATAAGTTATCAGCAAACCAACAATAGTAACGCCACTTACATTTATCAAAGTTTACGTTCATTTCATAATTTATTTCGTTTTGTTGTTTAGTTAGAAAACCAATCAATCACACAAATCATTGTACTTCATCATTTATTTCGCTATTCCTCAAATTATTTTCGCACCTCTAATGATATTTTACTGTCTTTTGGCAAAACACATAAATTAGTTGATAAATATTAGATTTTTTTTTGTAACAAAGTAAAGCTATAAATTATGTAAATCAACTTGTCAAGTTTCATATTTCGTAAAGAACAACAGCTAATCAAGATTTCTAGTTGTTGCATCTGTAGTTGCTATAAGCAAACGAGCATATTACACAGATACATGCATATTTTTTAATTTGTAATGCTATTAATTAATTCACATACACTTACAATAGTTATAAATAACGTGCCAATGTTAAAATTCGATAAAAAATTATACAAAAAATACAAAAAAAAATGAAATGAATTCTGTGTTGTCGAACACACGATTTGAGTGCATTGTGTAGTCAGTGACTAAACGAAGAAATATGTTGTTAAACAAAAGAAAAAAAAAAAAAAAATAGTTACGAAATTTTGTTAAATTAAGTTTGTATTTAATAATATTTGATATAATTACGGGAAAATCTATAGAAACTGTGCTGTAAATTGCTTGGACTACGATTTAACATCCACATTTAAAAGTAACCTCTTCTGTTTGCTTCCTAAACTCCCATGGGAATACTTTACGATAGCCAAAAAAAGCAAATTGTTTGCCAAAAGCTTTGTTTAAAGTATTCTTTGGATGATTTTCTGTTTATACCTACTAAAATTGTTAATTAGGAATTTCTCGAAAGCCAAGTCAAGATGTCAGCGTATTGATTGTAAAAATAAACATATAAACAGCAAAGTAACTTGAATAGTTCAAGTGATTAGTAGTTGTATATTATATAATGATACATATATACGACATATTATGTATGTATATTATAAAACAATAATATATATTTTGATGTTACACATATATATGAATTATTTGTAAGCCAAATTATAGCAAAACATTTTTTTCTATAGGAATTTTACAGCGTCTGCGCTTTGCTAGTTACAAATAGGTTCCTAAAAAATGCGAGGAAAATAACCCAACAAAAACATACAAAAAAAAAACTAAGAAATATTAAAAAAAATAAATAGAAATTAAAAGAAAATTAAGAAGGATAGTGAAGTAATGGAAAACAAAAGCAAAAACAATAATATTAGTACTTTGTAGTCTAAAGCCAAGCTAACAACATATGAAACATAAACAAAATTATACATACACATGCATACACATATAAATGAAATTTATACAAAAAGAAAACAAACAACAACAAAAAGATAAAGTAAAAATCAATGAAAATTATGAGGAAATTAATTTTCATACCATATTATATATTTTTTCAAGCGAAATTAACATGTTCAACATACATCGCATCTACATAAATATTAAATATATAACGTAGTAACCAAAACTAAAGACGTAATAGTTTAACATTTTTTGTCTAAAAAATCGATTTATATATTTATGGAATACTCCAAAATTCAATTATTTTTCTGACTTTATTCATAATCAGTTTATACATCATTTTTTTTAAATTGTTTAATTTTTGTTGCCCCATTTTTTTTTAATTCTTTGGCGCTAAGGCAAGTCGGGTTTTGCCTGGATTAATGTTTTAGGTTTTAAGTAGTTTCTAAGGCTGTGTAACTAACTAAATACATACATATACATATACAATATCATTAAAAGCTAAACAAAACGAAATGCAAAATTATTTAAGTGACCGATAAATGATTATAAAATTTCGGGATTTGTGTTGACTTCGCCTGACAATTTACGATTATTGTTTACTTTTGATTTCCAGTTATTGAGCTATATGTTGTGACCCTAGAAGGAATGAAAGTAAAGTAAAAGTAATGAGAATTGGCAAGTGCACTTACTAAACGTATAATCGAAGTACGATAAAATCATTAAGATATACAAAGTAAATGAAAAATGATTAAGTAAATTTATAAAAAAAATAATAAAACTAAACAGCATACAAACTAAAGTTAAAGTTAAATGTTTTGTAATAATTTTTGTAATGTGAATCAGAAAATGTGGGAAATGAAAAGTAGTTTTCATCAATTTACAAAGAAATCTATGAAACGAAAATGACTAGGAAGACATACAAAGACGTTTAAGAAAACAAAATTAATAATATTTAAACAACAAACAAAAACAAAACAACATACATGATCAACAGAGCATAATAAATTAGTCCACATTTAGTCTAAAACAAAACAAAACAGAACGAATTGAAAAAAGTTGTACTAACTAAAGCTAAGCGTAACTATTATAATTTGTAACATGATACATCCACACAAACTAAAAACGAAATTAACTAGCAATAAAATAAATAATACCATTACCCAAGTTTGTTTTTATTTTCTTACAACTTTTGTGTAACAATTTATTAGTGTACTTCAGCATGATTGCAAAAATCCATTGAAGAAATTTATTGAGATTTTGACAATGATATAAGGTAAGTAAATTTTCAAGTTTGTAAAGAGAATAATATTTTTAAATATAAATCAAATTATTCACCATATATGGTTGAAAATATTTTTAGCATTTTATTCAGTGTATAAAAATTTAGTTTACTCCAAAAATAAGTTTTTGTAAACGGCATTTAAGAGAATTTAAATATTAAAACGGAAATTAAGTGGGAATAAATTATAGTTTAAAGGGCGGAGAGGAAAGTGAAAGGAGTTCATTGAGAGAGTTGCTAATAAATAGGTATAAAATCACATGCTGGTGTAGGTCAAAATCATCACGAGCAGAAGACACTCAAAACCGGTTTTCGCCCAAAAAGAGAGCATCGAAAAGAATTGAGTATTGACAACAAATGAATACCCTAATAGTATATAGAAAATAAATATATTTATACCATACCAATATAAAGAATTGATTGATTCAAACTTGCAGTATAAAAGTAGGAAAGCAATTACTCTCAAACCTTACATCACTTCAGCAGTGCTCGCTACGCATCAGTGCTTCTCAAACTGCTTAAAGAAATCAACATTGCCACAGTTGTTAAGCGCAATACATCGACTCTTTTTCTTTATTTTTTTCAAAATATTTGTTGAAATCAGGCAAACGACGTCTTCAGCGACTTGTGATTCATTTGTTATGCGAATCACAAACGAAACAGACAACAAAAAACCCGTTTTGCACCAAGCCACGACTTCGACTTCGACTCTTGCTCTCTGTGTACATCGTATAATATCTATTAGAAGAGACCCTCTTCCAAAAACGGTGTGTGCTGTGAACACAGTCGCGAATCAGCAGAAGCCGGAGACACTGTGACAAAATGCACAGACAGCTGCAGCTCGAGTTAAGGATTTCGTAAGATCAAAAGATCTCTTGCGGCAAATGCCAGTGTAAAGTGTAGTTCAATCATTGGAATGTATCGGAATGTGCTGTGTTTGGTACTGGGCCTCATCGTGGGCATACAGTTGACTGAGTTCTGGGGCTATCTCACATTCACAACGGATGAATACGAGAGCACAGCGATTGCAGTGGACACAGCTGCACCCACATTGCCACTGAAGGTATCGCTGGCTGATTGGTTGCACCATGAGACGCGAGTGTTGTGTCTGGTGTTGACCATTCCCAAGGATCATGCCACGAAGGCGGCCAAGGTAAAGGCCACTTGGGGTTCTCGCTGCAATAAGCTAATCTTTCTGAGCAGTCAAGATGACGCAGAACTCGGAGCTGTCAATCTCAATGTGACTGAGAACCGAAGCAATCTCTACACAAAAATGCGTGCGGGATTAGCTTATGTCTACAAGCATTACGTGGAGGATTACGACTGGTTTCTCAAGGCTGATGACGACACGTAAGCCGCGCTGCTTTTGGTTGTATTCATTTATGGATTTGTTTGCTTGCTTTCAGTTATGTCATCATGGAGAATCTGCGTTACTTTCTCTATCCCTACGATCCAGAGGCACCTGTGTACTTTGGCTATCGCTTTCGCACAAGTTATCCACATGGCTACATGTCGGGGGGAGCTGGCTATGTGCTCAGCCGTGATGCATTGCGTCGCTTCAATCTGTTTGCTTTGAACAGCACAAAGTTCTGTCCGCTGAACAGTCGCCCCGAGGACAGACAAATTGGCTACTGTCTGCTGAATGTGGGCGTGGTCGCCGGTGACACTCGGGATGACATGGGTCGCGACCGTTTCTTGCCTCTAAATCCGCGACATCTGATGCCTCAATTACAGCCAGGCACTTGGCTGGATAAGACCTTTTACTTTAAAATGAATGTGAGTTGTCAGCGCATAAATTGTTGTCGAATGTCGTTAAATCATTGCTTTTAATTTCAGTATTCGGATTGCTGTTCGGACACGAGCATCAGCTTTCATTATAGCAAGACACATGACTTTGATCTGTATGAGTATTTTCTGTATAAAATACGAGTGCTTGGACAGCCAGAGGCAACGTATGCGTTACCCAAACGTTTGGATGGCAAACAGATGGACCAAAAGCTGGAGTATTGGAGTGCACAAAACTCGGATAATCCCGAGAAGTTGTAATGGGAATGAAGAGTAATCTTCGGCAGGCCGAAGTGTGAATTCCTTAGCAGAGTAAAGACTAGTTTGATAGAGATGAATGTTGACAGCACAAATGTTTTTGTACAGTAGCGTTATTATGATGAATACATGATGTACATGTATGTATCCCAGACTTTAATCAAGGAGTGAAAGAGTAGAGAAACTAAGATTTATAGTATATGAAATACTAATTAAATTGGATATATATTGAATTAAGGCGCATACCAAATTTTAATAAAAATGAAGTCTAGTTGTGCAGACATTACTTAGATGAATATAAGTTTTCAGTTTTAAACCAGATTTGGATCATATGAAGAACTTTATATTATTATAATGACAACTGTATGGAGTAGTAGTCCAATCGAATTAATATCTCCTTGAAAGCTTGTCAATCTACCAAGCTGAATCTTTGTACAAAAATTTAAGAAAAAACTAAACATAGTTTTCGAGAAAAATTCTTCAAATGATGATTTGTATAGGAATCGATATTGTGGTGAATATATGAGATAGTTGACTGATTTAAATCAAATATGGATACAAGAAATATAACATTATCGAGAGCTGGGAATTATAACTTCGAGAAATAAAAGCAATAGAATAGAATCGGACTTGTTCCTATTTAGGATCACAGTCGAATAACAAGCTAAATTTTGAACAAACTATAATATTAAAGCTTTATGACTAAGTTATTAAATAGCATTGATTGAAATGATCAACTGAGTTAAGTTGATGGCTTTTTAAAAGTAATTTCCATAGGCAACGTCTTGGCATAGAAAATCCTAATACCTCTTGCATGGATTCCAGAAAAAGACTCTGCCTAACATTACTAACTTAATAACCACAAGACAAACAAATAAATGTGCCAGTAGTATATGAAAATTGTAGCAACTAGACTAACTTTGATGGAGACATTGATAAATTGTGTAGGCGTATATCGATATACTTAAAGTAATTGGCCGACTTTGTGTAAATAAAACAAGAGACTCATAGCGTGGAGACCAAGATTTATTTGACAATGAAACAAACAATCGCATGTACAGCCAGAGGACAGATGGAGAGAGAGACCCAAAGTTTAGCTGTCCATTGGCACAGCTTCAGCCATTTGTCAATGAAGTCGAGTCGAGTCGAGTTGAGTTGAATTCAGTCTAGTCTAGTTGGGTGGGTAACAATTGAAGACCCCTGCTTTAAAGCCCAATTTATCACAAAGACGACGGCCGCGTGCCGTGTGCCTCGGCGCCGTCCGTTCAGCCGCCTCTAAGGATTAGACTCGACTCAGTTAGAGGAGCAGAAGAGAAAACATAGCGAAAGAGAGAGAGAGAGAGAGAGGTTTGTAACAAATACTGAAAATAGGAATCGAGAACCGGAAAATCGAGCGAAACGTGCCAAACACGTGAAAAATACCTGGGGATCAGAGTTGCTTTCATTATTGTTGTTGTTCTTGTTGCATCCGCGTCGCTATTGTTGTTATTTATGAGCATCGAAATGAGCTGAAACTGCAGCACAATTCCAGCAATTGGGGTGGGATTTGGTGGCACGCGAGCCACACCTCGACTAAGGACTAAGGATATGGATAAACTCGTTTTTGGCAATACTCGTAGCAGCAGCTGCCATTTGAAATTGTAGAGCTGTAAATGTTATGTAAAATGTGTAACATATTTACGAGTTTGTTCGATGTGTGTGCTGCTATCTAACGAGGGGTTGCCTTTTCATTTCTATTTTTTGTTGTCTCTAAAAAAGGAACGTGCTCTGGAACGTGCCTATTGCGCCGGCGCGCCCGTCACTTCATTTGTTAGCTTAATTTCCATATTTGCATAAATAAATACGAGTCGCTTTGTTGTTTACGTCGCATGCAAGTTTTTAAAGTTGATTGGGAACGAGTCGGAGAGCTTTATCTGCCTCAAAATGCAAATGCAAATGCCCATGTAGATTGGAACACGTGTCCTGACCAACAAGCCGTGAACATGCAAATGTTCAACGGGTACGAGGTGGTGGCAGTGGCACAGGCAACCAGACAGATTTCTATGATGTGGTCTTATCGGTGGCATGCCACGAGGCAGCAATTGAAACTAGCAAGCTGATAAGCGAGTGACAGCTGCTCAGCCTATTAAGCTGCGGAAAGTTCGAAGCGAAACCCCTTTTTGGAAAGGGCTTCCTATAGAGCTTCGGAACTGACAAATAACTTTTGAATATCTGACAATCGTGCAAAGTAGCATTAAGGTTTATAAAACATACTTTGACGGTATGCGAGATACCATCAAATTATAATGATAGAATTAAGCTGGGCATTAATCTGCAGCTTTTTAGCAAGGCTTTTTGATTTGTTGTTACACGAAGCTTAAGATTTATGTGAAATATTTCGAAAAACTTGCAGGGAAACAGTTAAATAAATATATGACTGTATATTAAAATTTGATTTATTGATATAAGAATATTAAGATTTGTGTGAAGTGTTTCCAAAAACATCAGTTTATAGTCGATATTTTCTAAAAGAGTTTGCCACCCAGTAAATGGTGAAATTAAATTCAAGTTGATAAATAAGATACTATATATTCATATACAAAAAACATTATTCACCAAACCTAAATTGAACAAATTGGCTTAACAGAACATTTAATTTCTTATAATAATATACTTCAAATAAGTATTATGTTCAAAAGTAATTTTGAAATTTTATAGGAATTAAAAATCTTACTTAATTTTACTTACTATGACAGAGAGAATAATCATTTTCTTTTTAAATACTGTGTTTTAGATATAATTAAAAAATAACTTATCCTATAACTTTCTTATAGCAGCAATATTGAATATTAATAGAAAACTTGAAATATGAATTCAACAAAATTGCTTTGTTGTGTTTGTTATCAATTGAATTTTCAGAAATAAACAAACTACTAAGAGAAGCGAAGATACACTTTTAATGAAGTTCCTTGATTGTCATAATCTATAGATTAGCAAACTACAGATTATTGGGCTAGACATTGTGGACTCAATATATTCCTATTGCCTATGTTTAATTAGATATTCGAATGGTATGCAATCAAGAAGGCAATTTTCTTAGAACACTTAAAGATAATTTTACGCCACTTTAGTTTCGTCTAAAGCAATTTGTGGTCGAAAACAAAAGCCTACTCAGAATTCGAAGCGATGATTGTCTGCTGTCTTAAGGAGCAACGGGACACGCCCTTCGCTTTAGTGTTTTACTACTTCCCTCATTGTCATTGATAAACCCTTAAGTTGCTGACCCTCTGGAGAATGTGTGTGTGTGTGTGTATGTGTGTGAGTTTGTCGTTTAGTCCGCAAATTGTCTGAATCATTTGCTTCTTAAAACCCAAGTCACAAATGTCTTCCCTTCCTCCAGCCCCCCTGCCAGCCCATTGGACTCTTTTCCGCTCTGACTCTTCGCAACGCCCATGTAATTAGTAGCATTCCAGAGCTAACAATTGAGTGAGTCAATGTCCCTGTTCGTTGTTCGTTGTTCACTCGGGCGCCAGGCTGTCTGGCAGACTGTTTACACACATTTCGAGGACGTTTTATAATCAATTTAATGGCTTCCCTGATGCAGAGCAAGCATAAAAAGGAACTACACTCAAGGTAGCGCACAGCTCACACAAAAAACAAGGAGGAGACCAAGACAATGTCGAAGCCAAAAGGCACATGAATAAAAATACGAAAAGGAACAAAAAAAAAAAGAGTCAACGCCAGGCAAATGTCCGTGGGCATTTCAATTTGTAGCTGCTGCCTAAAGTGAAACCTACAATTGGCACTTTGCAGCCAAGGAATTGCCCCTTTTTCTTTTTTCTGTGTGCTGTGTGCTGTGTGCTCTTTGCCTTGCTTTGCCTTTCTTCTTCTGCTTCTGCGGCACCGCAACTCAATTAAGTGACGAAAGTTGAATGAAAACCCAAAAGGGCAAGCCAAACAAATGGGAAGCGAGGAAGGAAGCAAGGAGGGTGCGGTGCGGTGCCTGGCACCTCGCAAGTTCCGATAAGAAAGACGGCTCTGAAACCGAGAAAGCTAGAAGGGTCGTCAGTGAAGCACATAAATGCCTCCGCAAAGGAGGAACACACAAAAAATAAAGAAGGGACTATGGATGTGGCTGTGTGGTGACTCAACAATGTCTTGAACGTGTTGCTTCGCTTCCTGGGGCAAAGGAATGTTTCTTATAAGAATATCCAGTGCCACTTTGCAACCCCTAAACAAAAGGACACGACGCCTTGGCAGAGGGTTTCCTTTAGCTGTGGCGCGTGCCAAGGAAGGCAGCGCAGGGAGGAGGGGTGAAGTCGAAGAAAACAAGTCGAAGACTGTGACTGAGGAATACCTGTAGCTGGAGAATTGACGTTCATTACCTTATCGTCTGTCTGCCGTCAAGGTTGTCGCCTTGCAGTTCCGCCGTCTGCATTGCTTGACAGGCCTAGATGGCGATGTCCTGTGACTCATTGCCGTGTCCACGTCGCAAAGCGGAAGCGCCTGCCAAAGCCGAGGGACGAACAACGAACAGAACAAAAAGAAGTATTGAATATTACAGCTAAACTGAAAGCCGGCAATTACAGGACACGTGCAATATGCAAAAACAAGGACTTTCGTTGGATGTAAAAGGAAGTGGCAGCGAAGCGTTAAATTGAAGCATGCCAAATCAATTAAAAATTGTTAGTTGCTTGTTTGGCTGGCAGTCTGGCGACAACGCAACGCGGTTGTTGTTGCATGGCAACACACATACATATGTATTTTCTAGCTAACGTATAATTGTGTTTTTCTATTTTTTAGAATTTGTCTCGCTGCAACTCGGCTTGGCAAACAAAGCTGCGCAGCTGCCGCACTTCGCTTATCGCAGCGAAATAAAAATCAAAATACCTTTACACATGATTTATCAAGCACAGCAAATGTGTATGTGTGTGTGTGTGTGTGTGTGTGTGTTGTGCTGTTGCAGCTGCCGTTGCTGCCCCCTTTTGGTATTTTTGGGCTGCGATCGCCCTTGGCCGAAAAATGCTTATGCTTTATGCTTTATGCTTTATGCCCAACAACAGTCCAAAAATCAACCCCCTAACAAACACTTTAGGGTGGCTTACTATCTGCACACAACAAATGCACATACATATATGCTGTATATGTATGTGTGGCTATACTACTCGTATTTATTAGCAGAGTTCTCATTTATTTAGATGTTGTTGCATTTGTGCACATAAACTGCATGAAATTTTACATTTTCAGCTACCAAAAATCTGACCATCTGAATTGTTACTCCTATTTCGCTAGTTTCAAACACCCGCTTCCTCTCACCCCCTCTTCCTCTTCCATCCTCTCAGAGGGGTGCTCCTAATTACCTCGGCATCTGTGAGCTGTGTTGTTGTGTTTATGGTGTCCATGGGATTTCATGGATATCGCGGGGTGCAACCAAAAATTGTTTCGTGTTCGTCTGCTCATATGCTAGATTTTTAGTGTCGAGCGCATTGAACTCTTTAGCGACAAGTCTCTTCGACTGGAACTAATGAAAATTGCTATAGCTCGCCGAGCTGTAATTACCCATTGAGCAACTACTTACTGTAAGTATATACAACTGAATTACATAGTAACAGCTTGTGTCACCAAAACACAGTTAAGCACAACCTTTCATTAACTGTCTGTTTTTTTGAGACATCATATAGAAAAAAGTTTAATCTACAAATGCTTTGAATTCATACTTGACGTTAAAGATTTATTTAAATGTGATTCGTAAAATGAAATTATAAAATTATAAAATTAAGCAATGAAATTTTTAACTTTTTAAGCAGAACTCTTTGTTAACAGTTAATATTTTATTTGAAACATCAAACAAACTTGGACTTATGATTAAAGTTGTTTTTTATGATTAAAGTTTCTTCTAAAGTTTTTTCATTATTCATTGTTTTTTCTTTAGAGAACAATCATAAGGTAAAGACATCTAATTAAAAATTCTTAAAACGATGTCGAATACTTATTATAAATTTTAATATTTCTTCCTACATATTTGCATTTATTCTAAAGTAGTAGACAGACAGTCTTTTATTTGAAACTCCAAATAAACTGAAACGTATGTTTAAAATTGTTTTTAATATTCCATATTTATTGTTTCTTTAATGAAAGTCAACACATCTTGTCCTGATTCAAAATTCTATAGACGATGTCGATTACTTATTATAAAGTTTGATATTATTTCTTACATAGTTGTATTTATTTTAAGGTAAATACTCCTCATATATTGAAGTTTTTTTCTGAGTACAAATAAGCTTTGTAATATTGCAATTTTAGTTGCTATCGAATTTTGAATTTAACTTATAAATCTGTAATAAACATAAGACTTTCTTAGCCTATTTCCATATAGCTTACAAACTTAATTTGCAATCTAGAGGCAATTCTTAGTACAAACATACAATAATAACTATAGCTTTTTTAGTTCCTCAAAATTTCGTTGCGATCAGATTAAAATTGTTTTTAAAGAAATTCAAAAACTCCTACTTAATTGCTTAATTGCTTTATCCAAATTAATAATCTTTCATTCATATTAAACATTCGAACTCTCTAAGATTGGTTGTCATGTTGCAAATTTTGGCTGCTAATATTAAGAATGGGTTCATAAGAAGAAATGACCACCATCAGGCAACAGCACATCATCATCGCAATTTGTAAATAAATGTCTTAACTATTTTGTATTATAATACAAATATCTTTTGTTATTTTAAAGAATTGTCATACATCCATATTAGAAGATATTTGCCAAATTGCTAATTTTGCCTATTACTCTTAACTTTAAGAAATGGACTCATACAAATTTTTCCCATCATCTGCCAACAGCCCATCATCATCGCAATTTGTAAATGAATGTTTCAACTATTTTGTAGAAATACCTTTTTTTATTTTAAAGAACTGTCATATATATTAGTAGATGGTTGCCAAGTTGCAAATCGTGGCTACTAACTCTAAGAAATGGGCTCATACCAAGTTTTCCCACCATCTGGCAACAGGCCATCATCATCGCAATTTGCGAATGATGACTAAATCTCGTAAATAGACTCGCGTTTATCTTGGCATCTGACGACAAGCAAAGACAGACCTATTATTATTTCAGACTCAGTCTATTGCCACTACACGTATGTGTGCAAACAATTTTAGTCTTGATAAGCTCGTGATAAGTAAGCAACAATGTAAATCAAACTTCCCACAGCACATTTACACAAGAAATCAAAACAAGATGCTCGCCAGATAAACTCAGGCTGATGCTATATAAAGAGAGGGGCTATCATTGGCAATCAGTTCACGAAAACTACTCGATCCAGCAACAGAATGCATTCTCTCACATTAGCCCTGATTGCCATCTGTGGCTTGTCCGTGGGATTTGCTGCAGCTCCAGCTCCAGCGGCAGCAGCTGCTCCAGCCAATAATTTCTATTTGGAGGTGCAGAACTGGGTGCGAAGTGTGCCACACAAGGAGATCCAGCAATTGGTCAGAGCTTATGCTCTGAATGATGCCGGATTCCAGTCAGTGCTGAGAGAGATCAACTCGTTGCCCACATATCGATTGCGACAGCAAGTGCTCCGTCAGCCGGAGGTGCTTCAACTCATTCAGTGGCTGGGGCAGCAATTGCTGCTGTCAGGCGGATCCCTGAAAGTGTTTGACGACCTCGAGATTGAGATTAAACTGTTCAACAAATATCCCTACTGGGCTCAGTCGGTGAATGGAGTCGCTGGCTTCGAGCAGGAATTCCTTTATCTGTATCCAGTCCAACAGCTGCGCAGTCTCCTCGAAAGCAACGCCCAACAGAGTCCCGCCTCTGCCGAGCTCTGGCGTCGTCTGGTTGCCCTGAAGCCGGTCTACGAACGAATTGTGGCTACACCACAGGCCATCGCTTTTGGCAATCGCCTGCGTGCCTTGGGCGTGGATATTGCTGGCGTGGACTCGCTTATTCGCTACCAACTCGGCTGGAGCAATGAAACCGTCTCCAACTACGACTACCAGGATTATCTGGGATTTTAAATAAAGCACAATTGTGAGAGCGGTCAGGAAGTGAAGCGGATTTAATAGAAAATCTATTACAATTACTATACTCGCATTTATCCAACTATTACTGTTATGAAATATCAGCTTGCAATATTATATTCTTGGTTTTATTATTTCATTAATATGAAATCTAATCTTAATATGAAATCTAGTCAAAAAATAAAAATATGTTATTAAAGATATCATAATGTTGTTTTTTTTTAATTGTTTATTAAGTGAGGAACCTGTACAACAAAAAAAGGTATATCAAATAAAAATGAAACCAAACGTCAATATAAAGTTTGTGGATGACATACTATAAGTATAAAAGGCATAGTATAGTAACATAATGTTAATTTAAATATTAATCGTGAGTTAGTGTTCAATCTAGTAGTCATACGCTTTAAATAAATAAGTTAAAAAAAACATTTGTCTTTTCCAAAAATTGTTAAGTATTAAAAGTTAAATGTGGAATTTGCGTAAATTTAAATATTTTTTTTTTAATTTATATACAGAGTTGGTTAATTGCAATCTAAGAAAGCATAGAAAGTAGAAATTGTGAATTTCGTATAAATTTGATTTGTGTTTAAAGCACAGTCAGATCGTGCATTTGGGTTAAGTCTTTATTTTTATATCAATTACCCATAAAGTGTACTTGATCAGCGTCAACAGTCAAGACGATAAAGCCACGTTCATCTATCTGTTTGTCCGTCCGTATAACCACCTCGATCTCAGAAACTATAAGCGATTTTGATATTGATATTTATATATCAAATGTGTATTTTGGTATATTTCAGTATTTTTGTATATTAATTTGGAATATTTTTTTGACAACACTTGTTATATCAATATATAGAATAAACATGTCGGTGTATCTCAGTATTTTTTTTCGGTATATTAATTTGGTATATTTAAATGATAATACCACAGTATTTTGCTCTAATTGAGAATGAGTATGCCCTCTACTCATAGTCGAGCACACTCGACTGTATCTTTCTTTCTTATTTGATGTCCGTAAGCATAAAGCAAGAAAGCTGAAGCAAAAAGAAATTTATAATTTCAATTAAATTTAATTCACACAGAGTTTCATTGATGAATGTAAATGATAAGCTGAATAAACATTGAAATATATGAAATATTTTTATTTTCTGAAAAATTAAATATAAATTAAACCAATATTCACACAGTTTAATAGCATACCAATGAATAAGCTCTAAGATTATTTTAAAACTGCTGTGCGCTAAATTTGAATGCCTGAATGGGATATTAACCATAATTCAATTACAATATAATTGGAATTGAGAAGAGGAATATCATTTGGCAGCAGCTGCTTTAAACTCAGCGAAAGCCTAAGGAACCAGCGAGTGGGTAGCTGAGTAAAATGGGTGGGAGAATGGATAGATGAATGGGTGGGTGAGTAACTGAGTGTGTGTTGGTGTGTGTAAGTGAGTGTGCACCCTCAACTGAGGAGACGTATCTATGGCAATGCCATGATTAAGTAACAGATGAGCCATGTGCCCAGCAATGCGCTGTCCAATGCTCTGGCAAATGTCCCGGCAGTGTGTCCTGGCAGTGTGTCCTGGCAGTGCTTATGGGTCGCACATGCGATTTAATTGAAACAAACCAAACAGGAAGCGCCGCAAAGCAACGCAGAGCGCAGCGTAGACCTGAGCTGAGCTGAACTCAACTGAAATGAAGGGGGTGCTTTTGTAATGAAGTTCACAGTTGGCAGTTGCCACTTCCCACTTCCCAGTTGCCACAATTTCAGTTTCCAGTTGCCAGTTCCCATTTCCCAGTTGCTCCCAGTTGCCAGTTGCCAGTTGGCAGTTCTCAGTGCTTTGCGTATACAGTTACTCATTAAAAGAGGCGAGTCGAGTCGAGTCGAGTTGAGTCGCGATGAGGCGGCTTTGAAATTGGAATTGCAACGGAAACTAGTTAATGTGAGGCTATTGTCAAAAGCAGAAGCGCAACTTGTGCAATTTTCACACAGCAGTCGCCGTCGCAGTCGCCGTCGCAGTCGCTGCCAGCGTCGCAGTCGACGACAAATCTTGCACAGGATCTTTGCTGTTAAACAATAAAGCATACAAAAAGAGAATGCTGAAAGAACTCGCCCCTTTTTTTTGCGGTGTACGCGTCCAATTGGAATTTTATAGAGTCCTGTGGCGGGGGGATAAAAAAAAAATGAAATATATTTTATATGTACATACATATATATCCAGCCCCCTTCCCTCCCCCCTTCCACAGCTGGCAACCACAATTCCGAACCCTCCGATATATGCACTGCACTTCGCTGTGACTGACATGCGGATATACGAGTCTCAAAATGCGGCTGCACTTTCAGAGCCACCCCTAAAAACGGCGCCCTAAAACACATTTCATTTCATTTTTAAAGCGCTTTTCAAAATCAGCAGCAACAGCCTCAGAATCGGGTAGAAATAGGCATAGTCTGTGTGCAGCAATCGCAATCGGAATTGGAATCGAAATCGGAATCGCGCTACGCTTGAGCTCTGGTTTATATACAGCAAGTAAGAAAGTTACAGTCGAGTGTGCTCGACTGTGAGATACCCGCTACCCATTTTTAATAAAGGCAAAATATTGCGGTATTATTTTAAAAATATACTAAAATACTAAAAATACTAAAAATATACCAAATGGTATATTTGGTATATCGATATAGTACCGCATTCAAAATACACCATAGAGGGCCAATATACAAGATTGTCAGCCAAAGCAACCAGAAAGTAGGCGTTTTTGCCCATACAAAAGTATTTCTTTAATAACTCCGACAATTTTTATCTGATCGCAACCAAATTTTCAGGAATCATAAAGACTACAGTAATTATTGTATATACCAAAATTCTAGCTTAAAAATTACGCTTGTTATTCGATTTTTTTTATTTGCAGAGACGGAAGTGGGCGTGGCAAAAATTTGAAACAAACTTAATCTGCGTGAAAACATAACAAATGCTGTCGAAAAAAAATTATTGCTCTATCTCTTATAGTCTCTGAGATCCAGTGTTTCATACGGACGGACGGACAGACGGCCAGACGCACATGGCTAGATCGTCTCGGCTGTTGATGCTGATCAAGAATATATGTATATATGTACTTTATAGGGTCGGAGATGCCTTGTTCTACATTTCCTGCCGGCACAAAGTTATAATACCCTTCTACCCTATGGGTAGCGGGTATAACAAACATATTCCAGGGACTCGAGTTCTGTTCTGTTCCGTTTTCCCCCTTCAATGTTTGTTGTAGAGTATTTTGGCTCGTGGCTCGCCCTACGACATTTTGGTTAGTGTTTGAAAATGCACCTGGTTGAATATGGAATATGGTATTGTGTGTTGGGTTTTCGATACTACTTCGTTGACTTCTGTTTGCTGTATTGGGTGGTGGTTTTCGCTTGCATTCTGATTTCCATGGTGCACATGCCAATGCCAGTGCAAAGGACCGCAAGCTGTCAAGCTGGCAACTAGGCAAGGACATTAGCAACAACAAATGAACGTTGGTTGCTGGTCGCGTGCCCGAAGCACTTCGACACCCAACAGAATTGTGAATTGTGCATTGTGATTGTTTTTCATTTTTCTTGCTGCTTTTCCTTTTTCACTGCTTCTATTCTTCCACATTTTGCGCGCTCATGCAAAACGCTTTGACGAGTTATAAAAGTGCGTATGTGTTTGTGAGTGTCCTGCGGCGCATAAATACATTAATGCATGTGCTCACATATTTGCCGACATATACTAGTAATTTCGCCTTGACTCATAGCCATAGTCATAAATCGGAATATATAATTAGTGCTTCCCTTTTTCTGCTTTGCTGGGACTTTCCTGTTTTGGGGGTTAGTCATGCGGCTTTTGTTTACTTTCCTGCATGGATTGGTGTGCAAATTCCTTAATCCTGACCAGACATCTTTTCAGCTCTTCACATGCCCATACAAATTATAGAAATGCGATTTTCAACTTGATTCAATTTGTAGGCTGTTTAAAAAAGGTTTCGCAAAATTGAATTTTGTGTATTCAGTTTCGTATTCTGTCGATTCAATTTGCAAACTTTCCTCTCAATAAATTAAATTATCACATGGCAAACTTTTTATGCAGTTTTGCTATTTATTTGGCCTTAAAAAGCTTAAGCAAATATTGAATTTCGCATTTTTAATTGGAAATGAATACGAAGCAAATATAAATATTTAAATTGTTTTTAGTTAATCCTTTAAAATGACACTGCCATCGGGCAAAACATATAAAAATCAAAACAATTCACACAGAATGTTGACCAACAAAAAAACCTATAAAAATGGAATGCAAAAAGTCGAGTCGAGCTGTTCAAATATTTGCTGGCAACTAAATCCCAAAACAATTCCACACTCCATCGAGATTTTTTGTTAATTGGCGCGAATCGAATTCAAACTGCCTCTGATCCTATTCTAATCAACAGCATATGCCGATAAAAACAGCAACAGAAATACAATTAAAAAATTTCACACTTTCGGACAAATTAAAAAAAGCAAAAACCCGAAATGTAAAAATCCAATCTCTGCCAGTTTCCGTTTGATTTTTTCGAGCAGCCGAGAAAATTGCATCAAATTATAAAAAAAAGCAAAAATTTAATTACATCTCCACAGACTGGAAGAGAAAGAAGCTGCCGGCGGCGACAATGGCAACATGTGCTACAGTGAAGCATCCTTGAGGAGCTGGCCAAGCGCAAGCACATGGCGGCTGAAAAGGCTTTTGAGACGCACACAAATGCAAATGCATTATGCCACATAAACGATGCATTTTCGAACATTAATTATTACCAGGCAGGCTGGTAAGCAGCGAGCTGGAGCAGACAGAGAGTCAGGACTGCACTTGAAATTACCATAAAAGATGCACTTAAGGGTTAGCAATGAGCAGGCAAACAACAAACAGAAACAGAATGCGTATTTCAACAAGTGGGAGAGACGAAGAAGATGTTCTTTGGGGTCGTGTTGGGTGTTTGTTGAGTGCAAATTTAAGCTAAGCGCGCCTTCGAGCGCTGAGCAAGAAATCCGAGCAGTCAGTCAAAGGCATACCGTATCGAAGCCAGGAGAGAGGTGGAAATAACGCAGCATTTGTTGCTGACAGACTGACAGAATGACAGCAAACGATGAACGATGAACGATGATTTGTTGGGGAGTTGGGAGATCAACGTAGCGAACAGTCGGAGGGTTGCGTTTGCAACCCAAATCCCAACATAGGGTTGGAATTTTGCGTGTCCTGTGTCCTGTGTATGTCCTTGCAATTGTTCGCGTGGCTGGCGCACTTCTCTCTCAGCAACAGCATCAGCATCAGCATCGAATTCTCGGCCGTTGCTCGGTGCGTGCGCTATTAATTCTAAGCTGCATGGCAAACAAACACTGATTCCGAAGGGGTCATCCATTCGCCTTTCACCCCGAACACTCTGAGGATGACGATCGGCCAGAAAGCTGCTGCTACTGCAAGTCGCTTTGGGAATACCGTAAACCCAATTGGGGTGGCGACAACCAACAACGAACAACGAACAACGTCGTTGCCACGCACGTGCCTACCGTAATACAACAACAGCCAAAAGCAGTAGAAGCAACAACAACAACAACAACAATGGCGTCATATTCGAACATAATATGCCATATTTGTGTTTGGTGCGAGCAGCGCGACCAAAAAGCCTTTTTGCTCCTCTCTCTTCACTGGGAATCGAAAGTGCATTCCCTTTCATGGCAACCATGAGGACAACGCCAGCAAGGCAGCGGCCAAAGCAGAGGCAGAGACAGAGACAGAGGCAGAGAAAGCGACGTCGCATTTCGATTATATTAATGCAAAGCACACACTCGCACACACACAGCGACACACACTCACACAGATACCAACAACAACAATCGCTTTGTGGTGGCTGACCAGCCCAAACTGTGCTTGAGTCCTCCTGCTGTGTGCGTGTCTCTCGGTGCTACGTCTACGTTCATGTCCATGTACCTACCCCACCAAAAGCAAACTTGACGAGCTTATAGCACTGCTGTCTCCACTGCCTTTGTCTGTGTGTGCGACTGTGTGTGTGTGCTGGAGTGTGCTTGTGTGTGTGTCGCCTGTGCGTAGAGAGCACGAGGCAGCAGCAGACAGCGTCGAAGTAGACAGCGCCGCAGCCAAAATGAAAACCTGAAAATGCAACACCAAAAATATTACACGCTAAGAAATTACGAGTTAAAAGAAAGTTAAACTTATAGAATATTCTAGAACACACATATATGGTTCCAGTTGAATTTAAAATTGGTTAAATTACAATAATTTAAAGCTTTCACTTCAAAGTTAGAATATCATTCTTTTATAACAATAATAAAGTCTGAAAAACTTGGAACTTTAGACACTGATTTAATTGGATTTGGAATAAAATTACAAAAAGTGATTTAATATTAATTAGAAATATATTTTTTATAAATTACTCAAAAGACAATAACTTCAAGAATGTAAGTATAATAAAACAACTATAATTTTCATTGTCTCTGTATATAATAAAACATCAAGTTAAAAATGTACTACTAAGCAGTATTTGCAGCTTACATTTAGAGATTTGATTATCATTAAATAAAATATTTGTATACTTTGTTTAAGTTAAATATAATGTTTCCAAATAGTATATTTTTCTTTTTAGTTATGACTGTAAACTGAGATTAATATAACAAGTAAAAAAGCTAGAGTGTGATCGACATTGAGATACTTGCTACCTATTCTTAATAAAGGCAAAGCAGCGGTATTTATTCTATAATATACCAAATAAATATACCGCAAAAACTCTAAATAGTGCCGAAGACCATATTTGGTATATTGATATAGTACTACATTCAAAATATACCATAGAGTACAAAATATGCGAGATTCTCCGCTAAAGCAACTAACATAAGATCCGTAGTTAATATGCGTTTTTCCCATACAAAAGTATTTCTTAAATAATTTCTGCAGCTTTTATTTGACTTCTACAACATTTGACAATCCTTTCAGTTTCTAAAAATTCATACAGATGATTTTATTATATTTATGATTTTGTTATTATTATACTTAAGCTAAAATTAGAGAAAAGATATTGAAGTGGCCAATCTCTAATTTCGGCTTCAACGTAGCTAAATAATTATGTTTCTTGATTGCCATACATTAGTATAGTACATATATAAAAAAATGAAGAAAACTATACATAGTAATGCAGTCATGATGAGCTGATATCCTAAACGATGAACTGATATCCAAAATTTGTATTCCGTCAGCTTGCCTTTTGGCCCAAATAGTTGAATCTCTGTTGTTATGTATCTTTAGAGCAGACAAATGTTTCCAATTGCCACAGCTGCTTAAGAGCCGGCAGCACAGACACAGAGAGACAAGGCTCAGATACTAAGTGTGTGTGTGCCTCAGGTATTTCTGGCCCATTGAGTTTTCTGTATCGCATTTAACCTTTGGTTACACGCACAATTAACGGTTTCATGGATATCAGCTGTTTGCAAAGATTTACAAAAAAAGGGAACCTAAGAGAAAGAATGGAGAATCTGGGTCTTTGTTGCCAAATTTCCATGAATCGTAGAATTTGCAAGACAGCACCGAACATGTGCTACAGTTCCTGTCGCGTGTCCTTTTTTTTGCTGTGTGTGTTTCTTTGGTGCGTGGCATTTTTGGGCATTGAGGCAACCTGAGGCACAGCTGCAAAAAATATTTCGGCACCAAAAGATTTCTCCAAGTGCAGGCAGACTGAACTCAGTGCAAAGGACTTTCACTGTCGACGTTGCTGCTCCCCTCGCCAGGCTGCGACACGCTCTCTGTATGTGTGTGTGTGTGTGTGTGTGTGTATGGAAAAAAGGGTGACTAATGTGTGTGATTGCTAACAAAAGATTCCGGCTCTGCGGCGACGTCGCTGCCAACGTCAGCAGCAGCAGCGGCAGAGTTGCCGGCAACGAGGGCTAAAAGGACAACGACTCGGAATTGGGGGATGAAAATTTCCAAGAGCGACGCCGTCACAACACACAAACAATGATTTTAATTTCGCTTTCCTTTGGCACACATAAATAGAGGCGGCAGGATATGCTGTTAGTCATTCGCAGCAAAAACGTCGAGCCGACAGGAAGCCGCCAAAGGAGCGCTCAACGTTGCCAACGTTTCAATTTGTTGTTAAGTTTTTGCTTAGTTCTCTTCAACTCTTTGTTGCACTTTCAATTCCTATCCACAATCCCCGTCATCATCATCATCCGTTCATCGTTCGCCGTTCATCGTTCATCACTCTTCGTTCATCCGTTTCTCGTTTTGCGTTTATCAGTTTGATTCTTAAATCGCGTTCAAGTTTTCATTTTCGATCATCATCATTTCGTTGATACGCGGCACAGTGCAATGGCCAGTGTTGCCAACCCACCTCAGCAACCATCGTCATCGACATCGACAGCCAGCGGTGGCAGCCACAGTCACGCTCAGTCTCACCCACACATGCACAGCATACAGCTGCTGCACAATGCCACGGCTGGGGGCATGCCACATGGCTTGGGTCTGCTGACCACGGTGGCATCGCTGCCGCCCAAGTATCGCAGTCGCTATCTGAACATCAAAACCAAGTGTGAAATACCATTGGATCTGTCAGTGAAACCGCCATCGCCAGAGCCAGTTGCATTGCCATTGCCAGTGGCAGAGGCAAGCAGCGATGTGCCAATGGCGACCACATTTGCCGAGGTTCAGAGCGAACCAGCAACTGCTGTTGCAGCCACAAGTGAGGAGGTTGTGCTGCCCCAGGAGGTGGCCCAGGAGGTGGTCGTTATTACAGAGAAACCCATAACACCGCCACAAAGCCCAGATCCAGTTGCAGTTGCAGTTGCAGTCGCAGTTCCAGTTGCAGTCAAGCGCAAGCTGAGCGAGCAAAGCGAAACACAGCCGCCAGCCAAATTGGCCAAATCACAAGAGACTTTACCTGATGCTGCCACGCCAGCGAAACCCATTAGGGTCGCAGACATAGCTCCGCGCACCGCCAAAGCAACCACAACAACAACATCGACATCAACATCCACATCGACATCAACATCGAGTGCCAAATCGACGCGTAACAAAGCGACTCGCAAATTAAAGTTCGATGAGGAGACAAGTTCGCCGGTTTCGGGCACAATTATACGACCACTGGAGGACATCACCGATGGCACAATGCAGTACAGCAATGGCGACATCGATCCCAAGTACAACATTGTCGAGATTACCGACGAGACAAAGGCCGAACTGGCCGCCATCAAGAACGTAATTGGCGACTACGTCTGTCGCCTGTGTCGCATCAAGTTCGACGATGCTTTTGGTTTGGCGCGTCATCGTTGCGCCTGCATTGTGCTGCTCGAGTATCGTTGCCCCGAGTGTGGCAAGCAATTCAATTGCCCCGCTAATTTGGCCTCCCATCGACGCTGGCACAAGCCCAAAAAAGGAGACGTCGACATCGACAGCCGCCAAAAAAGGAGAACCGCAATACCAGCAATCAACAGGAGCAGCCACAACAATCGAACTCGAAGAAATCCACGAACGAGGAGCTTGCCTTTGGCTGTGCCGAGTGTGGCAAGAAGTTCAAACGTGCCGCATATCTGCGCAAGCATCAGCAGACGCACGCAAAGAAGACACAAACAGTGGCAGAGAACGAGGTGGAGGAATCGGAGCAGGAGATCGAGCCACAGCCAGCGGCAACCACCGCAACCACAACAATTACGGGCAGCTTCCAGACGTCTGTCTACAAATCTCACAGCTCCAGCTCCGCCAGCAGTTCGCACTCCTACGCCGGCACCCACGAGGACGAAGGCGTCTATGTGGCGGGCGTGGCCAGCAGCAGTCACTACGACTACGAGGCTGACTATTTGTCCGACTGCAGTTCGTCCACCTCCTCCGCTGGCTACGGGCGTCTTCAGATTGTCGAACACGGTCTCACCGAGGAGGAGAGCATCGCAGCAGCTGCTCTCACGAATCTTCGCAATTGCGCCTCTGTCATTCAACACACGACAATGGCGCATTAAGTAAGTCGATAATGGGTTAATCATTTTGTTTATAGTCCTTTAATTGTTAAGTTTAGTTTCGTAATTCACACTCTTCGTTATGGCGAGAGAACTGCAGCTGAAACAGACCAAAGAAAATTAGTTTTTAGATTTGCAAATTTCAATTCGTTTGCATTTTAGTTGTACTCGGTTAGTTACTAATTCATTTCACAAGTTTCTAGTCTTAGTTCTAAACCAAAGAATGAGTTCAGTTCTAGTCAAAAACTCTCACGTACTTCGATCAACATTCCAATTTGTTGTTGTACTACATATAATACCAAATAGCACCAAAGACGACAAACAGTCTAGTCATCAGCATTAGGTTAAAATCATTTACTTCTAGTCAGTCCAAATACCAAAAATACACTTGGCACAAGTCAGCTTCAATATGATCTCAGTGTAGATAGCTAAAGCCCTTTGGACTTTCAGTACCAGGCCACGCATTTACACAGTTCGTTTAGTCAGTAAAATTCTAGTCATACCAATAGGTTCTAGTCAGAATTTGCAATAATTTATACCAAAGTCATCACATATATTTTAAAATAGTTCTTAACCTGCTTTTTCAAACTTTCTACTCCGAAATATCTTCATCTAACATTCTCATAATCATTTCCTATCCCTTCATCACTTCCGACCTTGCATTTTCATACTTTCATTTTCATCTAAATATTCTAGTCATTCTCTTCTCATCTATATTCTACACTTCACAACTACTCACACTATCATCAACATCTCATTCCTCTTTCATACATCATTCATTTCATTTTCCATAAAATTCTGTAAAACATAAATCATTCATTACTCTTTCCACAACACTTTCAATCATTCCTCACTCATATTTCACATCACATCATTCTTATATTTATTATCATAAACATTAACCATAAATTCTAGTCATTAATTTAATCGCTCATCTAGTCAATTGAAGAGCTAGTCAGCTTCATTTCGCATCTCATTAGCTTATTCATCTACTTTTTCGGATACAATTTTAAGTTTAACTTTAGGCAAACATTTAGTTCGAAATTTTCTCAATTTATTTTTCATTCAATTTCAAAAATTCAAAAACGAAATTCAGGCGAAAACGTGCAGTAATAGTTTTTAAGTGTCATCCAAACCAAAAACAAAAACCAAATCGTAAACTAAGCAATGAAATCCAGTTCCCGTGCTGGTTCCAAAAAAGTCGAGTGTGAACTCTAGTCATTTCTTAGAATTCTAAGTTTCGAGGCAGCTCAGCATCAGATTAGTTTAGTTTAGTTTAGTTTACTTTAGCTTAGTTAGTTAGTTAGTTATTTTTGGGTTAGGTTTAACAACAACAACAACGGACATTGAACCAGCGTTTCACTACCAGTAAAAGTATTTAAAGAGTACAACTTAAGTTATCGATGCATGGCCAGAGGCAACAAATACAACACACAGTAAAAAACCGGCGGTTGTGTACTTAAAAGTCAACTCTTAATGTTTAAGCAATCCAGAGCAATATCACAGCGTTATTGTTCCTTAGTCTGTAGAATGCAATGCAATGCAATTTGGTTGTAACCGCAGAGTACAACGAAAGTGGGAAAACTTCGCTCAATCTACACAATACTTATATACAATTTAGTTTCTAAGAATATTTTTAATAATATATCATTGATAAGCATATCTAAGTGTTAAGTGAGAATTTGTGATATTACATTGTTAAGCCTAAAGTTTACAAAAGGTCTTGTGCTCGATGTTTTTTATCTGCGCACAGTGCATTTACAATAACAAACGAATAACATTATAAATTTTAAACATTTAAGTCATAAATCCATATATATATTTTTATACGTAATATTTATATTTTTCTATATACTAAAAAAAAATCGAAAAAACTGTAAAATTAACATATATATTTTGTGAATAAAATCCAAAAAAAAAAAGAAACTGAATAGAAATTTGTTTTATTTTCATCGCTTCGGATATTTGTAGTGCTATAAAAATGGATAATGTGTTGCTAGGCAAACTGATATCGAGTTTCCCCCTCTTCAAGACAAGCTGGTTGGTAATCACTTTATAATTGTGGCGCTAGTAAACACTTCCTTCATATGAAGTGCTCATAACCATAAAGTCCGCTCATGCACATGTCTGACAATGGTTCATTCGAAGGGTGGAAATTGTAGTTGAACCCCAGACGAATGTGGAATCCAACTAGAATTGCTTTTTCTGTCTATTCATTGACGATGACGATGAGATGATGAAGGCGTTTTTATTATGTTTCGTGTCTTGGCAATTTTCTCATCGATGTTCGATGGGCAGTTTTGATGGCTCGTAAAGCAACTGCAACTGATGTGTGTAAACAAAACCGCAGTCGCCGACTGGTTTAGCCTACAAATAACGGTGCAGATGTAATGAAATGCCAGTAAAGGACATTGACATGGTCGACATCATCGATCTCCACCGGGCAGCACTTAAAAGCATCTAAAACAAATAGCAGCAAACAAACAAACATCATGAACACACAAAGGAAACTTCGATGGCGGAAGTGGACAGCTGCAAGTTGAGCCTAAGCACACAAGGAAATGCCACAGCAAACGGGGTGCGTATCCGTCTCTATTTTGGGGGGTGGAGGAGGGTTGGCTGCAGAGGTGGAGGTGGAGGCGGAGGTGGAGGGGGTGCGTTGCCCTGCTGGACCAGAAGAAGCGGTGAAACACGCCAACTAATGATGCCCTCTCAACGGAAATGCATAAAAAATGTTTAATCAAATACAAATGCATGACAACACGGAAAATAGCTAACCAGCATGCTGCAATGGGGAGTGCACGACTAAAAGGTACTCTGGATTTTAGAAATATTTAAAAATAGTTGAAATAGTAAAGGGAACTAACTGGTTAGGAGTAGAAACTATTGTTAAAAAAGGCTCATAATGACAAAGAATATAGTTAATAAAATAAATAGGTTTAAAAAATACAAACTTTCACTATACTTGTTATCGTGGTAATATTTTAATATATTTCAGTTAAGTTTATTACAGATTTGTAGATCTTTGGCAGATGTCACTTAAAACAAAATAAGTAACGACTACATTGTAAATAAAACTATGTTATTAATAGCTTAGAAGAATTTAAACTTTTTATAGATTTTTATTTTACTGTTTTTGCTATTTTACAAAAGTTAAACAATTCTAATATAATAATATACCTAATAATATAGAATATAGAATAATATACTAATATAGAATTTTAAGCTTGTGTCGGAATTTAAGCAATTGTAATAAACGATGCTTAAGTTCATAATATTATTATTCAATTTGTGTTGGAATTTAAGGATTTTCGTTTTCACTTCCTTGGCCTTAATTTGTATATAATATACTTTTAAGACTAATTCGTACAGGGTATGTAGAGAACTAACGAACTGGGCAAAGCCGCACAGGATGCGCAGGGATGTGCGTGATGGCATTGCACTGTGTGAGTGTGCGTGTGCGGTGTGAATCAATTTAAAGCGTCAAAAGAGCGATATATACTATACTATTAAGTAGATGTCCTGTACGCACCGCCAAAGTTCAATGCACACGAAGGGTGTTGGAATTATGTAAAATCATGCCGAAAGTATAAAAACTACCCTCACTCTTATGCTTACCCTTACTCTTACCGCATCCGATAGACTCAGCGACCGACTGACTGACTGACATGGGGTGCAGCATCATCCATCGTTCGCTGGGTTATCGAATACTGCAACGCGGGCGTGCCCAAAAAAACAAAAAAAAAAGACTGTAAAGAAGAGAAGTCAGTCAGGGCAGGGCAAAGTCATCAACATCTGTGGCGATTGGGTTTCAGAAATAATAATACAAGCGAGCCGTGTAAACTGATATCTCAGTTCGTGCAACTTGCGTTTGCACCTTTTGGCACGGGACACAAAATGCGGAACACAGAACATGGTCCTGCATACCTTTGGTGGAAGTGCGCCCGCATGTGACGCAGGATCTGCCGCATAGCAGCGCATAGGAGACAAGTTTTGTGCTACGAGTATGTGCGGGCCTCGCCTTAAAGTAGCAGCTGCAGCTGTCCATTCGTCGATTCGATTCTATCTAATTATGATCACAGGACATGACCTGCGGCGGTAATTTGCCCACCTTGAGAGGTAGCTCTCGAAAAATCCTTGCGATATGCAGGCACTTTGTTTGCCTCGATATAAGTGGCCGTATGTTCCCTTTTTTGCTCGCTCTATGCAAAGAGTTGACAGATTTGATGAGGCTGATTGGCTCGAGCGATGAGTGGACACTTGAGAAGCCTTTTTGCTGATTACCATCGTCATCGTCATCATCATCGCTATAATTATGCCCACTTTGCACTTCAACTTATGCCGGCATTTGAAACCGTTACAAAGCTCGCAAGGATTTTGCGCAGTGTAAATTTTACTCAGAGGTTGCAACTCTGTGGCTCTCTCCTGGCAGCTGTCCTGAAAGCAACTCTGCGCTTTAAACAAGTTGGCAGCCCCAACTGTCAAAATAATAACGGTACATTTTGGCGCTCTCGCTTGCTCTCTCTCACTCACTCTCTCTCGCACGCCTACGCTCTGGCTCTGGCTGACTGGCTGTCGTCTGGCTTGGCATTCAAGGAGCAGACAAAATGGAGCCGGAATCCACGCACACCTGACATTCGTGTTGTGGCGACGCTGAAAGTCAGACGTGTTGAGCGCAAGGCAGCTGAAACAAACCCCAAAATAACACACCAAACACACTGAGTGCAAAGTTGAGAACATTTTTGAAAGTTTCGCCCGCTGGCAAAGTCGCGATTTACGGTAACCAAAGTACAAAACACAAAAACAAAAAACAAAAATTACCAAAAAAATACAGATAACGTTGTGTGTGTGAGAAGCTCGACGAGTGAAAGCGCTGGCAAAAAATTAATTAAAGCTTTGTTTACATTTGCCCCCAAAACTTGTTAATTGCCCAAAAAGCCCCAAAGCCTCAACACACCAAAAAAAAAGAAGAGAAGAAGAAAAAAGGCGAAAGCAGAAAAAAATATGACGTGCTGGTAGCATGTGCTGCCTGCGGCAATGACGCTGGGGCAGCGAAGGCATCGGAGTGATGCTAGGCGAGCGCAAGAGGGGGAGGGTTGGGTGCTGTGTGCACGCTCTCGCATCCCCCCGCTACAGCTCCCGTCTCCCTCCCTCTCTCGCTCTCCATCGCTCTCTGCGGTTTACGCGCTCTCTCCGTCTCTCGCTCTCTCAGCGAAAGCTTTTCAAGTTTTGCGGACTTATTGATTGTGTGTCCTTACACTCTTTCTCTCTCATTCTCTCACTTTCGCATTCTCTCTCTGTGAGTTTGCTCTCACTTGTTGTTGGCAGCAAGGAAATAACGGGTTTTTTTGTGCTGAGATTTTAGTTCGAAAAGCTTCTTTTTTGTTGGCTGGCTTTGCGCTTTGCTTTTGCTACATTTGCGCCTGGCATGCGTTTGCGTGCTTTGGGTAAATTTTTCACAAATTTTCATTTTCAGTTTTTCTCACGACTGTTTTAGGGCGGTTCCACAAGGCAGAGGCCACAGCCACAGCCACAGCCACACACAGTACTACAGAGTGTCCCAGCATAGAACACAAAAACTTGGACGCGTCGTCTCCACCAAAAATCGCACTCACTCTCTTTCGCTCTTTCGAAACAACGTATGTGTCCCGCATTGTAGTGCATGTGTTATATACGTGTGTGTTGTTGGTGTGTGTGTGTGTATGAAAATTTGTTGCAAATCAAAAAACAAATTCACAAAATACTTAATAGCAACAACAAGAAAGAAGAAAGAAGCATCGCAATGCCGTGACTGTTTACCAAAAAACGAATTGAGCCAAAAGGCCAACAATAAATTTAGTTGTGAGCGCGTGTAAAGCGAAATTCGAACACATGAAAATATTATGACAAAAAAACACACACAAAACGAGAGGGAGAGACAGAGACAGAGGCAGAGAGAAAAAAAAATGAAATGGAAATGAAAGAAAAGCAGAAAATGTTGTTATTGTGTCGTGGAGCACATGTGTGTGTGTGTGTGTGTGCGCATCTGTTAGACAAGCTTTTGTTCGTGTGTGTGTGTGTGTGTGTGTAAAATTCAATAAAATGCGGAAATTGCAATTGCCAAATGGCAATTACAACAAAAATAGAAAAGCCACACAACAAAACAAGCACAAGCAGAGCGCGCACACACACCAGCATACCAACACACACACATAGATAGGCATGCAAATGACAGGACACACTGACACACACACACACAGACACAGACTGCACAGACTGTTGTTGGACTCTGAAGGCAGCGCCTTTTTGGTTGTGCGCGTAGTTTTGATTTTCTCTGTGGCTTACTTTGCCCACTGATTTTCGCAGCGCCTTTGACTTGTCTCTTGTCTCTGTTGGTGTGTGTGTGTTAGTGTGTGTGTGTGTGTCCTTCTGCTGCTTACGTACGCAGACTGAGTGACTCGATGCGGCTGCCCCGAATGGCAGCAGCAGTCAGGAGGTCCTTCGCACACTTTTCCACATGCGTATGTGTGTGTGTGTGTTTGTGCCTTTGTGTCGTGGCCCCATGAAATGAATGCGTATTCAATGAGCAATGAAATCCGTGACACATTCGCGCTTCAGTCTCTTTGGCTGTCCATCTGTCAGCCGCCTTTTCCTTTTGCATTTTCCATTTAATTTATTTTTTATTACATTCGCTCGCCTTTGTTCTCAACGCTCTCTCTCTTTGTGTGTGGCGCTTTCTCTCTCTAGCTGCTCGCTGCTGTACTGATATCCGTTTTGAATAAAAGAGACATTAACACCATAACCTCTGACATTTATCTCGAACAATTTTGTCTTCTTGCTGCGTCTCGTCGGCCACGTTAAATGCTTTTCAAGTGCACACACACAAACACATACACATACACAGAGAGAGAGACTGTGTCAGGCATGCCACATGTGCGGTTGCCACACACCCACACACACACATGCGCTTGTGTATACTTGTGTGTATTTTGTGAAAGCATTTCATACATTTTGATTTGGCCGCATGGCTTTGTTTCTGTTCTTGGCATTCGCATTGGCATTTCTGTCATGCACTTTTGCAGTTTTTGCGGCCGGAACAGGACAAATGCCAAACAGTCTCCCTTCCCTACCCTTCGCTTTCCCCTATCTCGTAGTAGGTAGTAGACTACTTTTTGTGCTACAAATTGCTTGAGTTTCGCTTTAATTTCCAGCAGGTTTTCATTAATTGGCAGCCGTGTGCTAAATTCCATTGCAAAAATCGTGCAAAGTGTTCGCGTGCGCGGCCCGGACAACATCGAATATCGCAATATCATACAACAACAATAATAACAACAACAAAAAAAGCATACAAACAAATAAGATCTATCATAATTCTAATAACTATGCCAAATTGTGCATGACCCGATGCAATTGTGCCTTTTTTCAAGTTTGAAATGCTAAAGAGAAGCTTCAATCGAGCAGAGACAAACGAATAACAAACCAAACACAGAAAAAAAAATAAACTTGTTGACTTGAATTTCCAAATACACAAAATACACATCCGATTCCCTGGGCGTGGAGAAAGGTGAGCTAACATTACATCTATATTTGTAACAATTTCAATTAAGCTAAGAATTTGATTGTAAGCAATCAATTTGGAAGACTTTTCTACTCGAAATTATATACTAATATTATTCTCTAAGAAATCTGCGATCTTGAAATTTTAATAAGTTATTGCGAAAACAGCCGAAAGCGTTTTCAAAAGTATTTTAATTATGAAAGTAATCACAAAATTAGGCTCATTTTGCGTTCTCTTTGTAAATTTGTATAGGATATAGTCAGAGACTTTGATTTAGTTGGGTTATAAAGTGGATTGCATGGAGTTCATTTCATTCCACACCGATGCTCGTTCAATGGAGTAAGACAATGTTTACCAATCGGAGAAAAGGAAAACCCGAATTTCAGTTATCGCTTAATTTTTTATTTTTATTTTTATTTCTAGTTTGCGTTTTTTTCTCTTCTCTGTGTTTGGCGTCATAACAACATATCCATTTACGGATTAAACATACACGAAATTTCATAGCAACTTATCCTTTATAAACAGCCGCTAGACCCTCACACACATACACACACACAGAGAGACAGAGATAAGAAACCCTTTTGATTGAAAAGTGTAGCATAATTTTAAGCGCACACTTCCCGTCGGCCGTCGATTGTCGTTTGTCGATTGCCGGAGAAAGCAAGAGGCGAATCGTTGAGCAAAATATTGTTTGGCATTTTACAAAAAGTCTATTAATAAAAATAAGCAAAGAGTGAGAGAGAGAGAGAGGAAAGGAGAGAGAAAAAATCAGTGCTCAGCCCAAAAGAATTGACCCAGCTCAGCAGCCATTGAAAGCAAGCAGCAAATGCCGACAAATAAAAAGCAGCAACAACAACAGCAATAACAAAGCGAAAGGAGCAAAAAAATAAAATAAAAATAAAATAAATATGAAGCCAAAAAATGTTGAGCAAGTAAAGTAAAGTTGAAGGCATCACAGCTCGTCGCGGCTTGCCCCGAGTGCGTTTACTTAAGCAATCAACCCGACCTCAAATACACACAGAGAGAGCAAAAGAGATGGACAGAAAGAGACAGAGAAAGTATGCGATTTATATGTGTATGTGTGTGTGTGTATTGAAGGGATTCTCGTTATTTGTATTATAAAAACAACAACTAAAAGAGGCCGCAAAGTAAAATAAAGAAGCAACGCAAAAAAAAACCCTTTTTGCTCTTGTTTGGATGCCGTCAAAACGAATTTGGCACAGAAAACGCAGTGCATTGAGCGCTTAGTGTGTGTATTTTATTTGTTGTGCCTCTGTGTGTGTGTGCGGTAGACAAATAAAACATTTGCTTTTCGGTTTGTTTGCCGTTGTCGTTGTTTTCAATGCTTAGTTTTTCAATTTTACGAAACGAAACGAAACGAAATCAAATCCACGAAACATTTACACGCATGCACAACAAAAGACGTGCAAATTTTCACGTCAACAGGCAAAGCACACACACACACACACACACACACACACACACATACACAGTCGCATACACCTACACATAAAGGAGATAAATATATTTACAGCTGCAGATACACACACTATCACGTACTTAGGCAGCTGCCAAAAATGTGTAGCATACTTTTTGGGGCGCTTTCAGCATTATTTGCACCTTGCCATTCGTTTTTGCGTTTGCGTTTTCGTTTTCGCCTTTTGCGTTTTTGCGGACCTTTTGTTGTTTAGCATTCTTAGCTTTCTTTATTTCCCAGCCAGCCTTTGCTGCTCAACTCGAACACACACACATACACACATTGCTGTTGTTTTGTTGTTGCTGCTTTTTCGGTTGTTGTTTTGTGTGCTCCTTTTCGGTTTGGAGCTTCGTCGCCATCGCCATCGCCATGCTGCAACTTCAAAGCTTTGTCCTCGCTTGACTCCTCTTGTTGTTATTTAGTGCCTTGGCGTTGCTTTTTATGCGTTGTCCTGCTACACAAATTTTCTTTCGCATCTCACGGCTAGCGATTGTATCTGCTATCTGTTGTTGTCTGCCTTTCTCCCCTCCCTCCCTTCCATCTTTGTGTGCTCTGTATCTTTTTCGGGGCGCGTGTGTGTGTGTGTGTCAGTGTGTGACTCTCATTCTCTGTGTTGTGCCTGCTGCAGTCTCGAGGCTCGAGGCGCTTTTATGATGTGCGCATAAAATATTTGTCATACTCCAAAATCTGCTGGCAGCCTCAGTATTGAATTTTCTGCGCTCACAGACTCTGACTCAGTGACTCACTGACAGACTGACTGACTGACTGAATGACTGACTGACTGAGATACTCACTGAGTTGACAGAGTTTGGTTCGTTCAATGCGGCTGTCTGTGGCCTCCATTAATGTTTGGTCCGCAATCCTTTTTTTTTTTTTTTGGGGCCACGCCCCAGCTTGCATAACAAACGTATCTATGGCTCCATTTTATATGCTACACATATATCCCCGCTGTCTCTCTATATATACTATATATTTAATATATATATATGACTGTGTGTATGTGTATATATGTATTGCATGCTCTGCGGCGCCTAACGAACTGTGTCATTTACACTTTTGACTTTATTGTCAAGTCGCGTCGCCTTCCAATCTGAAACTCAACTCTCTGTTGGTCCTGTCTGCTGCTGATCCTTTTGCCGTGTCAATGTGAAAATATTTGCCTCAATCCGCTTGACTGCATGCACGTTTTGACGTTGACTGCAGGGCAGCAGCATCGGCAGCCGTCGCGATTCGCTTCTCATCCTGTATCCTCCTTTCTCCATCCTGTATCCTGTTTGTCCCTCGTCCCCCCCTCAGTCCACGCGTTATCGCGGCGTCGCTTTGTTGACTTTTGCCCGGGACGCTTTGACGTCGATTACGCAAAGCCAATAATGAAATGACTTTGGGGTTTGATTGGCAAAACATTGCGGGCTACAAATGCGCACACCACAGCGCCTCCACCTCCGCCTCCGCCTCCACCTCCACAAAAGGCAGCCACGCCCACTGTATGTTTGCGCTAAAATTCACGCTCTATTAATGGCACGCCGTGTGGTTTCGATGTGTGTTTGGCGTCGTCTCCATTGTACACTGTCAACATTGAGGCTTCGAGCCGCTTTCGCTTTGATTTGCCATTTTAATTAGCAATCAAACAACTAAAAATGCGCCAACCTCTATGTATGTGCTCTCTCTTTGTTGTTGTTGTCGTTGCTGCTGTTTTGGGGCATAAGTTCAGAGCGCAAAACCCACTCGCAAATCGACAACGACAGCGACAACGAGAACGAGGCCCATAAATAAACGTTCGAGCACATCGCGTTTTTCTGACAATGTCTGTTTTTTTTTTCTTTTTATTTATGTGCGCGTTTATTTTGCCATAGGTATTCGCTCTCCGCTGTTTGTATTTGCTTACATATGCCAAACACACACACACACACACACTCCGTACACACACATGGAACACATATCGAGCAGCATATTTTGTATTGTCTTTCGCCCGCAGCTTTGACATGAACAACGATTGATTCCAATTTCGAGGACTCATTTAATGCTTTATTTTTACAGCATTTTTAGCTTTGCTTTCAAATTCAATTTGTACACAAAAAAAATGAAATGAAACGAAACGAGAAATAATACCTCTATAAAATTCATATTTAATAAATATCTATTTATTAGAGTTTTTAGAGAATTAAATCCCAGGGGCATTTAATTAAAATTGCAGCAGCTAACGAATACATTTTCATTTCGTTTGATTTTGCATAATTGAATTTCAATTGAAATTCAGTTTGTAGTTTATTATACGAGTACTCGTACATATTTTATGTTTGCTTAAGATTAACAGGCATACAAAAAAATTATAGACTTTTAAATTTTTGATTCAATTTTACGACGCCAATTGCCTCCCTCAAAATTTCGACTTAAGATTTGTGCAGACGCTTTCTGGGTATGTGTGTGTGTGTGTGTGTGTACTTGTGTATTCAATCTATACTTGAAATGTAATCACAAAGCTTTAACTTTGGCGAGGCCAACAAAGTTTTGATGAGTCGAGAAATGTGTATTGTTATGTTTTTTATACCCGCTACTCATAGAGTAGAAGGATATTATAACTTTGTGCTGACGGGAAATGTATGAAAAAGGTAGAAAATGGAATCTTGGGCCCTTTAAAGTATATATAATATATTCTTGATCATCGTGAATAGTCGAGACGTCCGTCTAAGGGTCTTAGCTGCTTTCGCTGACTATCTGGTATATCATATGTTAGCCTTCGGTATATTTCACACTCAATGGTATATTTTGAATGTAGTACTATATCAAAATATCAAATACACCATTTGGTATATTTCACAATCAATGGTATATTTTGAATGTAGTACTATATCAAAATACCAAATACAGATATTTGGTATATTTCACACTTAATGGTATATTTTGAATGTAGTACTACATCATAGTACCAAATACAACATTTGGTATATTTCACTCTCATCGGTATATTTTGAATATAGTTATATATCAATATACCAAATTCAGCCTTTGGTATATTCCGCACTCAGTGGTATATTTTGAATGTACTAATATATCAATATACCAAATTCAGCCTTTGGTATATTTTGCACTCAGTGGTATATTTTGTATGTACTACTATATAAATATATCAATTTTAACCTTTGGTATATTTTCAATATTTTTGCGGTATATTAGTTAAATATATTTTAAAATTAATACCGCACTGTTTTGGTTCACAATGGGCAGGCGGTATCTCAAAGTCGAGCTCACTCCACTGTAGCTTTCTTACTTGTTTTTTTTTCTTTTGCTTTACTTTTTGCTGTTGTTGTTGTTGGTGTTGTCTGGCGCTTAATAAATATCTCAATCGCTTATACGCAATAACGGCGCCTGTCTGCGTCCCCCAACTGCTGATACTTTCTTTTTTTTTTTGGTGTTTCTAGGTCCTAGATATATAATATGTATGTAGCACCTTTTCTTTTTACTCCTACTACGATGCGATGCGCTGCGATTTCGATGTCGATGTCGAATGTTTACATAACGCCCTGGCACAAAAGCCAATTGCTGAATGGCTTTGAGTCTGGCGCTCACTTTTTTGTTTGTATGCGCGTCCGTCCGTCCGTCCGTCCGTCTGGCTGTCTGTCTGTCTGTTTGTCTGTGTGGCATATTTAGTTACCTATATGATTTCATATCGCATGAATTTTATATAAATAAATCGCAATTGGCTTGCACACAAGTTGGCAAACGAAACCAGAGTTGAAGTCGCGTACTTGCAATTTTTGCCGTCTGCTTTTTATACATTTTTATACATATATAAATAACATTTATTTGGCTCATTTGGCGGTTTATGGCCAACAAGGCGTCGCTTGTACTGCAATCCCTTCTCTCTCTCTCTCTCTCTCTCCGTCTCTCTCACTCTCTTCCATATATTCATGTTTATTTTTAAAGGCTTTGGCGCTTGGCCGTTTATCGTAATTACAATCTCATGTAAGCGATTTCGCGATGCTGTTGCACAACTTCGGAGGCCATAAACATAAAAAACGCCAGCCAGCCAGTCAGCCAGGCTGCATAGACATAAACATACATATATGTATGTATATCTCGGCTATACAATAGCCAATGTGTGTGCTTGTAACTATGGCATTTTTATTTGCACAATGCAGAGGCAACTAAATAAGACATCATTTGAATGCGGTCCACTCTTCAGTCCAGTCTAGTTCAGTTTTTTGGGGTTAGCCGCTGGTCAAACGCTTGGGGAATAATAAATAAGTGTGCCCCCCATTCTATGTGTGTGTGTGTGTGTGTGTCCAAAATATGCATGTTGTCCTGGCCATTTCATAGTTCATTTGTAGGGACAACCCGAGAACTCGGGATGTCAGTCAACCAAGCGTGGTACAGTTTCAGTTTCGGTTACGGTTACGATTTCAGGTTTCAGGTTTTTCCTGCTCGCTTTTCGTTTTTTTTTTTGTGTTTGGGGCCAGCTTGTTAGGCCCTAGTGCTTTTGTCGATGAAGTGTGACGTTTATTAAACTCAATTTAAAAGAATGGCGGCTCATTTATTTTATTACTGCCTGTCAGTTTTGCCGGCCCCGGCTAAAGTTACCAAAGAGAAACCAAACACAAGCGCAAAGCACCAAAAAAAAAGCCAAAAAAACCCTCGTTGAATACTGATAGTGTGGCACATTTCCATAGTATATAAATGAGTCTCTCTTCCTCTTCTTCCTTGTGTGTCTGTGTGGGGCATAACAACAACCAATTTGTTATTGATATTGACAGTTGCAAATAAATGAGCAATTTGCTGGGCATGTTCTTTTTCTGTGCGCTAAATTTAGCCAACTAAATGAATACTAAAATTCGACGTTTCAATGCCTTTTGCGAATGCATTAGAAAACTCAATTGGAAACTGATCTGCCCCACAAAAAAAGAAAAAGAAAACCAAACCAAATTAATCTACACCCAAAAACAAATGGCCGTTGGCTTGTGTAGTCCAAAGTGGAAGTTAGTTTTATAGGCCAATGCCTAATGGCATGTTTGTCGTTTGACTACAGCTAAGAAAGATAGATAATGCTTGCGGCTCGAAGATGCATCGAATGCTGCATGATTTATATCGTTTATTTGCACTAAATTTATTTCAGCACTTATATGCTCGTATCCTGTATCGCTTAGACTTCCAAATGAGTTGAAACTGTATTTATGGATGGCATCGCATTTCGAATTGACAAATGTGCATAAGTAGACAACAGTTTTTCAGCAGCTTGCAGCTTGCAGTTTGGCTGCCATTAGAGCCCGCGAAAGTATGCTACACTTTTTTTTTGTTGTTGAGCTGCTGTTCGCGTATTTTGATAGATGAGCCATGGCAGCCATTATGCAACACACCTACGTTCGGGTGTGTGTGTGTGTGTGTGTTGGTTGCTTGACATAACTCACATTGCAGTTTATTTACCAAATGTAAAAAACTGTGCACAGAGGCGAAAGCAACAAAAACAAACATCAACTAGCAAGAGCCAGAGAAGAAGGAGATGTTGGAGTACGCCTGGCAGTGACAGCATCAGCGTGTGTAACAATTTTTCAACAGTGCTACACATAAGTCTGTCTACCAGCTGCTATAATGTGTTTCCTGTTTTTGCTCAACGCTCAAAAAGCGGATATGAGCGTCCCTTTCCCAATCCATTCTCGGAAATGTGTTTCACTTGCCTTCTCTCCTACAATTTCTGTTCTTTTTTTTCTTTTTGTGTTATACTTTTTTGCGCAAGTTTCTGCTTTTTTTTGCAACTATTTGAAGAGGTTGCACCGCTGGACACACACACATTCGAGTGGCATATGCTGGGGCTGCTGTGCTTCGCGTTATCTTTGCGGGCGGCCAAGAAATATATGACCAAAGGCACACACACCACATGAGCGAGCATTAGAGGAAAAGAGGAAAAGAGGCGACTCTGGCTGTGGCTGTTTTTTAATTTTTGCTGCCAGCAAAGCATATTGCCATCGCCAGAGCGAGTGCCTGCCTGCCTGGCCATGTCATTGCCAGTAGCAACGCCTCTTTTTGCTAGAGTGAAAATTGAAAAATACGCGCGATAAAACGCTTGACATGCCACGTAATGCGTTGTAAATATATTGCCAAAGTTTCGTCTTTTTCTTGTTGTTGCTGTTGCGTTTTTCCACATTGTTGTGACAGCGTGCACAACACAAGAGACAGCAGAGTGCAACACAGCAGGCGAAGTCTGATTTTCCCTTTCTGCCCTGTTTTTTTTGTTGTTGCTGCCTCGTTGTAAACTCGCGCCCGTTATTATTCATTATTGAACTGCCAGTTGGCACTGACGTCGAACGAGGACAACAACAATCGACAAGAACGCACTGGGAACACAGCAAATGGTCGCAAGAAGAATCGCATTGATTTTTAGCTCTTTTAATTTTTAAAACGCAAGGCTACAAAACTAATTTCATATCATTTGGTATTGAACGCTCCGCTTTGGCCATTAAGTGGTCAAAAGTTTTTTGCGTTTTTCGTTCTCGCAGTCAGACAAATGAATGTCCTTAACGATGGGGGAAGAATGACCCGAGTTGGTGAAGAGCTTTTGGCCGATTAGTCAGAAATCGATAAGGATATTTTATACTCGTAAACTCTAATGGCGGATGAGTCGGCTCTTTATCAATCTAATGTGCATCAATTTGTCACTATTAAAAATAATTTTCATGGCAAAAACGAACAGTTTAATTAAGTTGTTGAAGTGTGGCTTAAATGCGGCACTAAATGCACTTTAAAACATGTTGAATAAATGAAAAGCGAACGCAGTAATAGGCTTAAATAGCATATGATTATTATTATTATTGTTTGCTGTGATGCAAAACGAAATTTAAATATTTCAACTAATCGAATTAACTATGCAAAGAGTTTGAGTTGCACATCAAATTACTTTTGACAAAGCTTTGACAAAAGTTAACAAAATAAACATGCTTCAACTCTTTGTGTATTCAATTAAATATTCATCAACTTTTTGACTTGACTCTTCAGGTAACTAAACAATTGGAATCTGGAATTTAGCACAAAGAGTTTTAAACGCAGTTGGTTGCATTCCTGGCAATTTCAGTTTCAGCAGCAGTTCAAAAAGATGGCCATAAATATGCGAGTGAGATTTTTGTCGACTACTTTTCTACTCAATAATGGTCTTTGGGAAGCTGCGGCTGCTGCTTGTCGCCCACCACAATTTTGTGGGCGTGTGTATGGCTTTTGCTCGTTTTATCGTTTTATGGTTTTATCGCTTTTTGGTGCTTGCTTGCTGCCTTTGCTGCCTTTGACGTCACCTTAATTAATGGGTTAATGCGACGCTGGCAGCGACGTTGGCATCGCTGGTAATTAAGCGACTTTGTCGTTGGCCTTCTGTGCCAAATGAATTATGCTTTACCTAGAGGGGAAAGGTATAGAAGGAGTAGAAAGAACTAACAACTAATTTGGATGCGGCATTGATTTAATATTTGCTTTTTAATTAAAAATATTTGTGCAAATACTTCGCAGTGCTGCTTGAAACGTGCTTGAACTGCATTATCATGCGAAAATGTCATAAATTAATTGTATTGCAATTTGTGGACGAGCGTTAAATGTGCGCTCAATTAGACACAATCGCTGTACAGCGAGCGAGCGAGCGAGCGACAAACGTTGCGTATACGCAATATGGCAGCGCCTTGATGACGGGCCGCGATACGACGACAGCAAAAGCAACAGCAACAAGGACAAGCTGAACGATGACAATGGAGATAGAAATGGAATGGGATTCACAGTACAGATAGAAGAAAAGGGAAAGGGAAAGGAGGAGGGAGGAGCGACGCTTCTCTGGTGTCTCTTCATTTACGTAATGTAAGCAATTTGTGAAAATTGCTGGCCTGGCCGGCAATTTTGCAGATTAAACTGCACCAAAGTGCAATTGGGCGCAAATTTGTGTGCGGTCTGCTGATGCTGATGCTACTTGGCTAAAAGTTTGCGCCTTAAAAACGCAGTAGATTAAGATAATGAAGCTGCAGTTTGGAGCCGCTTGAATGCCTGACTGAATTGCTCGCTGGCTGCTTGGCTGCTTAGCTGCTTGAAAGCTGAAAGCCACTCCATCACTTGCAAATTAAAATTAAGATGAATTATGAGACGTCTCAAGACGCTGTCACAGGCCAGGAGACAGACTATCAACTCAGCTGAACGCAATGCGAACGCAACGCAAAGCGAACTCCTTCATGTGTTGTTGCAAAATTCAAAATTGATGCGAATTCCATAAATCAGTATCCCAGGCAGCGCAATGATCAATGACTCTGCCTGGATTGAAGGCACGTATCGACTCGACTCGACTCGACTCGTCTGATGCTTTATGACGTCAACGTGCAAGAGTCACCAGTCGCCAAAGTGTTAAGCCAACAGGCGGCAACAGCTTCATCATTGTGCCACGCTGCAGGGACAAGCCCAAGGTTTGAGGGGAACAGGGAACGGGGAACGGAATGAAGCCGTGAGCTGAACTCTTCTCTTCTGCATGGCATATAAAGTATCGCATACAAAGTATGTGCAAAAAATGATGATGCCACGCCCCCCCCTCGCTGTTGAGTGACTTCTCAGCGCCTTTAAGCTTAAAGCATTGATTTATAAGACTCTCGGAGCAGACAATTCGTAATCCGTTCTTGGCAAACCAACTGGACAACTTGGCAAAAGTCATACTCTCTTTCTCTCTTCGAGAAGTGCAATAAAAATGTGTGCCCATGACCAAAAGGGGAAAGAAAAAACAGAACAGAACAGAAGAGAGAAGCTGGCTAAACGGGGCCGTCCATTTGCCCGACATTGCACACTATTAGTTGCAGCTGCCAAAAGTGATGAATGTGTGAAATGTAAACTTTGTTACGGAGGAATAACAGCGCCAAAAACCCAAGCGCCAATTGCAAAGAAAAGCTAGGGCAACCCCAACCCATCAACAGCAGTAGCAGCAGCGATGGCAAAAAAAAAAGTAATGGATGCCAGGAAAAAAAAGGCAACAAAAGCTCGCCAAAAGACGGGTAAAGACGGGCAAAAGTAACGTGAAGTGAAATGAAACCAAGCGACAGCCGCCTGTCGAAAATTGCAATTCTCTTTCTCTCTTCGTTTTTTTTTTTTGTAATATTTTTTGGGTGATATTTGTGTTGTTTTTGTTGCGGCCGCAACAGGGAAAATCCAATTAAAGCTGCTGTCATTGTGTGGGCGTGGCAGCAACAGAAGCAGCAGCAGCGACTGATTGAATGTCAGACAAGACAACGTATGTGTCATAAAGCGGAGATTCGGAAATCTTGCTCATATAGTACTTCAGCATTTCGCCAACTAAACTACTTTTCGGGAACATCACTTCGGCTACTTGGAGTTGAAAGAGTTTCAAGTTCTCAGTGTGTGTTGATCTTTCTCTCAAGTATTTAAACATAATTTCTTTGCATTTATTTGACAACTTAATTTGTGTGAAAATGAAATTGTTTTTGCCAAGTTTTCGAGTGCTTGCTGTTTGCTTACGTTTAAATCGATTTCCAGGGGAGCTGAAAATGTTTGTTTTAATAATGTGGAAAGAGTTGGAAAAACACATGCACAACTGATTGGCCCAGTTAGTTTTCGGCTCATTAAGTTTTTCATTAAAAATTAATTAAAGTCGCAAGTTAATTAGGTCTAAGCGTATTTATCATTTTTCGCGCAAGTTTTACATTTCTTGGCATGACAGGCGAACGAAGCAAGCAAGGAACGAAGCAACCAACCATCCAGACAACCAATGAACACAAGCGTACCAACAAACTAACGGCATGCCAAAAACTTTTGCGTGCTATGCCCATAGAATGGGCTCTTCTTCAGTCCTCTCTTCACTCCTTCCCCCTCTCAGCGATTGCAGTGCTTCGTCGCTGTCGTCTTTTGCTGCAAAGTGTCATTAGTCTGCCAAGCATTTTGGCATAAATTAGTTGAGTAGCAAAAGCAAGACTTGTACAGGGGCTGAATTTGTGGACTAAAGTTTTTCGCTAAAGGGTTGACGAAGTGGGTTGGGGTTGGTGGAGGGGGAAGGGGAGCATTTTTGTGGCATCGCCTTTAGCCTTTCAGCATGTAATTATTGATGAATGATCTGCCTGCTGTTAAACGCTGGCGCGTGCTGCAACATCATGATGGAGATGAAGACGGAGACGGGGTCGGAGAGAGCAGAGGCGCGTCCTTTGATGTCCTGTTGGCAGTGCAAACAATGGCGCTAAAGCCAAGCCAAAGCCAAAGCCAAGTCAAGTTGATAGAGCGTTTCGCTTAGAGTGCAAAATCAGGCCCAAACACTCACTTACACACACAGAGGCAGCAACAACAAAAGCTCAGCTAATATTGTAATAATAAACAATGGGCCAAGTGCTTTAATCGCTTTTCCTGATTATATTGCAGGCTAAGTGCTTCAAGTGGCGAGTGCAAAGGAGGGACGAAGGGAGGTAGGCGTGAGAGGGCCAACGACTTACACAGCTTAATCTGATAACCAATCTATAGTGCTGGCTGGCTTACCAGCTGGCCCATGACTAAGCACAAAGGTGCATGGTGAATTGGGCACTTGGGCAACTATCGTGATGAATGCATGCTTAACGCTTCACAAAATTAGGCGCAAATCCTTTATTAAGCCCCGATTGAGGAGGTGCAAACTTGCACAATATTTTGGCCAACCGTAGTTTATTAGTTTATTATCTGGCTCGCTGTGCAAGTTTCACATAGTTAAATGCACGAGCTTAAAGTAGTGCATCAGCTGCGATATTACGTATACGCTTTACATTGGCATTACGTATACGTGCCGTTGGCCAGTGGCAGAGTAAATAAGTCTAATGAAAATCCCGCTTAAAACCAAGCTTTTCGCTGCTCGCTTTCAATAATAGTTGCTCACATGTCGCTGTCGCTGTCGCTGTCTGTGTCCGGCTTTTAAGCTTTCAATTCATAAATATGAAGTCGCACAAAGCGAAAGCGAAAGAGAGAGACAGAGAGAGAGAGCGAGCCAAAGATTGCCTGCTTATGAGCGCCATAAAATGACACTCACACAGCAATAACTGTACAAGCAGCAGCAGGAGCCACAACTATAACGATGCCAGCTGCTGCTCTTGCTGCTGCTGTTGCTGTCGTCGCAAACGATGACGCCATTGAAAGGCTTAAACGCTCATTACACTGGCAGGCATTAAATTAATTGGAAGCAGCGCAGTTCTAACTGCAAACTATGCAGCCCAAAGAGCCCCAGCTTGATATTGAGCAAAACGCAGGAAGCCATAGAGTGGAAAGGGACGAGAGGTACATCTCGCTGGGATAGGTTGGAGCGAGGGGAGCGGGAAGCGAGGAGCGTTGAGGCAAACAGCAAAAGCAAAAACTTTACAAAAGGCCAAAAGTTTGATGGCAACTTTTGTAGCTGGGGCCAAAAGCAAAAGCACTCGAGCTGCATTCATTGCTAATTTGGCTTTAATTGCATAAATGTTGCGCTTTTTGTACACGAATTTTCTGTTGAAAAGCCCCGAGAACGAGGACGAGAAGAGGGCAACAACAACAACAATGAATTCTGTAACAAAATAACCATAAATTCAGTTGGCAAAATGCATAAAATATATGTATATACGTAGCTAAAAAACTATATAGTGTATATAGTATACACTATAGATCTGTGTTGGGCTGCAAATTTTGTGAAATTGTTTGTCGAGTGCACTTGAAATTGAAATTTTTGTTACATCAAGGTAAGGTGATGTGAGGTGAGGTGAGGGAAATGCTGGTCAGATAAGAGGCAACAAGAAAGACAGTTGCAACATTCGTCTTTCTTTTTTTTTGGGGGGCCCACAAAACAAGCTCGTTTTGCTCGTCTTATCAAGCTGCTCCACCTGAATGCCAGAACAAAACTGACAAAGTGATGGACTGACAGACTGATGGACGGACAGACGGACAGACGGGCGGACGGACTTCTGTCTGCCCTGCCAAGTTCGAGTTTGCGTTGAGCTGCGAGGTGCATGGGCAAGTTGAAGCGTTGCACAAATATTTGAGTAAAGCACCAAAATTTGCTACTTAAATATAGTAACTGCAAAAAGTTGAGTGCCACCCGAAATGAAAAGCAGCTGGCAAACTAAATTTAATGAATGTTGCCAACAAAATTTGCATACTCAAAAAAAATACGAGTAAATGAAATATATTTATAAAATGGAAAGGAAAGCATGAAGAAATTGCGCCACTTTTTAGTTACCCCTCCTCTGCTCAACACTCTCCCCCCTTCCCCTCTCTCTCTGCAGATTCTACATTGTGCCAGCCTTTATGTGTGTGTGTCTCCTATTTCTCTGTGTGTTGCCGCAGTTTTGCACCCTCCTTGGCTCTTGCTTCGGTCGACGAATTTATGAATTGCGCCAGGGTTGCCAGCAAAACTAAATGGGTTGCCTGCATGCTGTGAAAGTTTACAAAGCCCAAGTCCCCTTTTCATATAATTTACGACTCTATATATGCTTGTGCATATATAGAAATTAAAATCTTTTATTACAATTTTTTTAGCTTCCTTCTCTGTTTTTTTTTTCTCTATTTTTTTGTGTTCGTTTAAATAACGAAAAGTTTTCATTTGCTGGGGCAGCTTTTAAGCACTTAGTGCATTAGCTAGGATAGAGAGGGGGAAGGGGGGAGAGAAAAAGGTATACTTGGGCGAAATATGTCACATCATAGAGAGCGTAGAGAGAGAGAGGAGGGAAATGTGTCACAGTCCTCTCGATACACTGCCTTTCGCTGCTGTTGCTGCTGCAGTGAGTGCTTAAGGTGCGTTGGCAAACTTATTGACATAACTGTCATTACCTGTACAACAACAGCAAACACAGCCTTGCCAAAGGTAAAATCCCCACTTAAACTTGCATTGGGGCAGGTTTGCTGAGAGAGGAGGAGAGCGGGTTGGGGGGGCAGGCAACGAGTGGAGATTTAAGTTAAGCGGCCAACGAAAAGTGTATTCAAATATGCACAGCAGCGACAACAACAACAGCAAGAACAAGTACAATAAAAACAACTTGAAACAGGTGTACATGAAACGACATCATTGTCTCTTGCCACTTCCCTCCCCACTCCCCACTCCATGCCCCTCAATCTAGTCCTTGGCTGAGTTTTTGGCATGCTATTTGTTGGTGTTTTTGCACGAAAAATGTTTGCAAGTGGCAAAGAAATTTTTAATGCGATAAAACTTTAATAAAGGCTCACTCTACATATTGGAGAGCGAGGCGGAGAAGGAGAAGGTGGAGGAGGAGGGAAGGGTGTATGGGCGTGGCCTAAAGTAGTTATGAATACAACAACAGTTAGACAAGGCAGCGGCACAGGCACGAACGCACTTAAAAATGTATGTAATTGTGCAAAAGTGTTAAGGATGGAGCCGAGTTGCCGGGCTGCTGAACTGAGCTGAGCTGAGTATGAAAGCAGTTGTAAATGGAAGCAAAAGTTGCGTAGATGCATGTGTGGAAAGTGGGTGGAAAGAGAGGGAAGAGGGGAGAGGGTAAGAAACTGGTATGCAGTTAACTAGTAAGTAACAAAAGTAGTTATAGAAATGACAGACATGATGGCTGCAGCTGCTCCTGCAGGAGAGCACAACTACAACAACAGAGGACATAGATAAAGACACAGAGACACTGAGATGTGTCTGCGCTTTGCTGACAAGCTGGGGAATGAAGACGCTCGACTGCACTTGCCTCTGCGTTGCGGTGGTCGAGACAAGACGAAGATGTTGACGACTCGAAATCCAGGTGTGCTAACGAGCGACGGCGCCTCTTGAATGACAGCTAGCAGCAAACAGATTCCAGAATTGAAGACGAGCGACTGACTGACTGAGTGACTGAGTGACTGACAAACGGAGCGACTGACAGACGGACGAACAAAGATACGCAGCTGCCTGGCCACGTAAATTGTTTTGAAATGCAAGGTGAGGATTAGAGATAATGTGTGTGTATGTAGCAGGAGTTGCATTGAAATGAAAGTTTGCAGAGATAGGCAAACCTGATTATAGTATGTAAGAGAGATAAGTTCTAATGGCGGTTGCATATTTTAAATGAGTTAAAACTCGACTCTGCTGGCCTACTAGATAATGGAGAAATGTCTAGGCAAAATGTTTTTCATTTCACTTTAAAAAATACTGCAAATATGGTATAATTAATATGCTATATACAACATTGCATTTTAATAATTATATTCTATGTTCCATTATAACATTTTATGCATGAAAATATCCCATCAAATATGCTTGCATGTAGCTCAATATTAATTAAAAGTTATAAAATGAAGAATGTTTTAATTGGCACTTCGTTGATAACTTTAAATTAAATGAAATTAATCAAAATGCTCAATTGAAATAAATTTAAAAACCTTTTTCCTTTTTTTTTTGGTGAGCTGTGAATGAATTATGTTTATTATAATGCCATAAATTCCGTGTCAAAAGTTTTAGCGCGGCTTTTGTGCCTTTTTATTTGAGAATCGACAACAACCTTTTTATGGGCGCCATTTTAATGTCTGTAGTTGACACTCACCTGGCTGTCTCTTCCTCTTTCTCGTTCTCTCTCTTTGTTCGGCATATTTTTGGCCTACGCTGCGTATTATCTATAAATTTATTTCGAGTCGCTATGAAAGGCTTTTGGGCCATGCTTAATTAATTTTGCCACATTAACATTTACAGGACTTGCTGGCAATTTATGTCCGCAAGCTAATTATGCCAAAGGTTGTCCCGATCCGCACACACACTCGCACACTCATCTGGGGCACACACATTGCCTTCAGCGCTTCCGTTTCATTTAAATTAAAAGCCTATTTAAATGTTAAATGCACAAAAAAAGTGGCTTTTAATTTCGTATAAAATTGTATAAGCAATTACCCAACGCAAATGCAATAAACATGCTGAATTTATTTTAATTTTCACACACAAGCCAAGAGCCAAAGGCGCCGCCAGTCCGAGTCCGACTTCGAGTCCGATGCCGAGTTGGAGGACACGTACACAACAACAACAACTGTCAACGTGTTTGGTGGGCAACGCAGTTAATGTTCACAAAAGCCTTTTACAAAATTAAAGCTGAACTGCTGCAGCAAGTGCTGCACAATTGGCGATGAGCTGCAAATGTTTGCTATCAAATTAATTGGCACTAAAATTAGCACGAAGCAGTTGCCATTGCTGCCATTGCATTCCGTTGCAGCTGCTGTTGGCAACGTTCGCTGATTTAGTCGCCTCTCTTTTTGCACTGTTTCTCATCCACTTGGCCAAGTGTCGGACGTCTGCTGCCTGCTGCGTTTTTCCATTTGCACTAAGTACATGGATTTTGCATTAATGCAACAGCAACAGCAGCAGTGACAGCAGTTGGCAAAAGGAGACAGCGCGCACTCACATGAATCATTCATTGATTTAATTACAATGATTGCCGAGTGCAGCGGATCGGCCAGGTGCCGTGTGCCAGGCTTTAGGTGGCAACGTGGCAAGGTGGCAGCTTGTAGGTGGCAGGTTACGAACTCGCAATCGCTGCTGGCAGCTGCCACCTTTCACTCTCTCTCTCAGTCTCAGTCTCCCTCGCAGCTTGGCAAGTGTTTAATTAAAAGTGCTAATGCAAAATAAATAAGCGGGATAGCTGACAGGAAAAATCAATTTGTGATAATAAGCATCAGCATTTGCTAAATTGAAAAATTTATGCATCACACACTTACATACTTCGAACGTAAACCTAATAAGCTAAAGCATTTTAATACTTTCCCTAATAATATTCTTATATTAAGCAGCTTAAACTAATGAAAAATGTGTGTGACATTAGTCTGATTAAATTTGCTGAAATGATGAAGCTTTTTATACCTGCTACCCATAGGGTAAAAGGGCATTATACTATAAGTTTGTGCCTCCAGGAAACTCTATAAAGTATATTCTTGCCATGTTCATCTAAGGGTCTTAGTTGGATTGGCTAACTATATGGTATATTTTGCATTCTATGGTATATTTTGCATGTAGTACTACATCAATATACCAAATACAGCCCTTGACATATAGTATTTTTCACATTTAGTACTATATCAATACACAAAATATAGCATTTAGTATATTTTCAGTATTTTAGCGGTATATTAAATTGGTATATCCTAAAATTAACACCGAACTGCTTTCCTATCATTCTAAATGGATATCTCACAGTCGAGTACACTCGACTGTAGCTTTCTTATTTATTTTCTGTGCCAACTTTAATTGAATTGGAGTTCAAGTTTATCAGAAATTGCCAAATATATAAATATAAATTTCTTTATTTTACTCAGTATATGTGTTGCGTCATTCGAAGAGCAACTTTCGTAATTCCTCAATTGTATTTGATTTAAAAACAATGATTGCACAAATCTTAAAAATATTTGTGCATGCCCAATGGCTGAAGTGCCCTTGTCATGCACTCAAAATACATATTTTCCTTTTATTCATATTTTCATGCAGAGAGAGAGAGAGCTGCAATCATTGAACAAACTTTGCACTCAACTCGAGACCGAGACCGACTCCGAGTCCGAGTCTCGTATTCTGAATTCACATTCCCCAGAAACCAAATAGCTTGCTAAGCATCCAAGTGCCTAAAAGTCCATGCATATCTGGACAGGTGAGGCCAGCCAGCCAGCCAGTCAGATAGAGACGAGCACAAATTGAACCCATTGAATTGCCACACTCTCCTCCCCCTTCACCTCTTCTCTCTTCATCTCCCTCTCTTATGGCTATTGGCATTTCCTTTTCGCACTGAGGACTTACGGACACCTTTGCAAATCGTAACCACTCAATACAATGCATACAATAATATTTTTTTCTAATTTTCTCGGGCTCTCACTTTGAGTGTCTATAGCTCGGTGTGAGTGTGTGTTCATGTTTGTGTTTGTGTTCGTGTGTTCGATGTGTGTGTTTAGCTGTGTGTAATACCCTCTAATAGCATTAGTCGTGTTGCAAAAGGGTTAAGCTATCGCCCGAATGCTTCTTTTGCTACTTTTGCTTGTTTTTTCTTTCCTTTTCTTTTCTTTTTCAATGTCTTCGGTGCGCTTTCATGCCACTTTGATTTCGCTTTGTGCATTTACCACGGACGTTTAATAGTTGAAAGGTAAATTGCACACTATTTTCCTACTTGCCATAGCAACAGCAACAACAGCAACAACAACAACAACAACATCAGTTGAGACTGTAGCAAATGCTAGAAGGAAAGCAGCAACACTTCCGCTGCCATGTCGTTGCATTGCCTGTTATTGCTCCAGCTTTTCACAATGTTGTTCTTGTTGTCGGCCAGCACGGAAATCATTTGATTTGCCATGTTCGTGCAGTGTAAGGCGATCAAAGTGTTTTGCCTTTGATGCCTTCGCAACCCCAACACACACACACATAAGCCAACTGCACCAGATGAATACCAACAAACAAAATACGACGACGAAGACTATTTCCCCAAAAAACAAAATGTGGAAAAATGTTGCTGGCAGCTGGAAAAAGGCCAAAGCATAGCTTCACATATTGCTGCATTCTTTGCTGCTTAATTGTGGAAATATTTATTTGGTTATTCGATAACATTTTTCCAAGCAAATATGCAACTCTAGGCTGGATATTAATATGAGCAATATTTTCAATATTATTTGCACATCTAATAGCAATAAACTACTAGAGACCCAATGAAGTTTTCTTCTTTGGTCTTCAGCTGATATTACGTATACTGAGATTAAACTGTTCATATTCTATGATGGCAAAAAGTGCATTAAAATTCTTAAAATTAACCAAAATAATATACCGAACAAGTAGTAAAATATGCTGATGTCTACATTTGGTATATTGATATACTATGATTTTACCAATAACTAAATTTGGTATATTGAAATGCTATTAATCCATATGTTCATATGGAATATGAACAATATTTTTAATGAATTACTCTTGGGTTCCAGTGGAGTTTTCCTGCTTAGAATATTACGTATACGATCTGGTTGACATTTTACTTGAATATTCTAACGCAGCAGTTTTCAATTTAAGTCTTTAATCTGCGGCAGGCCACAGAGAGATTGCTGCTATTGCTGTTTGCATGGAAAAGCTTAAGCTCGAAGCTGTCGATTTCGATTTCGTTCGGTGATTTTCATGCAGAATCGTTTATCAGCATTATCAGTGCGTGCATTTGCCAATCGTGTTACATTCGCACACACACACACACACAAAGATATATATAAATGTTATAGCATATATATAAATTAAATTGCATTGACAGCTGAATGGCAAAGCTAAAATGATTGGCTTGGCTATAATTCAAATTAATGGCAGATTATGCCACTCAAACTGGTTTAAATGGCCAAAAAGTCAGCGCAGAAGACTGCCAAGAGCCAATGTCTGTGGCTGCTACTGCCACGCCTCCGCCCCTGCCTTTTCCACCGCACGCTGAGCGCACAAAATGGGGGAATAAAAATGGGAACGCAAAGAAGGAAGAAAAAAAAGGAAAATGCAGCATATTTTAAAGCGCAGGCAGAAACATAAAACTCGCCTCCACTTCCACAACTGCCAATGAGAGGCGACAAATCTCATGTCGTTGTTTGATTTTATAAATTTTCCAGCCAGCTGCTGAGTTCGAGTGTGTGTGCGAGTGTATGTGTGTGTGTGTGTGTGTGTGTGTGTGGTGCGTGCGATGTTTACTGTTGGCTGCGTTCAACGCGACGTATGCGTAATCTGCGCTTAGCATGCGAAAAGTCAGCCATAAAAAAAGCCATCAGCTTAAACTGTTGCGGCCATAAAGGTTAACACTGGCAACAAAGCAAACTAAAGCGCAACAAAAAAAAAAAAGAAGAAAAATGTGGAGAACAGCGCAAACGGAAAAACTACAACACACATACAAAATGGCTAAAACTGCTTAAAATTTAACGAAACAATGAGCTGAAACTGTTTGTCCGCACAATGACGGAGCGTGCCACAGATCGAGTGATGGCCGAGACAACAGCTAGAGAGAAAGAGATAGTAAGAGATAGAGATAGAGAGGGAGAGAGAGAGATGGCAACGCATTCCTCTGCTCGGCGCACGCAAGTGACGACCATGAAAGCGTAAAAATGTAAAATTAACACGCAGCTTCTGGTTTTAGTTTTGTGGCAACAATAGCAACTGCAGCAGCAGCAACAACAACAACAACAACAGCAACAACAACTACGTGAACTGCTGCTAGTATTTTTCAGAAAACAACAACTGCAGCTGGCAAACCGCAGCCATAAAAACCACACAAAAGCAAGAATGAAGTTGTTGCCGCTGCTCACTGCTAGCCGCAAAAGCGCTTGAAAAATATGTTAACCACAGTTAAAACAGCGCCAGGTCAAGCGTGCAGCACACACACACACACACATACACAGAGAAAGAGTACGAACGAGCGAGAAAGAGAGAGAGAGTGGAGAGTGGAAGAGTGAGAAACACGTGCGAATGCCTTAAACGCTTGGCATGTTGACAAATGTTGCAGTCGACGCCGAAATGAGCAGCAACCTGACGCTGACCTCGACGTCGCAGTCGCAGTCTCTGTCGCTGTCGCCATCGCAGTCACGCTTGATGACGCTATCGTTGTCGTTGTTGTAGTTGTAGTTCTCGTTGTTGTTGTAGTTGCCTGGTGTTGGCAGTTTTAGTTGCGCTCAAGAGTATGCTACACTTTTTAATGCCGCTACTCATGACTCTGAGTGATAAGCGTCGTCGGCTCCACTTCCATTTCCTCATCTACTTCCACTTCCACTTCCACTTCTCCAGCTCAACTCTGAAGTCAAAGCCAGCGTCAACGTCAACGCCAACGCCAACGTCTGACATTTGTTTTAATGCAAACGTCATCGTCTGGCAGCTTTTGGGTTTGGTCTTCAACTGCTCTCTTTTTTTTTTTTTGGCAAGTGTTAAAACTTTAACAGTGACATTATCAAAATGAAGGTGTGGCTTTGGCCTTACGAGCGAATTGCATGACAATGCACACAGCATGAAAAAAAGGAATAAACCTACAGTCGAGTCTGCTCGACTGTGATATACCCGCTACTCTTTTTTAATAAAAGCACGAAATTATTCAAATAAATGTAGCGAACAACACTAATATATTCCTTAGACAACAAAATATTTATACCAGATTGCCATATAAAATCCAACAAAAGTACAAAAATATGTCGAATAATATATTTGGTATATTGATATACTATTACATCCAAAATATACCATAGACAACAACACGCAGATATAAAATATGCTAAATTAATATACTGAAAATATCAAAGTATACCAAAGACTTTATTTGGTAAATTTACATTCCTCTAAAATACAAAATATACCAGCTTGTTTTGTAATATGAAAAAATAGTATACTGAAAAATATCAAAATATACCGAATGCTAAATTTGGTATATCAAAATACTATTACATTAAAAATATAAGGTATAATAGATACCAGATGTTTGACTAAAGCAACTACTAAAACATACTGAGGGCTGTATTTCATATAGTAATATACCATTAAAATATCCCATGAAATTTAAAATATATCAGATTGTCAACAAAAAGTAATTAAACTATTATTGCAGCAGTTTTTTTATATAAAATGATTTCTTAAATAACTTCAACAATTTGTATCTCATTGTTACTCTTCGACTCTGTGCCAACTAAGTGCTTGAGTTATTATAATCAAATTTGGCAAGAGTTCGTAGTACTTTTCTTTTCAGCTTTTGCTTTTGCTTAAGCACGATTCATCTCACTTGAGTGTGCTTTGTGGCATTAGAGTCTGTTACGTTTTGTTTGCTGCACCATTCATTAGATAATGCAACGTATTTCTATTCACATTAGATGCACTCATTTGGCATTCAATGAACGAACGTTTGCATTCAACTCCAATTCTGCTGTGCATTCGATTTTTATTGACGTTTTTAATCAGCAGCTTGAGCTGCAAAGCAATTTTCCTTTAGTTGAGCTCACTCAAGTTTTATTGCATGCTCCCACACACACACATACAGAGAAACACACAGTCATACACACACACACACACACATTCAAACACTCGCACTCTCACCTATTTCATTAACAAAGTTTCATATGTGATGATATATGCCTTTTGCTGCCTTTGAACCTTTTGCCTTCTTTTGCACTCGCCTCCCTCTCTCCCTCTCCCTTTTGGCTTGCGTATCGTCAGCTACCACGCCCCCTCCGCCTATATATATATATAGTCAAGTAGAGCATCTGGTGGCGTCTGTGTGAATTCAATTTGATTGACGTTACGAGTTTCTGCTACTGATTCCAATTGCAATCAATTTACTTTTGTGCTCTTCGCATCCGAGTTGAAAACTTCATTAGAAATTTTTCTTCTTTTGCCGACTGCCGACTGCCGACTGCCATTTTATTTTGCCTTTTTCCTCGCTGCGTGTGCAAGTTGGATTCTCCTTTTTCTTCCTTCAACGTTTTCTTTTTTTGCTTTTACTGCTTTTCTCTCAATTTCATCATTTGGCATTTGGCTGCACTCGTCACGTTTGTTTGTTTGTTTGTTTCTTGTTGTTGCTCCTTCGGCTGCTGCTGTTGGCAGTTTGTTGCTGTTGCAGCTGCAGTTAAGTAGCCAAACTGACAGCAGCAAAAAAAAAAGAACGAAAGAAGAAAACCGAAGAAGGAAAACCAAAACCAAAAGAAGAAGCAGGAGAAAACTTGGCGTCATATGTGAAAAGTTTGTCTGCGGCTTGGGGTTTTTATTTTGATAGGGGTAATGATTATAGGCGAAAGTTCGCTTAATATGCAGCAGAGCTGCCTTCGCCGCTGAATAGCCATGATTTATGGCACACACACACACAAAATAACATACAACGATGGAAGGTTTCAATTGCAGACATCGTGTCGCATCGAATATATAAATACAAGATTTATCCATCAGACAGTTGACAAAGGCTTCTTAAATGTTTGGCAAATTTAAAAACTTGGGGCAATTGAAATGTTTGTTCAGCTTTCAGCTTTTTAACAGCATGATTCGCATGCGTATGATGAAATATTTTTGCGTTTGCATTGACAGCGCACAAATATTTTGCAATCTGCTGTCGCATGATTTTTTACGCTCGTTAATTCAGAAGCATTGTGATACGTCGTGGTAACAACTACTGACTGACTATTTGAGAGGCTTTTTTTTACAACACGGCCGCGGCCAATGGGGCGTATGAAATATTCGTTGTAGTGCGCGAATTCTTTTTAATTAAACAACATGTGTTGGATTTTAATTTGCAAGGTAAATAAAAAACAGTACAGCATGTAGAACATTTCCCCGTTCACGTTCATGTTGTTGTTCACGTTGCTGCTGTTATTTTTGCTGATGCTTCTTGGCCAGGTGTCGCATCGCATCAAATTGAACAACGTGCACAACACGCGGCAATAAACGCGCAGCACTTTTTTGTGCTGCAAAAATGGGCAACAGAAAAGTGGCTCTAATCTGTTTAAACTGCAATAGCAGCACGTCAACTGCAAAGGGAATGAAGGACGACAAACTACACACATACGTGAGTGGGAGTGTGTGTGTGTGTGAGCGGAGAGTGGATACAACAAACGGTCAAGCAATTGACATGCCCATGAACCATCAATCACTTCAAACTGACCTCCCCCTCCGACTGACTCCCACCACACTTGACGTCTGTCCTTGCAGTTGGCACTGCAATCAGCGGACATGGACAGTGGACAATTGCCTTCCACATCCCCCTCTCTTTCCCTTCTCTGTCACCTACATACACAGAGAGATAAATAGTAGATAGCCACATAAGCTTTATCCGCAGTTCGGGTATGAACATTTTGTTGCACAGTTGAACGAAAAAAAAGCAAGTATTTAAAAACATTTTTTTGCTTTAAGGAAATCCGCTTCTCACTTCAGCAATTGCATGCGTGTTTAATGATGGCATTCAATGACAGCAAAATAAATGTTTTTAAACCTTAAAAACAATATAAGAATTACTATAAAAATCACAAAAAAATATAAAAATAATCAACTCAAATCGAATAACGAAAGAAGATTTATAAAATCTTTTTTCTGCTCTTTAATTAAGCGTTTGTTTCCAAATTTATTTATCACATTCAATAAGATAAAATGCTTACTTTTAAAGCAGTAATAAAAAAATTTTAAGTACATAAAAAATTATTAGTATTTTCGGAATCATTTGATGGATAATAAACGTCCAACAAAATATTTTGTCTTTCATTAAAATCCACATTCCAATTCCATATTTTTTATAGCTTTTGATGACTCCAAATAAATGTTTTCAAAGCATAAAAACGAAAAATATGTTTAAATTTAAATGTAGCAAAGAAAACAGACTTTCACACGTTTTACTGCGCTAAATCGAATAAAAGTTTCACATTTAAAGCGTATGTAAACACAAGTGTGTAAAATAAATACGAATTTACTAATATTTTGCTAAGCAGTTGGTCGATAACAAAAGTCCAAACAATATTATTTTATTATTAATTTTAAAGCATTTGAAGAATGCAATGAAGTCTTTTCAATCACCAAAAGTAAAGAAATATATATAAATTTATATTATCATTTAAGTGAAAGAAAAATATATCAAAAATCTGCTTTTCAGTTCCACGTCTTACTGCATTAAATCGAATAAAGGATTTACATTTAAAGCAAGCGTAAACACAAATAAAATAAATACGAAATTATTAATATTTTGGCAAGCACTTGGTTGATAACAAAAGCCCAAACAATATTATTTGTCTTTCAAGAAAATCCAGTTTTCACTTGCATATTTATTTATGGCATTCGATGACACAAAATGATTATTTTTAGAGCATCAAATCGAGCTCGAGCTGGAGCTGAAGCTGAAGCTGTTACCCTTTACAGTTGACTGGCTGCCCGGCGGGTTCTGTCACCGCAAACAATGTAAATTATAAAAGCAAAACGAAGGCAGTTGACCAACGTTTATTGCTTTTTGCTACATTTTTGTTTTTTTTTCTTGTTGTTGTTTAAAGTGTTGACAGGCAGCAGGGTCTATTTTACCCTTTTCTTTTTTTTTTTTTTTTTTGTTTTTATCAGCTGTTGTTGTTGTTGTTTTTCGGGTCAGCAGCAATCATGCCATTGTGCTGTCAATAAAAACTTACCCATTCCTCAAAACGCTGACTGTCAACATTTTGCAGTTATTTTATCTCTCGACGGCGCCCAGTGACAATGTCATAAAAGTGCAGCTCAGCTCTGTTCTGTTCAGTTCAGTTTGGTTCAGTTCGGTTCAGTTCAGGTGCTGGGCAAACATTGAGCATTGGCCTTTTATTTAGGGCTCTTCTATTTGAGTGTGTGCTCAGTGACTTTTTGTTACATTGCACATACGCACTGTTGCATTTTAATTAAGGCCAATAGATTCAGCGCTAAAAACACACAAAAACCAATTAAACCAAAATAACGACTAACTCTGTCTGGCAACATAAAATGCAATTACAGCGCGACAAAAAGCTGAGCTACCAAATTAATAGGAAGCCATCAGAGCAGTCTGTTCTGACCATTGGCCTTATGGGGCGTATGTGGCGTATGCGTAATGCGAAACGTTACCTTCACGGTCTCTCCTTCTGGCAACCGCAACAAAGCGGACAATTTGCAGCGTTAATGTTCGCTCGGTGGCTCTGTTGGCAAATGAAGGCCGGGACATGTTCCGAAGCCTAAATGCAGCCAGCCCACAGTCGAGCATAGATGAGCACACACACACACACACACATAGAGAGACACACAGCATGCAGGATGAGTACGAGTAGTTGCAAGTAATTACAATTGACGATCCCAGAGCCAGAGCCAGAGCCGGAGCCCATTCATAAATGCATTTAACGTGTCGCTGCGGCGTGCAACTGCTGCCACAGTGAGTGCCACGGCGACCAGGTGAACGTGCCACAAATGCAACTAACAAGGAAACAATTACGCGTTGCAGATGTCGCCATTTTGCCAGCAAGTGATGGAGACGATGTCAGAACGGAAAATCGCATTAGAAATGTTGTAATGCAGCCCCGCCGCAAGGACACGCTCTGCACTCTGCACTCTGCACAGCGCAAAACTATCTACCTAATGAGCAAATGAAGTCGATTAAACCGCTCGCTCGCTGCTTTCCCTTTCTCTCTGTCTTCCCTGTCTTTCTGTTTGTTGCCCTGCCACGGCATTTGCAGTTTTAAATATGAGAAATGTTGATTGCAATGGCAGATAGCAGAACGTAGAACGCAGGGCGTATGCGTAATATACGAGCAACTAGGGGAATTTCTACAACACGGTTAGCGCGAGTCGAGTCGCATTGAGTCGAGTTAGCTGCTGCATGTGTGAGCTGCCTTTGGGGCAGCTGTGCGAGTATCCATTGTGCGAATGGGAATGCCATGGGAATGCATAATGAGAGCCACTAATCGTCGAACAACTTGCACCACGCAATACGAGTATGAGGGTAAGAATTCGCCATTTTGCTGCTGCTAGAAATAAACGCAATTTAAATAGTTTGCCCATTAGCTTAAAGTGCATCAAAATGTCAGTTGAGGTTGTCGGTTGTGAGAACGATTTTAATTACATGCCCGCACTCGATGCGCACTCGAGGAGACTCAATCTGTGCTTCGGTGATTGCTGAAGCATTAATTGCAATTTGATACTTAATCAAATCTATTTACAATCAAATTTGCAGCAGCATCGTTCGCTTTAATTGAGAGATGGCGAGAGCACAATTTAAATTTGTTGGCAGCTTAAATTTTGATTACTCTATTGCCCCAAAGCTTACTTATTTGATTAAATGCGCCCAAAATCTACAGCACAAGCAATGTCGAGAGAGTCGAGATAGCAGGCCACAACTCATTTAACTGTCATGCACTAAATAACGCCAGTGTAAATCTACATGCCACACACACACACACACGCATGCATATGCATATGCATATGTGTAGCTTATGGTGTTACATAATACACACACACACACACAGACGAACACACATTTATAGAGTTACGAGTTGTGCCCGGCAGGACATAATGAGATCACATGACATATAATGAGGTGCGCTGTTAACGTCGCTGCTTATTATAGATATCAATGTGTGTGCGAGTATGTGTGTGTGTGATAGTGTATGTGTGTGTGTGCATTTTGATGGCAGCGACTAATTGCACAGATGCCAACGATTCAAATTCAATTATTCAAGGAATTTCATTAATTTCAAATTAGTTGAACGCGCCAATAGCAACACTTAAGCTCACTCACACACACACACACACACAGAGACAGGCTTGCACATATGCTTGCAGAGCAAGAGGTGAGAGGTGAGAGAAAGGGGCGTGGCACGTGCATGGCCACGAAATGAGGCGAAAGTAATGCCGCAGCATCGTGGCCAGCGCCGAAAAGCGGACAACACTTTTCATAAATATTAAAGGCAAGCGCCATATAAAATATAACGCATACCACATGTTGTCCGCAAGTGCAGCCAGGTGTAGCCCTGATACCGCAACAGCAACATCAACGGCTACAGCAACGGCAACACTTGTTGGTTTTGTTGCTGTGGCCAGCAAGCGAGGCAATCTGCCAGACTCAACTCAACAAACGTGAACGTGAATGTGAACGAACACGAACACTCGGACCTTGGTTGCGCATAAAGTTTGTTTTATGTAGCTTTTTATTGTTTTAATAGTCCAGAGACGGCACTCAAGGGCACAAACTGAAGCAAAGTGGAGCCTACGAAATCGAAGATGTGCTCGTTGGACGACGACGCGAAACAAGGCGGCTAACCGCCAAATGACCGCAGCACCAGCAGCTGGTTGGAGTAACTCGAAAGCTGAAGCTGCAAATTGCAATGTGTGTAAATTCACACACACTCCGACACACACACACACAGCTGTGCCACGCCCGGATATAAAGTCAGTCCTCTCTCTCTTTCTCTCTCCCCTTGACAGCAGCCATGTTGGTCATATTTAATGTGTGCCCTGGTCAACGCCTGGTCAACGCTGCAACAGCAGCAGCTTTTGCTTCTGCTTCTGCTTCTGTTCGCTCCCAGCGAGCTTGGCATTGCATTTTTTATGCGCCCACAGCTGACAGCCATGGCCCATTTTGCATATGTGCGAGCGAAAAAGAGTTGAATGTGTGAACGTGTGTGTGTTCTGTGTGTGTGTGTGTGTGCTGCAGGTGTCGAGGCATGCACAATTTTTGTGGCTTTGATTGCCTTTTCAGCCAGCCAGAGAAAAAGCAAGCGGAGTTATGAATGAAGTTTAGCTGCAGTTGAGTTGTGGCCAGCTCATAAATTTGTCAGCAGTGGCTCACACAATCAAAATCTCAAGTAAATTTCCACATGCTAAACAGATTGCCTGTGGTTGCCTCCCTTCCTCCCTTTCCCCCTCCTGTCGCACTTCTTCCTCAACTAATATTGAAGCAAGGAATTCAGCTCGTATTTATGTTTGTGATATTTGCTCTCAAACTGCGGCAAATGCAATGAAAACATACGAAATATGTAAATAAATCGCATGATGTGCCATGTGTGTGTGTGTCGCCTCTCTCTATGTGTGTGTGTGTACGTGTGTGTGTGTGTGGGCGTTACAGGCCACAAAGATACACAGAAAGCAGCAGTAAAACCAACAGCGAAGGCAACAAATAAAAACGCACAAACATAAAACTAAAGCAAGCACAAGCAGCAACTGTGATATTTACTAAATTTTGCATATAAAATAAAAACAGACCAACAAAAAAACAAAAAAAAACAACGAAGGGAAATAAAACAGAAAAGCAACCACAACGAGAGCAAACAAGACAAATTTAAGTATAAACGAAATTGCCAATTGAAATACTAATTTCAATAAAGCCCGTGAACGAACGTTGAATACACTAAAGTTAAAAAAGAATGGTTTGAAAATATGTTAACTATTTCGATGAAAAACGTTTGAAAGCGTGTTTAAAATGCAGTCAATAAATAAGAGTGCAATTAAATGGTATTTCGCATTTAAAATGCGTAAAAAATAAACGAATGAATGAAATGGAAATGATTGATTGAAATTTGTAAAGTAATGAATTCTATTTTCACACATTAGCTAAATAATTTGCAGGTTATATTTGAGTGTCTATATAGTATTTTAGTTTACTTTAAACTTATGATTGTTAAAAGAAAGAAAGCATTTATCAATTCAATTCTATTACATCATCATCGATATTTGGAGACATTTTGTAAACTTTTTTCATGGCATTAATTTTAAATATAGTAACACAAATTCTTTTTAAAAAAAATTTTAAAAAATTCTACAAAGTTTTCTCTGCAATTGTTAAATGAAACTACAATTAAAATATCCTATGCCAATGCTCTTTTTTACTACTTTGACATTACAAAAATGTTATGCTTGACCTTCACTTCAAAGTTCCCTCATTTCCAATCTCTTTAAACAGTTTATAGTCAACCACTTTACAGACCAAAAACAATACAATTTCGTATAAATCGTATATAAAGATTACAAAATATTAAATCACAATGTTAATCAAATAGTGGAGAAGCTTTTTGTGAAATTAACTTTAGATTGTTGTGGCATTTGTTTTCTCTTTATGCTTGTTTACAATTACATTGTGCAGTTGATAAACTGCACTTTGTGTGCCAAGTGCAACTGCACTGAACAGGTGATTGTCATAAAGTGAAAACTGAGCAGCTTCATTGGCTTTAAAGCAATCACTGGCTGGCATCAACTGGCAAAAACTCAACTTTGTATAAATTGTGCACAACATTGACTGCTTGCCAAAGTTAGAGAAAGAGAAAGAGAAAGAGAGATGGAGAGAGAGTGGGAGGAACTCCCACTACTTTTGGTCTTGCAGTTAGCATGGCAAATAAAATACATACTATCTGCTGCTGGAAAAACAAGAAGTCGTGCGGCATTTTTGCCATAGCGCAAAGACGAACAATAAAAATTTACAACCAGCAAAACGAACCTACGAGCGAGCGAGCGAGCGAACAATGGCAAAAGGGCGGGAGAAGGAGGAGGACGAGGAGGAGCTGAGAGGGGTAGAGCAACCAAAACCCAAAAACCACACAGAGCGGCAAATGAGTAAGGGGACAAGAAAAGTGTGGTGAAGAGCGGTGAGGAAAGGGGAACAACCAAAAAAGAACTCAATAAATTGTCATGCAGTAAAATGTAGTTTTGTGTGGTGGCCAAAGAGAGAGAGAGAAGGAGAGAGGAAGAGACGGGAAGGAAGTACAATGGGGATCAGCAGGGAGCGCGACTTTGTTTCAGCTGAACAACGCGACAACAAAAAGCAACAACAACAGCAACAGCAACAATTGCAACAAGAGCTCAACTGTGTGGCATACAGAAAGGGGCGCACGTAAAATGCCAAGACAGTGAAGCGAAGCCAAGCGAAGCAGCAAAGTGCACAACACACACACACACACACAGACACATATGCATAACTAGAATGTATGTGTTTGTGCATTTGTTGTGCATTGTCTGACCGAAAATCACATGTTTAGTTGTACGGGAAGGATGTGATTCAAGTTGCAACAGCAGCAACAACAAGAAGCACCGCCTGTGACATTTTGGCATTTCAAAACTCGCAGAGAAAAGCAACAACAGCAACAGCAACTCCTGAGGGTTGAGTGCCAGTTGTGCCTATGCTTCACTGCCCCTCTTTCCCCCTCTTCTTTCCCTTCCATCGCTGCCTTTGTCAACGTTGTCAGCGCTGCTGTTGAATTTTTCATGCCCATTGCGCGACATAAACTTGGCCTGCCTCTAAATTAAGGCGGCTTCGCTTTATTGGCCAGCCTGCTGCTCCGCTTCTCTTCTCTTCTCTCTTTTCTTCACTCCTCTGCTTCTTCAACATCTTTGCGCTCTTTCTGCGGCTTCGTGTTTTGTAGTTGCGCCTGTTTTACTGTTGCTTTTGCTTTTGGCTGTGTGGCTTCATTTGGCTTTCACGTAAATGTGCGCTTAGCGTGGCCCTGTAATTGAGAACCCGCCGTTGCCACGCCTTCGCCGCCCCTTTGGCCATTGCCTTTTAAGTGTATTAATCCTTTTTTATATGCGCACAAAAACCGCAGGCATTTGCCATTGAACGAACACACACACACAGCCACAGAGACAGCGACAGAGACCGACAGAAACAGACACACAAAAATTAAGTATACGTGGTGTATGCTCGCGTAATTCGCTCTTATTTGATGCCGCCACCAAAACATACAATATTTTTTTTTGCTCGCTCTTTCTGCTCGTTTACTTGCCCCAAAATTGCATTAAAGTTGCATAAGTGCACATGGTTTTAATATTTAATTTGGCAAAGAGCTTTCCGAACAGCGTCAGGGATCTGTTCTCTCCTCTTTTCTCTTTCCCCGAATCTGCTTCCACGTCTTCAGCTCTCTTGTGCAGACACTTCTTAGTCCTATTTGCTGTCCTGCCGCTGTGCACTTAGCGCTTGCTTTTGTCCAAAACTCTGGGGCGATAACGCTGACATCCACGCTTAATAATATCCTTTTGCCGTTTCCTAATGCCGAAAAACAAAAGCGCAGCTGCAGCGCTGTCCTGTTTGTCCTGCTCGTGATTTTTCCCAGTTAAGCTCCACCAAAAAAAGAAAACACTAGCGCGCAAAAAAAAAAAAAAGACGAGCGCAACGCGCAAATGGAGATAAAAATTTGCCATGCCAAGCTAAAGGAAGCGACAAAAAAAAAAGAAAGAAAAGATGAGCAGTAAAAAAAAAGAAAAAAAATAGGAAAGCATACAAAAAACCAACAACAGCCAAAGTGCAGCAAAAGTATTTACAAAGCGTTATCGTGATGCGACCTAACCCCCCCCCCTTGCCCCCCGCTGAACTCTGAACTGTCCCCCTTTGACCTGTCTTTGCTTTGGCCAACACGCTCACTCGCTTGTTTATTTTCGCTGCTGGCATTCGCTCCTCTAATTTCTCTTGCCCTGCAGTTTATAAAGAGTTAAATAAAAAACAAAGAACAAAAAAAGCGAACGCGAACGCGATACACTTAGAGCAAGTGCCGGCAAAAAAGGTAGAGATGAAAATATTAAAAGGGTTTGTAATTATATTAAGAGTAAAACAAATTCCCTCGCCAGGTCATCAACTTGCTCGCTGCATATTTTGTTTCTTAAATAACGAACGAAAAAAACAGAGAAACGGCAACAAATTAATTGCGTATTTTCAAGCGATTGCAATTTTTTGCATCATTAAAAATGAAAATGCTCTAAATAAATGACTCATTAAATAAAGTGCAGATTTTAAATGTGTCACAAAACTAGAGATGCATACTCTTGTATAAATAATATTTTCAGAGCGAGTTGCAGTGTCATTTGTCTTGCGTAGCTTTTCATCCCTGCGGAATTATCTGCTCCAAATGTATTCAAATGTTCATCCGCAGCGCATTTGCTAGTCGCTTAATCTTATTCAGTCAGTTCGCACTTCCATTTTTGTGTGTAAACTTTTAATTCAACATTTTTTTTAGTTTTTAATACTGTGTCTCATCGTCTATTCCATTTTCTGTGTTATTTACGAGTCTTAAGTTTAAAGTCTCATCAAGCGTTTGAGCATTAAATTTCGCTGTTCGCAAAATAGTTTCGCATTTTTATAACTCAATTAAGACGCCAGCTCAAAGCCAATTAAAATGAGCAGACAGGCAGCTGATTAACCTTGTTACTTGCACACACACACAGACTGAAGAGTGAAGGAGGGGGATGGGGGACATTCATGCATATAGAAGCGTCTATTTGTCAGCCATGGGCAACGCCTGAAAGTATGCAATGGGCAGGCTTTAAACCATAGCCCAAGTGACCGTCGCCAGGTCACGTCGTCGCCATCGTCGTCGCTGTCGCTGTCGTCGTCGTCGTTGGCGTCGTTATCGTCGCCAGGGCGTAATGGTAATTGTGCGAGTGCGAGTGCGAGGCGAGGCGAGGCGAGTGCAGCAATGACGTCAGTGGCACAATGCCACGCCCTCGCCATTCGCTATCGCCCAGCAAAACGTTGGCACGGTAATTGTGTGCACTGCACCACGCTTCGGTTGGCAATATTGTTATGACCAAAAACCAGGTCACAAAGTACCTTCTACTCCCCCCTCCTTCCACCCCCCTCTCTCTAACCAATCCCTCCTCTTTTGCTCTTTTGCTTCCCAACTAGCTGAATGTTGTTATCGTTTTTCTTGGCCTCAGCTTTCAGCGTGAACGCGCGCGCATATTTTATTTGATTTATTTATAACAAACGAACAAAAAAAAAAATATATAAAAATATGGCAAAATGTGCATAATTTCACTAAATTTACCTACTTCAAGAATTTACGCCACCCGCCCGAAAAGATTCCTTTGCCATCCGCTGAAGCTGCTGAAGGGCAGTTGCTTCCAGTTTGGAAGATTTCTTAGCCTCGCTTTTGCTATTTTGCATTTAATATTTATGCCATATTTTTACATCTCTCTCTCTCGCGCGTTCTCGCATTCTCAAAGCATCCCACTCACACATTCTCTCTGTTTCTCTGTCTTTTTCTCATCGCAGGCATGCATCAAACTCGAAGCGCTCAACTGCTCAACTCGTTGCGACTTGGCGACTTGGCTCAATCCCTGACCAGGCCCAGCCCGGCCATGGGCTGCTGAATAATTGATGCAGTTTTGGTAAGTGCATTTTGAAAGAGTCTCCGACATTGTCTCTCTCTCTCTCTCTTGTATCTTCTGTTGGCTCAGTTATTCAGTTCTTGAGTTCTTTAGTTGCTTAGTAGCCTCAAATCGCTTGGCATTTCATTTAAATGCATGCCAGAATCTATCCCGCTGAGCAGAGCGCTGACAAATGAAGTGTTCGAAAAACGGAGGCGTGGGGGCGTGGCCAAACGTCTCATGCATAAACCAATACGCGCACGCTTCGACTTCAGCTTCAGCTTCGGCTTTGGCCAGCGGCAACGTTTACGCGCCGGATGCGGAAATTGTACAACAACAATAGACAGCAAAATGGCATCGAGGCCAACGCAAAAAATGGCGTTAACAGCACCTTCATCTACACACTCACACACTCATACTCGCACACTTGCACACACACATGCACAGTCACGCACACGAACAAATGGGAGACAAGCAAGCACTTGGACTTCCACACATATTGTCCACTATTTTCACACATTTGTATGGCCATTTCTGGCGACGTGGGGCGCCAACGAAGCGTTGATGGGAAGAGAGAGGGGAGGGAGTAAAGCGAAGATTGGTGGCCATTATTTTGGGTCAACCTTCGGCCATCTCTTTCTCGCCTTAATAGCGTTTTTTGTTGCCATGCTTTTGGCGATGGCATCGTTAACTTTGCCATCAAGTTTGTAACCCAAAAATGTTCATTATTATGTAAATGGATATAGGCGAGTATATTAATATTTAACACTAGGATTTTCCCCAACAACAGTTTCAACTGCTCTATTTTACTCTCCCTCTCTCTCTCTCCTTCTCTCTCACTCTCCCTCTCTCGTTCGCTGATCTTTGCCAAAGCCTCGAGCAATTGCTTTAAAATTACGCTAGATTAGAATGGAAATGCACTTTATCGATATTACGTATACGCCTCGTCGCAGTACCAAATTCGAAATCGCTCAAGTATGCCATAAAGCTTCACCATCATTAGGCTGAGCAAGTGTATTGGCAGTTCGTCGACGGGGGGTCAAACGTTTGTTTGGCTTGTTGTGGTTGTTTATGTATGCATTTTCTTGCTTTATCTTAATGCTGTCTAGATACAAAATTTTCGTCGCTGTTCCACATTGGGCAACAGCAACAGCAACAGCGACACTTGCCACGGACAGAGAACGGAGGACAGACTGAGCTTTGTTGTTGTACAACAGCTTATTGCTGTTGTTGTCGCACTGCTTATCCTTATCCACAACATTGTCGTCTTCGTTGTCGTTGTCATCGTCTTTTCCTTTCCTTTGCCTTTGCCTTTCGCCTTTGCTGTTGCTGTTGCCGTTGCCTTTCCGCTCGTCGTTTGTTTTGTCATTCAATTCAATGAGGCTAATGTCCGTTGAGTTTTGCACCGCACCTACAGCTGGAGATATAGCCAGTTCAGTTCCAGCTTGCTGTCGTTCTCCTTGCTGTTGTTATTGCTCTGTCTGGTCGGTCTGCTTGGTCTTGGGCTCTTGTGCGTCCATTGCTTCCCATGCTGCTGTTGAAGTGCCATTAAGTTTAGTTGTCACTTAGCCTCTTTGCTTTTATATGCCCGTTGTTTGTCCGTCCGTCCGTCCGTCTCTGCGTCGTCTGCTGTCGTCTGCCTTCGTCGTCGTCCATTTTGTCCACGTTGGCAGCGTGTGCGACGCGTTGTTGTTATCCTTTTGGCTTGAACGTCTTAAGCGCCTAATACCATGCCCATAAAAATGTCCAACTAATGCTTTAAAGTGTGCCAGCCAAGACCCAAGTCAACTCAACGCAACGCAACTCAAATCGACTACGGCCAGGACCGAGAACCGAGACCAGATGAGTTGAGTTTAGCTAAGACCAAAGTCTGAGTAGCTGTGTTTTCATCTTTCTTATTTTCTTTTCTTTTGGTTATCTCAACGTTTCGGTTGTGTTCATCGATCGTTTTGCGTGTTGTCTCTCAGTCTCTGTGTCTGTTTGTCTGCCTGCCTGTCACGTCTTTTGTCTGTTTGATTTTCAGCTTTAAACGTTTTGGCGCGACTTAACTCGTTTCGTTTTTTATTTTGATTTTTATTCTCGCTTTTGGCCAGTCTGAAATTGCGTGTTAATTTTCACACAAATATAGCGACAGTCTGTCTGTCCGACAGACAACGAGGCAACGAGGCAGGCAGGCAGGCAGAGAGAGAGAGAGACTGACAGACAGACGTATTTGTAGCGTATTCTGTTTGCGTTTTGCGGTTTTTATTTAAGCACCCAACCAACTCCTGACTTCTGTGAGTCTCTCTCTCTCTTTCGCTCTGTCTGTCTCTTTTTTTTGCGTGCTTTTGCGGCACTCGTTTAAATATTTGCATTTTTATTGTGGATCAGGACACGTTGCGCCTTTTGCTTCATTAGCAGGCAACCGCATTGCTGCCGTTTCAGCTCCAGGATTGTCCAAAATCTGATGATACACACACACATACATAGTTAGTATTATATGTGTATGTGTTGCACTGCAATGTGCTATGCAACTGTGCCGATTGTGTCGAAACTTTACTCTAAATGAAGTACAAGCCATTCAATTAACTTTTCCCTCTGCCGGCAAATGAAACTTGCAGACAAAATGCAAAAAAATTAAATCGAAAAGTTTACGAACTTTTCGATCAATTCACTTGCCTCTCGCTCTCTCTCTCTCTCGCTCTGGCTTGCTTTGTGCTGTTGCCGATGAATTTTCATTACGTTGCATATATTTTAGCAATCATGTAAACAAGCCGCGCCAATTTGTGTTTGTTGCGTCGACCATTTCTTGTAACCTGCCTTGCAAAAATATAAAAACCCAGCAAGAGAGAGAGAGAGAAAAAAGTTTACTTAAAAAACATGTCAAAAATTTGCAAGCGCCTGAAACACTTTGCACTTTAATGGGCAGCAGCAAAGAACTGATGGGAGAATGAGAATCGTTGCCCATTTCTTCTTCACTTTTCCCGTTTCGGAGAAATGCATTAAAAATGCAGATACAGCCAACGGGAAAACGGGAAAAAAAAGGCAGCGCCACAGTCATGTGCAAATTTCAACTTGTCAATTTATGATTATGGCACCTCATGAACCGAAGTAAAATGTAAATTATACGCCACCAACGAAATGAAACTCAAGCGAATAACAAGCAAAATTGCTGTTATGTCTGCCTCCCTCTCTTCTGTCTGTGTGTGTGAGTGTGTGTGTGTGTGTGTTATAGTGTGCGGCTGCCAATTTTAAATTTAGTTTTTATTGTTGTTGCTTGTGGTAGTTGGCAGAATGACTCCTTGCTGCTTGCTGCTTGCTGCCTGGCAGCCGAACTTGCTTCCCGTCTGGCTTGTTACATTTAACGCTTTTTAACGCCGAATTGACTACACACACACACACACACACACACGTCTAATACACTCAGTTGTTTGGCTGTTATGTAAATGAGAATGAGTCGCTCGTCGCTGCTTCAAAAAAAGCTGGAAAAGGAAAAAGAATGTTGCTCAATCGACAGCCGCCGCGGCGCAGGTGCATTGAAATAGTTACTAAGTACGTTACGTATACGACGTGTTGTGCACAGTAAAATCACACATGAAGTTCGGCCAAGCCAGAGTCGTCAAGCCTGACTAACAAACTGTCAATTTGGTTGCATGTTTTCCCTCCAATTGTTGTCCTTCCTCCTCCTCCTCCTCCCTTTCCCTTCATGACACATGTGCAACTCACACACATGCGTGTGGCAGTACTACGAAATTACTTTTCGACGAAAAACTTTACGATACACTAAATTATGCTTAGCGTTCGTTGCAGCAGCAGCAGCAGCAGCAGCTGACTTTGATTTTATTTATTATTATTACTATCAAATTTTATATTGCATTTTTGTTGGCTGCTTTTATTCAATTTAAAGCACAACATTTCATATTTGAAATTTACCCAATGTGCGCATAAAAATATTTAATAAAACCTATGAAATTTCAGATTCAATAAATTCTCTTTTTTTTCTGGCTTTTACTTGCAGTTGCCTTCACTGCATTTAACTACAGTTTTGCTCGTTAAAGTGGGAAATTTAAAACGCGCTTAAAAGTATGCTACAATTATTTCCAAGCCATAACAGAACGTAGATTAAATTCAGCAGTGAAGTCTGTTCACAAAAGATTCGCTCAGTTTGTTAGGTATTAGTCTATTGAGAGTGTAACGATTTGCAATTTGTCTATTTATGCAATTTTATAATCGTAACCGTATTATTGCAAAATTCATTCACAATGTGGTAACATTTTGCCGCTGTTTTGTGTGTGTTGAACGAGCTAAATTCAAGGCTCAATTTTGCATTGTTGCAGCTTTCAATTTTATAGTATAGTTATCTAAAATTCCATTTCGAAGTGCGCTCACAATCAGCTGAACCTGCGAAACAATGAGTATACGACGTGTATGCCATGGAGTTGTTGCTAGTTGTTGTTTTGTTGGGCGGCGGAAATGTAAATGAATCTGATTGTGAGATTCTACGGGTAAATCGCACACACACACACACACATACAGGTAAGCTGTGTATGTGTGCATGTGTGGGGTATAAAATTTGATTGTGATTGAAAAGTGTAGCCTACTTTCAGGCGGGCGCATATAAAATGCATGTAATCAAGTGAAATGGCAATGTACGACACACAAGGGGCAACGGGCAAAGGGAAACGGACAAAGAGCTCATTGCATTGTGACCCCTTTGGTTGCTAGCTGGCCACGCCCACAAGCCACATGGCCTAGCACAATAATTGAAATTTGATTTGATTAGTTTGGATTTTGATTTTGTGCGGGCTGCTGCTGCTTCTGTTGCTGTTGCTGTTGCTACACTTGATGTTGCACTCGCTGTTTGTTTAGAGGGTGTGCAGCATGTGGCACTAATGTGATAGTATCAAAATGACATATTAATTCCATTTTTGCGTGCTTAATTATGACGCCTTTCGCCAAATCCCTTTATAATTAAGTCGCTTATCAAATGAGCAGTGGCTGTTTTTTTTTATTCATGTCTGTCGTTTAACAATTATGGGTAAATGGAAATCGGAGATGCGTTCATATAATTGAACTATTTGGTTTTCATAATTGAAATTTTACCCAGACAATTCAATAATAATTACCTCGAGACAAAGCGTGACACAGAGGCAATGTTTCGCTCTGTCTCTCTGTGTCTCTGTGTTTCTCTGTGTCCGGCAAACGCCTCCTGCGGCAGAGTCCAGTGGCATGTAAAAAATTTAATTAAGTAACTTATTGTTATTATTTGCATTCTCCTTTGTCTCTCATTCTCACTCTCTCTCTCTCTCTCTCTCTGCTGGTCTTTTGCCAACGGCAAGATAATTTGCTGCATATTTCTGTCGCTTTTGTTTTGTACGCCTTTGTCCACGCAATAATTAAATAAATATTTGCGCACTACAAAAACAAGAGCAACAGCAACAAAAAAAAGCAACAACATTAACAAGTAACAAGCAAATAAAAGCAAAGAAAGCTCAAAGAATGGAAAATAGCATTACATCTATTAAATTGTCAATAGCAGAAAAACGCATTTTTATTTAATATTTGCGAAGCAATGCAGACGCTATTTGCGCATCTTTAATGGCTTGCAAATGGTGGGATGGTTGAAAAGAATGGCGAATGGCGAGTGGCGAATGGCGGAAAAAATGATGGTCACCATATTGATAAACAGTAAATGGAAGATTGCTAAATGATGAAAAATGTGCTGCACTTTCCGCACCTTTCTGTGTGGCCAAGTGGAAAGTCGGAGAAGAGAAGAGAAGAGAAAATAAAATGAAGGAAGCCAACGCACAAATATTGTCGAAGAATTTTCCTTTAATATGAATTACGATTTCTCGCAGCACTGAGAACGGGCAACGAAGGAGGTCAGAAGGTAGAAAGCTTGCTGCAGCCACATAAAATAAGTCAGTGTGAAAAGGAAAAGCGAGAACTGAGAGCTCAAAAGAGGATTGATTGTGGCGAGCAAAAAAGAAATGCAAGCTGAGTAATAAATATATATAGTACTCTATGGTAGTTCTTTAAGTTAAGTAGCTTAAGCTCATTATGAAAACTAAAGCAAAGAAATAAATAATAAAGTGACATATTTTTGCCACTGATAGAGAGCATCCAACTTGACCTCTTTCTCTTTCTCGAGAGATAAGCATTCTTCGACGCTTATGTAAATATGGGACGCTGCCAAGGCTGGGCAGTAGAGAATGGTAGAAAGAAAGTTTCAAATGAGTTTTTGGGTTCGTAACCTATTCCAGCTATTCCAATTTCAGTTTTCTTTTGTTTTGCAACAATTTTCACTTTCTCTGGCATCTCGTTTTATGCCAGATATGCAAATTCCTAAGCTACCCACTGCTCTTTCTCAACCCATAGACACTTATCGCATTTCTTCTCCCACTTTATCTCTTTTCATTTTTTCTTGTTTTTTGATTCCTCTAGCCAGAAAGATCCCCATAATTGCGCAGAGTTGCCAATTTTTTTGTTCATATCTTTCGCTTTTGTTCTTGGCAGCCTCTCTGCGGTTGACTTTCGCTGTTTGCTCCTGAAATACTCTAACAAAGAGCATTGCAAAATTATGAAGTCTTGCCTGGAAGAAAAAAATTTTATGACATCTATCTAAGATAAAAATGAATGAATGAAAAATATTGTATTAAATTAATTTTAAAAAGTCAAACTATACACATATAATTTCTTCAGATTGCCAACTACAAATAATATTTAATTTTATTGTAGTTTGTTAATTCTTGACATATCTATACTACAATTGAAGTAATCTGAAATACTGTAACAAAGAGCATTGCAATATTATGAAGTCTTGCCTGGAAGGAACCAAAAAATATACAGTGCGGATTTTAGAGAATTTCTTGATATATATCTAAGATAAAAATGTACTTTGAAATCCTTAAAATTTGTCATTTAATTTATTTTATAAAATCTCATTTTACAGATATTGTTTCTTCAAATTGCTAGCAGAAAATAACACTTAATTTTATTGCTGTTCGTTACTTCTTCACAAACCTAAAATGCAATTGAAGCAAAACTAATCTGCTGAAGTACTTTCAAATACAGTAAAATTATGAAGTCTTGCCTTGAAAGAACTAAAATAAATATAGAATATCGTGACGTATATCTAAGATAAAAATGAATTTATAAATTTTAAAAATTTTCTATTCAATTCATTTTATAAAATTACATTTGAGATTGCAAGCAGAAAATAACACTTAGTTTTATTGTAGTTCGCTACTTCTTCTTATATATCAGTAGAAACGCACTTGAAGCAATCTTAAAGATGGAAGTTTTGGCAGAAATTTGTGCTTGCAGAAAATAACATTTATTGTCATTGAACAGTTATTATCTATTGATCTATTTGTTGTGCTGACTTTCGCTTAAGCTAAAGTCGCCAATGCTTTCTTGGCTTTTTTCTTCTTCATGGACAACAACATAATAAATTTCTCTCTCGTTTTTGCTCTATTTTCTGTTGACTATTGTTGTTGCTGTACTTATTGTAGTTGGTGTTGTTGTTGTTGGTGTTATTGTTTGTTGTATTGCGGAAAACACTTTCAAAGGGCAACCTGCAGCTGCCGTTTGTTGTAGTTATTATTGTTGTTGTTACTGCTGCTGCTGTGGTATTGAGCGCAAAAGTTTACTGAACGCAGAGAAAAAAATGAAGAAAATATTACACACACACACATGCACATTTAAGTAAGGACACACATGCATGTGTGTGTGTGTGTGTGTGACTTGTACTATTTACGCCGCCTTCGCTGTCGACTCCTTTGGCGCTTTATGGCGGTGGCAGCGACGACAGCAACGACGGCCGTTTGCAGCGTGTCCTTACACACACTTTAAATTATTTATTTTTACACTTTGCTGTAACACATTTTAAGCCTTGTGCGTGTCTGTCTCTCTCTCTCTGTGTGTGTGAGTGTGTGTGTGCGTATGTGCGTTGTTGTTTAATACACTTGGCAGGCAAGGCAAGGCGCTGTTCTCGGTTCTTCGGTCTCGGTCTCGGCTTCAGCCTACACCAACAGCAACAGCAACAACAGCAAAAGCAGAACAAGAACAAGAAGAAGCAGAGCTGAGACCGCTCTTTATATTTGCACATGTTTGCCCTCTCTCCCGTCTCTCTCTCTCTTTCCTTCTCTGACCTCCCCTTGAGTCTCTATCTCTTTCGCTGACTGGCTTTTCTTTTCAGAACTTGTAAATTATTTGCCTTTTGCCTTATTCCTTACACATACGCGCACAAATTGTCTTGAGTTTATGTGTTAAACTTTACATCTCATGTTTGGCCGTGGAAGGACTTCTGCCTGCCCTTCCTCCCCCTTCTCCTCCCCCTGCTTGTGTGTGTGTGTGTCCTGTGTTGGCCATTGTAGTATGCGGCCATGTGGGCGTCATTGTGGCTGTGGCCTGAACGCGCGCCTGCATGGCATGTAAATGATATCGTTCCTTCTGGCCACGTCCACATCCACGTCCACGTCGTAGTCGACGTCTACAGAGCCACATCTATATTCGCATCCTCAGCCACATCTATAGCCACATGTCGTCCTTGTCGTCCTTGCTCACGTCAGCAGCGGCGACGTCGCCTTTATTGCTCGCTTTTGTTGAAGCTGCCTGCCAGCCGCCGTTAAACAAATGAACAACATAAATAATTGCAAAAGCACACACACACACACACTGACACACTCACACACACACTGACACACATATAATCGCACACGTATGCAAAGTGGGGTAAATCGCAGCGTTTGCTGCATACTTAAAGGCGCTGCACGCGCCAGCAAATCTGTTGAGCTTGAGCTTTGGCTGCCTCCATTTCGAAGCAAGATTAATGAGCAATGGACTGAAAGCTATTCAAAGTCAAAGAGAAAGACAGAGATAGAGAGAGAGAGCTGCCAATGCAAAATTCCCCAGCTGTGCTGTGTGTTGGGGAATCTCTCTCTATGAGAATGAGAACAAGAGCTAATTACTTATTTGCTGCAATCCATAAAGCTAACGCCCTTCTCGTTCGTATATTCGCCACTCGAATCACTCAACTAATTGCCGCAACACGTTCAACAGGCACTAAGCCGCCTCAACAATCTACTCATCCACCTATAGGAATTGCTGTTGCTGTTGCTCCTCTTGCTACTAACAAACAATTGTTGTTGTGTTGTTGTTAATTGTTGTTGCAGCTGTCGCAGCTCTGATAACAGGGCTGCACGCCAGGCCCATTTGTGTTGCGGCTGTCTAATTGTATGTTCAGTGCTCTCTATGTCTCTCCCCTATCGCTACTCCATATACAAATGCGATTACATTAAGTATCTTGTCTGTTTGCTCTCACTCTCACTCCTCGACGCCACTTTAGCAGCCACAAACTAAACTCCCAAATTCGAGTCGAATAGCGGAAAACTAAGTAAGCAAGCGAAGCCGAAGCGAGTGAGACTCGGTGGCCACTTCAAAAAGCACTCAGCACCTCCAAAAAACACACTCCAAACGCTCAACACTCAAGCTTTGGGTATTCAAATTTTATTTGCTTAGCTGAAAAAGCCGAAAGCTGTCGCCTCTTTGGCATCGCTTCTCATTCTCATTCTCATTTCCATTCGCATTCGCATTCGCATTTCCATTGCCAATGCCATTGCCATTGCTTTGTGCTTAGAGCTCCTTTTTTTCCCCTGCACTTTACGCTCTACAACTGCTATGTAAATTTTTGAGCACAAATGGAAAACCTCACTAAAGTGTTTTTTATAACATTGACCTTGGCTTGCTCATAAAAAAAGGGGGAGTGGCGGCTTGCTTTCAAGCTTGTCACAACAACAACTGCCCGCATCCCGCTTGTGGTTGGAGCCAATATTAAATATATCGAATTATTTTTAGAACCGGCTTGCGATTACATTATTGCTTGATCAGCTGCGTGACAACTTTAATGAATGCCTTATTACAGCTAAATAAATGGAAATTAATATAAAAGTGATTCTAACGAATAGCTTGGGGATTTACTTGCATTTGCAATGGAATTTCACATAATTTGCATTGCATTTCAATGTTTCAGTTCTTCACATTATCAGTTTCATCTCACGAATTATGCTATTTATTTATTTATTTAGGGCATTACCAGTTCTTGGACGCAATTAAAAGTTGCTTTCGAATTTGTATTCATTCATGTTTTGTTGCAGTTTTGTTTTGCTTCTCAACTTTCGTCGCGTTTCCAATATCAATAACAACAGCTTTGCTAAAGCAGGTTTATATACCCTGTAGGTGATCTATATTGTGGGTATATTAATTTGAATTCTTGTGAAGTAATTTGTGAAATAGAAAAAATTTACAGAACATTAATTATTATGTATGTATTAATGAATCGACATACTTTTGTCAATTAATACGAATTTTTGTTGTTTATTTACCTGCGTTTAATATAATATTACAATGCACTATGTTGAATTTGACCCGTAGTATTCAAATTTCCTTTTTTTTAATGTTACCATGTTGAGAAATGATCAAATCGCGATATTGTATACCTAAAATGTTAACTTAACAGTTTAATGTTAAAATAACAGCTGTTAAAGTAAGCTGTTGCAAGCAGACAATACGTGCAGTGTTAAATGTTAAATTTGCGATGCAATTTCAAATTGGCATATCTCCCACAAAAAATCATTAAATAATAAAATTCAAAAGGAATATTACTTCATCAAGTTATTACTATGTGTTGATTCTAATATGTTGCGTGTTTTGTTCTTATTTTTCTAACAATTTGTATATTTAGCAAGTGTTGTCCCCTTGTCACTTTTCGAAAGAAAGTTGAACTTTACAAAAGGTTTTAACTAAAATGTTCAAATTTGTTCAGTGAGTGTCCATATACATGTTGCAGATCTGTCAATTCTGAATTCATAATATGTAAGCTCATTATGCGTTTTTTGGGGTTTTTTGCGTAATTTGAATTATTAGGGAGCACCATTTTGATCAGAATTGCAGAACTGGTAAAGCCTTTGCGATTTTTTTTTCTTGAATAACTTGCATATTTATTATCCGATCTGAACTAAATTTTCAGGACGTATTTGAAATAGGACATTCATCATGTGTTCCAAAATTCGTCTCTAACTTGAAAATTGATTTATATATTCGCTTTTTTTCGATTTATGTGGGCGTTGACACGCCCACTTTTCTAAAATACCTTCCTATAGCAATAACCTTTATTATACAAGAAACCTGCATTCAAAAATCTTGTTAATTTCAAAATTTTTAATTTTGGCCACAAAAACGGGTCAAATTCAACATAGTGCAATGGTATGTGAACATAGTAAACTAAGTAGTGTAAGTTCTTTTCATAGTATTGAATTTGATTATTATGTCAGTGTTAAAGTTTTTGCACTAAAACTAGTTTTATGGCGAATAGACAATTGCTTTCTTCGTTCACAAAGTGACTTTGACGTTAAACATTCAATAATAAAGTTATTAATGAGTGCCCTAAAAATGCTTCACCAATATTAACTTAAGTTTATGATATTTTGATTTATGTAATCCTTATATTTTTATTTACGTTTGGTTTCATTATCATCATTCATTTTCATTTCATTTAATTTTATTATCTCTATTTTGTTAAGGGACTTATTCAGTTGTCAGGTGCTTCACTTATTAAATAATTTACAAAACAGAATATTTTCCCATATTTTGGTATTTTATCATTTTTAACATATATAAATAAAGGGTATCGCGCAGTCGACCAATTTTGCCAAGACGCTTTTACATGTTTTATTGTGTTTGGGGTTTGCCCTGGCTTCGCCTTCGCCTTAAAGCCAGCCACGTTGTTATCCGTCAGCTCTTGCACTTCGCCTCTCTGCTTATCGCTCTCTCACTGTTCCGCTCTTTCGTTCTCTCTCTCAGCTGATTTTGCTCTCTCTGCTGACGCGGTTGATCTGCTGCTGTTGACGCTGCTGCTGTGCTGCGGCTCAAAAGCTTCAGGCAGAGGCAGTGCGATCGTGAACTTGTCTCTCGTCAGTTCAGTTGTTCACGTGTGCCGTGCATCTCTCTACGAGTATTCGTAGTCGCAGTGTTTATAACACTAATTACGCGTTGTTGGTGCTTATTCTTGTTAGTTTGGCTTTGTGAATGTGTGCACGACGATATCTTGGCAAAACAACGCAAATTACCAACAGTTTTATGTTCGTTGCTATCGGCGCAGCGCATCTATGGTCTACTTCACAGCCATTTCGGGGCCTGAAAAGTGTTATAAACTATAATTAAATACGTGCGTGCGTGTGCGGTGACTCGGCAATCAACGCAACTCATTTAAATCAATACAACACAATTGCCGCATTTTTGTTTATCGCCATCGCCATCTCCGACATCGTCGTCGTTGTTGTTGTTGTTGGTTCTTTAAAACATAAATTAATATAAATCCAGGCAAGGTTCGTTTTTATTATATTTCGATAGCATTAATCTTCTTTTTCGCGTCTGCCTCTGCTGCTTCTTCTTCTTCTTCTACCATTTGCTCTGCACATTCGCCGTCTCGCTGTCTCGCTCTCGCTGCCTGTCAAGGTACATTGCCCAAGACATGAAGAATAACAACAACAAAGTACATGACATGATAAAGCAATAAGTAAAAATTGCAACAAGTTTGCGCCGTTTGCGAACGAACGATGCTGTTCGACACTGAAAAACAATTGGATTTAAAATTAATTTCCAACAAAATAAAATCGAAATGCAACTGCAACTGAAACTGTGACAGGCAAACAGACAGAAACAGAAACAGAAACAGAAGAAGAAGCAGAAGCAACAACCTCAACTCAATTAAAACGTTCAATGAACGGCGAAAGCAAAGCCAAGTTTACAAAAAAAAAACAACAAAAACACGTTGCAACTGAAAACAATAACAATGAAATACAATCGAAAAAAAAAATAACAACAACAATGATGTTGCTTACCTCTCTATAAACATTTACACTACCTTTTTCCGGCCTCACAATTTATTTATTGTGATTATTTTGTTATTTATTAACCAGTGTTGTTATTGTTGTGTTCGCTGATGACGGCGTTCATTCATACAAGTTACCCTGTACTCCAAAAAACATTTGTTTAAACAGAGTTGATTAACAAATATAGATTGTTAGAGAATGTAAGATAAGAAGACTTTAATAATGACAGTCACTTAATATTTATTAATAAATACTACAAATATTAGTTGTTGTTAGAGTTGATTAACAATATAGATTGTGAATAAAGATGAGATAAAGGTACTTTAAATATGAAAGTCACTTAATGCTAATAATTAAAAACTACGAATCGTGACTTATCTTCTTACTCCAAAAATCATCTCCTGTAGTTAAAAAATAAATAAAATTACTTTGAAAATTAAACTTAATATTTTAAAACTAAAAAAAAACATTTGTTTTCAATGACTTTTATTGACAATAAAGATTCTTAAAAATAATGAGATACAAATACATAAAAACCGAAAGTTACTTAATATTAATAATTGAACGCTAAAATAACATTTGTTTAAAAATAGTTAGTTGATTATCAGTATTGATTGTTAGAGACGATGATAATACCTTATAATAATACCTTAAATATGAAAGTCACTTAATACTAGTAATTAAAAACTATGAATCGTGACTTATCTTTCTACTTGAAAAAACATTTGTTTAAATTTGTTTAAATATAGTTCAACAATATAGATTCATAGTTAAGATGAGATAGTAAGTAACACTTCAAAAATGAAAGTCACTTGATATTTATAAATAAAAACTAAAAATCATAGCTTATCTTCTTATCAACTACTTCTAAACATAGTCACTGAGTATCTCGCAGTCAATCAGTCTATGTTTTTGCTATTTTTAGCTGTATTCGTTAAACATTTTTTATTGCGACTCTTGCTGCATTTATTGTTACCAGCAAATTTGCTGTTTATGATTTTTATAGCACTTCCACGCGACTAAACAAACTCCATAAAATGTATACATAAATCTATTATGAAGCAATAGCCAGTTGCCAATACATTCAATTTTCCCCCCATTTTCCATTATCCATTTTTCACTTCACTTTATTAAATGCGTGTCCGAGTTTTTTATGTCCAAAGAAAGTGAATGAAACTGCATTTTCATGTTATAAATTGTGCATAAATACAAAATCAATTGAACATTTTATTATGCACACACAAATTAAAATATTTCCGAAACCAAGAAAATCAATTTCATGCTTTAATCGAAGCACATTTTGTTCTTTCAACTTTAAACTGTTGCATAATATGGTATTTCACATTTTTTTTGTTCACTTTGGCTTTTTATCTCGACAGTCTAAACTTGCCAGACGTTTAACTAATCAGACAAGGGTCGCAATAAATGCGCCTAATCTAAGTTTAATCGTTTGTTATATAAAAGAAAACTTGTCATTCGGACGCAAGAGAGCAAGAGAGTGAGCGAGTGATTAGAACTGTTTAGGAAAAGTGGTTACACACATAAAACACATCTCGGAAATTTCCATTGAAATACTTTTCCACTTGTCACGCAATTTGAGACACATCACAGCAAGGTTCCCCTGTCAATCAAGCTCATTTCCCCATTCAAACTCGAAACAAACAAGTGAGGGAGAGGGAGAGGGTATAGGAGAGAGAGTGAGAACATTAACATTAACCTGCTTTCTAATTTATAGCTAACCATCATATTTCTTCTTGCCTGGATCAAAACTTTAAACCACAGAGTGTAACTGAACCCCAGGCTAGAGACGCACGAATCCCCTTGGCGTCAACCGCTAAAAGTCAAATTAAATATCTATTTTTGGGCCACATGTACAAAAATGTAGCAAGTAGGTTGGAGGGGGTGGGGGCAAGGTGCTGAGGGGAGGGTAGGAGCTGCTTTTGTTAATTATCCCCATGAATTTGATAGTTTTCATCAAAAGGTAGCGAGAGAGCGAGCTGCTCTTGATGAAAATTCAAATGAACATGAATATGCAAATGTGTAAAACTGGAAATGTGGAAATGTGCAAATTTATGTGAGTCACTGTGTGAGTGTGTGTTGGTGTGTGTGTGTGTGTTGTTGTTTGCAGTTCAGTCGAAATGCCGCAAATTAGTAATGTTGCCGTAGTCGTATCAGCTTTTTTGGGACCTTTGCCTATTAATTTGTGATGCCGATGCTCGGGTTTTGCAGTCTATAGACACCAATTAGCACTGAAATTTGAAGTGGAAAATGGCAATGCGAATATGAAGAAACAAATACATAGAAACATAACTCGTATTGCGATTGCTATTGCTATTTGCTATTGCAAATGGAGTGAGCGCGAATTGAATCTGTGTGGCTTACGTGGCGTATGAAATTATTGCGAATGCAACGCACATGCGAGTACATAGAAATAGAAATAGAGATAGAGATGGTGACAGCAGAGTGAGGGCGGGAGGAGTAAGGAGAGCAGTCACAGAGCAGCGTTTGAGATGTGCCACCACCCAGGGGACCACATGCAAACATTACTGTCACACTGAGTGACGTTCGCTCTAACGCTCTCTAGGGGGGCCAAAAGGGAATATGAATCGTAGCAACTTGGCAACTCTGGCTGTGGCACTGACTACTGTTTGTTCGTTGGTGCTGGCTAATGATGCGCATGATGTGCCCCATTGTCATCGTCATCATCTTGTCGGCTTGTGCTTGTGGCAGCGCCAACAACGTCAACTTCATCTTCATCACGAACAGCAGCAGCCAAAGCATCAGCAGCCAATGCAGCAGCAACAGCAACGCAAGCCACAGCCACAGCAGCATTGACTTGTCGACTTTGTTGCACATGCAACATGGCAACTTGGACGGCCTCCAACTGTGCCACGCTCCACACACACACAGCTCTACTGTGCTGCACTGCATGAAATTAATATTAATCGCAGCAATGCATTTAAGCCGCATTTAGCCGATTTGCCAGCTTTATCCTGCCGCTTTTTCATTACACGGCCTTTTGTGTGCGCGTTTTGTTTATTGTTTGATTTTTATTTATTGTTTTGCGGTCGCGCGGTTATTAAAATGCCGCTGGCAATTTGTAATCATTAGGCGGTCGGGGGTGGCACAACAGGCCTGACAGCCTCGACTCGCTTTGTTGTTGCTGCCTCTCTTTGGATCGGCATTTTAACGTCACTCGCGCTTTTGCTTTGCATACTTTGAGGCGCACACAAAAAGGGACAAGTTTCGACAAAGTTATGCTAACTGGAAAGTCAGTGAGGAACTTTTGCCATACAACTGGATGACTTACAAGTCGAAATTACTGTAATTCTGCCAACATTTGTGACAAATAACTAGCTTTTTTATGTCCCCCACTCACTTTGCTCCCCTTGCCATTTGAGCCCCTCACAGCAAGGTGGAAAATCAGAGAATTCTCTGACATTTAAGCCAACTAATATCCATGCAGTTATGCAAATCGCAGCAAAGACAGACAGAAGTGAACCGACTGCCATTTTCACGTTCAGCTCGACTCGACTCGACTTGGCTTGGTTTTGTTGCCACAGCAACGTCATCGTCATTGTCATTGTCATCGTAGTTGTTAGTGTTGTTGTCGTGGCAAAATTTAAGTGGCCACTTGACTAAATTAATATGACACTGCTGCAAGTGCCCTGCACTTGTCCCCCTTCCTCTCTATCTCTCTATGGCCAAGTCCGGGTTCGTGTCTATCTACTCCTCTCTACTCTCTGCTTCCTCTCTCTGTAACATCTTTTGGCCAACAATATGAATAATTATGTTGTCAAACTGGCAGTTGATTTGCATGCTCAACCCAAGCTGCCACTTGCCAAAGACTTTTCAAATACTGTCAATAGGCAAAGAGTGCCACATTTTTGATGCATAAATTTTACGTAAATTGCAACAAAAGTGTCAATCGATGGAAGTCCTCTCCCACTCAGAGCCAGATACTTCACCCAAGTGCAGTAAGTAATACTCACTCAGCAAATTCAAGTCGTTGGAGGAGGGGAGCCATTTGTTCGATTGCCAAATGTAATTAAAGTTGATTCGCATACATAATTCGAGAGCCTTTCAATTGCTCGATGAATATTTTGATAATACTTTGAGTGATTGTCGTCTTAAACTGTCACACCCTTTGCCACAATAATTGTCTATTATTATCCGAAACAAAGGCAACGTAATTGCATCGCATGAATTCGGCCTACTTTAAAGATGTGGAAGAAAGTATTTGGGGAAGGAGAAAATGATTGAAATCCTTTAAGTGACATTTCGCATTTGTCAATTAAAAGTTGATGGCGAAATGAAAACACGTTAGAATAATCATTTTTAATGAACTTTTCGAATAAAAGCAATATGTGTGTGTGATGAGTGTGAGTTGGCATAATTTCATTTTATGAAAGTCATTCGCAATCTTTGGGAATCATAGCAAAAGGCAACAACAACAACCACAACAACAACGACATTTTATTTCCCCAGTTTCCCAGTGGCTAACAGTTAACGCTCACTCAGTTGCCTCAGAAGCTGTGATGTGCTGTGATGTTGTGTTGTTGTGAATGCTGTGATGGCAGCAGGCCCATAAGCGAGCATGTCACTACTAAAAATCCCAACTGTTTGCAGGTTGTCTTCCTCCCTTCTCCCCCCTTTCTGCGTGTATGTTTCTCTCTTTTTTTTCTGTTTTCTCTTTTTTTTCGGTTTTTATTATTTCTGTGCTCGTTTTTGCTGCAGCACATGTCACACTTGGCTCGCAGTTTGTGGCCAGGCCAGGGCTATGAAAATAACCATAAGGCAATTGCCCAGGCGGTTTGCAGCCTCAGTGTCAGCAGCGCAGCCTCCACCGTCACCGCCACGCCCCCCCTCCTCCGCCCCTTGGGTGGTCCCCAGACTCCGCCACGCTCAGTGTTTGTGGCACTCATAAGCCTTGAATGCTAAATGTCAAAGTTACTCCTTGGCGTAACATTCGACACATTGGGGCGTTGAGGTGTGCCTACGTGTGTGTGTATGTGTGTGTGTGTGTGTTGGTAATGTCAGGCTGACTGCCCCCCTACCTCTTAGCCCCTTCCTCACTCCTTCTTAGTGCCATTTACCTCATCAGCTGCCTGCTGCCTGCCTGCCTGCCTGGTTGCCTTTGGATTACATTACACTAAGTTCTGTGCAAACACAGTTGGCGCAGTTCATTAACATGTTACATGGACATGGAGAGCTACAGCTCCAGAGTGTGGCAGTTGGGGAAGATGAAGCACGAGGCTGGAGCGGGAGTGGGGAGTAGGGGACTGAGACGAGTTTAGTTCAGAGCGACTTCGCTCTACTTTAGACGAGACGAGACTCTTTGGGTTTGTTTGTTTGTACAAATGTATGCGTAAGCACAATATGCATGCATGTAAATCTCTCTCTACATCTGTGTATGTGTGTGTGTGTGTGCTTTATGCCTTTTTGTACACATGAAATGCCCTCTGCCACATGCTACCGCCACCGCTTCACGCTGATGCGGAAGTGTTGCCCGGGCGCCCACTTCAAACAACTAGAGCGACTCAAAGCTCAAAGCTTCAGATATGGCTAGAGCATATGAATATGAAAATGAATGTGAATGTGAATATGAATACTTAGATGCCACACACACACGCACACACACCCGTTACGAGTGTGTATTGTAAGTGTATGAGTCGTGGTTGTGTTTTGGCCTAAGCTGCGCATTAAATGTAAAATATAAATAATTAACAGCTCGTTCTAAAGACCGAGACACTGCGACTGAAATGAGGCTGAGACTGATGCTAGATGCTGGATGCTGGATGCTGAATGCTGAACAAAAGCTCTGTCTGCGGTTTACAGCTCTCGTTACAATTGGCGCCCAACGTGGGGCAGTATTTTCTAATTAGGCGCGCTTTAAGTGCAGTCGTGTGGCTAATCAAAGGGGGCATTGGCTTGCTACGAGTATGTGTGTAAGAGTGTGGAAAGGGCACGTAACCGATCTGCACAATACTCCAGTTAATTTACAGTTTTAATGCGTTTTCGACTTGTGGCCAGTGCAAAGTTTTTAGCCCAAAACAAGCAGCGCACAGAACAACTAACAACAAACAAGCGAACTAACAACAAGCAAAGCATAGAGACAATTGGAATGGACACAGAAAGAGAGAGACAGAGGAGCATTGGCAACAAGCAGAGGCAGAGGCAGAGGCTAATTCATTTGTTGGCTTCCGTGCACAAAACCAGCAGCCGTTGCATACTTTGCGGCGCAAACAAAACCAAGGCACCAGAGGCTGCCACAGGCCACAATCGCAGTCACAGTAGCACTACCAAGCATCCATGCTCTCTCTCTCTCTCTCTCGCTCTCTCTTTGCATCGTTGTGGCTTCTGCACGTCAATGAGTCCCATAACAGAAACCCCAAAAACTGCATATACTCCTCGTATATATAGTGTAGTATAGTACTACATATAGTAGTCGTAGTCGTAGTCGTGCCCATTCCCTGGCGAGCTCTACTCGGACTATTTGGCCTGGTTGAGCCTGGTCACGGAGGCAGAGAAAGCGGCAGAGACAGGGCCGTAAAACTCAGAGCAATTCGTTTTAATGAATCCATCCACATGCAGACAGAGACAGAGAGAGAGAGAGAGAGGCCGCAGTCAGGCAGCGAGGCAGCTCGTCAGAGCAACTGATTGTATCAACTTCCTAAGTGGATTTTGCAGTCCAACTGGCATTACGCCTCTTGGCCGCAGGTAATTTCGTATGAATGAAAAGCAAGAGTCTGCACGGGCCATATCACAAGCAATCCCTCTCCCTCTCTCTCTCTCTCTTTCTCTTTCTGTCTCATTTTTATGCTATTGCCTATGCATATGAGTAGCTCACGACTCTGATTCTGATTCTCTGACGTTTCATGTATTCAGGTTATATTTCCTCCTTTTTTTTTTGGCTGGTCGCGACCTGACGTTGTTCTTTCAATAAACATTCATTCACACTGTCAGTTGTTGTGCCCACACAATTCTCCAGTTGAAGCTTTTCAACTCTTTTCTCTCTCTCTCTCTCTCTTTCATCTCCCATTGTTGAATCTCCCACCAACGACGACGACGATTCCCTTATGGTCTTCGCCCTTGCATTCTGTTATGATTTTTGTTTGGCTGCCCAAAAGTTTTGCGGGAGCAACTTTTTCCTCCTTTCTTCACACTCACTCGTTGCGGCTTTTCACACTCATGAATTTTTAAGCGGCATTTTGCAGTTTTCAGTCACTAACACTCAGTTCCGGACAAAGTCTTGCGACGTTTTGCAATTCTGCCCCGTTTTCAGCAAGTCGAAATAGTTTTTTATGCAATTTTTATGATTGGATTTGGGAGTTGCACTTTTTCCAAAAGCATAGCCAAGTGGCATAAGAAAGCGGATTCTGGCTGCATTCGAAATGAGCAGTGTTGAGTTCCAGCTTGACATTATAAGAATATCAGACATTGTCTGTCTAATTTTCGGGGTAATATTCCCCCCCAACAAAAAAAGAAAAAAACGAAAATTGCATAACACTCACGTAAGTGGGAATTGAATTTGATCAGGGGAAATTTGTTATGTGATATTTGCCATCAAAACATGAAATATTCATATTTGCTGACATGATTTGCAGGGTACTCGTTGTATTTATGGACAGCTGCTGCTCTTACTTTTCTATTCTATTTTATTCAAAGAGTTTTTGCAAGCAGCTGAGCGTGAAGCGGATTGTCTGGGAAAGAACTAACAAACCGCTGGATTTCTAAAGCCCCAACGAGTTGGCTTTAAAAAACAGATTTGCACAAAAACTGCATTTCAATTAGTTATTACGAAATAAAGTTAGTCTTTGCCATGGCGCATACGAAATTAGTTGTAATGAATATAACTTGTGCCACCTTTTGCAGGCAGCAGCAGCAGAAACAGAAGCAGAAGCTAATGGAAGCTGGCTATTAGTTTATAAATTACATAAACCTTTTGCTGCAGCATCGTTGTGAAATTTAAAAACGCATTTAGAATGAGAGCACATTTCACTTAGGTTTTTATGCATAGCGTTAAACAGCTTTCGACACTCAGCTCGGCTTCTTTTGCTTTTTATATTGTATATATGTATCTCTGTTTTTTTATATCCACATTCCAACTATCTCTTATTCTCTGTTCTGCTTCTTTTTCATTGCAGTTCCCTGGTGCACGGCAACGGCAACGGCAAACAGCAAAACTAATTTATGGCATTAAAAATGCATATTTTCTAGCAGTGTGTTGCCAGTTTTTATCATTTGCCAACTGCAAAAGGCGCGCGCCTGAAAGTGTGCACTACTTTCTCTCCTCTCGAGCGCGAGTGTGTGTGAGTGCAAGTGTGCAAGTGTGCAAGTGTGTGCGTGAGTGTCTATGTCGGTGTCTATATCTGTGCTGTGCGTCCGCCTGTCCCTTTTTATTTCTCGGCAAAAGTGAAGTTTATGCGAGGCGAGAGCTGTGAGTAGCTCATGCAGCTAAAATTGGATTCGACTGGCACAAAGCAGCATTAGAGCAACTGAGCCTGAAAATTTACCCTCAACCGACCGACCGACCGCTGACTGACTGTGGCATCTTCGTCTCTCCCGCATCTTCGTCTCCATCCTAATCGTCGACGTCGTCGTCATCGTCAGCAGCAGCAGCAGCAGCATTATCATCATCAGCAGCAAGAGTAACGCATGATAACTCACTACTTTGGCCCTGGACTGGCAACGAAATGGCTTTCCTATGTGCACCGGTAAGTACAGATTACTCTCGTGTCATAAATAACCGAACAAGTGTGAGTTTTTAACAAAAACTCAAGAAATAAAGTTCACATCCTCAGTGCTTGGCACAATTTAATGGCCACTTACAACAAGTTGGCAATTATATACATATATATGGTAGATGGGTGAATTTACATAAATTGACTAAGCTCGAATCGAAGAGTTGACAGTTGAAATTATTATCGAAAATTCATCTTTACTAAATATTGCGTATACGTCGATGCGTGAATTTAATAAATGAAAAATGCTTTATGCTCTTATTATCTGTAAAGTTGCTCTAACGAATTTTATTATTTATTTAATTGCTGAATCTAATAATGCAAATTATAATATGAACTGCACCTTTTCAAAAAATTGCTTATACGACAGTGGATAAATTTAATAAATAAAGCTAAATATTATTATTCATAATATATTTAATACTATTATTTATTTAATCACTTGATCCTTTAGCATCGGGTCAATTGGCAACTGAATCATATTATCTTTACTAAAATACGAATTTAAGCCATACAAAATATTATATAACGTATACGTCGGTGAATAAATTTAATATATAAATAATACTACCACAAACATTAATAATATTGTTATTTATTTATTGGCATTATTTCCAATACCAAATAATAATATTTCTAATGCACTTGTTATCATTATTTATTTATTAACTTTATCCTCTAACGTTTCACGAATATTTTAACAGCTTGCTTATTTACTTATTTCCAACTTGACACCTTGTGACTTGTGACGTTTGTTCAAGCAGAAAGTCATCTCGATATTATACGATGTGCTTATGGCCATTATCGATGAAAATGTATGCGAGTTTGCTTGTTGTTTTTGATCGTTCAACGGGGTCGTATGCGTGATATATTTGACATAAAACTCACGTTCGACGTTCGACCCTTTCTCTCTCCCTCTCCTCTACATCGCGTTGAGTGACAGCTTCGACAAGCACTCAAGTAATTTTAATAATGTGCAAAATGACAGCTCATTCTCGCTAAATGGCCAACTGCTGGCGTTGAAAGCGATGCCCCGCAACTTTTGCTGCAGTTGCACTCGATGCTGCCGCAGCTGCAGTGTTGCCTACTTTCAGGCGGCAGCTTAAAATTAATCATACGTCGCATGTGCTGCAGCGTAATGAGTGTGATTTTTAAAATACACTCTATATACATAAAAGTACATACATACATATACTCGTATGTGCAGCCGCATGCTGACAAATAAACAGTGCTGATAATACGTGTAAACTTTACCCTCCAAAAAACAAGCAAAAATGATTATATTGACAACAAAGTGCTGTTGCTGCTGCGTCCAGTCTGTTTGTTTGTGTATGAACAGCTGTCCACATTGCCAATACGTGGTGAGCTGAACAAAAAAGCCGAATGGCAGCCTGCTGCTAGGGACCCAAGCCAGAAACAGACGTCGACTGAGACCCAAACTCAGAGTTGAGGCTGAAGCTGAAGCGGGAGTCTGACCCAGAACCAATAGGATGACAATGACGGCGTCGATGTCGAAAAGCAATTCACTTTTGCCACGACAGCGACAGTCAGTGGAGCCAAGCCAAGCCAAGCCTTCATCTTTAGAGAGCTGTCTGTCTGACTGTGTCTCATCCTCATCCTCATCCTCATTCTCGTTCTCTCTCTGTGTGTGAGTGTTTCCATCTGTTTTGAGTGCTGATTGTCAAGTGTCGCCCACAGACACGTGCTTACATTGCCGGCGTTCTTTTGGTCCTCTTTTCTGGCACTTCCCTTTCTTTCTGTTCCTCCCTCCCCATCACCCCATCTCCCCCTCTCGTTGCCCTGCAACTTGCAATCAACGGTTGAGTTCAACTGCAAACTGTATTAAATTTATATGTGTATATGCTTTGGTCTGTACGGTCGAGTAGCATGCGTCGTTCTCTCTGGCTTAAGCCAACGCAATAATAAAGGATTTTGCGGTTTGGGATCCAACATGGCCGCAACAACAATGGCACATTCAAGTGCATTTGAGCAGCAATCATTTTTGTGGTTAACAAATACAAAAGCCTATTAATGAACACACTCACACACACACACAGACACACGTACAATAACTAATAGACATGTGGTTACATTCAATGCAGGTGTGCAGTTGTCTGTGTGCGGCTTTTGTTTCATTTAATCAACGGCATTTAGTTGACAAACGCTTAAGACAAAAGCCTCGTGAGTTGAGCGCACATTCGCAATTGAGTTTTGCGACAACATTCACTCACATTCATTGATTCACATTCGCACAGCTGAATGACAGCGGCAAATGCAAATGCAAGCCCCAAGACAATACTCTGCTTTAGTATAACAAACACAAACTCAAACTCTAAACTCGCAAACTCGGAACAACTCACAAACTCGAACCCCAAAAACTAAAGCGGAACTCTCTCTGCTTTTGTTGGTGACTGCTGATGTGTGTCTGAGGAAGTGTTTGTGCGTGGTGGGGATGTTAGTTAATTGAATTTTAAATTATTCTTATCTCAAAAAATGGTTAGTTGCGCTCATGAATAAATCAGTTTTCAATTTTACTTGCTAATTTGATTGGAGACGGCGGCGGCAAGAGAAATAGAATTATGAAAAGAGTTCTTCACAGATTGCGAATGTCGGAATGGGGCAAAAAATAAATGAGAGAGTGCGAGTGCATTTGCTCAAGTTGTTAGACAAATCAAAAATTAAGCTAATAAAATGAACTGTCAGACGAAGGCGAGCGAAGTTAAGCAATGACTTGTGAAAAGTTAAAAACTCTGCAAGTTATGTATAGTAATTTGCCCGAATGGAGTAAGAATCTTATTTATGCCACAACGCTGAAAGCTGGCCAAGAATTTTTTATAAAATGAACAACGAGTTAACGCAAGCAAGAGTTAACGAAATAACAGAAAGAACCCAAAATATAGAAATTTTAATGAAAATATATTTGACGATTTTAATAAATGCAATATGTTGTGGTTGCTGATGAGGAAAACTACAAATTAATTAAAGCAAACTTAATAGAAAATAGATGTATACAGTTACAACTAAGTGGAAAAACAAGTTGAATTATGATAAGTATAATATAGAGGGCATTTCATTAAATAAAAATAAACTCAGCATATTAATATCCGCTATCTATAAGGTAAGATGGTGTTATAGTATAACTAACAAACAGATAAAAATTGTAAAAGGTATTACAAAAAATCATTTTATTCCGCGACTTAGATGCTTTGATTGATAATCAGATATATTTCGTATTCTATTTTAAATTTTAAATTTAAAAGTATTCCAAATACATTATTCGGTATATTTTAATACTTTTTTTGGTATATTAATTTAGTAAATTTTGTATGACAATATGGTATTCTATGGTATATTTTGAATTTAATAGTATATAAATATACCGAATGTAACTTTCGGTATATTTTGGTATTGTTCAGCATATTAATTTGGTATCTTTTAAGAATAATACTTCACTCGACTGAAACTTTCTTACTTGTTTTCTTCCCTGCAGTCTTAATAGAGAATATATTTAGACAGTTAAAGCTAAGTGAATTATGACAGGTTTAGTATACAGAGTATTTCATTAAATGAAAAATAAATGCAACATGTTTTGTATGGTGTTCGTGCAACTATTTACAGACAGCATTCAACACGGAAAAATGTAATATCCGCGCATCTAACGTGAGCTATGCAAATACAAAAGCTTCAAATCGGGCATTGAGGGTCGATAATAGTGCATAGGGTCAACTCACACACACACGTACACACAACATTGTTTGAAAACGCATAAATCTAATATAAATAATACAAATAAGCAGATTGCAATGCCTAAAAGTATGCAATGAAATATGCGCCCCAGCTCAACTCAAGCACTCAACACACACACATCGAGAGAGACAGAGAGAGTGAGAGAGAGGGAGAGTGAGGCAAGCATTGAATGCATAATTTTCAATTATTAAAAACCAACAGAGGGCCAGTGGCAAGAAGCTGAAGGATACAGCTGAAGGAAGGTTGAAGGTGGGGGCTACTTTTCATAACTGCCAGAAGGGCAAAGGACGCATGCAGAGAACTTTTGTCAATGGCCAAGCCTCAAAGTCACACACACACTTGCAAATGACTTACTGCTCAATGCACTCACACACACACTCACACACACAGTGATGTGTAGTGCTTGCGTCATCAGCATCGTCGTCAGAGTTGAAGCTGGTGCCGTTGAGGCCTTGGCATGCAGTCAAAATGCAGCGCTGCCATTTTCCACAACTATTTTTCTATGTCAGCAGAGAGATAGAGTTTAGAGTCGAGTAAGGCAAAGAGAGGCTTGCGGGGGCGTGCTTAGAGATCAGAAGCAGGGGAAGCCAGTCAGGCATGCTGCATGCGGATGGATGCAGCTGCCCAGACTGGAAGCATCACACAGGCCATTGAATGTCTGTCATCAAGTTGCTGCATTTGCTGCCTCGCCCTCGAACCTCTTTTAACCAACGTTCAACACTGATCCCCTTGATGCTTATGTTGCTGCTGCTGCTGCTGCAGAGGCAAAACAAACAAAAAACTTAACCTCAGCAGAAATTTAAGCAAATATTTGCATGCCACATGTGGAGATTGAGGCGACTCTTCACATCCGATGACAGTGGTGGCTCATGGGTCGGGTACTTGACTTCTATTTGGCCTACATGGTCTGTCTGTGGCTACTCCAACTGCTGCTGTTGCTGCTGTGGTTGCTCTGCCCTGTACTCTGCTCTGCTGTCATTGATGCAATTGAAGCCGGAAGCAGTTGCAGTGTCAGCAAAAGCAAAAGAACTTAACCAGGTGACTGCGTTTCCTCCTCCGACGTTCATCGTCCACTTGATGTTGTTGATGCATGCATGATTTTAATCTGTTAAATGCGCAAATGCTTAAATGCCATTGCGGACTTTTCAACCATCGGTTGCTGCAGCTAATGACGCGCAAAATGTTTACAAATCATTTTGTCAATAACGACAACTGCCAAGGGATATACACGCCTGATCCTTCCATAATTTGCCCACATTTCTTACAACATTCATCGACAGTCGGCCATGAAAAGGTCATTAGTGTGTGCGTGTGTGGGTGAGCGTATCGGTGTGTGTGTATGTGTGCCACAAATGGCCATTCAATATGCCATAGAAAGACACAAACACACACATACACAAACACACTCACACACGAGAGACGCTTATAGCTAAAGCCAGCAGCCATAACAGCCACATGCTTTTTTCCACAACATTAACGCAAATTGCAAATAATAAAAATTCAAAATACCGAGCTGCACGTGTTGCTGTCGTCCTTGCTGCTGTTGTTGTTATAGTGTGTGTGTATGTGTGTGTGCGTGTAAGGACTCAAGTGATGGCCTGCGGAATCCATAGCCAACCACAACAAGAACCTGACTACGGGCACATTTATCGCAGCTAGCGAGCCATTTTTTAAGCCTACCTAAAAGTTGTGTACGTGAAGGAAACCAGAGAGAAGGAGAGAGGCAGAGAAAAGGAAAAGAAAAGCGTCGCTTGAAAGCAATGCAAATTGTGCCAACTTTGAAGAAAGGGTAAAAATAGAGATATCTTGATATTATCACACAATATTATTGATATTGATATTGAATGAAATCAACTTTTATTACGACTCAGCGACATTCATAAATTGCTAGAGTAGAAATGAAATCAAAGCTAATAATTGAGATACGATTTTGGGGCAAAAGTTTAGTTAAGATTGATTTGCCTATTAAATGAATTTAGTATGCAGAACTTCCAAGTGGAAAGTGTACTTGCTATTTTCCATAAAATGATATCAGCCTGAGGGCATCCGAGTCTTGGCAATGTTTTCTTTCGTTTTCTCGCAAAGTTATCCTTGTGTTGCTGCTCAAGCGAATCAAAATGAAATCTATTTTATGCAAAGGCACGCAACGTGCCCGAGACCCAAGACCTGGACACACATACATACACACACACACACTCACGTTCTCATCCCTCAAACGATTCCTGGAACTAAGCCAAACACACATAAGGAAGAGCCACATATGCGGCTGCTTGCTTCACTGCTTCTGCGGCTTCCAATCCTTTGGCTCAGAGGGTGTGTTTGTGTGTGTGTCGATGCTAAAAGCTTTGCCTATGCACTCATGCATGCGTACCTTGCAGCTGCCACGACGGACTTAGCAGCAGCCTCCGACTCCGACTCCAACTCAGCTTTTACCTTTGCCTTTTGGACTCACAATTTATGTATGTGCGAAATATGGCGCCACAACAGCGTTTTACCTTTGGGCGCCTTTGTTGTGCACGAAAGCGAAATATTAAAATGTTTGTCATGTAACAACGCTCTTAACATCATTGACATCTTAACATTTCTTCATTTCACATCTTACAGCTGGCCACAGTAATGAAATGGCGACCAATGGTGATTTATCGATGATCTCGCCTCCAACGTCTTCCATTTCAAACGATCAAGATCCGTTTGGACAGCTGCCACCGCTACCACCGCCGTTGCGTTCCACCCAAGTGCTTCAGCCATTGAGCGTATTTCCAGGTGCCTCCCCAGAAATTGAAAGAAATGCGAAACGCTTTCTGCTTTGTTTTTGCTCGTTTGTTTGTTTGTTTGTTGTTAGCTTCTTCTTTTTTGGTTTCCATTTCTCTATTATTTTTGTTCGTTCTCTGTGTTTTTATACAATATAATCTCAATATATATATAAATATATAGCTTTCATTCGTATGCACACGTTTTTTATTCACATACGAGTGCGAGAAAAGAAATCATTTGATTTTTCAAGTATTTTATTGCCACTTGAATTGATGTGTAGATTGGATTTTTGATTTGTTTGCCAGCATAATTGCCGTTTGTACTTGAAGCCATTTGAACATCAATTTTTGTGTGTATTTTATTTTAGACTCCATCATTCAAATACAATCTACACTCTACACTCTCGACACTAGACTACACATTCACTCTGATTTACATTCTCCCCCGCCCTCCACAGAAAAACACACAAAAAGTCACGCTCCCTTACTCACTCACACTCACAGTAACATGCCGCAGAGTTACACGTATTTTTGTTACCTTTGTTTAGAATTTTCCAGCTGCGTTCGTCGCCGCACTCATTCAGTCAATCAATCAATCAATCGAATTCCCCTTCAAAAACAAAATAACAAAACCCCAAAACAAAACAAAAAAAAAAAGAAATACACAACCAATCAGTCAAACAGTCGTCCATTAATTAAATGTCGCTCTCAATGTCCTCTATCTGCTCTCTCTGCTTGCTCTTTTTAACTAAAACAAAAATCAACAACTTTTTGTTTTTTTCATTTGTAAATTTCCCAAAAAAAAAAAGAATACCTTTTTAAAGTTGCATTTTGACGCTGCTGCCGTGTGTGTTTTTTGGAAATGTTTATTAGAAAAACACGACAAAAAAAACAAAATTTTTGTATTTCGCAGCTGCTTTGTAAACATTTTTTGAACGTTTGCCAGCCGTTTGCTCATTCCACTTCACCTATCTTTGTGAAACCCCCTCCCCCCTAAAAAAACAAAAAACTGTCAAAACAAACAAAAACAAAATGCTAACAAACTACAACAATTTTGTGCTCTCTTCTTCTATTTTTTCCCCTCGGACAAAACAACAAATGATTATCATTATGATAATGATGATATCAAATCTTGACAAATTACTTAAAAATTATATTGAATAATATGCTTTTATGCGTTACTAATTTCATGTAGAGTGAGTATAAAAAATAAACAACAATAACAACAACAAGAACATCTTAAGCAAATAGGACGAAACACGAGCTTCCATTGGAGTACTTTTTAAGTTAAATAATAATATTAAACAAACAAAAATATCTGTTGTCCAAGTAATTTTTGTTGTGCAAAACTTTGTTGCGCACAGCTGTGGCTTACTTTTGTTTTATTTTTGTATTTAGTTTAAATGCATTTAAGTGATTTTCTTTATGTGTTTTAAGTAAAGTTATAATTTTGAGCCAGAGTTTAAAGCAAAATATATACAAACATAAATCCTTATGAGCCTGCTCGTTATTCTTTGCCGTGTTCAGTGTCCAATTTGAGCGAAGATTCTTACGATTATGTTTTTGGTGGTCGACGTAAGACTCCGCCCACAACAACGACAACACAACTCAAGCTGACCTCGCCGCCAGTTCGCTTGCGACCCGAAGGTGAGTGATTAATAATATTATATATTAGTTAATATTATTATGTGTTGACTTGCAGACGCCTATCGAGGTGAGAATATAAACAACGGACGTTTCTATCGCCATTCCTTCAGCTATGCCCCAAAACGTCAACGCCACTCGAGTCGTGATGATCGTGACCGCGAGTCAAGATTAAGATGTCATGGCGAGGATGAGGCCACTTTGCGCCAATTGCTGCTCGAGTATGTTCCATTATCTATCAATACTCAATTCATTTCGTTTGAGTTCAGTTCAGTTATTCGAGTTTGATTTGTATTCAACATTTTCCACTCCGGTCGGTTCGTTGTGTTAATGCAAATGAAATGAACACATAATGAACCAAACAATCGTGGAATGCCTCATTATGCGTCATTTAATTTGCATGCCACAGAATATCCGCCATAAAGTATTAGCATTTAGTTAGACAAATAAACAACCAACAACAATTGCATATTCACACACTTACACACTCTCTGGTAGTTCTTAATTTATAAATTACAATAAGCACGAACAAATATAATTTAATTTCGAATTTAATTTCTGTTTATGTATTCGACCCTAAAACTTTGGCCTTTTTAATTGATGGTGCAAATACAAATAAACGAGATGCAAAACAACTTTTACAATCATTTTTCGTTTTTCGTTTCTGGTTTTAGTTTTCGTTTAATAACTATTTATGTGTGCGCAAAAATATATTCTACAAATAATTCTATTCCCCCCTCCATAAACAGATTTACGCAAATTATGTTCTCGTGTCCTTAAAATGTCAATTATTCATTGAGGGCATCTGTGTTGTGTTGTTTTTGTTGCGCAACCCCCCCAATCAAAAAACTTAAAATTATTAAACAAAATATAAACAACAACAACTGCGGGCACATGCGACATTCACCAAAGGTCGGGTTAAGAAATTTGCTGAAAACATTAAAGAAATACTTCAACAAATGAATATATATTAATTAAGCAAAACGTATTTTGATGCATAACTAAAAAAAAGAGAGAAAGAAAGAGAGAGAGAAATATTTATCAAATAAACGGCGGAGTGTGAACACAAAAAAGAGCCAACAAAATGATGGGCACAATGCCACCCAGGTACATATACAAAAGCATTCCCAACTATTAAAATTAATTTTAATAATAACAAAGCATAGCAATAACTAACAACTCGAACATTACGCATACGCCATGTATTCATTTCACTTCTCGTTCTTGTTTTTTTTTCGTGTTTTTAGTCTTTTGTGTATAATTTGTTTATTTTCCACAATGCAAATATTTTAAATTAATGCAAACATATTATAAACGTTCTCATTGTCGTTTTTTTTCTTTTATTCTTTCACATGCGTGTGTGTGTGTGTGAGTGTATGTGTGTATTGTGTGAGTGTATGTATTTATATTCATGTGCGTGTGTGTGAGTGTGTAATGTTAAGTGTAACGGGCTAGGCATTTCATAATTTTGTATGAGTTTTAATTAAAAATGGTTAATTAGCTTGATTCGTTTCGTTGCTTTGTTGCTTTGACACGCGCTGTAAAAAAACGTTACACATTGATTTCATAATGCAAATAAATGAATTGAGTTAAATTGTGTAAAGTTGTGCATATTATATACACCGACTGTCTCTGTCATCATCATTGTATAAAACTCATTTAAATTCCATGTCAATCTTCAATCAATTGAGCATAAAAATCATCTGCATATGTGACAATGCAAAATCCGAAATCCAAAATCTGAATCCGAAAGAAAGAGCTGCTCTCTTTAAAATTCAACCATACACGTATTTCAATTGAATTAATTTTGATTTTATGCAGCACCAATCAAAATCAGCTTCATCATTCAGATGTCACTTTGTAGATAGATAACAATTCAAAATTCCAATTCCAATTTCGATTGTGGATTGTTTAATACACGTTTTCAATTTCAAAACATAACTTTGTTCTTTGTTCCCTGCCACCAATCATCAATCGGCAACTTGAACAACTCGAACAACAACAATAAAAATATTAACCACAACAACTATAACAACAACAACTGCAACAACAATCAAAAGAAGCCACACCCAAAGTGGTTTGGTATTCACGCCACTCAATGAGTATGCAATTTCCATAAGATACTTCTTCACTTACTTGCTACATTGCTACTTTACATACTTACTTAACATATCTATCTATCTACCTATCTATCTTACATATATATCAATCAATATATCAACTCTCTTTTCTCTATTGTAACATAAGTCACCCACTCTCCTCCCTTCTTTACACTCTCCACTCTCCACTTTGCACTCATGTTTGGCACTTCATTGACCATCAAATTGATTTGTTAATTATTTAGAATATTTGCTCAAAACCGAATAATAAATTTCCAGTTACCGCCCCCGAAATTGCATGTAAGCCAATTAAAATTCAATTAATGTGCCCGAAATTTAATTTAGTTGTTTAATTGTAATAATTGTGGCAACCGATTCAGAGTGAGAGCGAGAGCGAGAAAGTGTGTTGCGAAATAGTTTAAAGTATGTTTTTGGGCTGTTACTCGCCCCCTTTAACTACTCTTCCTTCTCCCCCACCAACCATAAACCAGCATACAACACCACATCACACCACTGCATCGCTCTTTAACCACTCAGTTCATGCGTTTTGTAGAGCACTCGAGAGCAGCCACAACAATCTGTGAACTGAAGCCTCTGCTGCTCTTATTGTGTGTGACTGTGAGTGTGTCTATCTGTCCGCGTGTGTATGTGTGTACTATGTTCTTTATGACATGCCGAAAAGTGTTCGAGTGCCATTAAGTCGCTGTACACACTTCAAAGCACAACCACACACACACACACACACAGAGACAGGCTTACACTCAGCTGCAATAACATGAACTGCTCGGCCAGGCAGTCAATCAGCATTGGCCACTCAACACATTCAGTTCTCGACCCTCTCCCCTCTCGCACTTTGCATGTCATCAAAGCCATAATTAGCTTGCCACCTTCCACAATCTCGTGCGTTATCTTCATCTCTCTCTTTTAAACCACAAAAAAAAAGAAAAAAAAAGAGGGAGAAACCTCAACAACCCATCAGTCAAAAGTCACACAATATTTTCAGGTTTATCATTTCCACTTTCCATTTTGATTTTGATTTTGATTACTACAATCGTCCATCTTCCTAAAAATACTCGTACGTATACGTAATTTACATTTTGATTTTCACCAATTGGCGGAATGGTCCTCTCACCAAACCAATCAAAAAAACCAAAACCAACAACAACAACAACAACAAAAATGAAAATTGTTTACAAACAACAATCGAAACATTTGTTGCTAATTTGTTATCTATTCACTTCACATTGAACGTGTGCCATGGAAATTGTTGCATTATATTTTGTAATTGAACACGTAATTGTAATTGTATATCTCATCTGTTCTTGTCTCATTTTACGTTCTGCTTGGCATAACATAAAAAGATGAAAAACCCAAACCGAATATAAATCAAATTTCAAAACTACAAATAAAACGTCAATTCATGCAAATTATTACAAAAATAAATACCACAAAGAATGAGAGAAAAAACTTTAATGAAACCGAGAAAACCGAAATGTAACGCAAAAATTCAACGAAACAAAACTTTTACAAAAATAATAACGATAATAACAAACAAAAAGAAAAAACGAATGCAAAAAAAAAATTGTGTACATTTGGTGAATGTCCCAATGCCATGCCAATTGGTTTTAACAAAACTTTGATCTGATAAAATGTGTATTATACTTGTTATGAGATGAGTTTTTAATTTCTCTTTTTTTTCGTATTTTTGTTAAGCTTGAAAATATTGTGTAAGTAGACTGTGATGCGGTTGAGCTTTTTAATTAAATCAAGCCGCAAATACAATGAATACTCTTGCATTGCTGAGCTCTCTCTGAGAAAGACAAATATGCAGTGGAAGTCTTTGACATCCAGCTGTGAGTGACTGAGTGAGTGTTCAGCATAATCTCCTTTTTGCCGAGTTACAGTTGCCATGTTTCCCGAAATTAAGTGGCACTCCCTCGTACCCTGTCAAAATGCACAAAATACTCAAATGTATAATAATATTTTATACATGCAGGCGCAATCCGGAGTCCGGACAAAGGAGCTGCACGTACATGCGAACGAGCGAGCGAGTAGAACGAGTATATGCGAAAGCATTAAATGAATACAAAAGACTGCAGTAGCTATGGCTGTTGGCTGTTGGAGCATTGCAATGCGCTGGCTGAAATTGGCAGAAATTTTATTAAATGCTCACGTATACAAATCCGTTACACAAAACCGAAAATTCCTGCAGCTGACAGACGAGCACACATACATACATACATACTTGAAGGTATTGAAATACAGATGCAGATGCAGATACAGATGCAACTACAGATAGAGATGCAGTTATAGAGAGACGGAGACACGCGCCCAAAAGTGCTCGTATTCATACACAGAGGATAGATAGGGATACCAGATAGCAGATAGCGAGCGAGATATATACGACGAGATACACCGACTATGCATGCCAATACATATGCGCATACAAACAACAATTGTTTTCATGAAGAGAACAATAACTTACGCAGGATGCGCCTCGTTCTGGTTCTGGGTTCTGTTCTGGGTTCTGTTCTGCTGCTGTTCGCTCGTTGCTGATGTATGCATAAAATAATCCTTTTATGCTCAGCACAACAATGTCCGTGAAATGCAAAACAATAACAATAATAACAACAACAATGACAACATGTTGCGAATAACTCGCTGACTCTCGCCCTCTCCTCCTCTCCTCTCCTCTACTCTACCGCCTGCAGCCTGCATAGGCGTATTAACATAATGCGCAGCCAACTCAAGTGTATGCGAAAGGGGGCAACGCTAGGGGATTTGCAAGGGGCATGCGGCCTACGTGTCGTATGCGCATTGTGTGTGCGACGTCAGTTATCGCCTCCTCCTCCGCCGTAAAACATTCTCTAACAATTTCCCTATAGAGCATGTGCAACTGTCGCCTATAACTTTTGCCTCGTTCTCGTTGTCGTTGTCGTTGTTGTTTTGTTTGTTATTCCCGCTGCTGTTTGATTTTGGGCGCCACTCGCGCGTTTTGTTTGCTCAACCAACAAAAAGCACTTCTCACTTTCAGTCATAGATACTAGGTACTATGTACATATAGTGCTTTTTGGAAGAAGGAGAACAACGGGGAGGGGGGCAACTCACTGTCCTGCCAAGGCAAATGCAAACACACCAACACACACATACACACATAACACTCATACCGAGAGAACGTGGGCGTTTATTTGTTTTTGATGTCGTTGCATGTTGATGAAAATGTAAATTTTATGCATTCCGTAAAGACTCAAAAGTCGAATCTAAGCCGGTCACAACACAAGTGATTACTACTCGTACTATACGCTAACTCTCGCATCTACGACAAACAGAATTTACAGCTTTCTTTACGAATTCCGAATTGCAATTCGGCATCGAGAAAGAAACTCTTTTATAGCATACTTTTAGGGGCTGCATCAGTTATTCCCATTTTATGTCCAACAGATATGTAAATATATTTTAATCTTAACACATTTGTGTGATCTTAATTGGATTGCATAAATGGCAATAAATTGCAAAAACTATCAGCAAATAGATGCAAGAGTATTTATGTCTCGGTGTGCCGGCAAAGATCATTTATCCTTTTCATTTGTGGGCTGCTGCTGCATTACTCTTGCCTTAACCTTAACGAAAAATGCCAACAATTTACTTTAACTTACTTTTTATGTACTTAGTGGCTTGGCTCTTCCGTTGTGGCACCACAACAGTAACAGTAACAACGACAACATCAAGAACTAAAACACAAATCCTTTCGTTTACTTCAAGCTTTTGCCTGCTTTATTGTTGCCTGTTCTGTATTTTTGTATTTGTATCTGTGTGTGTGTGTAAGTTCTTTTCAGTTTCAGTGCTTGCTTTCTCTGAGTTCTCTGTATGTGTGTTTCTGCGTTTTTCGTATTTTGTATTTTGAGTTTTAGTTGCAGCCCAAAAGCCATAAAATTTATGTTGCTTCATTCCTCAATAATTGCATAGCTCGGTAAATTTTAATGCAAGCGGTCATAAATAATTTCGTTTTGTGCTCCACAAAATAAATTACGTTGATACGCTAAATAACTACGTAGTCTGTAGACGTACTCTATATAGTATATATATATATAAATTTACTCTACGTATACGTAATAAATGCCAGCAAGGCATTTGCCAGCCATATCGTACAACTAAAGTGCATTTTTGCTTGATATTTTCTTTAACTGTAACAAAACCCCGTAAACAAATACGTATACGAATGCAATACTGCAACTGCAAATGTCTTGGGGGCACTTTGCGTGACTTGGTGTTGGCACGTGACGTCACGCAACGTCTTCTTCTTGGTCTTGGGAATTGAATTGTATGCATTGCACGCATATGACCCGCACTCGGCCACGGCCACGCCCACTGCGCCAAACCGTGTATGAATACGCCCCTCGTTTTGATGGCGGAATATGTAATTGCAACTTCAACTGTGCAACTGCAACTGTAGTTTGCAAAAGCAAGTTAGCGTGATGAGCATGAATCTATCAGCGAAACTCGATGAGCTGCAGCGAGGCGATCGACACCTGGAGACGACAGTCGCCTTGTGCGAAATCCGGACACAGCTGCAGGAGCTGACCAAGTCCGTGGAGAGCTGCCAGAGCGAAGTATCTGAGGTGAGTAGCGTCTGAACATCTGAAATATAATTAACACGCCGCAGCACAGCCTCTAATTGGATTCAATTATCAATTCTCTCTTTGAGCTTAGGTCAAACGTGACATGGTGGCTATCAAACATGAACTGGACACTGTGCAGCAGGTGAAGGAGGAGATTGAGGAGCTGCGCGAATATGTCGACAGACTGGAGGAGCACACACACAGACGGAAGCTAAGACTTTTAGAACAAGTTTGTAGCTTAAATTATTTGCCATGTTGTGTAATTAAATACTTGAATTTCATTTCTATTCATGTACAAAACCAAACCAAACCAAAAACACCCAAAATACACACACACACACGATACAAACTCACACACACACACACACACACACGCTAACACACACAACCGAACAATACCGAACACACTCGACAAGTTGTGCTCATGATGGAATAATATCCGTGTATATATATTTATATATACTTTTGCATGGGCGCAACTTTCGAATACCCAACCACATACACAGACGGCTTTGAAATTCACACAATTAAAACGATACTTTATGATTTTTGTTACTCTTGCGTTGTGTGTTCTTTAATCAAATTATGTAATAAATATATTCGAGAACTATTTTTCGACTTTTTGTGTTTATTCTATTTGGTTGCCACCACAAGTTTCAGTTTGCCACACAAAGTTCAGAGTGTTTTGTTTTGTTTTACTTTTAATTTAGATTTAGAAATAATGAAATTAAGTAGCTAATTGGCCTCATCTCTCAACTGTACTTGTATAATATGAATAGTATTTTATTTCTGCTGCACACTCGTTTGCAAAGCGTTTGAAGAACCCGCACAAACCCAACCCGAATCATCCCGAATCCCGTCCCATTATCTGTGAACAATTCAAGAGTATTATTAACTTTCTCCCCAATTCTATTGCAAACGTTTTACAGGGTCTGACCTTCTTTCTCACCTACTCCATATTCTCGGCGGTGCTGGGCATGCTGCAGTTTGGCTACAACACTGGAGTCATCAATGCGCCCGAGAAGAATATTGAGAATTTCATGAAGGATGTATACAAGGATCGCTATGGCGAGGACATTAGCGAGGAGTTCATTCAGCAGCTCTACTCGGTGGCAGTCTCCATATTCGCCATCGGCGGTATGCTCGGCGGTTTCAGCGGTGGCTGGATGGCCAATCGCTTTGGCAGGTTTGTTATTTGAAAATATCGAATTAACACTATCATTAAGTTTAATTGATTTTCATCAATTTGCTGTATCAAATGTTGAAGCAACTAAAGAATTTTGATTGCATTTCAATTGCGCAATTTGAAGTGTTTCTTAGTCTAAATTATATTTTCAATTATTTAAGTTAAATTGCATTGTTTTATGTGTTTCTTTGTCTTAATTATATGTTTAATTATTTCTATTTGTTATGTGGAATTAAAAGTGATAAATTGGTTAACATTTGAAATATTTAATAATCTGTTAAAGTTAAATTGCATTATTTTATGTGGTTCTTTATCTAAATTATATTTTCAATTATTTCTATTTGTAATGTGAAATTAAAAGTGATAAATTGCTTAACATTTGGTATATTAAATAATCTAATTTCTCAAATTGAATTTCAAATGTCTCTTTAACATTTATGATTGTTAACTGTCAACTGAAGATTTTATATTTTAATTTCATTGTATGTTTCTTTAATTATGCTCCATTGAAATATTTTTCATTTAATCATATTTAAATTTGATTGCCATCTTATATCATTGCTCAACTAAAATATCTTCAATTTTCGATTTTATACTTACAGAAAAGGCGGTCTATTGTTGAACAATGTGCTTGGTATTTCGGGCGCTTGTTTGATGGGTTTTACCAAAGTTAGTCATTCCTATGAAATGTTATTCCTTGGCCGATTTATAATTGGTGTTAATTGCGGTACAGTAAACTCTCTTTAAAACGATAAATTGCATATTTAATGTACTATAATACTTTACAAAACAGGTCTCAATACATCGTTGGTGCCAATGTACATCTCTGAAATAGCGCCACTGAATCTACGCGGTGGCTTAGGTACTGTTAATCAATTGGCTGTGACTGTAGGTTTACTATTATCCCAGGTGCTGGGCATTGAACAAATCTTAGGCACTAATGAGGGCTGGCCCATACTCCTGGGTCTGGCCATCTGTCCAGCAATATTGCAATTAATATTACTGCCAGTTTGTCCCGAATCACCCAGATATTTGCTCATCACCAAACAATGGGAAGAGGAGGCGCGTAAAGGTAAAGTTTGTAATTTCTAAAATGCGGTATTATTTTAGTACTATGTGTGAAATGTATTATTATTGAAATAGTAGTTACAAATCGTGGTATTTTAATACTTTGTGGTATTAATTTAATACTAATTGTATAGCGTGGTATGATTCTAATACTAATTATTTAATACGGTATTATTTAATACTATTCCTAAAACGAGGTATCATTCTAATATTATTTATTAAATCTTGAAATACTATTTTCAAAAAGTGATATTTTAATCTTATTTAAAAAATGTGATATTATTTGAATACTATTTACACAACGTGGTATTTTTCTAGCACTATTTAAAAAACATTATTAGTATTATTAATAAATGTGGTATTATTTTGATACTTTTTAAAAATATGGTATTATTTTAATACTATTTATAACATATGGTATTACTTAAATACTATTTACAAAACGTGGTATTTATATACAATTTACAAAATGTGGTAATATTTAAAAACCATTTATAAAATCTGATATTATTTAAGTATTATTTCAATACTATTTAAAAATATGGTATTATTTTAATACTATTTATAAAATACGGTATTTTAAATACTATTTTTACTTTGCAGCACTGCGTCGCCTGCGCGCCTCCGGCTCGGTGGATGAGGACATTGAGGAAATGCGCGCCGAGGAGCGTGCTCAGCAGTCCGAGAGCCATATATCGACCATGGAGCTCATCTGTTCGCCCACGTTGCGTCCGCCATTGATCATTGGCATTGTGATGCAGCTGAGTCAACAGTTTAGCGGTATCAACGCCGTCTTCTACTACTCCACATCGCTCTTCATGAGCTCCGGACTGACTGAGGAGAGCGCCAAGTTTGCCACGATAGGCATTGGCGCAATTATGGTAGACTAATCGATGAAGCTTTTAGATATATTCAATTCTTATTTAATGCATTTCATATTCTGTTGACAGGTTGTAATGACTTTGGTCTCCATACCGCTGATGGATCGCACAGGTCGTCGAACCCTGCATCTTTATGGATTGGGCGGCATGTTCATCTTCTCCATCTTCATAACGATTTCGTTCCTGATCAAGGCAAGTACAGGGGTTGCCAGTATTGTGATTAGCTTTTCGATAGATATTCTCCAATATCTCAAGAAGCGTCTGCCTGCATTTTTGAGTTCTCAATATTATTTTGTATGGCCTTTGCATACGATTTTTCGGGCCAATTGCATTTGATTTTGGTAATCATTTTTAGACGCTGACTAAAATACATTTATCTATAGAATATTTTTTGCAACTAATGCTAAGCCGTATCTCTAATGTATGCGTGTGTTTATAAATATTTAAATATTGACATACATATTTTATGCATGAAGTTGTGTAGACCCCCAAATGAGCTTTTCCCCTCTCTCTCTCAATGTGAAACCGAAAAAAATGAAGAAAAACTGTAACATGGCATGACAGTTGTCCCGCGCGTATTTCTATAAATTATTGATGTGAGATATGTATATTTGAATTTATAACAAGTTGAATTTATAGCTGAGCCTGTGCCAGCAATCAATTTACTCATGCCCCTCTTTACTCTCCGCTATCGCATCGTGTGTCGTATTGCATTTATGTGTGTTTAAATTAGTACTACTTTGTTATTTATAGGCCAGCGCTAAGCTACTGAATTTATTAATTTTTTACATATATTTTTTTTTAAATATGTTTAAAGCGCTGCACATAAAATAATATCAATGCATGCACTGCACTTGGCAGAGGCTTTTAAAGCTCGTTTAAGTTTACGTAGTTTAAGTGCTTAAATTATTCTAGTCTATTTTTACATACTATGATATTTTTAATACAATTTTATAGTAGCTTGTTGCCCGTTTCTTGCACTCTACTCAGCTTTTGAAACTCTAGTTGCTTTTCTTTGTGTTGTGCTTAGGTTAAGTGATTGCATAAATGAGCTGCAAATGTGTTTTATTTGACCAACATTTCAAGCTGTCTTTGCCAAAACTGAAAACAAAGACTTCGCTTTAAATGGACCGAGTTTAAGCCGCAGCTCATTTGTGTAATTTTCCCAACCCCCACTTAAAAGCTATTCTCGACTTGGCAGGCTTTTGCCCCCACACACACACAAACACAAGAACACACACCAATCTTTTAACGAATTTGCAAAAAAAAACTTTATTTCAAATTCCCCTTTTTCATTTTATTTTCATAAACGTAATTGGGCTACTTAATGTTAAATCTAAATTTAAAGTATAACGACACAGTTCCAAATGCAAATACAATTCACACGAATTTGCAAAAAAAAAAAGTTTTCCGGGCACCAAATGCAAACAGTTCTCACACACAGCTAAGAGCAAAGAGCAAAAAACACGAGCCAGTGTTGGAAACTGTACAAAAGCTGTTGCTAAATTTGAAACTAGAGCAGAACACGCGCTGAAATAAGCTTTGGAAGCCACTTCCACAACACAAAACTAAAACTAAAACTCACAAGAACACAATGTGAAAACTGTGTCAACACGCCGCTTTGTTTATTCAGATTAATCCATTAATTAGACTTTAAATTAATCTTAATTTCTATTATTTTATTTAACTAAGATATACTACTAGTATTTTCTGCTACTATTTTAAGCATTCTCCAAACAATGAAAAGGTTACAGCAAAAGATCAAAAAACTCAAGTGACAGTTTGTTTTGTGCAAAGTGCAGCGACGAGAGCAAAAATGGTAACCGATTCAACTCTTTGAGAACCAAGATCAAGCTAACTTTTAACTTAAAACTATGTCTATGCTGGAGATATAAGCTCAAGACTCATGCATAAAAGTGATCAGTTGAGGGTTTAACTTACTTTTACTTTCGATTTATACCTTTAATTATTATACTATGCGATGACAGCTCCTTGATTTGTTTTGGTTTACAATCGACGAACAGTTCGTTAAACGAAAATCCAAAAGAAAAACGTAAAAAGAAAAGCCTACAAATCATCGAGAATGCGAGTACTATGCATTTTGTATAGGAGTTTTTTGGTTATGTGCAGGAAATGATCGACTGGATGTCATATCTCTCGGTGGTGGCCACCCTCGGCTTCGTCGTCTTCTTCGCCGTGGGACCCGGATCCATTCCTTGGATGATCACCGCGGAGCTCTTCTCGCAGGGACCGCGGCCCAGTGCCATGGCCATTGCAGTGTTGGTCAATTGGATGGCCAACTTTGTGGTCGGCATTGGTTTCCCCAGCATGAAGGTTAATCTTGATTGAATATCTTTAATTACTTGTTATTATATTAATATATTTTCTTACAGACCGCATTGGAGAACTACACTTTCTTGCCATTTAGCGTATTCTTAGCCATATTTTGGATATTCACCTACAAGAAGGTTCCTGAGACCAAAAACAAAACCTTTGAAGAGATCTTGGCTCTCTTCCGTCACAACAACGGCAGGTATGTTTCTTAGATCCCATTCGTATGCGCTCTAGGCTCTATGCACACAGCTCATTTGCAAATCTGATAACTAGTTCTCAACTCATCCCATTCCCAAAACCAGAACCAGAACCAGAAAAAAACACTCCTCAGAGCAGCTCATACTCTTCTTCTTATAAAGTATAACTAACGTAAACATGAAACTCGAAACGAACCCAAACAAAACCAAGAAAAAAAAAACTGTCACTTTCTTTCTTAATTACTCTTAATATGTAACTTGGAAGTTTATTATGCGGTGTGCATCGTATTGTAACATACATATATCTATTATTTTTGAATCGTAAACGTTATGCGAGTCAAAAGTCTATTCATTTTGTCAAATTACCTCTCTTATTTATTTTGTTGCACATTGTGTTTTATCGACCGATTTGAAAATAATACAAAAACATGTCCATTCTATCTTTGCCCGAAACTAAAGGACATTTCGAGATAGTAGACTGTACGGGTAAGTTGCATGAACTAAGAGAAACTGAAAACAAAATAAACAACCAAAAACAAAAACCAAAACCAAAAACCAACCAGTAAACAATTCATATAAAAAACTATCAAGATTAAAACTTAAATAAACTTCAATCTGAAGCGTTTCGCTCTATTTAAACGTAGCTCGTTTTTTGCCGTATTATTAGTTCACTCTAAAGCAACTTTATTGTACATTTTAATCAATATAAAAAAAAAAAAAAAAACTAAAAAAAAATATATAAACAAAATGGAATTCGATGAAAACTTGCGCTCAAAGTTTCATACTTTTTCTGGCATGTCTGCTTAACTTTGCCTGTACTACTCGTTACTTTGTTACAATTACAATTACGATTACGATTACAAATTATAAAATCAATAAACAGCTGGCTACAGTTGTGATAACTACTATTTAATTACTACCAGTTCATATTTAGCAATTTAAATATCAATTATTCAACTATTTAATATGAATTTAAATACTGTACTCTTCTACTTATTTAAATGTCATATTTCATTATCAAATGTTTTGTAACTTTCTCTTTGTCTATCTCTCTCTCATATCACCTCTGTTATAAAAAAAAAAACCAAAAATGAATCCAATTTCAATTTCTTACTCATGCAGCGCCCTTACATTTCAACAATCCCGTCTTTCTTCTCTCTCGCTCTCTCTCTCTCTGCTCATTGTTCATTCCAAATAAATTGGTTAGTTTAAAGCACCAAAAATGTTCAGTGTTAAGCCAAACTCACAATGCACAACAACAACTACTATCACAACAGACTAACACACACACACAAATACATATACAAAACACACACTGATTATGTTGCTTGTCCATTTAGTGGGGACAGTGACAGTGGCATCGACAACAACACCACCACCACCAACACCTCCTCCACCAACGACAACGGTAACGGTAACGGCAAAAACAGCACCTCCACAGAGGACATTGAGATATCGCAATGTGATTCGAATGCAACTCGACCCAAAAAGCAGTAAAGTGCAATGCATTTGAGTGGCACCTGCTGATGCTGATGCTGATGCCGTTGCTGATGCTGATGCTGATGCTATTGCAACTGCCATGGCAGTTGGCCAGTTTAATTGCCAATTCAATGTGCGTGTGCGTGTGTGCACAAGGAGACAGTTGCAATCTCTTCTCAGTCGGAAATCTCTTTCTGCTGCAATTTCATGAAACTTTTCGGATTGAAATTGATGGGGAAAAAGTATTTGTTGCCTGCACTTGCGATTCAATATTATTATTTACTTTTAATTTATTGTCAACTTAATTGTATTTGTAAGTTATAATTCACATTGTTGTTTCATCTGTCAATAATAAAGTTATGTTTTCCCTCACATTCACTTTCACTTTCAGTTTCAATTTTATTTATTACTTTCTTTTGTTTTAGCCGCGCTTAATAACTTCCAAGCCAGTTAAACTTAAGCTCTTAGCTCTTTCAGCTCAGGTAAACACTCAACTTAAACACACACACACCTACACACACACACACACACACACAACACACAACGTTTAACCCCCCTTTTGAATGCCCTCAACGTCCGCCCCTCGTGTGCGCGTATTTGTGTTCAGTCAAGTCTCGAAATTGCTGTCATTAGTTTGCAAAAATTAAATTTAAAATACGTTTACACTTAAAACATAATCGTAGAGTGTGCGAATTTCAGGAGTATGCTAAACTGCACAAATAGCTTGGAGCCACAAAGTATGAATTCTGGCATCGAGCATGCCGCATTGATGGTATCTGAGGAGAAGACCCAACATGACTCACGTAAGAATCAATAATACACGCAAATAAAAAAAACCAAAAACAAAACAAAAATCCAATACAAAAACCATAAAAAATAATATTAGCAACTAACTGCAAACAAAATCCCAACTTATGCTCTTAATTTTACGAAACTATTATTTGTTGTGCAAATTGCTCGTTCAGTCGAATATAAAACACACCACACACACACACACCCCACAATACAATACAACCAAAAAAAAACAAATACGAATACAGTATTTACCTATCCTACATATAATAATACTAACAATAACAATCACACGCATTTAACAAAATGCAGAACACAAAATGACCTCTAGGTAAACAGAGCAGACGTTTAGCTTGACCAGCAACTACATCTAAACGAACTTAAATATACTTGTACAACTTGCAAACACACACACATACACTCACACTCACACACACACACATGTATATAACAGTTCTACTGCAGTTATTGTACACATGTTCAACATGTCGCATTATTAATTTTTTGCGTCCCCTTTGTGTATGCATTGCGTATACGATATGTTATACTCCAACACACACTCACACTCAGACATGGTGAAATTATCAAAAATAATACACAAAATTACGCATAATCATATACTTTTTATGAGTAATTAGCAAACATTTCTCTATTTATGTTTGTTTTTAATTTGCCAAACAATATTTTTACTAACATCCAAACCATGTCAAGCCATTTATTTATCTGTACTCCATATCTGTATGTACTCCATATGGAATTGTTGCATGTCTGTAAATATATACCATAGAACATTATTTGTCTCATAGTAATTTATAGTTTAATTGTTATAAATATTTGTCTACAGAATTTAGTTCAATTAAAGCTGGCTAGAAATGAAATGCAATTGTTTATTTAGTAACGAAAACGAAATTCCGAATTCGATTTCCGAATGCAAATTCACTTGACTAAATGTTTTTTTGGGTGACCAAACAGTTTACAATTGAAATTGTAATTTAATTAAACAATTGCAATTGCTATATTAAGTGTCTATTTATTTGCCGCTTGTTATTCGTAAATCGTAAAAATTTAATGTTTAACTACTAATATTATTCGTATAACTTTGTATATTTGTATATTTTGGAAGACTATATAAATTAAATGATATTCATATTCTTTATTTTCATTTGAACAATTCGAATTGTATTGAATTTTGAATGTGCATTAATCGAAACCACAAACCAAAAAAAACAAAACTATAAATCAACAATTCAATTACATTGGTCAATAACCATATTGGGAACCACTCAAATCATCAAATGGATCTATACACTACAACAACAACAACAACAACTACAACATCATCAATAACAACAACAACTACCACACAAATAATAATAACCATATCTGCTGTATGTAACCAATTGAGAATTGTATCTGACATATTGGCGACAATCTGAAAAATGCATGAACATGAAAAATTTGGAAACAAAAAATTGCTTGCTTATATGATACTAAAGTGTTTGGTACGACTTCGTTCTCGTTGACGGTTGAAGGCATGGGTCCATATCCGTTAAGCGATAGCACCAATCTCTTGGGTCCAACGTCAACAAGTTATATGAGCGGCGGAGTCGGCGTGGCCGGCTCCTCCTCGGCTTGCTACACAAACTACGGTACAAATATACAAACGCCAGTTCCTAATCGCAAATGCTACTACAATGAGTCTGACTATGGCCGAGATGATAACTTTCGCCGGCACTCGGCGCACGGAAGAATGTCATGTAGGTGAACAAAACAAAACTAAAACTACAACAATAAGTCGTATTCGTTAAACGTAAACGTAAACGTATTCGTATCTGTCTGTATTCGTACTTGATACCACTTCTACTAAGACTAAGAGCCACTAAAAACCACATATTCACAGCCCTCCACGCCATAAACCACGCAAGTGTGGGGCGTCCACAAGCCAATGCCACAAAAGCATTTACATGAAAATGCCGCGCGTGCCGCTTGGAAAAATACCGTTAACACAATTGCACCACGCTCGTCAATAAACTAAATACTCGTAACTAAGTCACACACTCTCTCTCTATATGCTAGTCTAAGCCCTGTCAAATACAATAATAAAACTACAATGCAATAAAATAACGAACTGCAGACGGTTCACTTAAATGTTGACAATTGTAGCTCTTTTCAACAACTGCTTTCAATAAGTATATTTTATGGTTTATATGTTTCTTTATTTATCTGTTCGTTTGTTTGTTTTCTTTTATAGTACGCAAGTGAACGCGAACTTGGGACCAACTTGAGTAACCAAAAAGAATCAATGAATTGGCTAAGTAAACAAGATCTGAAAATCAACTCATTCAAATCGACACTTCAAATATACACTACACACAACGAGTGCCAATAATGTGCCTAAAAGTACACGAATCAAACTAAAGTCATCGGGTTTAACATTGACATCAATATTTCCATTCAAAAATATCATTTCACACCGCAAACTTTCTTAGCAATTTTGTTGAAATTTCATTGCATACTTTCAGGTACCGCTTTAAATTGCGAGCGGAACTCTGAATAATTTTCTGTTGCATACTTTTTTGGATGCTGGCAAAATTGCTAAGAAAGTGCATTTTGAAACGCTTTATCGAATCATTTGTCATTCTTCATATAATTTACATAAAACTAATTCATTTGCTTCAGTTCTTATAGGCTGCATGACTTTCGCTAGAATATAACGAATGTAGCAACTATGCGCATGCGTATTCTTGGCATGCATTTATTGCATGCACTGTTTTAACCACTTAATGAACAAAACTAAATCCAGCCAAGAAAACTAACTAACTTTAAATCAAAATGAAAATCCACAAAAACTCACACCCACGCAAAAAACGCTTAATTTGATGGCTCTATTAATTGGTATATATTATTTTCGATTTTTTTTGTGTTTTTGGCGCAATTTTTGATACGCTTCTTGTAGCTGCATCCGAGCGATTTTTAGACGGCGGCCGAAGTACACACCAGGGCCGGAGCGCTGCCTCTGTGCCCCATCACCTTCGTCAGCAAGCACCTGTTTGCCAGAACAGCGGGCCTTGACTGAGGAACGCCTCACCTCCTGAAACTGCCAGTGTACATTCAACGAGTCGCGCTGAGGAGCAACAACAGCAGCAACAGCAACAACAGCAACCGCAACATGAACAGCAGTGCTCGTCCTCCTCTCAGCATCAGCATCAACCCTGTTACACCACACACGAATACGTACATTGTAGCTATGAGAAGGAAATCGTATGTGATCAGGCACCGCTGCCATCGCACACACAACAACACAAGCATGAGCAGTCCCAGGAGGCGGTAGCCATCATTTCCCACTGCCATCAGACGCAACAACAGCAGCAGCAGCCGCAGCAGTCGTCGCAGTCGCAACGCAAGCACAGCCACAGTCACAGTCCGCACCACAGTCGCCACACTTCACCGCACAGTCATCACTCGCATCTGGGTCAGGGTCAGAGTCAGAGTCAATCACAATCACAATCGCAATCCCAATCTCAGTCGCACTCTCATCATCATCACTATCGCCGTCGACGTCGGCAGCACAGCGTCGCTGCTGTCGGTGGCAGCGGCAGCTTGCCAGGCGCCCACACCCAACACTCCCACTCAGGAGGCGGTGGCCACCACAGCGCACGTCACGTGTGCAGCAGTCGACGTCATCGCTCGGTCACCGATGTGTCCTGCAACTCGATCAACGCCTGTCAGGATGCAGCGTGCGCCGATCGCGAGGTCCAGGAGATAATGGTGCGCAAGTCCTGCTGCAGTGCCTCACGCACTGAGCTGGCCCAATACTTTGCCGAGGATCTCTATGGCGCATCCTCACGTCGTCCCAGCTCGTGTTGCACCAGTTCCGATTATTGCTATCAAACGGACTCCACTAGTCTGTACGGTTCACGCTCCTCGCTCAGTCGCAACAACTCCATCAAGTCCGCCTCGGCTGCCATGCGCAAGCAGCAGCGTCTCCAAGCTCGCCAACCCAGCTACACTTCCATCTCGTTGCGTGGCCTCAACGCCAGTCGACCCAACAGTCAGCTGGGCTCGTTGACTTCCATCTTCGATCGTGCCAAGCAGATTGCCGACGACAGCAAGTACCCGGAACAGCAGGATGCGGCTCGTCAATCGGCTATGACACCTTCGCGTGGCTCCACGCTGGAGCGGCACAGCTCCAAGGGAGCGCTAAGCAACGAGCTGCCCGAGTACGCCTGCTCACCGTCGCCGATTCGCTGGAGTTTCCTCGCCGACGGAAAGTCCCCGACGGAGTTCGAGCTGGAGGGCGCTGTGGGAGGCAACACGGAGACAGCACAGGCAAGCTCGGCTGCTGTCGAGGATAAGTTGGATGCGTGGCATGTGCCCGAGCCGGAGGTGAAGCCCTGCCGCAAGCGCACGAGCAGCTGGAAGAGCTCCCTATACGATGAGGGACCAAGCACATCGGCAGCGGCTGCTGCACGCAAGCGACGTGGCAGCAACTATCACTGCGAGTTCGAGGAGTCGACGACGGTGCTGTTTCATCAGGATCAGGAGGGGGAGACGTACAACAATTGCTGCAACAACTACATACAGTGCAACACGTATCTGGATCAAGATCTGCAGATAACCAGCGAGGATATTCATCAGTATTTGTCGAAGGGAAATCCGACGGTGGGCGATGTGCTCAACAATTCCAAGAACTATCCGTTTCAGCCAAGCAATGCACTCGAATTCCAGTACAAGAACAACTTTCAGCAGGGCAACAACAATGCCAACAACAACACAAACACCACCAACACCGCCTCGAGCGATGCGGGGGAATGCTTTCAACGCTACGAGCGCAGTTATCACACCAGCGCCTCCAGCAAGGAGACGAATTTGAATCAAAATGCCAGTGGCCAGGCGGCAGCAACAGAGCCGATGTCTCCCAGCAATATTAACCTGTCGAGCAGCAGCAACAACATCAATATCGTGTTCAGCAGCAGCAGCCAGGAGCGCAATGCCAACGAGGTGAAGTTCATCAACAATCGAAGCGGAGGCGCGGACAGAGAGCGAGAGCGAGGTGTTGGCGAGGTGACGGACTCATCGACGATGGTCAGCTCGGAGGCGCATCATGCCGGATACTTGCCTTACACGTATCCCAGCTATGATTATACCAACATGTCGGGGAACTCGCACTTTGAGAAGCCGCTGGGCATCGATGAGTTGCCCAAGGAATTCGCTGGCGCTCATTTGGATGGCGGAGGTTCGACGACCAGCGAGCACTCGTCGTCGCTGCACTTTGATTCCTTCGATGCGGCATCGGAGCACAATCTGTTGTCGCAACCGATGTCCCCTGGTTCGCCTGGCTCCGTTTCGGTCTCGGTGAATCCTGCTGGCGATGGTTATATGCATCTGCATCACTCGCATCTCGAGCATCCTCATCAGCAGCATCAGCAGCAGTATTATCATAGCTATTCACAGCACGCTCATCATGCCCATCACAGCACCAACACAACTTGCACCAACAGCACGTGCACCTATGCTTATGGCCCCCACACGCCCCACGACCTGGCCGAGGAGCAATTCCGGCTGGGTAATGCTTTGAAGAAGGTGCGCAAGCGTGCACGCAAATACACCGATTTTCTGCGCAAGAAGTGAAGAGCGGGACACGTGAGACCTCCTTGCTGATAACCTCCTCCTTCCACCCCCTTCGTCCCTCTAGATTCGCCATACTTTGGTCGCAAGTATGTCGTCGTCTCGAAGTCGCAGCCGCGTCGCTCGCAAAGCCTGGACGAGGATTAGCTGTGGATAATTGTGGATTGTGGATGGAACAACAACAACAACAACACAAGAAAGATCAACATCAGCATTTTTATCGCACACTTTTCGAAAAGCAATAACTAAACATTTTTCATCAAAAACCAAAAAATCACTTCGAACGAAATTAATTAATTTAAATTTATACACTGCCAAAAAGACGAAGACGAAGTTTAGATGTTTGAAATTTATTAATATTTATTTGTGGTAGGCCAAATTGTTAAGTGCGATGGACACACATAAGAACACACTCACACATACTGATTCACATGCGGCAGCCAGCTACAAAAATACAAGAAACAACAAGATGAACAAGACGATGAACAACAACAACAACAACCACAACAACGACTATTTTAAAAGAATTACTAAGCTAACAGTGCGTATACATGATAAGTATGAACATTTGTATATTCAACTTAATGATTAAGTACAGGTTTTGAATTTGCATATTTAAATTACGAATACGAATACGAAAATGAAAAAGAAAAGAAAAGAAAAAGGCAAATGCAAATAATAATGCACAACTACCCAAGAAAACATAACATAGTTATTAAAATTAAACAATAAATTTAAATAGAAGTATTTGTAAGAGATCGCCGAGAGAGAGATCGAAGCAGCGCTACAAGATTTAGAGTTTCAGCAACTGCAGCATAGACAACAACCAGAAAACAGAAAATATTAACAGTTAATTGATAAATTAAACCAAATAAAAAGTAAACCAATTGCAAAAGAACATTTAAGAGCAACAACAACAAGAAGAAGAAGAAGAACAACAACAACTGTAGCTGACACATAAAATGCAAAAGTTATTGAGCATTCCACTTAATCAGTAAGTAAGCTAAACTAAGCTACAAATTTAATAATATTATAGGTATATAGGAAGGTGATTTTTTGTTAGTTATATTTACTGTTTTATATGCGCATTTTTATGGTTGAAGTTGAACAAGTTTCTTCAGGGACTGCTTGCAATTTATGTATAAGCAATAAGCCGTTTTGCTCAAAAAGATAATCTCTTTTGTGTTTTGTGTTCTTTGATTCCCAATTTCCAATTTCATTTAATCTCGTTTCGAAATTCGAATACTTTCATCGCTTTCCGTTTCCGTTTCATGGTAAACTGTCTTTCTTTCTCGAGATGTGGTGCGGATCACATTTCAAAGCTAATAATCATTTGAATTGCATTGATCCCAACAACTGTCTTCCAATTGTATTTTATAGTACATCTCTAGTTTCAATTCCTTTGAAGAAAAACCACAAAAGAACAAAACGAAAACGAAAAATTAAATCACACAAAAACACTTAAATAGGTAATTTTTAATTTCGATAAATTAATGAATGAATTAAATCAAACGTACCTTGCGTGACAAAAACAAAAAACAAAAAAAGAAAACATTGAATAAATATTAGTAAGGCAAAAAATGAGACGAACAACTGTAAATAATTGCTGTTAATTAAAGATTAAATTAATTTACGAAATAAATTACATTTAATGAAACTTAATATAATTTGTAGTTATTAGCTGAAAAATCATTAAAATAGTAAAACGGAATAATAAATATAAATGCACTGCCAAAAAAAGGTTTTATGTAAAACAACAACAACAACAACAACAAAATAGATTGAACAAACCGACGATGAAGAATCTAAGAAAAGCAAAAAAAAAACTAAAAAATAAAAAACAAAAGCGAATTCAAAAAGAAAAAAACAACAACATAAAAACTTTAAACAAAATACTGCTGTAAATATAAGAATGAATACATATAGAAAATCATAGACATTTTTTAATGGCACATTAATTAACGAGGAGCATGCAATTTGCAGATTTTTTACATTATTTTAATGAAATAAGTAACAACAATAATGAGTTAAATACAAATTCTTAAAAACAAAAAACCAAAAATATATTTAAAAAAAAGAAAAACAAAAAGAAGCCACGCGGCAGCGATTTTGTAACAAAATCAAAAGATAAAATGTTAACATTGCATAAAGTTTAAAATAATAAAATAATTGAATTGAATTGACGAACGAAAAAACAATAGAAGCGCAAAATGGACTACGAAAACGATGTTAACTGGTTGTGAGTTTGATCTGATACGACACCTGAGATACTTTTGCAGATCTGAGATGCGAAAGTATCTGAGATGCATATCATTTGAGCCGAACTAGTCTAATGTTGTGTGCATTATTCTAAATGTAAATAATGAGGAAATCAACTAAGTTAATTAACGCCCATTAACAAGTTAATATACACACACAAACCAAACACACACAAGCAAAGAAAGAAAGAATTAACTATGCAATTTAACGAGAATCGTTCATAAAACAACAATAAAAGCTAATGAAATACAATTTTAATGTTCACAGAATACAACAAAATAATACACATTAAACTAATAAACAACAAAAAAACAAAAAACCAAAACGATTTACGATAATCATACACACAGTTGAATGCAATGAAAAACAAAAAACTAACAGCAACAATTAGACAAAAGCGAAAGAAAACAAAAAAGGAAATGTGAGAACCGTTTGAATTATATAGCAGAATTAATACAATTACAATCGATCCATAGACGAAGTTAGTAAAATGCAAACGATTTTCCCCTTTTTCAAAGCGGTTTGATTTTTACAATTTTTTTTAAGTAATTTGTTATATGATTTAACAAATTCCAAAACAAAAGGCACACAAAGTAAAACAACAAGAACAACAAACAACAAACAACCAATTAACAAAAATTTGTTCTAGCATTTGTCATAACAATATATAGTTGTGTACATAACTAGTTAAAATTATGCATAAAAGAGCAGTTATCTTAAGTATATAAATACATATAAAGGTGAATTACACACACACACACATACACACACACTAACACTGACACAACAACAAGAACACACACACAATGTATTAGTGCGAATATGAGTTTGCGTTAGTTAAAGACGGATAACAAAAAAAATGGCAATGAAAATAATAATTAATAATGATATACAACAATAAACTTGGACTTAGGTATATAATTATGAATTTAAATTATTTTTAGCAAAAGATAAAAAAACCCAAAAAACAAAAAGAAAATACATAAATGACGACAACTCTAAAAACCACTTGAAAAAGCAAATATAAAAAAGAGAAGAAAAACTTATTGAAATTAAATTGATGAATTAAGTAAAATAATTGCTCAATTTAGCAAAGAGTATAAATAAAGAATTATACGTTAAGTAATAATTTCAAAAAATCACAGTCTTATTCTTTAAAAGGGGAAAGGGAATGAAATTAATCTTAAATTGCATATGGCATGCTTTTAAAATGTGCTTAAACTACAAATTTCTAGAGACAAAATCGCTGAAAACTATGCTAATTGTTTTTAAAAAGGGATGGATTGGGATTGGACCTAAAATGCATATGACATGCTTAACTGAAATAAGAAATCTACAGTCGAGTGTGCTTAACTATGAGATACCCGCACCCTTCTCCCATAAAACCATATTCTGACAAGTAAGAAAGCTACAGTCGAGTGTACTCGACTGTGAGATACACGCTACCCATTTTGATTAAAAGTATTATATTTTGTGGTATCATTTTTAAAATATACCGAATATACTAAAAAATACTAAAAATATGCCAAATGGTATATTGGGTATATCGATATAGTACCGCATTCAAAATACACAATAGACGGCACAATATACCAGATTGTCGGTCAAAGCAACTAAGACCCCCAGTAAATAGGCGTTTTTGCCATACAAAAGTATTTCTTTAATAACTTCCACAATTTATCTGATCGCAACCAAATTTTCAGGAATCATAACTACTATAGTAATTATTGTATATACCAAAATTCGCAACTCTAGCTTTAAAATAAGGCTTGTTATTCGATTTTTTTGATTTGCGGGGGCGGAAGTGGGCGTGGCAAAAATTTGAAACAAACTTGATCTGCGTGCAAGCATAATAAATGCTGTCAAAAAAAATTATAGCTCTATCTCTTATAGTCTCTGAGATCCAGTGTTTCATACGGACGGACGGACAGACGGACATGACTAGATCGTCTCCTGTCGGCACAAAGTTATAATACCCTTCTACCCTATGGGTAGCGGGTATAAAAACATACTAAAAATATACCCCAAATATAGGACAAAGGATATATTTGGTATATTGATATGGTACTACATTCTATTAAATATTAAATCAAGTACTACAATATACTTAATATACCATAGATTGCAAAATATACCAGATTGTCATCCAAAGCAACTAAGACCCGATTGCAGTAGGCGACTTTGCAGTATTACAAAAGGAGAGACAACCAGGCGGACAGATTTCAGACACAAAATTATAATACCCTTCTTCCCTATGGGTAGCGAGTATAAAAGGATGTTTTCAGTGCTATGCTAATAACATTTAACGCTGAAAACGATGCTAATTTTAAGGACGTTTTCAGTGTGTTGACGGAAACGAGAATTTCCGATAGGTTTATCGATGTGTCGCTGGTGTCATCGCCACTCCCATAGTGTTTGAAGCATAGTTTTCCGACACCAGCTTCCATTTGAGCACTGCGCATGTCCGCGAGATGTCAAAAATGCGCCACTCAACAGTTCCGCCTAGTTCTTCCTGAAGTGTATATACCTGGATGGAGTGGACGAAGCGAAGCGAAGGAAAACTTGATCAACAAAATGAAAATTTAAATAATAAATAGAATGTTGACTGCATTGCGTCGCAAATTTCGCCTTGGAATGCAGCGAACAGTTCTCATTGCCGTGCTGCTGGCGGTTGGCCTCTTCAGCTATGCCTTCCTCAATCTATCCTTTTGCTTCAAACTCATGTCCCACAGAAGTCTCACGCACATGGTGAGTACCAAAAAAAGGAAAATGGCCTCTTCAACTAATAATTGATACAATTTTAAATTTCAGTGTCAAAAATACGAGCATCACGAGTTCAGTGGTTCGCTCTGCGAGGAACTTTGCAGCGCACAGTCCAGCTTTGATAATTTCCAGTGTCCGTTGAATGATATGAAAACTATTTTATTTACGGCCGAAAAGAATGGCGATATGTATGCGGTGAAGGTAGGTCAGTTAGCATTTAGTTTTCCCGTTGTCATGACTACAATTTTCATAATGTAGCTGGCGAAGCATAATGACGATGACTTGAGCTGGACGAACAGCAAAGGAGAGTCGATCTATCCCAAGATCGAAGAGTTCCATGAGATTGTCAAGCTGCACATTATACTCGCCTACAATGTGACTTTAGATGACAATATGGTAAGTTGATTTAACATCTCTGTAATCGAAGGTAATTCATAATGCAACTTGCAGATAAGAGCCTTGGTTAACCAGGAGATAGCTGACAACAATTCACAGCAGATGGTCAGCTTTTGGCGTTTGTTCAAGGACAACAACTATATGATGGGCAAACTGTTCGATGAGGAGTCCGTTTTTCCAGCCGTGCTTGGCTCCTGTGGTCCTTACTATGCCACCGAAGGCCTGGAAATAGTCCAGGCTAATCCTAGCATCATACAATATCTGTGAGTAGAGCGAAAGATGTATAAAAGTTCTTATTTAACTTTGTAAATTTCAATTGCTAGTGCCTCAAATCGTCAGCAGCGTTTGAAGCACGCTCTGAACATCATGGAATACATGTTTCGCTTGGAGGAGATGAAACCGGAGCCGTTGAGAATGTGTAAAATACAAGTGAGCCGCTTCGGCATGACGCCTGATAGACGTCTCAAGTATCAGACTGCAGAGCACGTGTACGTGGAGAGTCAGCTGGACAAACGGATGTCCAATGGCGCCAAGTGCCACAGCAACCAGGAGTGCAACTTCCACTCGTGTCGCGGACTCTGCGATGCGGAGCGACAAACCTGCACACATATCCAGCAGAACAACAACTTTCAGATATTCTGCGAGCACGTTCTCGTTGGAAGTGGCACCTTTCAACCAGGACTCCTGAGTGGCATTCGCATGCCTCGTTCACTTCAGAAGCTGGTCAAGATGTGCGTGCAACCGCCGAAGGAACATCAGGTGCCTGATCGTCGCCAGGCTCCCAATCTGCAGCTGGCTTTGCGACTCTACAATGAGCTGAAGCAGCTGCTTCAGGCAGTCATAACGGCTTCGGGAGCCGATGTTGAAGTGGAGAACGAGGCACCGCGTCTCCGGCAACGAGGAGGAGGAGCTTAACTCGCTGAAGACTCAGATTCAGATACAGATACAGATACATTTCCTGCTGATGGCTTGCTCAACTCAATTGGTAGCATTTTTACAGAAATTAGTTTTAATTAAAAAAGATTTGTAGAATTAACATAAAGAAAAAGGTTTTTTAATACATGATAAAGCGGCTTTTCAATTGTTCTTTTCGTTCGTGTCTTTATTTGACTTTCCATTCAAAAATTGTTCATTGAATTTGCAACAATTTGTGGCATGCCTTTCTGATCTTTTGCAACTTATTTCGAAATTTCATTGAAAATCAATCAATTTTGAGCGTTAAAACTTGAATTAAAATTTTGCTTTGTCTTTGAATGTGCCCAAAGTAAGTGTATTCCAAAAGAGTTACATAAAAGTGTTGATTAGCTTTTATCACATTGACATTTTAAGTTGTTGTTTTCTTTTTATATGTTTATCGTTTTTATTTATATATTTGTTGTTTTTTTGTCGATTTTCTTTTTCTTGTTGTTTGCTTTGTATTTTTGAAAAGTACAGCGTGCACATAACTTATTGTTAGTATATAGTTTAATTAGTTGTTTTCTTTTTTGTTATGTATTAATCTTGTTTTCTGGTTTCACTAATTTCAAATTTTTTTTATTACAATAAGTTAACGTTTTTGTTATGGCTGCGCTGCAAGACTTTTAAGTTCACATACGGCATAACCTATAATTCTTATTATTTCTTTTTTATATTTTGTGTTTTTTTGTTTAATCTTTTTGCATAGGCAACGTTTGTTAATTATATTAGTTTAGTTCGCTAAGGATCTGCAAACAAAGTTGAAATTGTTTAACTGTGGCAGATTTGCAACGAAATTGTTTCGTTCAATTTCGCTTCTCGTGTGTTGATATTAATTTCATTTATTTTATAATATATATATATATTGTTTTTCTTTCTTTCTTTGTTTATTACTATTGTTTAGGCCGCTTAGCATAGGTTAATCAATTTTAGCGCTTCTTTAAAGCCATTTCCAATTGTTTATTACAATAATCAAGACGTTCTTTTGAGTAAATTATAAAAAAGAGTAGAAAAATCTAATAGATATCATTATAATTTCTGTTAGTACACGTATTTCGTATTCGTTTTTGCAAAAAGTGCCCTATGCGCTCAAAAATTATTATATGTTTGTTTCATTCTCGTTAATTTAGTATCATTTCCTTATGTTTTTGTTATCAATTTGTTTTCGATTTTTTTTTTGTTGTTGCTCTTATTTAAAGTACATACATATTGTTTTCAATACAGTTTCTAAAAAAAACATAAATGAAGCGCTAGACTTAAACATAACTCGAAGAAAAAGGAAGCTCGTGCTTCCAAATGGAGGAGAGCGTGGGGGAGAGGTAAATGATTTTAAACATACCGAAAAATAATGAGTTTACTGCCTGTCTAATTGTAAATTTCCAAAATGTCAAAATGTGTTGAGTGTGTGTGTGTGTGTTTAGTGTGACAGTTGGTATTTATGTATGTGTGTGTGTGTGATAATTCCTTGTGTATTCAAGCTTATGCCGTTGTCGGCGATGCTGCCGCCGAGGCAGCGTTGGTCAAAATGGGCGGATGCGTGGCATTCACTACCCGACCGGGCGTATTGGCATTCTCCAGCGTCTTCGAGAGCTGCAGCTGCATCAGATAATGCTGCTGGGTGGGCTTGTGCAGCGCCAGCTGTGACAAGGCATCGTCGATCGTAAACCATTGACGCTTGCGTCCAATGCTGCGCGAATCCTCCCATTCGTCCAGCTCCTGGGTGACATTCATGACAAACACCTCCGTTCGATGCATGTGATCATTATTCTGGAAATCAATTGAATATGTAAGTATTGTAAATTCTATAAATTAAATGCAGAGTAATGTCTTTAAGTGCATTTACAAGTTTTACATAAAGAAACGATGCAAATATCAACATAATTTGTATCACAAAGATCGTATAATATTATTATCTTTGAAGTGTAGTTTAAGATAAGTGCAATGCATTTAAGTTTGACAACTAAAGAGTATCCAAACTGTATTTTGTGATATGTATATATTATTAAATTGTATGTATTGCACTGCATTTAGGTAGAAAGATTTAGGGCTTCTAAGCTTTTGCTGAATTTATCCTTGACGCGCAGTTTAAGATAGGTGCAATGCATTTAAGTTTGACAAGTAAAGAGTATGCAAACTATATCTTGTGACAGATATTGTTAAATGTGTGTGCAATGCATTTAAGATGAAAAGTTGCTGCTAAACTTTTGCTGAATTTATCTTTGACGTGCAGTTTAAGATAGGTGCAGTGCATTTAAGTTTCACAACTAAAGACTGTATCTTGCGACAGATATTATTAAATCTATGTGCAATGCATTTAAGTTTAAAGAGTTATAGCTTCTAAACTGCATTTAAATGCACTTTTTGAATTGATCTTGGTTGTGCAATTAAGTGTATCTGGTATTATCGACATTATTCGGTTTATTGACGCACCTCGAAGACACCCAAACAGCGTCCTAGGCTGCCAACGACGCCCGCTTCCTCAAGCACCTCGCGCACAGCAGTTACTGGAGGTTCCTCCTCCGGCTCGACACCTCCGCCCGGCACTATCCACAGTTCTGGACGGCGCGAAGAAGTCACCAGCAGCACCTGCAAGAAGTTTATGATTAATAATGATATCAAGTATATATAGAAAACATTGCTTACCTCTGCTTCGTTCTCGGCGCGTACACAAATGCAGGCGGCGCGTCTCCTGAAGCCATCCTTATCATAGATGCGCGTTGAGTTGGGCTTCTCCTTGACCATCTAGAAAACATAATCACAAGTGAGTTAGGTAGGAAATTAATAGTTCGTTTATTCCCCAATAACAATATAACCAAAGAAACAAAAATAAAATTGGCGATAACGCTCGGGTTATAATTCTTTTTTGCTTTTGTTGTTTATCATTTCGTTTTGCTGTCGCGTTTAATTTGAATGTGCGCGCACATGAGAATCGTGATTCCGTCTTATCAGACAAACGATTGAGAGGCCGCCGGCAAAAAATGCAGCGCCGGCTTATCAACAACAATATATTATGCATACGTATAAGTATGTGTGTGTTTGCCGGGTACCGTTTGCCTTTTTGTGAATTAGCCGTGTCATGAATGATCGAAACCATTTTCGCAATCAACATCTGTGACTTACCTTTGAGTCTTGTAAGTACGACGGCAATGAACGTTGATAGCCAACTGCTTAGGCACTTTATACAGAGAGACAGCGGCTCTCTCTCTCACACACGCTCTCACACGCTCGCCCTTGCTCGTTCTCTCGCTTAGTTGTCTCTGCTGCTCTCCCGCTTGCTCTCGCACACTCTCCCTGCAACAAGTGTGCGTGTGGCTGTGTGTGCTGTAGTTGTATTGTGTCTTGCGTGTAGTTGTTGTTGTTGTTGTCTTATTGCGCTATGACAGCTGCACTGGGAGCCGGTCGCTTGGTCTCGTGCCGCTTTTGCAGGTGCTTTTTGCTTTTTTCGCTGCTTCTGCTGCTGCTGCTGCGTCACAGCTACAATTTGTATTTGTATTTGTGTGTTGTCGTTGTCGTATGTACGTGTGTGTGTGTAAGTGTTGTTGTTGCTGTTGGTATTTGTTGTTGGTGGTGAAGTAGTAACGAAAAAAGAACTGCGCGTCGGATGGTTGAGAAAATAAAAAAGAAAGAGATGTGGGGAAAGCGAGAACAGAGAGAAAACTTGTTGAAATTAAAACGAGTACAAGAATGAAGAGGAAATAAAGCGCAGACAGGGCAGAATTATTTAACTACTTTGCAGTGGGTGCATGTTGTTTTTGTTTTTGTTTTTTGTTTTTTTTTTTGTTGTTGTTTGTTCCTTTTTTGTGGGTTACTCGTCTGGGTGTATTTGTATTGTGAGTGTTGTAGGTGTGTTAGTTGCGTAGGTGTCTTGCTGCTGCTGTGTCGCAGCAGTTGATGTCTTGTTTGTTTGCTTGTTGTTGTGTGTCGCTTTGCCGGACACAATTTGTTGCAATTGACGCGAGACCGACGCACAGCTGCTGGGCCTTATCTGAGAACGAAACATGCGTTTTCCATTTCGCTCGCTCGCTCCACCGCAACACACAACACACGCCCCGTTATTGCTGCAACACTGCAACTGAGAAACTGCAACACGCCCAAAACACAACACACGCGTCGCACGCCTTAGAAGCCGAAATGATTTGGCGCCGTTAACGCTTTTCAGCTGCGAGTCCACGTTAAAAATGTACAATTTTAACGAATTTCACGAATGTTGCATCGGCGAATGGCTCTGCAAAGAGGACAGCGAAAAGCAGTGTTACCATTGCGCAATAAATGTAAATGCCCGAAATTACTCAAGTTGGCAGCACTCTACGGTGGTTGGCAACGCGCATTGCCATAGTTCGTTGCTGCACGGTGTAATGTGTGGCACTGATGATAGATGGCGCTACTTTAGCGCGAATTTAAATATTTGAAGTAGGCAATTGAGACAATGGTCATAGGTGGCGATAATTAAGATTAAGACTGAGCAGGAAAGTTAAACAAAATAAAAAAGGAATAATTAAGTATTTTATGGTATGCAACAATTATATATTGTATTTACATTTGGTTGATTTACGTAAACACTTATTTTCTTTAAAGTGTAGAACTGGCTGCGTGAAGTTTATAAACGCCAATAGGTGGCGCCACTGCAGTGCACTGTAGCTGCGAGTTTGGCGCGCATTCAAATTTTTGAATGCAACCTTTAAAATATTAAATTAAATTAATAGAGCTACAACACTTTTGTAAGGTGTAACAAGTAAATGCGGTATTGATAAATAATTTGTAATACTAGTCAGCTTTAAGGTCTCCAACTGGCTGAATAAAGTACACAAATGATTTACTGCCAAATACTCGCACGTTACTTGAGCGGCTGCCAACAAAAAAAGTGCGTTCTAAGGGGCTGGGTGGGGGGAGGTCACAGTTTATGGCGCTGGGAAATTTGGTTTGCATTTGTTTCAGTTGCTGCCTCTGCGTTTTGCTTGTAAGCTTTTAATGCAACTACTTAGCGCAGGGATTGCGACTCTTGCCAGTGCAAAAAGTATAGAGCAGGAGGGAAAGGGAGGGGTTACTCTGTGTGGCCTTGGCTCGCCTTAAACATTTACTGCCAGCCTTCCGCCTTCCAGCGCCAGTCGCGACACATTGGCTCTCTCTCTCTCTCTCTCTCTCTCTCACTCTATGTTTCGTCCTTCGTCCTTCTCTTCTGTGATCTTGTGGCGCGTTTTTTGCTGCCGTTTGCAAAGCAAATTGCTTATTTCTTAATGCATTGCCATTTCCTTTTGGCTTTCTTAGACATTTTCCACTGTCTTCCTCGCCTCGTCGCTCCTAAATGAATTATGAGCTTCATTTTTTTCCCTTCTGCATTTCTTTCGGCTGTCGTTCGACGTGACCATGCAGAAGTGTTAAACTGTTTAACACGCGTTTTTCTATTTTCTATTTTGTGCAACTCGCATTTCTTTTGTGGCATTTGATTGGATTTAAATTCACTGTGCAACAACAAAAGCGACCATGAAAGTTATTAACTTTTTCTCATTTTGTGTTGGGGTCATAAATTAACTAGACGGTCGATCGATTGATTTCTGACTATAATGACATTCTTTTTTTCCCAGTTTTACTTTGGCCTCTTACTTGCCACGCTTTGTTGCACTTCAATTCAATGTCATAAATCTGGAATAGGCGTCCCTTTGGCTGGCAAACTTTGTCCATTTGATGCGTCGTCCGGCGACCACAAGGAAATCAACTGCAAAAATTTACAATTTCCCAGGGATACAGAGCAATTGCGACACAAATCAGGGCTGTAAGAGATGATGACAGTATATAGATACTTTTATATTTATAGAAAATAATTCAAATATATTTATTGGTTGTAGTGAATTTACAAATAAACAGACAACAAGACTTATACTGTCGAGTGAGCTTGACTTTTAGATACACCATTTAAATTTAAACCAAAAAAATTCAGTATTATTCTTAAAATTATCAAATTAATATACTAAAAAATAGTACAAATATATTTGGTATTTTGATATACTATTATGTTCAAAATATACAATCCAGTATATAAAGTATAAAACCTTCTTAAAATATACCATAAGGATATATTTGGTAGATTGATATATTATTATATTCAAAATCTACCATACCTACAATTAAAATACCAAAAATATACAAAAATATACCAAAATCTACTTAAGAGTATATAAAATCTAAAACATTCTTAAAATATATCAAATTAATATACAAAAAAATGGCAAATTATACTGAACGATATATTTGGTATATTAATATATCATTATATCGAGTATTACCAATTTAATATACCAAAAATATAATTTTCAACACTTTTTTGGTATATTAATATACTATAATATACATAACTGAAAGGGTAATAAGATATACCGAATATTATATTTGGTATATTCATTAACACATCAAATTAATATACCAAATAGAACTAAAAGAAGAATATATTTAGGATATTGATATACTTATATATTTAAAATATACAATATACAATATACAATTGCATGCTTAGCTACTTGTTTTTTTTTTATATTCAAAATTGCTGCCGTTTACAAAATTCAACTGTGAAATACCCGGTAACGAGATTTTCAGATTTTAAGATAAATATATTGTGACGCCGATTGTTAAAATAAAGTAAATGTTTTACAGTATGATTATTTAAACGAATTATTAAAAATATTAATAATAATTGCTGTTATTAGTATTAATAATTTATATTTCAAAGTTAGAAGTAAGGACGGGTATTCGGCACACGAAAATGCTTTGCGATTTGTGCAAAATATTGGAATGACTTTTGATAACCTTTCCGAGATTAAAAGACGTAGACCCCGCTTTTAAATTTGTAGCAAATTTAGCTTTATTTCAGTTTCGCTTTATTTGTTTGTGGTGACAGTTCTGTTGTTAAATATTAATAGTCAAATATAAATAATAATTGTGTGCGATGCAGTTGCTTCATTTGCTGTTCACTTTGCTAATCTTCATAGAGAGCAGTCAATCTTCTTCGATCCAAGACCCGAATGATATTGACTTGGAGTTTATACATGCAGCTAAAGAGTTGGTTTCATTTGTGCGCTTGGACATTAAGAAATTAAATAGGAGAACTCGACAATTCATTGCAGCGGACGTTCGTCAAAATCAACTTAAAGTGATCCAACATCTCAAGAATGTCAAAGAAAAACTTGATCAGATCGAAGAGCTACACTTAACACTTCACGAAAAAAAGTTGTATTATAATTTTGGGGACGGAAGTTATTTAGAAGGTGCAATAGATTGGATTTCATTCGACTTAGATTTGGACTTTTGCGAGAATTGTTCGGAAGAAACTCTCTTGAGCTTAACTAAAAAACCAGCTCTACTGAAATTTACGTTCTTCATGTATAAAAATGACTTTTATAAGGAACTGCATGGAATTGTTTGTGATTATGATTATATACTAGTGAAGTGCGTCAGAACACAATTAAACAGATGGACGAAAATATATGAACTTCCATTAAATGCCATGTGCAAAGCTCGACAATCGCCTCAGCAATTATTCTACTCCTTCTATAAGGATATTGCTCTAGCCGAACTCAAGGCATATATTCTGATTGAGTATGGATTAATGATTCATCGAGTTACGCGCAATCTTCATTTTTATAAGAGAAGAATGAATTTACTACGCAACTACGATGAACTCACTGAAAGAGCTCTCAAGACTCTTAGCAATGTTGTGGAAAAAGCCGATCGTGTTTTATTTCGATGTGATCCACCTCTTCAAAAAGGAAATATTACCTTAGATGTGGATGAGATTCGTTACTTCAATCTTCGAGAGACTTTATCGGATGTTAAGGTCAACAAAGTGGTGACTGGAGTCAGGTTTGTGAAGAGCAATCGGGTTTTCCATTTGCAAATACAACAAGGACAACTCCTGCCCCGTGGTTTCATCAAAGCCTCAACCGTGGAGTGGAAACCAGTGAGTAACTACGACATCGAAGATTTAAATATTCAGGAAGGAGTCGACTATCACGCATTGAGTAAAAGAAGTCATGCTTTAGATTTGGATGAAGTGATGAAAACTGACGATAAAACATTTATTGTAACCGGCGTGCGATTCCGAGTTGTGAATGGACATCTCAATCTGCAAGTGCATCTCAGTAAGTTCGATTTCCTGAAGGGTGAATTAGCCAAAAGCATTTGGCAGTCGAAAGAAACTGTTCATAACAGACAGCAGATTGTGCTAACCCCGCCTGTTAACAGCTCGCAGCCGCTTTCGAAGGATAACCAATATCTAGAATTCACCCTCGAGGATGACTTACAAGAGACAGTTCCTTTTATTGATGTACAGGAAGTCGCGTCGGATCCTTCGGTGCCTTTAACCGGCATCGGCATCTATTATAGAGCTAGTGGCTTCGTGGCTCCCAAAATTATTAGTTACGACCTTCTTCCTTATCTTTCGGTCATTACTAATTGAATACTTTTGTGTCAATAACTATTTCGAAAAAGAAAATAACTTGAATGAAATATTAAAATATGCTGCTTCTTTTGGGTGTTGAGTTAAATTATAAATAAAGTAAATGAATATTTATTCATAGTTGTATTTATTTATTTATTATATGTTATTTATTTTGTTATTTTTATTTTTGTTTTATCATCCTTACCTTTGACAGTAAGAATTTTACTTAGCAAAAACTAATAAAAAAAAACATATCGGCAAAAATCATATAGCAAACGTCTAGAAGCGCGAATTTTGATATAACATATGTAGATAATGATACTTACATATAGTACCTACTATTCCTGTGAATTTGATTGCTATCGGATAAAAATTGTAAAAGTTTTTTAAGAAATACTTTTGTGTGGCTGCAATCGGCTCTCTTAGCTGCTTTGGCTGATAAACAGGCATATTTCGAATGTAAATAGTACTTCAACGATATACAAAATATAACCTACTTTATATTTTAGTATTTTTGTGGTATAATATTCGATATATTTTATGAAGAATACCGAACTATTTTTCATTTATTGAAAATGTATAGCGAGTATTTTACAGTGCCACACACTCGACTGTAGTTTTCTTACTTGTTTTCGATTTGCCACCTCCTCCAGCTTCTCTACAGTAACTATTTTACTTAATACAAATAAATAAAAACACAGATGCAATGACAACTTAAGACGTTTGTAATTAGTCATTCTAAAACTATCAAAAATCAGGGAAAATTGTTTTTGGTATCTCGCACAATGTTTGTTCATTTAGAAAAGCTCTGTATAGTTCATCTCATTCATTGATTCAAAAGAAAAACTAATAAATTGAGTAATGACCTGCATAATTCAGTTTCATATAAAGATTACCATTTTTTTTGATTAACTATTCAATCCTGTTTACGTGGGGGCGCTGAAAATATCCAAGTTCATCCTTTTCCGAAATAAAAACACTCGCGGTTTTTTTCACTATATATATTTGGTTTATTGCAAACTTTTCGGGTTGTTGGACGCACAGAGTTGGGGGGTAATTATACCGATGTAAGAGAGGCGAAAATTAGAACTAACAATAGAGAAAATGCCGACGGCATTTCGTCGATCTATTGTGCTGAGCCGCGCTCAGCGGTGATGAGTTGTGGGAGAGAGAAGCTGAGAGCACTGGAGCTTGAGTGCATTCTTACGCACTGAGCGCATTGCTAGTGAGCGAAAAAGCTTTGAGTGCTTTTCGGTCGGCGGAGCGGAGGTGTGCCTCTCACTTAGCAAGGCGCTCGCATCAACATTCTCCCCCCCTTGCAATATTGGGATTGCAAAAAAATAACAAATTTGGGAGGATACCCGGCAGGACAATATCAGGATAGATAGAGTGGGTGTGTCTTGGAGCGCAACGACGCCGTGCAGACTCCTTCAGCGCCCATGCGAGTGATGGAGAGCCCAAGGCCCCTGGCAACGACTCGCTGATGCGGCTTACTGGACAACACGGATCCAACTCGCGCTTCGAAAACCGCAGTCCCCATGTGTATCCTGACCGCCGCAGTGGGGAGTATGCTCACTCCTTTGCACTGGAAAGCGCCGTCTGCGGGAGCTAGGCACGGGCCGGGAGCGTGGGTGAGTGGGCCTGTGGATGCCGGCATGGAAAATGTTGACACGGGACGTCCTTGGTGGTTCTTCTCCGGAGGGTGCCGGGTGGTCGCGTCGGCTCCTGGGCTGGTGCGAGGGTGTGCCGGGAGGCACGGAAACCCCACGCGGAGTGACCGGTGCCATCGGTGCAGAGGAAGACTGCGTCTCCGTCCGGGATCGTTCGACGGACAGTCGAGCTGAAAGAGGCTCTAAGGGAGGTCCTGTCACAGGATCAATCGTATAGGTTCGGTCGACGGACAGTCGAGCCGAAGGTGTTGGAACCGATTTTGAATGGGGGCCTAACAAAGGCTTGCGTTTAGAGGATCGTTCGACGGACAGTCGAACCGAAGAAGGATCAGAGTGGGGTCCCGTCACAGGACCAATGGCGAAGTTTCGTTCGACGGAAAGTCGAGCCGAAAAAAACTGAAATAGATTTGGAGGGGGGGTCCTGTCACAGGACCGATCGTAGGAGTTCGATCGACGGACAGTCGAGTCGAAAAGGACGAGATGGAGTTAGAAGTGGATTCCGACACTGGGCCGGTCAGGATCCAACCGAAAATGGTCTCTTGACCAATGAGGGTCCCACAAACGTTCGGACGAGAGCCGCCGAGAAGAACGGATGGGAGGATATCCGCGCCTAAAAGCACGTCTATCTGCGAACTCTCATAGAACTTGGGGTCGGCCAGCGGAATGCTTGGCAGATTGTCGAGGATGGTTTGTGGGACAGAGCATGAGGGCAGTTTTCCTGCTAATTGAGGAAGGACGAAAGCCGATGCCTCAATCTGCAGATCTGGTCGCAACGGGGAGCCAATTAGGAATTGGCAATGCTTTCGGGGCTGGGCTGCTACAACTTGAGTCAGCCCAGAGACGTGGGCTTGAACGGATGTGTATGGCATCCTCAAGCGCTTGAACAATCGTTCAGAAATGAAGGTAGCCTCTGATCCGGAATCGATCAGAGCCCGTGCTGTGTGCCGAACGCCGTGATGGCAAATATGTACAACAGCTGTACTCAGCAGAACACCTTGTGTGTTAACTGCCAGGAATGATTGCACATTAGCTGACTGGGAAGGAGTGGACTGTATATTTGGAGTGGGATTAGTGACTGTCGGCGTCGGGTTGACTCGATGCAAGAGTGTATGATGGCGACCCTTGCATGTAAAACAGTTGTGCGCACTTGTGCACTTGGCCTGGACATGGCCTCGTGCGAAACAGTTTAAGCACAGCTTCTGTTGCTTGATATGGTTGACCCTTTCATTGACACCCATCTGGAGAAAGCGAGGGCACAATCGAATCGGATGGTTCTCCCGGGAACAGAAATTGCAGGTCTGGGTCTTAATGGTCACAAAAGAGTTGACCTGCCTGGAGACGGGGGGCCTTCTTGGGTGAGGCTCTTGGAACCGTCGGAGCGTTCGTGCTGGATGACACCTCCGCTATCGCTTCTAGGGTGCGATGCCGCTCTAGAAGAAAAGCGTTCATGTCAACCCACGTTGGAATATCGCTCTTGTTTTGGATTGACTGTTCCCAAAGAGAAAGGGTCAACTTGGGGGAGCCTCGAAGAACACAAGAAAACCAGGATGCAATCCCAATTCTCTGTGTCGATTTTCGAGTGCTCTAAGGCTGTCAGACACCCTTGAATGGTGCTCTGCAACTCCTGAATAGAGGAACCCGACTCTTGCCCAATGGCGGGCAAATTGAACAAAATTCTCAGCTGACTGTTTACGAGCAACCGTTTGTTCTCGAAACGCTCAGTCAAGCTGGACCACGCCGACTGGAACCCTTCATTTGTCAAAGGAGATTTTGACACAATGGCATGGGCTTCACCGCTGGTCTTGGAGTTGAGATAGAAAAGTTTCTCAACTTCCGACAGTCTCGGGTTCTGTATATAGAGGGCTGTGAATAAATCCCGGAAGGTGGGCCAGCGAGTGTAATCGCCTCCGAAAACTTCGGTGTCGCACGGAGGTAATCGACACCCAGTGGGCATGGATTGCACAGCTTGTGGTTGTACGGGTGTACGGGGGGTGAGCGCCTGGGATGCGTTGGCTATTTGCTCACCTAACAGAGCTGCACACTGCTCGTAGGCAGCATAGCAGTACTCGTACTTGGCCTGAACAGTAGGGAGCTCTTCTGTGGTCATCTCCTCAGACATGACGCAAGAGCAAGCCTCATACTCATTCTCGACCTTTTCCCATAAGGAACGCATCTGGTCCCTTCGGACTTGGCACGTATATAGGGATGGGCTATCAACCGAAAGATTGTTGACTCTCGCCGCAAAGTGACTGATACGATCAGTCGCGGCGATGAATTTCGTCAACGCTGTGTCTACTTTGTTTTGTGCCATCTTGTGGATCGGGACGGAAGGAATGGATGTAACTAGTAGAAAATATACCAAAAAATACTAGAAAAAATACCACAGGTAGTGCTGAGGTATTTTGTACCCAAATGGGTACGGACTGCGGACACAGGCAACGAACGCAAAGGGGGCCGGGGAAATTTCCCGCGACAATCAAGCAAATGATTGTCGAAAACAAGAACAAAAAAAAACACGGAAAAATACCACAAAAAACACAATTTGCTGGAAAAGAACACAAATGTGGTTAAAGATCCGCTGGATGGAACAAATAATAAATAAATTGTCACGAAAAAAAACAAAAAATTATTTATATCTTTGTATATGGATATGTGTTGGAAGGAGAAGTGTATTTATACGTAGGTGTGTAAATGTGTGTGTGTATGTCTATGTGTGTGGGACACTGGCTGGAGGTAGCCTATACACCGACACTTGAGCTGGGAGTTGCTCTCAAATACACACACTAAATATATCACTTGGAAAAAAAATCAAGGAAAGGGTAGGGTATGTCGAGTGCGACTACCGCTGCCCTGCCAATCTATTACTTCACTCGCAGAAGTACTTGCAGTATGTACGTATGTATGTATGTATGTCTGCACTGCGCTGTCAAACGTTTGAGCAGACGAAGTGCACGTATGTTTGTATTCGGAGAGAGAGCAAGTGCTGCTGCAAGCCGGTGCGCTTGCGAACAAGAGAGAGTGCACAAAGGTAGGTGCGTGTGTGAAGAGAGAGCGAGAGCAAGCGCGGCTGCAAGCCGGAGCGCATGCGGACAAGAGAGAGTGCACAAAGTATGTGTGTATGTATGTATGTCGGCGATTATCGCGACATACAAAACATAAAACGGACAAGAATTAAAAGCAATACGAAATGCTTGTACACACAGCTTGGATTTTAGTTATTATGTATGTTTATATATGTATGGAATATACAATATATAATATTTGCACTTTAGTAGCTCTCTTAATAATTTACACTTTTCACTACTATGCACTTGCACTTACAAAAAATAAACACACATGCATACATACGTACGCGATTGGCGGAACAAAAATATAATAATATTTTATTATAAATGAATGTATATAGGATAAACGCAGAAAAGGTCGTCCGAAGCAAAAAGGAAAGCAACTTGGCAAAAGATGTTGGAATCTTTTGCACAATATGTCGGAAATTGAGGGGCGGACGACCGTGGGAGAAGTGATAGGACAAATGGAAAAAACTTGTGATACTTATCAGCGTAGTATGCTGGAATGCCGATGATAATGGGATCCGGCTCGAAGGACCAAATGATTACGTGGGGGCGCTGAAAATATCCAAGTTCATCCTTTTCCGAAATAAAAACACTCGCGGTTTTTTTCACTATATATATTTGGTTTATTGCAAACTTTTCGGGTTGTTGGACGCACAGAGTTGGGGGGTAATTATACCGATGTAAGAGAGGCGAAAATTAGAACTAACAATAGAGAAAATGCCGACGGCATTTCGTCGATCTATTGTGCTGAGCCGCGCTCAGCGGTGATGAGTTGTGGGAGAGAGAAGCTGAGAGCACTGGAGCTTGAGTGCATTCTTACGCACTGAGCGCATTGCTAGTGAGCGAAAAAGCTTTGAGTGCTTTTCGGTCGGCGGAGCGGAGGTGTGCCTCTCACTTAGCAAGGCGCTCGCATCAACAAATCCAATTTAGTAATTAAACAAGTCCATAAAAACGCTGCAAGTTTTGGAGTCAGTTAAAATCTTTTTCTATTTCATTTTTTTTTGGCAAGTCAACTTTTCATGCACTGCCTTCTCTGCTTCTCCTTCCTTCTCCTTCCTTCTCCTTCCTTCTCCTTCCTTCTCCTTCCTTCTCCTTCTTTCCCCTTCCTTCACAGTCCTCTGCGGTCAATGGTCGCATCCCTGTCGCAATTTCTAAACTCCCAACTCGTTTATTGCGCATACGCCATGTTGTCGCAGCAACGCTTTGCATTTAAATGAAGCCAAGTCTGAGGAGCAAAGTTTCGTGGTACTTATTGCTAATTGACTGGCAACAAACAGCATTCGAATTCAATCAACTCGACTGCATTCGAAGCCAATTCAAAGCTGCTGACTGCAGGTGTCGCAGGTGTTGATTCTGTTATTAATTAACTATCGCTGTCATCAGCAGCAGGCGAAGCAGGAGCAGGAGCAGCTCCTGCAGTCGAGGTTGCACGTGTCCAAAATGCTCAATAGAAGTTGCGGACAACATATTGTTTCATTCCGGCTTTGTCTCGTCTTTTCCTGGGCCATAACAAAGGGGCACCTACAAACGCAATTTGGCAACAAATTCGCAAAACAGAAAACACAACAGGCAACATCTGCAACAACAACAACAGCAACAACAATGAAAAGCACAAGAACAACAATAACAATGACCAGCCAGAATTATACAATTTATGCGATTTACGAGCTCCAGCAAAACTCCTTCAGTTTTGGCCATCCAACTCCATTTTCAGTTCTCGCTCCCACTGGCATCTTCTTTCTCTTTCCCTTTTCCTCTCCCTCACTCTGCTTCTACGTTTTTTTCTTGCCTCGGGAGCCGCAAAACTATTTCTATTGCTGCGGCGCCGTTGTCGTTGCCACTGAGCAAGGATATGCCGTATTTCCGTTTACATAATAAATTTGCTAACCACGTTCTGTCGTCGTTGGGTCCCCGGGACCTGGCCTTAGCTTCAGCTCTTGCTCTAGCCTTTGGCCCATCGCTCTGGCCACCGTCATCACCACCGCCATTGTCACCGCCACCGCCATCGCCTCCGCCGCCGTCGCTTGGCATCAAGTGCTTGTGGTTGGCATTTTTGTTGCTCCCATTTTTATACCTCTTAACCGAAAAGGGTGAAAAGGTATTTGAGAGTTGTGTGCAGGCGTCTCTTACAGCATTAGAATGCATTCATTATACTTATTTTTTATCAGCTTCTAAAGTCACTTTTGGCTTTCCATTTGTCCGTGTGCATAAACATCTAAACATAAGTGACTGTAAGAAATAAACCTATAATATTGTAAGTCAAATTTCTTACTGTTACACACATATAAAAACATTTAATAGGCATAGTTCAATCCACAATTGATACGATAGTAAAAATGATCTCTGAAAATGGAAATCTTAACTCAGAGATAAAATTTCCTCATATTTGGCTGAATAGCTTTGTTGTTGAACATTTACGCGCAGAATCATTTTTTTTTCTGCAAAGTACTAGTTGCAGATGCTATTTTTTAAAGTTAATTATTTTTATAAGAATGGAAATAATAATAATCAAATAATAATCTTATAAAATATAAGGTTGGCCAAAAAGTCTTGCGGTATTTCCGATAGGTGTCTTTGCAAGCGCGTAGTTCTAGTTCTATTTATCGAATCATGCGATACCTTTTTGGAAAGCTCTTTTCCCGCGCTAACACGTGTTTGATTTATTGTTGTTTGTCTTGAGTCGTTCGTGAGTTATAGCGTCACAAACATGGAGCAAAATAAAGAGAAAATACGGCATATTTTACAGTACTACTACGATAAAGGCAAAAATGCAACTCATGCTGCCAATAAAATTTGTGCAGTTTATGGACCCGATACAGTTTCCATTTCCACCGCACAGCGATGGTTTCAACGTTTTCGTTCTGGTGCGGAGGTGGTCGAAGATGCGCCACGGTCCGGAAGGCCTGTCGTCGAAAATTGCGATAAAATCGCCGAATTGATCGAAAGAGATCGGCATAGTAGCAAACCGTTTTAAACCATTTGAAGAAGCTTGGATTAAAAAAAAAGCTAGATGTATGGGTGCCACACGACTTGACGCAAAAAAACATTTTTGGCCGTATGGATGCATGCGAATCGCTTCTGAATCGCAACAAAATCGACCCGTTTTTGAAGCGGATGGTGACTGGCGATGAAAAGTGGATCACTTACGATAACGTGAAGCGCAAACGGTCGTGGTCGAAAAGCGGTGAAGCTGCCCAGACGGTGGCCAAGCTTGGATTGACGGCCAGGAAGGTTCTTCTGTGTGTTTGGTGGGATTGGCAGGGAATCATCCACTATGAGCTGCTCTCCTATGGCCAAACGCTCAATTCGGACCTGTACTGCCAACAACTGGACCGCTTGAATGCAGCACTCAAGCATAAGAGGCCATCTTTGGTCAACAGAGGCCGAATTGTCTTCCATCAGGACAACGCCAGACCACACACATCTTTGGTGACGCGCCAGAAGCTCCGGGAGCTCGGATGGGAGGTTCTATTGCATCCACCGTATAGTCCGGATCTCGCACCAAGTGATTACCACCTATTTCTGTCCATGGCGAACGACCTTGGTAGTCGGAAATTGGCCACAAGAGAGTCCTGTGAAAATTGGCTCTCCGAGTTTTTTGCCAATAGAAAAGCGAGCTTCTATAAGAGGGGCATTATGAAGTTGGCATCACGTTGGGAACTCGTCATCGAACAAAACGGCTCATATTTGACTTAAATCGCATTATTCCTTATATAACCTTATATAATATAACATCTTCATTATACCCGCTACCCATAGGGTAGAAGGGTATTATAACTTTGTGCCGAGAGGAAATGTATGTAACAGGTAGAAGGAGGCATCTCCGACCCTATAAAGTATATATATTCTTGATCAGCGTCAACAACCGAGACGATCTAGCCATGTCCGTCTGTCCGTCTGTGTGTCTGTCCGTCTGTGTGTCCGTCCGTCTGTCCGTATGAACACCTAGATCTCAGAGACTATAAGAGATAGAGCTATAATTTTTTTTCGACAGCATTTGTTATGCTTGCACGCAGATCAAGTTTGTTTCAAATTTTTGCCACGCCCCCTTCCGCCCCCGAAAATAAAAAAAACGAATAACAAGCGTAATTTTAAAGCTAGAGTTGCGAATTTTGGTATATACAATAATTACTATAGTAGTTATGATTCCTGAAAATTTGGTTGCGATCAGATAAAAATTGTCGAAGTTATTAAAGAAATACTTTTATATGGGCAAAACGCCTACTTACTAGGGGTCTTAGTTGCTTTGGCTGACAATATTGAGCTGTCTATGGTATATTTTAAATGCGGTACTATATCGATATACCACATATACCATTTGGTATTTTTTAGTATTTTTGCAGTATATTTGGTATATTTTGAGAATAATACCGAAAAATACATTTCTTTTATTCAAAATGGGTAGCGGGTATCTCACAGTCGAGTACACTCGACTGTAGCTTTCTTACTTGTTTTAAGTTGACTCATTTGATTGCACTCAGAAATATTATATATATATTTAAAGCTATACTTTCAAATTTAATTTAATTAAATTAATTAATTATTTAATTTTCTAAATAATTTTCGCTTTAAATCAGGATTCATAAGATATTTTAGATTATATTTTATATACAATTTGATCCCAGAGATTGACCAAATTTATTTTTAAAATCCTTATTATAAAATCAAAATCATAAATAACTAAAGAATGACCAAATTTATTTTCAAAATCCTTGTTATAAACTTAAAAACATAAATAACTAAAAAGGAATTAATATTATCTAAAAATCAGACCCAAAAAAATAATTTCTATCCTTTATATCTCTCAACAACTAGATACCCATTAAAAAAAATTGATCTATTAAGTTTTAATACCTAACCCCAATAACCAGAATATGTAGGTATTTAGAGTACTAACCGACATAAGATCTTCAGTTGTCTAAAAGTAATTATCAGGTATTTCGCAGTCGAACACTTTCGTTTGTAGCTGCCTTGGTTGTTGTAGTTGTTGTTGCTGTTGCTGTTGCTCTGGTTGTTGCTGTTGTTATATGCATTTATTTTTTCGTCGTCGTCGGTTGGAGGCACCTTTTGCAGTTGCCACTGCCAGTTGACAAAAGGCGGCGCAAAAAAATTGGACAGCCGCCGCAGCAGGCGTTTTGCTTTTGCTTTCGATGTTGTTGTTGTTGCTGCTGTGGCTGTTGCTGTTGCCATTTGTCCGCTTTATAAACTTTAACTTGGCCAACAGATTGCCGCTGGCAAGTGTCGCCTCCACCTGCTAATGCGCTGTCTCCGTCTCCGTCTCCGTTTCGAACTCGAACTCGAACTCTGCAATTCCTCCCTCCCTGGACAATTTCCTTGCGCGTTTTGATTGACGGAAGTCAACGGCGGCAGCAACTTTTGCTTAATCATTGGGCGGCGCTCGCGTTGTCTTTAATTAATCTATTAAATGCAAACCAGAGTCGTAGTTGAAGTCTGAGACAGAGTCGCCTACAAGAAAAAATGCGTTGTCGAGGAAGTTAACATGTTGCTGCTGTTGTTGTTGCTGCTGTTGCTGATGTTGCTGTTGCTGATCAGCAAACTGAGCGCTTCCGTTTTCCGCTGGAAGTGAAATCTGTCAGCGGATGCCATAAAAATGCCAAAAGGCGCGCACAACAAACAACACACAACTCTCAACTTGCCACAGTCAATTCCAGGGCCATCTAATCTCTGCCACTCTTGGACTTGTTTCAGATTGAGGCGATGCAAAAAGGATTGATGGCAGCAGAAGTTGGAGAAGAAGATGTGGGCGCTGAGTTGGAGTTCGAGTTGAAGTTGAAGTTGCGCCCACTTTGAGCTGCTCATCAGCTGTCGCTGGGGGCAGGTTCAATAACCGGCGGCTGCTGCTGTTGCAACACACTAATGGCTTGCCACACTTTACATTAGCGTCACAATTTATTGGCCACAGAGATGCCAGAGCCAGAGACTGCTTCTGGCCGTCCCACTTGGCCGTATGCTTTACGCATGCTTGGTAGCTAAAATGGTCATAATAATAATAAAAATTTTCTGGCTGCGCGATGTGGCAAGCCAAGGCGATGTGGCAAGGCGTTTGAGCGCATGTTTGACGCATCGCAAGCGATGGCAACAGGTCTCTCTCTCTGTATGCAACATCCCGCTGCTGATCTCGTTGCAAAGTGCGTAAGCAGCAGCAGCAGCAGCCTTCGACCGGTTTGCGCTTTATGTCAATGCCATTGACAGGTGCATGCAGCCAGCCGCATGCTCCATTTATGCCACAAAACTCGCTCCGTGTTGCATGCATTTGAATTGATTTTGGGGAGAACGAAAGCCAATGCACTAAAGCACTGTCAATGCGAGTATGTTCATGAATTTATGCTTAATAAATGCAGTTGCTATCTCTTTGACTTTCCGCATTCCTTCTCCAGCAGTAGTAGAAGCTTAACACCCACAAGCAGAGAACAGAGAACAGAGAGAGAAGACTTCGAGGCGGCTTCTTTTGTTGCCTTTTGGTCAGCCCGCGCTGCAGTTTTAGATTATTTGTTGCTGACAGCTTCATGAAATATTTATTATTATGGCCTGGGCTATGGGCCATGGGCTATGTAGTAAAGACTTGCCTTTGACTCTCGACTCTCGATTCTCTGTGTCGGCTACTTGAGCTCTGCCTCTTTGTCTGCCAATGTGTATTTGTTGCAGGTGTTGGGGGTGCAGCCGCAAGTTGCAAGTTGCAAAAACAATTGTTTCTCTTTCTCTCTGTGCACATAGGCAAAGCAGTTTTGCCGGCATCCGCATCGTCATCGGCTACCAAAATTGAGAATTGAGGTGTTTGCCGTTGAGCGCGCGAGAAAAACTTGAAAGCCAAAAAGCCGAACGAACGCCAAGGATCAAAGGCAACTCTCCACAGATCCGGAACAATGCTGCGTTAAAGGTAATTGTTTGTCAATTACTTGACTCCCGGCTGAGCCAACTACGACGCGTGGCCGAGTATCTTTTATGTTACCTCTCTCAGTCTCAGTCTCAGTCTCTCTGCGTATCTGTATCTGCGTCTGCTGCATGTATCTGCATCTGTATCTCGCCTCATCTCCCCTCTGAACCTCCACTTCAACTGGGCCAATTATAGCAGCCAGCAGCTCGTTAGCATACACAAACTGTATCCGTATTGCAATCGCAATCGCTGCCGATAATCGCATGGAGTGTAAAATTATTTAATTCCCGCTTATCTCAGTCGACGTCGCAGCTGGCGTCGACAGCGACAGCGACAGAGACGCGCAGCTCAGCTCAGCTCGCTTTCTGCCCCCGTGAAGAGTGTGTGAAAATGTGCGAGTTCAAGACAATGATATCTGACATGGGCATGCAGCTTGCACACAATTGTGGGGTATGCACGACTAGACATGCGATTGGAAAGTGCAAGTGAAGCATATTAGTGGGAGAAGAATGTAATGTAATGTAATAAAATACTTCGTAAATAATTACGAAATAGAAACACCATATATTTATAAACATTAAAATATATGATATATTACATTAACCTATTATACTACAGAATACAATATTATATTATAAAATATATTTATAAAGATTAAAAAATATTACATTTCATATTTAAATTTACTATATAATATATTAATATTAAAATCAATTATACTTTACATATGATATAGAACATAAATACCATTAAAATAAATTAGATTTTATATGTAACTTCTTCATGTAATATTTTCAAATAGAATTATCAATCTATAGCAATATAATGGTTTATCTTTAATTGTATTATATTGTATAATACATTCATAAATATTAAAATAGAATATATTTTATATTTATCTACATATTATTATTATATTTTATAACATTAAAATTGCTTATGTTATATATATAACTTTATCATGTATATTTGAGCGATTTCGAATATGAACAATTATCAATATATACCACTAAAATTGTTTATCTTTCGCTAAAATTCATATAGTATAAACTAAAAAGTTAAGTAAATTTAATTATTTTAAATGTAAAAAATAATAAAGTTTTATATAAGAAATATAAAATAAATCTATAGCAATAAAGTTAATAAAGTTAAAAATAAAATATAATCTATTTTAAATTTCCTAATAAATAAATAATTGAAGTGAATTCTTGATCTACGTTTCATCAATTTATGAGCTTGCGAAATGTAAAAAAAATAGCACAATAAATACAGCAATAAATTTTATTTATCTATCTGCAATAATAATATAATTTCAACATGTTTAGAACAATATGCAAAATATTTAGAGCTGAGTACTTAAAAAAACTAATATGCTAAAGTGATTTGAATTTACGACAATGAACTACTATTCAATAAACTGTAATAGTTAAGATTATTTATAATTTAATATATTTCTGTTAATTAAGAATGTTGCTGTATCATGCAAATGGCAAATAAATTAAAATCTCAACAATTCATTCAAACGTTTCTCTATTATTCATTATTCAAATAACTAAATGAATTAATTGACGATAATGTTTATCTATAATGATCGAAATCAAATTAATGTAAATTTAAGTTTGTTTGATCTTGATTTAAGATTTTTCCTTCTTAGTTCAATTCTAAGGTTTTTCTATTCTTGAAACAAGATTATAGCTCTGATTTTAAAGATTGGACAATCTAGATTTATTGTAGATTGTTGATCGTGATTTAGGAAAAAACCTTCTTCTTTTGACATACAAACAATCTTGATTTAAAAATATATTCTTATTTTTATCACATTTCTGTGTACAACAAACTAAAGTAAATTGTTTACTTAGTTTATTATTTATATTATATTCTATTTACTGATTTTTATTCCACTTAATATAAATTTGAAATGACAGTTTTTTTTATTTTGTCACCTAATTAGTTGTTGTCATTTGGTATCAATAAAATTTTAGCTTTTTTTGTACTAAAGCGGAAACAGATCCTAGCTTAATCTGCCGCAAGTGTATAACAACTTCGACCTTTGTACAACAAATCTAACCTCTTTGTAGTATTGTTGTTGTATGTTTTGTGTGTTGCGTATGTGTGTGAGTGTGTGTGTGAGTGTGATTGCGTGTGAGTGTGTGTGCCACAGTTTACACAGAAAAGTAATTTCGAGCATGTTGCGGCAATCAGACGATTTCGCCGACGCGACGTTGCCACTGACTGTGGAGATGCTTTGATATGGCCTGTTCCCCAACTGGAAGTTGAAGTTGAATCTGAAGCTGAGGCTGAAGCTGCAGTTGAAGGTGTAGACTCAACACTCGCTGCTGTGGCATGGACAGTGGACAGTGTTGCTGTTGCCACTGCTGTGTGGCTGTTGCTCTTAATTGCTTGCTATTTTCAAATGCTGGGCGCTTTCAATTTATCACAGGTCTGTGACATCGCCAGTGACATTTTATTAGGCGATAACGATAAATTTACAAAGATTTATTAAGTGCCGGCAGCAACCGAAGCAGCATTCGAAGCAGCAGTCGAAGCAGTGGGAAAATTGCGTCGGCTGCGCTAATTTAAACAAATTAAATGAAAATCTCAACAATTATTGATCGCATGCTGCAAGTGGCGGGTTTAATGAACGCGCTAATGAGCAGCAGCTGATCAGTTGATCAGTTGATCGCTTGATCTGCCGGCGATCAATTTGTTGTCATTGTTGGTGCAACAAAGCGTGGCACAAAAAAAAAAGGGGTTACTTCATGTGGGCAGCGCAACATGCAACACCATGCGGGTGTTGGTAATTGACTTGGATGCAATCATAACTGACTTCATGCCGCATGAACCAAAAAGGGCGTTTTGGCAGTCGACGGGGCAACTGTGGCACAGCAACTGCCAGTCACCATTGAGGCAGGCGTGGGTGCTCCTAGACGAGCATAGAGACAGAAAACAATCCTTAACAGCAAATTATGCAAATTTCACGACTCCTATGAGATCACAGCAACTGCTTTGGTCGATTGGAGTCGACTCTAGAGTCCGCCTCTTCCCTTTCCTCTTCATCGCCTTCGTCTTCGTCTGGTCTGCGCTGTCGTCTGCTCTTGTGGGTGGACAATGTGACACGCGTCGTCGTGAAAAACAACAGTTTACTTCATACTTGCCACACAGCCAAAGAGAGCGAGAGAGAGAGAGAGAGCTGAAGTCTAAGCTCAAGCAGAGGTCTCGGGTCCCCGGGGCCAGACAGTTTTACTGTCCTGACTGAAAATTTATATTATTTCATGCAATTTGTCATCGTTTTGCCAGCGGAAGAAAGATGACTTTGGACGACTGCGACTTCAACTCCGACTCCAACTCCGACTTCGAGTTTGAGTTTCAGTTTCTTTCATTTACTTTGTTGCACGTTATGCGGCATGTTAGTTAAACTACAGCAAGAAATACTTTGCTCCCTCTATATATGGATTAAGTTCGAATTAGAGTTGATTATGACAGTGCGAAAAAAAATGTTATTTGTTCACGTTTTAGAATGTTTCTTTCCTAAACGACAGCACAATTAAAACGATATCAAGTCTCGATCATTAGTGAGCTCATGACGCACTCTACAAAATATGTTTAAGTTCAAGATGTTTATTTGTGTTGGTTTATATTAGAAGACACTGAAATATAAGTTTACTTCGAGTGTTTTATGCTTTATTTTTTCTGTTATTTTTTCAAAGTTCATTTAAGATCTTACAATATTATCTTTGTATTCAAATTTTTGAGAATTTTGTAAATAATACAAAATAATTTTAAGATGAAATTTTTATCATCATAAATTTTCTATTATATTTTCCAAATTGATTTTAGAGATTATAATAGATAATTATATAAATTTTTATTCCCATTTTTCAGAATTGTTTAAATATTGCAATATTAATTTAAGAAAGATTTTTTTTATCATAAAATTTCAAAATTAATTTTAGATTTTGTATTAAAATTTTGCAGAATTTCTAAAATATTCAGTAGATATTTTAAGATGTATTCCATCATAGTAATTCAAGATGTACTATTTCAAAAAATTATTTTTGGAATTTCTAAAACTAATTTTATAATTTTTTACTGTTTAATCTTTTATACTAAAAGTATATTTTTTTTTCTTTATTTCTTAAAATTTTTCTAAATATTTATTTAGTATCAATTAAAATTATTCTTCTTAAAGTATATATTTTATTTATATTTATATTAAATATATTTTCTTCATTATAATACTAAATAATGTTTAAATATTTATCGTTTAAAAAGAAAAAAAGGTTTTTATATTTTAAATATTAAATTATTACTGAACTTTTTAACAATATTTGTATTTATTCAGAATTTTCTCATCAGCTTGGCAACTGTAAATGATATTCAAAGTGTTGACTCGTCCAGAGCTGCCTTACAACGTTTTTCTACCAATTTTCCAGTTAATCTTGTATGGAGGAGTCTGTTGTATGTTGGTTCCTCCCGATTTGCGACATTCAAAATATGTGGCACATTATTGTGTGTGTATTTACGTGCATTTATGAGTTATTAAATCGGTAGATTTATGAAGCACGCGTGGGCGTTGCGACGACACGCGTTGTTAGTGCCGTCGCGTGGGTGTGGCACTCTCTCACAGAGATTGACAAAGTGAAATCGGAGGAGGGGGAGGAGGAGCAGAAAAAAGAGAGGAAAGTGATGGAGCTGCAATTGCAGCTGACAGCCATGTGCGATTTTATGTTGTGTGCGTTTTGTGGGTAAATCAAATTTAATGAGTGCCTCGAAATGTTGTTAGAAACTTCTTCTTCCATCGCCTTCTTCCTTTTCCCTGAGGCATTGCGGACTTCCTTTGGCGCTTTACAAGGTTTTGGCTTTGCTGGGCACCAAATTGATATTACACTAATTAAAATGCAATAAAATATCACAGAAATTGCCATTCATAAATCATTACGACTGCAGTTGATACGCAGCATCTTTGGGCTCGAATTGTAGTCGGAGTTGCAGATGGAGTTGGAGTTGAAGTCGATGTTGGAGTTGGAGTTGCGGATACAATTGAAGATTGAGGTGTGAGCCGACAAAGGAAATAACGCTGCTGCAATTTGCTTGCAAAAAGCGATGTGCTCATCATCATTAGAGCCGACTGCCCGGCTGCCTTCTTGGCCTGCAGTCTGAGTTGGAATTGTAGGTCTTATAGGTATTATATATGGTATACGATCATACATACTATTTGCTTTATGATTTTGTTAATTCTGCCTAGATGGCCGAAGCTGTGGGAAAGTCGACAGTCAACAGTCGACCGTAGCCGACCATTTGAGAGAGCTTATTAAAATTGCGAATTTCGCTTAAAAATTTATTTAACAAAAGCGTCCACAGCTAGAAATTATGCGCAATTTGCGAACAATGGCCATCGTCTATCTGCGATTCTTCTTCTTTGGCTACCTGGCCAAAGTTACGTTAATCGCCAATCAATATACAAGCATTCTCAGCTTTTCGGGGCACTAGAATCGAAGCCTGAAGCCACAGGCAGCTGCCACAGGCGCGCCCATTAAACATAAACAAAATTAAGTGACCATTAAAATGCCATAAACTGGCGGCGGCGGCGGCGTTCATGATCATGTCGCTGGATGCGCCTGGATTAACTGCGCTGAATCTGAATTTGAAAATCTGTTTTGGGGTCCAACTCTTCCCCCCATCAAGAGGCACTTTCGTTTAATGCCGCTGTTCTGTTGCAACAACTGGTCGGCCCACATAAATCGTGTACTTGCTGCTTGTAGCTTTCAATTTGTGACAAGCCACAGTGCACAAATGGAGTCGAAGTTGCAGTTTGGAGTTGGAGTCAGGAGTTGCCTGAGTGCTAGCAAAATGCTGCGTGGGTGCAGCAGCTGAAGTGAAGTGCAACGCTGTCGCATCATCATGGAGTCCTCCCACCTCATCGTCTGACCGCTTACGCAAAATGTTTCAATTAAGCCCAACACACAGAATAGAGTTGCAGTTGGAGTCGAAGACAGAGTCGAAGTCAGAGTCCAGCAGTTGCGCCGGAAGTTTCGAGCTGTGCTGAGAAATGGCAACGCGGCACGCAAATCATCAACAGCAAGCTGCGGGGTTTACCTTGATAACTGCTCAATAAGATGTTGCTCCGATTATTGGGTATTGGGCGCAGTTCTCCGCTGATTGACTTATCGTCGAGCGACGCGCAGCTAATTGAGTTATATTAAGCCATCTACTAGCTGCAACGCTCTCTCTTTTGTGGCAACGCTCTCACACACTGTCAGTGTGGCATGCCACAGACGAATGCCCGAGATACGTATATGGCTAAAATGCGCCATTAATTGCATGGCATTGCTTTAATATTTATTGTCAATTATTGTTAGTTTAATTGTCAATTATTAAATAATATTTTGTATTGACATCTTGTCGGTGTCACTGGAAAATCGTCGCTGCAAACGCTGCACACGCTGCGTATGCGCAATGCCCAATCTCTCAGACACTACAATCAATGCGTAGCTCAGTTGCCACATCGGATTCCCAGGCATCGAGCATCGCTCACTCAGCCGACATGTCATGTGGCATTCGCAGTTGAGACTTCAGACGACTTCACACGCACTCCGAACTGTTGCAACGTGTCTGCCAAATGATCTGCATCTGTTTTTCTTTCTTCGCTTTCGACGCACCCTTTTGAGTAGTCGAGGGAGCGCGTAATCAATTACCACTGTCAGAGCAGCTGTGTGTGAGGCTTGATTAAAGGTAGAGTAATTCCGAATGCAGTAAGTTATTCAATTGGAGTTAGTTTATTATTATTCCCCATACAGTTTTTTGTTGTAGAGTATCTGCACTTCGTTGTTCCTCTCGCGGTTCACCTCGTTTCGCAATTTTACAACTTAATAAAGCCGATGATGAGAAGATGCCTTCTCGATTGCAGGTGCTAAAAGCTGAAGTAGCCGCTCTGCTGCTACTTTGGATTTTTACAACCTGATGTATATATTGATGTATATCAACTGCAATCAACGGCTCCCGATTTCAATCTGCAACTCTCTCCCTTTCGCTCACTCTCTGTAACTGTGACAAAAGCTGTGCGCGGCATGATCAAGGCCAGGTTGCAGCTTCTTGGCTGATGTGCTCTGATGAACGGGCGTCTTGCTCACTTCGATTGTTACGTGCCGCTGCCTCGCTTCATTATTTATTGTCTAGAGCCGCCTTCCTCCCATCTCTCAGTCTCTTTCTCTCTCTGTGGAGTCTTGCATTGATTCTGTGGGCAGCTGGCGTAATTGCCAATGTGGCAAACAAATTGCAAACGCTGATCCAGCTTGAATCTGCTGCTGCTGCTGCTGCGGCGACTGCGTTGCCAATTGTTGATTTAGTGGCCTCGGGCTGCGCTCTAATGCGGGGATTAATCGCACAATTAACGGGCCAAACATTTTGACAAACTAAAAAATGCCAGACGATTTGTCAAGGCAAAGGTGGTCGTCGCTTTCGTTGTCCTCGTCGTTGTCTCAGCTAGGTGTGGTCGCCTTGTGGGTGGTTGGGCGGCGATTGCTTGCAGCATACGTGAGTCAAAAAAGCAATAAGCACACGCGTAAATCAACAGGACATGCCGCAGGAAGACAGAAGCCAGCAGAAGCAAGCAGGCAAGCAGGCAAGCAAACAAGGCAAGCCTCCGGCTTTGCGGCCACCTGCTCGTTGCTTCTAATCAAGTCAGACGAACGACTACGATGCGATGTTGTCCTGGCTGGTCGCCTCGTAAAAACCAAATGAATGGCTGCAGTTCCAGGAGCTGCTGCCTCGAAAAAACTTTACGACAAGCCACACAAATTGGACGCTCTTGTTTCGGGGCCGGAACTGTTTGCTTATTAAACTCACTTACGTGGGTATAACAGTTTTGTCGTTGAGAAAGGTATCTGTATTACAATGCTTTCAATTTATAATTGGTTACTACTTTATAGTAGTTACTAATTAATTCCCTTAGTTGGTGCTGTGAATTCAAATTAGTATAACAGTACGCATTGTGTATAACAGTTTGCATAATAAGCATAGGTTACACTTGTAAAGAGCTCTAATGAGTTAGTACTTACTACTATGTATTAGCTGTAGATGTATGTACTTATCTGTATAACAGTTTACTTTGCATTATGTATAACAGTTTGGATAATAAGCAAACTGCTTAAACTAAAGTAATTTCCACATGCTGTATGTATAACAGTTTGTATAACAATGTGTATAACAGTTTGTATAACAATTTTTGAAACATAAAATTTGTTACTGATATCAAAATTATTTTACCTGTTTTTAGATGTAAAGAGTATAGAGACATCGTTGTTTCTTAGTGCAGCAATCTTCTTGTTTTATGGCCTTGCATCAAGTCGCATTCGCATCATGTTGACGCTGATCACAAGGCCCACGGACGACTCATGGCAGAGGGCAATGAGTTCGAGGCGCCCCCTGATGATGCCGGCCATTTGCATGCCGTATACCGCATGCCACTCGGTGTCTACACACATTTTTGGGCGCAAATTAAATGCAATTTTAGCCAAGAGGCGAGCTCTTATCATTTGTGTATCATCAGCAGGGAAATTAAATAAAATTTGTGCTGTCAAGGAGCCAAAAACAGACAAAACTTGTAGGAGGTAGCCACCGACGCGCCTTTGACGTTGAATGCCACATCTGAATGCCGAATGCTCAAAAAGCTGATTCCAATCGTCTGCGGGGCTGCTGCGCTCCGTTTGGCAGCGCCAGGCGGGCGATTTTTGCGATTGCAATCACCTCGATGTCCATTTCACTTGCCCGCTGCAGGTTTCCCACACTCACGCACCCAATGCGACATTTTCTAAATCGAATGCATGCCAAAAAAAAAAAACAAGCGAACTCAAGGAGGGAAAAACCAACAACTCAAAGACAAACCGCAAAAGACTATAAAGATTTTTAATATGCAAGCGTCAGATAAGCGAGAAGGTGGAGGGGGAGGAAGGAGATGAGGAGGCGGTGGCTGAGCAAAGCGCAGCTGCTGCCGCATTAATTACACCACAGTGCGCTGCTTTGTGGCAGTCAGCGAGAGGGCAAAGAACGAGGGCGAAACCTGCTTGGCCGGTCGACTGCTATCCGCTGTTGGCCTGTTGGCCTGGCCAAAAGGCACCCGCATAAGCTGCTTCGGCTGCTGCTGCTGCTGCTGAACCATTCATGCTGCGATAGACTGCACATAAAATTCATAGCTTTTTGAATGTCATTTGTCGTTAACAGGCCGCAAGTTTGTTTCAAATTGACTTGGGAATGGCAAACAGAAAAAAAATCCAATCAAATCAATGGCAGCCACAAAAAATAAGTGAATGACTCCCGGCTTTGCCAAGATTATGACAGCAAAAGCGTGAGACGAAGCGATGCTGATCTTCAATGAAGATTTCATTGAAGGCAATGACAGTTTATACTCGTATAAGTTTTAATTACTTGTGCATGCGCTTGTGTAACACTTTTTATTTGCCCCTTGGTGTTTAAGCATCCCATTCACGAACTGTTCAAATAATCCCTTATACTGCTTTACATGCTGCTGCTGACCGTAAAGGTTTCTGCATGCCATCGCCAAAGCAGCACTTCCCTGGAAAACTGTCACATTTATGAAGCATCCGATGAGTACGCGTTGCGTATAAGTTAGCAGTTAAGCAGCCTCATCATCACTACTATCGTCATTATCATTGGGCCTAGGCCCAGCTAATGGCCAGGAGCAGGAATGTCATCGCTGTCCATTTTCATTGTACTCAGTGGTCGCAATTGGCGATTATGCCGCCACGATAAGCATATTGGTAGCATCTCGCATCTCGCATCTCGCTTCGATCTGACCAATGGCGCACCAAAGTGGCAACAGCAATTTGTAGCTGGGTGAACGTGTATTGACCAAAACGGCAGCTAACTTTTTGCACTCTGTCTGCCTGTCGCTTAATTAATAGACAGTCGCTCCATGGACTGCTGTTTTGCTGTTGCTTTTGCTGTTGCTGTTGCTGTTTGCAGCAGTTGACCACTTGCATATGATCAATACGTGTTGATTAGTGTCCGGTATCGGGACTGGCATCGTGCCCTCGTATCGGTTGAGTATCTCGCATGATGTTTGCTTGGCGCTCGGCTTTTATGGGCCGTTGTGTTGACAATTTTGTTGCCATATGGGCCGTTGTGTTGACAATTTTGTTGCCATATGAGCAACGGCCTTCATCGCAGTTCTTGTCGCATAAATCATGCTTGTGCTTTACGATTACTGCAGCTGCAAACTTCAACTCCAACTTCAACTCCGACTCCAACTTCGACTTCGACTTCGAGTGCAAATTACAAAGCCGCCCAAAATGCAGGCGATTGGCAGTTGCGGGTGTTGCCGGTTGCCCGTTTCCCAGGCAGTCCGAAGGCAGCCAAGTCGACCTTAGCAAATATGCAATGCAATGACATTAATTTATTGCTCAGAATGCAATCAAATTGCACAGAGTCAAGCGGCATGGCACCATGGAAATCAATGAGCTCTGGCTAAGGTCGTGTGTGGGTGTAGCGACTTTAACAACAAGCCACTCAGCAAGGCAGCCAGACTTGCCCAGACTAACTCCACAACAACGTGGACAACAACAACAGCAACAGCAACTGCACCTGTTGCAGCTGCAACTTCAACAACAACAGCCAGCAGCAACAACATCAAGCGCTGTGTGGCTATTGGGCTTGAGGCCTCCATGTGCATGCAAATTTGTGATTAAGGTCAGCTGGCTTCATCATCAACTATGTTCTAGGTTCATCTTTAAAATATCTGCTATTTGCTCGTGGGTGCCTCGTGGTCCTCTCAGTTGGAGGCAGACGTGCTTGCAACGCTAGGGGCAATGAGCATTCTCAGGCAGGGAGGAAGGGGGAAGGAAACCTTGATGAGCTTTAAGTGTTCGGTGAAAAGAATGCATAACAAATGTACAAGAATGCATGTTTGAAGGTATAACAGTTTGTATAACAATTTTCATGTTTAAATATTGCTATGTATATGCTATGCTACTTGCCTAAAAATATGATAGATGCTATTGTAATTATAGTATAATAGTATAACACTAAGTTAGTAAATATGTATAACTCTTAGCTTGTTATAACAGAAAACAAAACTACATAATTATATATCCAGTGCAATGTTTCTGTATTGAAAGGCTGCCACAAAATGCTGCAGTTACTATTAGTATAACAGATAGTTATATAACAATTTGATTCTGTTGAATCATGCCCAAAGTTTGTTAAATTTTTTAAATTTTAACTTACAGAAAATATAGAAAATATGTTCATATACATTTTTTTTTCTTATATACCGGAATTATTGCAGTTGGTCTAGTATTACAGTTAGCTTGGCATAACGTTTCTGTTAAAACGAACACAAAAGCGGAACAAATTATCAATGGAAAGTATATATCTAACAAAAAAGGTTTGTATAACACACATCTTTATTCAACAGAGACGTTTTTCAAGCGTAGCAAATGCGAATTAAAATTGCCTCTTATTCAACTGCAACCATTTAATAAATCAGTCCACAGCAAATCAATGTGTCTCATTTAATTGCTTAGCAAATGGAGTACGACTATAAAAAGGCCTGAGAGACTATTTCGATAGTGCGAAATCAACATGAGAATCGCTTTGATTTGTGTGGTAAGAACTAAATATTAGTTCACAAAGTCAAAGTTTATAATTCAAATATTGATATTACAGACTTTTTTGGCTTTGACTGCTCAGTCAGTTTTATCGAATTACCTGGTTCCCGTGGGACAAAACCAATGCGGTCAGGGATATCCAGGTGCGTATCTAAATAATCTTTAACTTCTTAAGATAGTATTATTTCCAATTGAATATTCAGGTAGCAAAATACTAGATGTTCTCGGTCGTTGGCAATTTGGAACATGTGGCGGATCTTTCCCGGGTCTACCTGGACGACCAAGTAAGTATCTAAATAGTTATTAACTCATTAAGACAATCTAATTCAGAATTGAACATTACGTACAGTAGGTATAAGTCCTTTTCCACGGTTCCAGCGTCCCGCCGGATCCAGAGTAATAGTTCTACCTCCGAACCGGCTACCTAGTCTACCAATCATACGTCCACCTTGTTACCCACCTTGTTGTCAACCTTGCTACCCGCCACAACTAAGTTGTGTGTCAGTCTCTCTAGAATGTCGGCTAAGGGTGCATCGCTACCCCTATTACCCTACCTGGCCCGGACAGTCCGGAATTGGTGGACTGCCCGGAATAGGTGGACTGCCCGGAATAGGTGGACTGCCCGGAACCAGTATACTGCCCGCTACTCAGCCCGGACAAGGACTATTTGGAATTCCCAGTATAAATGGACTGTCCCAAGGTGGACAACGCGTTAGAGACCCTTTCTTTGGCTACAATGATCCAATTGCACCAGAGGACGAATCGGGAGCTCTGCTGAATAAAAATGATGACGTCAATGCTAATGATCCAGCCGATTACAACTCCAACCATGATGCCCCTGAACAACCCGGCTACTCGGCTCTTCAGGATGCGCCTCATGGTCAAGTCTAAGACACTTTCTTCCTTTTAAATATTTTTTGTCAATCAGCAAATACACATGTAAAGTGTAAATAACAATTTAATTTGTTTTTGAACATTAAAAGGATATCTGAATATAGAATTTCAATTCATTCTTGAGTTAAATATTAGACAAGGAAAAAAGATGATAATGTCATATCAGAAATAATTCTTGAACCATGATGATAGTTGTAACATATTAAAATGTAACCCAAAAGACGCATTCTTAAATCAACACCTAAATTCTACAATAACACCATTCTTCAAATTAAACAAATATATTTCTGTTTTAAAGTAAATTGTATTCTTTAATGAGTCTTCCAAAAAGTGCGTTTCAATATTTGATATATTTAATTTAATCTACTTTATTTTCCTCTAGCGTAGAAGAATATTATTACTCTGTGAGTACGAAAGGAAGGAAGTATCTGCGACCCTATAAAGTTTATTATACTTTATAGTATAATAAGTTAATTATACTTTATACTATTATATAGTAGAAGGGTATTACAACTTTATGCCGTCAGGAAATGTATGCAACAGGTAGAAGGAGGCATCTCCGACCCTAGTAGGTATATATATTCTTGATCAGCATCAACAGCCGAGACGATCTAGCCATGTCCGTCTGTCCGTATGAACACCTAGAGATCTCAGAGACTATAAGAGATAGAGCTATAATAATTTTCAACTGCAACCATATAATGAATCAGTCCATAGCAAATCAATGTGTCTCATTTAATTGCTTAGCAAATGGAGTACGACTATAAAAAGGCCTGACAGACTATTTCGATAGTGCGAAATCAACATGAGAATCGCTTTGATTTGTGTGGTAAGAACTAAATATTAGTTCACAACTCAAAGTTTATAATTCAAATATTGATATTACAGACTTTTTTGGCTTTGACTGCTCAGTCAGTCCTATCGAATGTCCTGACTCGAATTGAGGATGGCTCCGTGCGATTGATTCCCTTGGGACAAAACCAATGCGGTCAGGGATCTTCAGGTGCGTATCTAAATAATCTTTAACTTCTTAAGATAATCTTATTTCCAATTGAATATTCAGTTAGCAAAATACTAGATGCTCTCGGTCGTTGGCAATTTGGAACATGTGGCGGATCTTTCCCGGGTCTACCTGGACGACCAAGTAAGTATCTAAATAGTTATTAACTCATTAAGATAATCTAATTCAGAATTGAACATTACGTACAGTAGGTATAAGTCCTTTTCCACGGATCCCGCGTCCCCCCGGATCCAGAGTTATAGTTCTACCTCCGAACCGGCTACCTAGTCTACCAATCATACGTCCACCTTGTTACCCACCTTGTTGTCAACCTTGTGACCCTATTTGGCCACAACAAAGTTGTGTGTCAGTCTCTCTAGAATGTCGGCTAAGGGTGCATCGCTACCCCTATTACCCTACCTGGCCCTACCCACCGCCCGGAATTGGTGGACTGCCCGGAATAGGTGGACTGCCCGGAATAGGTGGACTGCCCGGAACCAGTATACTGCCCGCTACTCTGCCCGGACAAGGACTATTTGGAATTCCCGGAATAGATGGACTGTCCCAAGGTGGACAACGCGTTAGAGACCCTTTCTTTGGCTACAATGATCCAATTGCACCAGAGGACGAATCCGGAGCTCTGCTGAATAAAAATGATGACGTCAATGCTAATGATCCAGCCGATTACAACTCCAACCATGATGCCCCTGAACAACCCGACTACTCGGCTCTTCAGGATGCGCCTCATGGTCAAGTCTAAGACACTTTCTTCCTTTTAAATATTTTTTGTCAATCAGCAAATACACATGTAAAGTGTAAATAACAATTTAATTTGTTTTTGAACATTAAAAGGATATCTGAATATAGAATTTCAATTCATTATGGAGTTAAATATTATGCAAAGAAAAAAGATGATAATATCATATCAAGAATAATTCTTCAACCATGATGATAGTTGTATCATATTAAAATGTAACCCAAAAGACGCATTCTTAAATCAACACCAAAATTCTACAATAACACCATTCTTAAAATTAAACAAATATATTTCTGCTTTTAAAGTAAATTTAATTCTTTAAGAAGTCTGCCAAAAAGTGCGCTTCAATATTTGATATATTTGAATCTATTTTCGTCTGCGACCCTATAAAGTTTATTTTTTAAATGTTTGTCTATATGTTCACTTAGAGAAATAGAGGCATGTGACTTTAAGACTTTACAGGCCTTATAATTTGTGCTTGAGATAAGTTAAAAACATATAGGTTATTAATGTAATATGGGAAACCCAGCCGGAAGTTGTTAGATCTTAATTGAATTGCTATACAATTTTGTAGTTTGGCATTCTGGGGTATATTTTTATTTTATATGTAGTAAATTGTTATATAATATATATCGTTTGGTATATGTGAGTATTTTTTTTTTTTTGGTAAATTGATTTGATATAAGTTAATGACAATGGGAAACTTTTCCAAGTGTTTCCTTATTTTGTTGTTTTGTTTATTATGCAACTCGGTATTTCAGATTCTCTAAACTCGGTGTGATAAATCAATGAGTGGCGCTTTAATTTGCAAACGAAAACCTTAGACCATAAAACTGTGCAAATAACATTTAAAACTAATGCATTACCTAACCGTTAGATTAGACGTTAGCAAGATGTCCCCCTATTTACTTGGCTTGGTAACTTGAAAATAAACCATAACAAAGCATTTCGATAAGTATTTTCTAATTACTTGCAGTTGCTAATTGCACTTTCGATTCAAGCAATCGACTTAGCTCCGGGGCCAAATGGAAATAAAAGAATCACAGTCATAAATCGAAATAATGGAAGATATCAGACTAGGCGGTTATTTAACCCTCAAAGAGCTGCCACTGTTAAGGTAAAACGTGAACCCGATACACAACTTACTTCCAAAACACTGATGTCACTCGCTGGTTAGCTAATAATTGTATATTAGAACTATTAAATTGTAAAATGCTTAAATATATATTTCGGATTGAATTGAAATCAAATTTAGTTAATGGCCTTCATGACTTTAACACTTGATACATAAATGTAAATGAAATCTTGCTGTTGACCAACACCTAACAAACAATTAACAAAGTTATGACGAATCGATTCGAATGTTGTACTCTGAACATAATAACAATAAAAGTGGCGAAAAAAATTTCTATTAACACCTTTGGACTACATCAGCAGCAATCAGTTAACACCGAAAGCCGTCTTGGCGGGTCCAAGTCTTTAAGGACTTTGGTCAGGCAAGTATCTGTGGCTTAATTGCCAAGCCAAAGCTGTTAATGACCGCCAACGGGTTGCCAGTTGCCCGTTGCCAGTTGCCAGTTTGGAGTGGCGAGTTTGCCAACTCGCAAGTTGCCACTAGCAAAAGCAAAAGCAAAAGCCAAAGAAAAAGGCAGCTTCCGTTCCCAGGCTGGGACACAAATGCTCGCTGCCCAGTTGGTGCTCACAAAAGCGCCACGGGGCATACTTCCGGCATAAAAATGTGTGTCATAAAATTGTCCGTCTCAGTCCGCCTCAAGTGAAGTGGATAGCCACAGCCAAAGCCTTTTGCATTAAATAAGTTTAATACCTAAATGAATAGAAAAGTAGTTGTTGCCACTTGCCAGTGGGTAGTCCACTCTCACTCTCACCTCAAATACTTCTATTAGTTAACTCCAAACTAATGGCCGGACTTAATAGTCGGTGTAAAGTCATGTTTTCAAGCGCAAAATTCCCCAATAAAAAAAAGCAAACCTTTCTAAACAGCCTCTTAAAATTGATTTATGTCAATTCTGAATAATTGGCTCCTGTGGCTAAAGGCTTCTGTTTAGTGAAGTTGCCTACGAGTATTTCCCTCCATTCATTAATTCACTTGGCTCGAACAATGACTAAATTTGCAGCACAACATACGGGCTGTTATTTAGAGTGTTATTTAGCAAATTAATACTTATCACTAGGAAGGTGTTCCCCCAGCAAATAAATAATTACTCATGTACCTGTATAATTCATTATAAATTGGGCAGTAATCGTTTTATTCAACGAGTGTGCAATTAATTCTCAAGATGCGAGAGATTTGTGGGTGGCTCAGTCGTCACACACAATTCCAAATTGAAGGTCGATGATTTGTCTTTTTTTTTGTTTTGTATTTTGCTGTTGTTGCTATTGTTTGCTTCCACTGAAATGCGCAAAACTTGTTTTCATCTTAATTAAAATATAGCGACTACAACATTTTTGGACCTAGAGATGTTTCGCTGGGCATCAGCTGAACTCGACTCGAGTCTCTAGTTGCTTGCCAGCCACAGTCTCGGATAGTACGACGACAACATGTCTGCGAATTTGTTCAGCTTGGTAGGTATTCGTTTAACCGATTACACGCGAGTATCTCATTTCATTTGAGATTTCGCTCTCTGCAGTTTATTATCATTCTCATTGCCAACGCGGTGCTGACGGCTGTGTTGCCTCGACTTCAAGATGAACACGTTCGGTTGGAGCCAACCGATGACAACAAATACTCCTACACCTTGAGGTAGGTAAACAAGTCAAAGTCTATTTTGAGTGCTTCTCTAATCCACTTTGACATTCATGCTACTCGTAGAATCGAGCATCCGGATGGCGCAGTACGTGAGGAAACTGTGCAGGAGATCGACACTGGAGAGCCGCTTGTGAATGGCGTATTCAGACAGGACTTTGAGGCGGATGACAATGATTTAAAGAGAGTGCTCGTGATTACCTATGAGGCGGGACCCAATGGTTATGTGGCCAAAGTCCGTTTAGTTTTGGAGAAACGTGAACCCGTAATTCTCGGACTGAGCCCCAACGCACTGAAATCAGCAGCGGGTTAGCGGAATATTAAATTTGACGCCGCTTAGCGGTAGCAAAGAAATGGAAAATAGGTTGTTGCTTCTTTTGACCCATTTCCTCGTCACCTTTGCAGCCGTCAAGCGAGCTATAATTGTAATCAAATTAAGTTTTAGTTTAGTACGCTAAGCTTGTGGTGTTATTGATTGCTGATAATAGATTTAAAGCCAGCTGGCGCTGTGGTCATTTTGTATAATTTTCGTATAGTTTTTGTTGGCTGGTGGAAGAGGCTCATTTAGTGGATCATTTGAGCATCACTTTCTTTGCCATTTCCCGTTGTGTTTGTCGGCGTTTTAGCAACGCATCCAATAATCACTTGAGCTGGTGTTGTGCCCCTTGTGGCAGGCACAACTGCTGCCCCCGCTGCCACAGCTGCACAACTGTACCCCAAGCACGCAATCAAGCGGCAAATCAACAATTTTCCATAGCAATGAAGCGAACGGTTTGGCTTTGTGCGGGTGATTGACGCTTGTTGCATGCAACGGCAACGGCAACGGCTGCGGCTGTGGCACAAACAACTTGAGGCACTCGATTTTTAAGTGGTCGTAACCGCAACGTGAAAATGCTTGCCAAATGGCCCCTCGGGCCCAACTTTCAACAGCCAACGCCAACAGCCACAGTCACAAACAGAGAGTCCAAGCAGAGTCCAATAGTGCAAGTAGGCAAACAGGTGAAATGTTTGCTACAAAAAATCAACAGCTTTTGGCTCTGGCCTTTCTAACGTACTCTCCTGCCGCCTGCCGCCTGCTGACACGCCTCCCGCAACGCCTTCGTCTTCGTTGTTGTTGTTGTTGACTCCTTTCTGCCTACTGTGCGTGCGTCAATATGCGTGCAACAAGTTTACCTTGGCGGAGATTTTTGTGGGTGCCCCACACTTAAAATTTATTACAACTCGATTACTTGTACTTACCACATTTTTTTCGCTTTATTTTTTTCTTTTTTGCCAGCTTACCAGATATCGATCAGGGTGCCCCGTAGGCCGAGCTGCCAGGCAACAGCCAACAGCCAACAGCCATCGGCGAGAGGCAGCTGCAGCAGCAGCAGCAGCAGTTGGTTCATTCGGCCTCGCATGGCCATCGATCGCCCACAACAAACACAAGAGTTCTCCTCCTCATCCTCATCCTCCTCCTGCTTCTTCTGGCTTTGCTGTTGCTGTTGCTGCATGTAAATTAGCATATCGTGCGCGTAATCTGGCCAACAGGAGGCTCCACTTCGCATCCTGCTGTTGCGGCATGCGAAGGCGTCATCGGAATCGGAATCCCAGCCGCTGCGCTGCGTCGGTCACGCAACCCAAAGAGTCCAACTCAATGCTGAAACACTGACCACTGTGTGGGCAGCTGAATTGCGAATTGAGTCTCAGTTGCAAGTCCATTTGCACACTGGTCTCTCTCTCTCTCTCTCTTCTTTTTCGTTGTGCGTGCTGCACTTTAGCTTAATGACATTTTATCTCTTTGCAGCGCGCTGCCAAAATTGCGCATACGCAGCATTGTCGCTGCAAAGTGTTTGTTATGCAAGCATAAAAATGCCAGTGAGATTGTTTTTTTTCTTGATGTCTTTTATGTTTTATTTTTATGCAATTGGCAGCGGAAATTGTGCACATTGTTTTTTTATGCCATTTTAATATGCAAAAGTTTTGCGAGTTTTCGAAACCTTTAGTTCTTCAACTGATTGTCTATGCATGCGAGTTGCCAAGTTTTGTCAACTGTGACTGGTCAAGGAACTTAGAATGGCAAACATTAAGTCACACCATCAAAATGCATTTAATTCTGTTTTTATTGAGTTGACAAATCCAATTAGCAGCAAGTTTTGCCCAATTTTAAAGACAAAAAGGGACACGACTCGACTCGACTCGAGTCTCAAGCACTTGGAGTGCCAACTAAAGAGAGATTCTCACACACTCACTCCGTATTCACATCCTTCCTGGTCATATCCTTCCCTGGAGCATCGTCGTCGGCTCGCTTTAGCACTTGCCCGCAATATGCCATTAGAGCTCAGGAACTTTTGGCCCTGCTGCGGTGACTTTTGCTTCTATTCCTACTGCTGCTGCTGTTGCTGCTTCTTCTGTGGTTTCATCCGCATCCGCATGGGCGACACGTTGAAGCCGCATTGTTAACTGTTTGACTTTTCTTAAACTTTTGCCAGTGTCTCTGTCTCTGGCTGTTGCAGGCGGGCGGGCAGCGCATAAAAAATGTATACCAAATCCCTGCACTGCAGCTGCAGCATTACGTGGTTAGCGAATTTATTATGCAGTGCTTGTGGCAAGCTGTGCCCTGCCACTGCCACAGCTACTGCCACAGCAATCCACTCTCCACTCTGCTCGATGGCGGCACCAAACTACGATGACGACGCAGCCAAAGAGCCGCCAACGCTGCCTCTGTCTATGTGTGTTACGAGTTTCCTTTCGAATGTGTGTGTTTGCTTAAAGGTCCAACTGAGTTTGTGGCAACTACTTTTTGGCTACTTTGGATCGACTAATTGCCTTTTAACCAACAAATCGTGCAAGAAATCATATTGAACTAAGCGCTATTCATTAGTTCTAAAGCTGTGAATCGCACAAGTGCACTTCCAAATGCTTCTATACCTTGCTTTGAATGACTAGCAAATGCTCTTTTTTAAGGTAAAGAAAGTAAAAGAAAAGTGTTATGAATAGGTAATAGAAAAGGTAAGAAGAGTGTTGACTTTTTTAATGTAAAATATGATTAGCAACAGAATTGTCAGGTTATATTTTGAGTACATTTATTTCAGTTTCTTTTAAACTTATGATTAACAGAATTAAATTCCACATTTTTAGTGATCCATCCTCCTCTTCATCTCATCGATTCCATCCGCTATCGGTCTATCGATCGTGTCATGAATATACCGATATCATACTGATATGACATCGATATTGAAGTGAAAAAAGTTCTTGGAATTTATAAATAAATAATAGAAGAATATTAAAAAATACTTGAGCATTTCATAAAATAACTACTATATTTATAAATGGTAATCATTCTTTTAATATCATTATAGAAAATACTTTACATTTATTAGCATTTTCCATCATTTTTCTATGTTAAGTAAATGTCTTTATTTTTCTTTATCAGATATATAAAATGTTGGCATTATGCTTAATTTATGCTATAGACTTCATACATATCAAGAATTTTTGTAGTATTTCAATACTAGAACACAATATCATTCTTAACCTTTCCTTCTTTAACAAGTATATGAAAACTTTTTAGTGAATTACATAAATGTATTATTATATTCCTCACTATAACTAAAACTCCCTCAATTGGTAGTGAATGCAAGGCAAACAAATGGCAAAACAAAGCACATGCATGGCACATGGACTTGAATACAGTTCTCAGCTCAGAGTTCTCAGTTTTCAGTTGCCGGTTGTCGGTTTTCGGTTCTCAGTTCAGTTGCGACTTGAACGCACTTGCTTAAAAATTCTATTTCTTAAACGTGCTCAGGGCATCGTCATTGGCATCCTTGCTAGCAGCAGGCTCCTGGCCGGCTGCGCATTTGCAGCAATACATATGTAAGTATGGTCTCTCAGATATATTTATCTATACATATATGTATGTGTTCATACCAGTGTATGTGCAACTTGGCCTGGGACTGAGGTCTTGTGTCTTGGCTGCTGCTGTGCAAATTTAAGTGTTTTGTACGTGCGCCAACAGCAATTGGCAAATTCAAAGGCGTGTTAGCATGCCATCAGCCCAGTCGAGAGCAAAGGGTCGACTAGAGTCGACTCCGGGCGGACTGCTGCATGCCCCGGAGGGTGTTTGCGGGCGAATTATCCTTTCAATTTGACTTGGCATATGTGAGTAAGTAAGTGTGAGTCTGACTCTGAGTGTGTGTGTGTGTGTGTGTGGCGAAATCGCATTTTAAATTTGGAAATGTCTTGAGATTTTCTTTTGCCAATTCGCATGTCCTTTTTTGCCATTTTGCCATATTGACGTATGCCTCGTTTCGTATGCGCTGGGGCAAATATCGCAATTGATTTATATTGAAAAGTCTTAGCCCAATATGCTTCGGTGTCTTGGCCACTTCCTGACATTTCCCTCCCTCCCAATGTAGTTGTGGCTTTTAGCTTAGACAGAAGCGGAAGTCACATCAATTGCCCAGGCTGATATGGGTCGACTGTTGTCGTCGGCTACGGCTGCGGCTGCGGTGTAGGAGCTAACATGTCTGATGCATCTGCTAATGCCACAAATTGCGGCAAACGAGTTATACGGCAGACAACAAGAACGCTGTCTGCAACATTTAATGATGATTTCATGTAGGTGCCGCCAATAAACTCAATGCTTAAATATTGCATTATTGATGCTACAGCAAAGCGTCTCTCTCTCTCTCGCTCATTTGATTCATAATTAGTTGGCTGCAGCCGCCGCGTCGCGTCGCAGTTGACAACAGGTTGCAAGAATTGCAATCGCTGCAACCGTTGACACATCAGACATCGCGGACAGACAGGCAGACGCACAGATTGGCTAAACGTTTTATGGCCACAAAGTACCGTTGACAATGCGACTGCAAATGCGATTGGGAATGTGAATGCAACACAGCGTTGCAACTGCGAATACTCGTACATACGCCCTGCAGCCAAATGTTGCAAACTTGCCAACTTTATGCAAAATGCAAATACATTTTGGCCTTAACTTCGGCTTTGACTGCGACTCCAACTTGGCTGATGAATGGCAAATGGAAACGACAAACGCAACTGAAGATGCCACTGAGCCTAGAACCGAATGATTAGAATGCCTGAAGCAAAAAAAAAGTCACTGAACTGTTGACTAAGCATTTGCATTGGCTGCTAAAATTATGCTTAAAGAAATTCCCAGAAAATGAAGAGTTAGATGAACTTCTCTTAGTCTTGAATTTATTTGAATTTTGTTGTCAATAAAAGTGTTATGAAACTGGAACGAAAATGAATGTGGCAGTTGAACTACTTGAACTACTTGCAACACACACACTACACAGTATTTCAGGACATCAAGCGCCTGATCACAGTGATTATGAAATTAAATGCCTGCCCAGCCCTATTGCCAACGCTGCAAATTGATACCCGAGACAAATGGACACGCAACGCTGGCAACTGTGGCAACTACCAGGGGCGTGGCAGACGCGGCAGCGAGGCAAGCGAGCAGAGAAATTGGTGTTCATAATTCATGACAGCGGCGGTGGTGGTCATGTGGCTCATGTGGCTCATGTGGTGCTCGAGCAAATGGCAAGTGCACATAGCTCCATGCTGCATGCAATTATCCAGTGGAACAACACCTTCACTTGCAACTTGCAACTGTGGCAGCCACCACACGCTGCCAATTGCCGTAAAAGGCGTGCTGTAAATCGAGTAGGCATATGGAGACATACACACTAGACGACTCTTTGCATATGTAGCTATTATTTTATTTTAATTTAATTGAAACATTTTTAGACGCTTCGAGGCGACAATCGATTGAAGTGCAGCCGCTGCCGCTTCGGTTGCAGTTGCTGTTGATGCCATCGATTTGCATGCCCCCCTCGAGGAGAGATCGTTGCAACAACTTCGATTTCGAATTGGACTCCGTCTCCATGTTGCGATGCTTGTCGCCTGTCACATTGACAGTTCCCCCCACCCCCCCGTGTTTCTCCCTCTCCCGATCTCTTCGACTGTGACTGACAAACTACAACGCAGACACGTCTGCAGCTTTGTTTTTCTTTAATTTTTTACTTAATTAAATTTGAATTTGTAATTTGCGCGGCGCTCAACTATTTTGCCGTCGAAGACGAAGTCGAAGTCGACGCCTGCAAAATAAATCTGCAAGCCATATGAGCTATGTTGTGTCTGTTTTCGTTGTTGTTGTTGTCGCTGTTGTTGTTGTTGTTGTCGTTGCAGGCCATTGCCATGCTCTTGCTCTTGCCATGTTGTTTAGCATTGAAAATGATGTACAAGTTGCTGTTGCTCTTGCTGTTGCTCTTGCTGTTGTTGATGTTGATGCGTTGGTGTTGCAACGACCAGACCAACGCCTGGCCAAGCCTCGAGCCTTGCGTCTTTTGCCCGCGCCTTGCCTTGCCTTGTCTTTGCCTTGCCCCGCGGCTGCTCCGCTCCGCTCTGCTCTGCTCTGTCTGTTGCACCAAACTGAATGACTGACTGCCTGACTGTGCGTCTTTGCGCACTTGCAGCCAAAACACTCCCACCCAGAGGGGGCATGCTGCAGTTGCAGTCAGCGCGGCACAAGATTTATCACATTGTTCCACAGATTGTCTGCAGATTTTATATATGCGAGTATATGCACATACTCTCTCTACGCTATGACGATGACGATGAAGATGACGATGAGGATGAGGATGAGCTGCATGAGCAATGCACCCGCGCCTACCACAACAAATCCAAAGCACTCAGCGACAGCTAAGTGAGTGTCACAGCGACAAGGGCTGCTCGAGTTGTTGTTAAAGAAAATGAGACTACTGGACAATGTATTAACGAATTTCTTATTTATTCATTAGTACAAAGTATTTCAAAGAAATTTCAGTTCACGAAGAGACAAAAACATAAAACTGAATATGAAAATTTTGTAAATAAATTGGTAATATATGTATGCTTTTAAATATTTGTCTTATTAAGGTAGAATATAAATAATACTTAAAATTGAAAGTTATCAACAGATACGAGTATTAATAAAGAAACACGTAAGAAAGCTACAGTTGACTGTAGATATTCGCAATCTATTTGGGATAAAAGCAAAACGGGATTATTTTAAAATATAATAAATAATATACCACAAAAATACTAAAATATATATCGATCGTTATGTCGATGAAGTACTACATTCTAAAGATACCATTGAGTTTAAAATATACCAGATTGTCAACCAAAGCAGAAAAGTCCCGATTGTAGTTGACGTTAATATTTCTACAGAAGCATTTCTTATATGGCTTTTACAATTTTTATCCAATCGCAATCAAATTCTCATCTATTCCAAGATTCGACTCTAGCTTAAAAATTAAGCTTGTTATTCAATTTTTTTTTTTTTGATTTACGGGTGCGGAAGTGGGCGTGCCAAAAATTTGAAACCAAATTGATCTGTGTGTAAACATAAAAAATGCTGTCAACGAAAAATTATAGCTATATCTATTGAAATAGTGAAAAATCACATGTAATTAATAAAATATTACATTTGTTATTGATTTTAAGTATAATTTTGCAACCAACTTTTCTTTCTCACCGCGCTGCAACTATAAATGCAGATCAGATCAGTGATCTGTAAGTCTGTTGAACTTCAGTGCAAATCGCATATTTTTGTGTGCGCAGGGAAAACTATTTGGTTGCTTACAGATTTTATTTTCTCTTTTTTTTTCGAAATGTGTCTGCTGCAGAATGCTGCACTTGCTGTCTGCAATTGGCAATGTAATGAGCTTGATATGCATTTTCCAAAATCACACTAAACAGATGTCGCATAAAAGGAGTAGTCAATGCACAGCGATGCGATGCAAAGCGATGCAATGCGATGCGGTTGTTGTTCCTAGTTTGTCGCCCTCGTCGTCGCATTGGTCCAAGTGCAAAGTTTCAGTTGCGATTTCCCATTGCCAGTGCAATGTTTTGTGGGGGAGTCTGTGTCTGGGGCAGCGATTTCCTTGTTGCATGTCACATTGCATGAGATTGGATAAATTTCCAAGTAAAAACGTTGCGCGTTTAAGTCGTATAAATAGCCAAAGCGAATATGCATTTTGGATTTGGATTTGGATTTGCTGTGTGAGTTGCTAGCTTGCTAACCAAGCATAAAGTGTAACAAATTTTATGTTTCAATCAGACAAATTGTCGGAATTTGTTGCAAGCAGTCCGCTGCCCGTTGCCTCTTGCCTTTTCCCGCTTGCCACTTGCCACTCGCTGCTGCACAGGTAGCTAGAAACTACAAACTCGCCTGGTGGTCTTTCGCCACATCAAATCGAATATTTTAATGTGCTGCCAATCGAATTGATTTGATTTCGAACTCAATTCCCACACACACAAGAAACAAGGGGAGAGAAACATATACGAATTATAATAGCAATAATAATAAAAATCATTTAATTTCAATAATTCGAAAGTTGCTTTCGTTTGCTATGGTCTTAATGAAAGGTCTCTGCTTATTGGCTAAGCTTCGTGGCTTATCTCTTCTGAACCTCTGGGCCCAAAATGTGCGCCTATGTGAGTGGCACCCACTGTGCGGCTCGCTCACAGTTATCCCATGCAACGCCGTCAGCCTCACCAATTCAAGTTAATTACTTTTCACTGCACTTGACTTTGGTCACACGCTCAATCTGCCACGGCCGCCGTCGCATTGTCGCTGTCGTTGTTGTTGTTGTTGTTGTTGTCGTGGCTTTTCTCACCAGGGAAATCTGCCAAAACCAGGAAACACACAAAAGACACACTGAGATATATACCGAAGGAGATTCAAAGCTTGCTGAGTGGCATCCACATCGCAGTCTCTGCAGCCGCATGTTAATTTTCCGCATGCTAAACTTTTAGCACAGTAGCAAATGCGATGCCAGCGACGCGGGTGCCGGTCACTCGATGTGGTTTGTGTAGATGTGGATGTGGATGTGAATGTGGATGTGAATGTGGATGCGAGTGTGGCTGCTGCTGGTTTCCACTGGCCATTGGACGTGCCCAAATCGCCGCTAAATTGTTATCTATGAGTGCGGCGTGTGCGCTGGCATTTGGCAACAACAACAACAACATCGAAAAAGTAACAGCCTTCGCTTTGGCATCTACTCAGTCTGGTAATTAAAAACACATTCAATGTGCGCAAAATCACAGGCCACGCCAGAGTCAGAGACTCAGAGAGACTGAGGCTAGCAGATGCCGGCAATTTCCATTAGGGCTGCGGACCAAGCTCTGACTGGACTGGGCCATTAACTCTGCTTGTTTGACACATAATTCCATAACTCGCAGCCCGATCGCAACTCGTAGAAGGGGGCACACTCGACTACACTACAACTCGCTGCCCACCTCGTGCAATTATTCGCTTTTTGGCAGTGCAAACAATTTCGATTTATCGACGGAGCTCACGCGGCGCATGCGTATCCACAGAGCCTCGACTTCGACTTCGACTTCGACTGCCACAGAACTGACTTCCAAGGTGGCCCCACAACTCGAATATGTATAAATATGTATGTGTGGGTCGTGCGGATTTTGATTGTAATTGCATTGCATTACATAGTTTTTTATTATGCCTCAAGGTCGTGTCAGGCAACGATCTATATATCGCCATATTGGACAATTTTTATGCAAAAATAATCAATTGCACATTTCTTTTATTGACTTTATTGGCATTCAATATGGGCCTCAGGCAATACTCTAAACACTGAGCGATAGCAATTCTATTAACTAGCCAGCTATTTTTCGATAATACAAATATTTACATTCAACTTGTGATTGACTTTTCCCTACAGCGATTGCATGACTTTTCACCAAACTATTTGGCTGGGCCCATCCCTCTACAACTTTGACGACGGCGAGCCCCGTAATTACCATCGCATTTTTCCAGGCACTGTCACTCAACAGCAAAATTACAAACTGCAGTTATTCCTTTTTTTCATTTTTACCCAAAAACAATCAACAAACAAACAAACATTCAGCCGACAAAAAAAGAAGGAAACCCTAGGAAATGAAGTGTTTTATGACATATTTAACTACCATTATGCACATTATCCACTTAGCGTAAATTGCCGCCCCCTGCGACTAGCGCCAAATATAGCAGAGTATTAACAATGTAAAGAGAGAGAATTACCAAAATAAAAAAGCACAAGGTATAGTAACAAAAAAAAAATTAGTCTAGTTGGGTACAAAGAACGACAACGGCATAAAAAATGTGGCAGCTCATAAATAAAAATTTAATTTTCCGCCTGAAATTTGTTTTTTTTTTTTATTCGTACTTGCAACACGCGATGACGCGGCCAAATTCTCCAACTCATTTCGCTTCGCCTTGTAATTATGTAGAGTAGACAGCGAGGAGCGAGAAAGCGAAGCTGAGAGAATAAAAAAAGGAAATTTGCCGAAATATATTTAAGAGCGTCGCATGGCATTTAATTTTATTTATATGGACTCTGTCTGGCATTTTGTTTGACTGCGCTGAGCCACGAGGATTTGCATGGGGATCAGTGTAAGCGTACTCGTACAGTAAATATTGTGGCACGACCGAAATGTCTGCAAGCCTTTAGTGGGGACCACACGACGTATGTGTAATCTGCGCTGTCTACTTGACAGCTACCAATGGGCAACTTCATTAGGCGCACAAATTAAGCGATAAAACCATAAGAAATTCATTAAGCAAATTCTCCAACCCAAAAGCGGCAACAATGGTACTTCGAGCTGGCGAAAGGTGTTTAGCAAAAATGCCTAACAAAAATTCATGAATGGTAAGTCGCAATTTCAATGTGCTTCCCAAGCAAGAATTGGAGATTGCTAAGTTCGAAATATTTGTAAAGATTATGTATTTTTGTTGGAAAAGAGTTGCAGGAATTGTGATTTTAGTGATTGTATAGGTTAAAAGTATTTAAGGTCGGAAAAGAAAAAATGAGTTGACGAGTAAAATGTCATTTAAGAGCTCTTAAGATAGATGTGATAGATATCCTCTAAACTGTAAAGTTACAGGAGATATATTTTAGTTATCTTAAAGGTTAAAAGTATTTAACATCTCAGCGGAGCATATCATATGAGACGTAAGATTAAGATTAAAGTTATATATTTAAATTGTTATTTTAAATATTTTCGTATTTATTTATAGGAATTACATTTTGGTGTTCACAGAGGTTCCAATTGTTTAAGGTAACGCAAGATTGAAAGATGTAATGTCAGTCACTTAAGAACTCTTAAGATAGACATAAACTTTTGAAGTTATATCTTTAAATAATTCTATCTAATATTTACTAATATGAAAAGTTTCAGGAATTATGTTAGTGATATATAAGATATATAAGAGTTAAATATCGCCTATGGATTATTAAGATAGATATGATATTTTGAAGTTATATCTTTACATCAAATATAACTTATGAATTATTAATATAGATATACAATTTTCAAGTTATATCCTTACATACTTCTATTTAATATATTACTACCTGAGTTCAACATTTTATGGTAGTTAGAAGCCTTTTAATAATCATCGTTACCCCATTTGGTGGCCAGAGTATCTGGCAAAATGGAAAGGCAATTGCCGAAAAATAAAAGTTGCGCATGCGCAGGCAAGATTGAGATTCGATTCGATTCATACGATTGGAATTGGAATTGGGGATTGTTGGAGCATCAACTGGTTGGCTTTGGTTCAAACGATCGTTTGCCTAGCTAGCTGACTATCTGAGTAGCTTTTTTTTTTTAGCTGGCCGTGTGAACGGTCGCTTTGTATGTTAACTACACGCATGTAAAATGTACTTTCGATAGCAATCTCTTAGTCTCTGTCTCTGTCTCTGTCGCTGCTGCAGTCGCTGCTTCGGCTGTGGTTGTGGCTGTGATTGCAGTCGGCATCGCAGCTGGCGGCATAGGCAAAGTCGTTTCGGGCTCTTTCATGGTTGCCATTAATTAATTGAGCACACACACACACACACACACACACATGCACACTCAGCCGATCCCCGTTGCGTCTGGCAAACACTCGCTAGCTGATTCCTGATGCCGATCTATGTGCACGGCTTGCGTCAGGCTTTTGTTTGCTTTTGGCCAATATCAGCGGCGTTGATCTCTCGAGGCGTTGCAGTGGCAGTGGCTAAAGAAGCTTCTGAGCATTAAAGGCGTTGCAACAGCATCAGCATCTAATGCATTTGCCGATTGCCCGCTAATCCATTTAATTATTATTTATATCAAGATTGTGGCACATTGAAACCAACAAAAGAGAGATTCTTGAAGCTGCCTCCCCCTTTTCTTTATCTTTTTAGTTTTTGTGCTTTGCTAAATTTTACTTAATATTGCAAAAGCCGCCGCTTTGTCTGCCCCGTCGTCGTCGTCGATGTCGACTGAGGCAGCGACTGCGTGGCAGTAAAGTAACAAAAAGTGCGGCGAGAAATGCAATTAAAGTCATTTGCTGTTGTTGCTGGCGACATAAAATGCCGCCGCTGCCGCTGATGTTGTTATTGTTGTTGCTGTTGCTGTTGCTGCCACCAACTCCTACCGCTGCCCTCAGCGCTGTGTTTGCTGCTCGCTGCGGCGTCGGCGGCGTCGCCACTTTTTGCATGCCACAAAGTTTTGTGCGCCTTTTTTATGCCCATGCCGCCAAGAGAATGAACAGAGCGAATGCGATTCAAACAGGATGCCAACTCGGCGAGAGACAAAAAACGCGTCGCCTCCGTTCTCCCCTCTCTTCTCTCTTTCCTCTCTTCTCTTGCATCTTATGTCGGTGGTCGGTGGTCGTTCGGTGGCTGTTAAAAACCTCCTACTTTTCCTGCATTTCCGCTCATAATGATCATGATGATTGCATGCGTGGCTGATGGGATTTGAATGTTGCAAGTTGCCAGTTGCCGGTTGCTGGTTGCTGGTTGCTAGTTGCCTCTCACAATCGCTGCCACGATGCATGTGTATATTGTGTGTAATTTGCACCAGCATCGTGGGAGCGCACCTTTCCTTCAACTCGACTTGAACCTGAAAGCTTTTTGCTTGACCGCAGGCTGTGGCTACCGAACCCAAAAACACAAAAGTAACAACTGAGAAAAAACCAAGAGCTGGAGCAAGATCTATGCTTGGAGCTGGAGGCTGCACCTGTTACCCATGTGGAGTCATAAGTTAGCCCGTTGATGCCACATGATAAGCGTCCACAAAGCAACAACAACAACAACAGTAACAACAGCTCGTAAACAGAAAAGTTTTGTCTAATAAATTCAGCGCTTGCACTTAGTAAATTTTCGTGGCTTCGCATTATTTTGAGCACTTCATCATCAAATGCAGCGCAAAGTTGGCTCCTTTTTTATGCGCAATTTACTTTGGCCAAAAGTCGCATAAATCGTTCTCTGGCCAAGCGACGAAGACACAAACGCAGATGTAGACTGTTGGGTTAACCCAACAGCAACAACAACAACAACTCGAGTCAACTCCACATCCACAGCAAGGTAAAATGCTACCCACAATCCGCACACAAAACACTTAAGTGCCATAAAAGAGATTTTTATTATGTCTTGTGCGCTGAGCAGAGCCCCCAAAGCAGAGGTAATTCTCCTCTTCGTTTTTTATATATATTTCACCTTCTTTTTTTCTCTTTTTTTTTTGTTTATATTTCTGCACATATGAAGAGCATAATGAATATGCCATGGTATATGCCATGAATCTGTCAGTTTAATAAGCGTGCCGCATATTTGAACTCGCTTTGAACTGATTGAACTTGACGATGGACTTACGAAAAGCAATTATTCTGCATGGCAAGAAAAAGTCTTTGGGGATGTGGATCATTTTTATAAAGTGTCTTCTATATAAAAGTCTTTAATCTACCATCAAGTTTGGTTCTATTATTCTGTATGGCAGATCCATTTTAAGAAGTGTCTTCGAAATAAAAAGTATACATAATTTTCTTAAAAATCTTAAATCTAATATTAAATAATTTGGATTTTTCGCTACTTTTATTTTGACCCGAATGAAAAGTAACTAGGAAATTATAGTTCACATTTCTGAATCTTAGAACAAGTATAGAAAAGATTATAGATAATTTTTATTAAAAATTCAATTTACGATAATATTATTTTCAAAGATTTTTGGTAAGCTAAAACTAATTTTGTTTGAGTAGCCAAATTATTGATGATTTTAAGTATTCATGATTAGAACTTCTCTATCTCTATAATATAGAATATTTATTTTAACTTTGTAATTAAAATAACTAACTTCTAAATCAAATTTTAACTAGTTTAGTTTATTTACTTTAGCTTGGAAATATTGGGCAGTCTATAGAGAAGAAATATTTTTTATATATTTAGAATTTCATTTTCTAATTCTTAGAAGAGTATTTCTCCTACGACTTTCGCTGTCATGTTTTTATATTTCTCCCCCGCTCTCAACGTGTGTGTGTTTGTGTGTGTGTATTGGTTGCACTGTTGCAAATATGTGGCAGACTGAAGATGTTGGCTGTCTCTAGCTCTGGGCTAGTTGACTCCTGCCTCGCCGCCCGCTGCTCTCTCCTCTGTCTCCTACCAAGTATGCTCGGAGTGTGCTCCACCAAGCTCTGGCTGCTGTTTACTTGTTGCTTACTCCAGAGTCAGAGTCTGTCCTCAGTCTGTCGTCTGTCGTCTGCTTGAGCAGCTTATGCAAATTGTGTGCTTATTGCCCGGCCATGTGGGTGTCAGGCAGTCAGCCAGTCATCCAGTCATCTAGGCAGCCAGCGAGACAGCCATCCGTATAGACGATAGACTTGTTGCCTTTGTTGACATTTGGTCAGGCTAAAAGAGACGACTTGGCTTGTTTGTCAGACAGCTCTGAAGTAGGCTTGGCTCGCAAGTCATCAAATCTGAGCTGAGAGTAAGCAATATAATTTTAAGCTGCAACTGTGGCTCATCATCGACTCCAACTTGGCCGCCCACAATTTGCTTTTAGCTGAGTACGAAATAAACTATTAAAAGCCGAATGAAATGTAGAATGTAGTTCGATAAAACTTTTATTACCTTTCCAAAACTTAATGTTTTAAATATCTGAAACTTATGCCAACTAAAATGTAGAATTCAATTCGTTAGCTGAGTACAACATCAATTATTAAATGCCTAATTAAATGTAGAACTTAGTTAGATAAAGCTAAGAACTAAGTCTTATAAATATCTCAAACTTATGCCAAGTGAAATGTAGAACTCAATTCAGTTAAACTTTTATTACCTTTCTATTGTTTGAATACATGAATGAAAGTAAGAAGTAAGTCTTATAAATATTTCAAACTTTTGCCAAGTGAAATGTAGAATTCAATTCGATGAAGCTTTTATTACCTTTCTATAGCTTAATGTTTTAAATTAAAGTCAGTAGGTCTTATAAATTTCTAAAACTTATGCCAACTAAAATGTAGAATTCAATTTGTTAGCTGAGTACAACATAAATTATTAAATGCTAAATGAAATGTAGAACTTAGTTCGATAAAGCTAAGAACTAAGTCTAATAAATATCTCGAACTGATGCCAAGTGAAATGTAGAACTCAATTCAGTTAAACTTTTATTACCTTTCTATAGTTTGAATACATGAATGAAAGTAAGAAGTAAGTCTTCTAAATATCTCAAACTTTTGCCAAGTAAAATGTAGAATTCAATTCGATGAAGCTTTTATTACCTTTCTATAGTTTGAATGCATGAATGAAAGTAAGAAGTAAGTCTAATAAGTATCTTCAACTTATACTTAGCTAAACTGCAGCTCGTTAGGAAATGAGCTTAGAGATTCCTCTCGATAATTTGGCCATCAAAAGCTTGTCTGCTGCTTATTCATTAGAGTTCATTAGTTGCAATCAAACTGGCCAAATGGACAAGAAACAATTATCACGGCAACGCCTGGCCAAAATGAAAATCGCCGCCCGCTCAACTGAGCCACGATTATAGGCAAGGCACGCCGGCTGCAAAAAGCAAAAATGCAGCTAACCGGCGAGAGAGACACCGATAGACACCAGGCCGACAATCTGTTGACCTTCGACGGCTCTTGTGACGCCCGCCCATAGACAAGAGGCAAGTCACAACCAAGCTGCAGTCGTAGTTGGAGTCGAAGTTAGGCCCCAACTCGCAAAGTCTTTTAGCCAACAAAGTAACAAGCAACAAGGCAGGCGGCCAGTCTCCCTCTACAGCTGTCTCTATGTCCCACTCCCTCTGCTCTCCCTTCTCCGTGTGTCTTGCGTCTCTCGATCACAGTCCATTGCAATCTTAGACTCAGTATTGGACTGATCTCAGCTGCGCCTGCGTCGCTTTCAATGGCGTTATTTATGTTTATTACCTCTAAGGTCGTTCGTTTCGTTCGAAGCAGGCCGAAGCTTGTTGTTGTCGTTGTCGTTGTCGTAGTTGTTGCTGTTGTTCTTCTTGTTGGTGCTTTTGAGTCGAGTTGTAGCACTTGTTGTTGCTGTCGCCGCTGTTGATACTATTTTGTACGCAGATATCAGTAAATTTAGATTTAAAGTGAATGCGCGCGTTGAGTGTCAAATGCGCCAAGTGTCAAAAGACAAGTTGTTGTTGCTGTTGTTGGAGTTGGAGTTGCCGCCGTGTTGTTGCAGGACATATTACATTGGTTGAGTGACTGCCCAGGCTGTCTGTCTGGCTGCCTGCACCTGCTGCTTTGGCTTTAGCTGTGGCTGCGCCAGTTACAGTTACAGTTATAAAGCGGTGCGGCCCAACTCAACGTCTCCATGTGCAACCTGTTGCCCATATAAGTCCAGAGCATAAATTTCCAATTGTTGCCCGCCCGCTTATGAAGACATTCAATAAGCACACACACATACGCACTTGCATTATTTACGAGTCTGTGCCGAATAAGCGAAACACTGAGAAACGCACAGATTTTTGTGCTAATTTTATCACTTTGTGTGTCGCTCTGCCGTCACGACTTCTGACAGCACATAAATACTCATAATTTATTAATACGGTAAATGTTGCATGCAATAATTTCATGGCGACAAAGGCAGCAGCAGCAACAGCAGCAGCCAGCAATGTTGCAAGCAACAAGTGTCCACAGGTCGCCAATTGAAGTTAAAGTTGGGCTACCACAATCCCAACTTTCAGCTCCCAGCTGGGCTGCCAATTCCCCTCCACAGCAAGGACAACACTTTCATACTCTTTTAGCGATTAGTTGTAATAAAAAATATAAGTTACTTCAGCAACTGTTGCTAGTCGAAGCAGCTCATTCAACAGTTAGTGTATGCGAAAAGTGAATTTAACTTTAACTGGAGCACACGCAAGTTTGTAAAGACTCTCTGCATAAATAATAATTTCATCATTGTGCGGCTGTGATGATTTATTTGGCTGACCGTAAAAGGATTGTCTTTCCGTTTTGACCAGACTCCCAATGCTCCTCCGTCCTCTGTCCTCTCTTCTGCAACTGCTGCTGCTCCTGCTGCTGGTTGTCATAAGTGTGAGCGATTTATTGTCATTGCTTGTGGAACACTATGAACTGGCAAGCTGAACAATTGCACTTTGCTTTTTCTCTCTCAATTGCTAATTCAATTTTTGGGGTTGTCTTGGCAGTCTCTGTCACTTTGGCCTGTCACTTGTCCAAAAAACTGTGAAAGAAAAGCTAAAGCAGCTAAATCTGTTGGCTGTCTTTACTTTCGTTCTCTTTACTTTTGTTGCTGCTTTGCAACGCCTTCAAACTTTGGTAGAGATAAAAGGAAAGAAAAGCAGGAAAAACCTTTGGCGAAATATTTATAGCAATAATTTATTGTAGTTTGGAATTTATTGTCTACGACACACGTTTCAATTGCTCGTCTGCCTGTTAGAGAGAATTGAGAATTGTTGCGGCACTTAGCGAGGATGTTGCTGGCGGCGACGGAGGAGCATTTGACACTTGCGAGATTTATCGCCGCAGCTCTCGGATGCATTTCTAAGATGCCAGAGTCGGCAGCTAATGGAATCTTAATTTAGCAGTGCCAAAATAAAGCCAGCCACATCAGCAGCAACATCAGCAACACAAGCAACAGCATCACATTCACAAATTCCATGCCAGTTGGCACCCTCAAAAGCAATTGAAGCTGGCCAAAAACATTTGAGTCGACTTGTAAATTGAATTAAAGTGACTCGCAAAAAACAACAGAGAGAGCGTGAGTGAGAGGAAAGGGATGTGAGCTGGTCGAACAACTTTTGGTTGCTACTGTATTGCAGGTGCTTCGGCTCTTCCTGCCAATGAAATTAACGCCAACTGCAGCATAATTACAATATAAATGCGCAGCTCCTGCCTTATATGGGGCAGTCTCAATGTCAAGTTGCAAGCACGTAATTGACGTTCGACTCTGCAATTTGTGGCCATTTGCTGTAAATGCTGTGCGGACTGTCTGCAACTGCTGGAGCCACCCTCGTTGCTTGTCGAAGTATCAGCTGCATTATGCATGCTGATTGAGCAACATTTTTGCACAACCCACTGACAAAACAACGCGCCTATCGACAGACAATCAACAAGAGTAGCAACAGCAATGGGAACGCGAATGCGAACGAGAATGGCAACAGCCACTGCAACTGCAACCACATCCTTTCCACCTCCGCGTCCGTTATGCAGTTCACTTCCTGTCCAGAAGCAGCACAATCTTTCATTCATGAAATTTGTTGCCGTTGTCATTGTTTGTGTTGCAAATCAAATGCCCGGCAGCAGCCACAGCAGCCAGAGCAGCCAGAGCAGCAGCAGCAACAGTTGCTGTCTCTTGGCCGCATAAATTGCTGCCGTTGCCGTTGCTGGTTGCTGGTTGCTGCTTGCTTGCGGGGATTGTTGCCCCCGTTCACTGTGCTCCACTTTACCAACAGCAAGAGCAACAACAGCAAATCTGAGACTGTTTTGCTGCTGCGTTTTTGGCTCAGTTATTTTAACGAATTTATTTGCAGCGCTTTCATGGTCAGCGCAACAATTTAATGTAATTTAAATGACGTGCCCAGTACACAAACGCAAAGGACAGGTGCAGATGCTCCAAGAGTCACTCCTCAGTCTGCAGTCACAGTCTGTCCGTCTGTCTGTCCGTCGTCTACAGTGGGAGTATGCAGGCCAGTTCGCATTTTTCTGCTCGCCAGCGGCGGCAACGGCGGCAACGTTGCGTCGGCTCCTTTGTGGCGACATTGACGACAACGACAAGCATCCACAACGGACGACGTCGACGACGAACGACGACAGGCAATGTCGCTATCAAGTTTTTGGGCGAGCGGACACATTTTAATGATGAGTCCGACGACTCTGGAATTGGGCTTGTTCTCTGCTCCAGCGCTTCACTGCACTGCTTCCCCATCGTCTTCGGTTGCTGTTGCTCTGGCTGTGGCTGTTGCTGCTACAAGGGAAATGCTAATTTGTGTGTGTCGCTCTTTAGTTGTGCCGTCTTCTACTTCACTTCAATAGCTTTCAAGGGTATTACAGCTGCGTAATAGACCCGCAATCTTTATGCGTGGCCAATCAGCAAAAGAGCTTCACTTAAAATATAGGCCAATAATTTGTGGGCAGCTAAAGAGGTAGCTTAAGCAAATGTGTAATATCTAAAAGAATGTGTTGCATTAAAAGACAAATAAATAAGAAATAATGAAGCATTGCAAAACTAATAAAAAAAATTAGATTGAAAGTAAAATATTTTAAAATATTTTAAAAAGAGCTTTATCCGTAAAAAAGAAAAATGATAACACCTTTAAGAAGAAGTGTTCACAATCTATGAAAAACTTAGAAGTGTGTTGAAATAAGGGAAAATAAATATTAAAATACTAATAAAGACAAAAAAACTTTGAATAGGCTTAACAAACAAATTAAAAAGAAATAATGAAAAATTACATAACTATTAAAAAATATAAACTTAAAAGTTAAAAAAATTTTAATATTTTATTTTTTCACCTTTTCACCTTGTTATCTTTTAAAATTTGAAAGTTCGACTCGAAATATTGAAAAATGAAATGAAACGAAATAAATATAAGATAAAGGTAAAGTGGTAACAAAAATAACTATTACAGAACTATAAATGAAAGTAAATTTTAAAGTATAAAGTTGTAGAATATTTGAATAAGTTTGAACAAAAGATTGAATATGATGAGACAAAAAGAATTGTTCAGTTTTAAATAACTTAAAGAGGTGTTTCGAAAATATTATAGAATGCTAATAAAAAGTTAGAGCATTAAATGTGCGTTTTGCGAATGTCTTGTTGTCGTTTTGCTCTTTGGCTTTAATCAGTCATTCGCTTGGCTAAATTGAGTCGCCGTCGTCGTCGCCGTTGCCGTTGCTGTTGCCATCAATGTTGCCGTCTTCATCTTGAGATGGGCTATTGTCGCAGTTTGTTGTTGCGGCTTAGCTGTTGGTGTTGCTGTTGCTGTTTGTGTTGTTGCTGTGCTTTCAGCTCTTTCATCTCTTTGCTCTGCTGCTTTGTTTTGTATCAATTAAAGTGTTCGTTTTGGTCCATTTGCGTGGGTCGATTGTCCGATTGGCCGATTGTCGCTGATTGTCTCTGATTGTGCGATGTTTTATGCTTATTAATAACGCTTATTAGCCTCGTCTCGGCTAAGCAGGTGCAAAAGCCAGTTAATTAGCCAATCAATGGACGCATTTTGAAAGCCCAAAAACAGCCATGACCAATCGCACAGCTCGCGTTGTGTGAAAGTTCAAAAGCGGCCAACAACATTTCCCACCAAATCGGCATCAGCTTGATTTCCATTTTGAATTTGTGTTATTTGAGTATCAAAATCGAGCAAACGATTCTCACAAATTATGCACAATCAATGCATCAATTAAAGCCAAAGCCAAATCACAAGCAAAAGGGTAGCAACAATAACAATTGATTTAAATTTGCAATCAAATTGAAATGAAATCAATGACAAAACAACGACAACTTACACCCGCATACAAGCTGTTGTTGTTGTTGCTGCTGTTCGCTTAATTGATGTTGCTGTTGTCGCCGGTTGTCGACAATTCACACCAAGTGCGGCAAGGGAAAGAATGAGAGGAGGAGGGGGGGCAACCTTTTGACTATTGCGTGACGCTGGCTGTTAGAATTGTGGCAGGCAGACGGCGCGATTTATTTCACTTTCTGCTGCTGTTCGTTGTTCGTTGCATTGCCTTTGGGGAAACAATAAAACAAAGTGGCAAACAGTCAACAGCATGAGCAACAGCAACAGCAACAGCGCGCCGGCAACGTCATCATCATCATCGGCAGCAGCAGCGATGTGGTGTGAAACTTTTTCAATTGACTCATGCGGCAATTGTGTCAATTTGTCAGGCATTGATTTCGATATCAGCTTCGATTTGTGGGATTCGCATTGGGCAATTGTGTGGGCAGCAATGATTTGAGTTTATTATGCGGGCGGTCACCCGATCCTTCTCTTCCTTTCTTTTCCTTTTTACACTCGCAACAGTAACAACTGCGTCAGCGACATGGGGCACAACAGCAACTGCAACAAGAGCAACCCCTTGTCATGTCTTGACCACGCTCAATTTCCATTTTATGCGCTCGCTGTGCAATTAAGTGATTTATCATTTGGAGTTGGTGCTGGAGCTGTAGCTGCAGCCACTGCGGCCAATAGCCAACTTAATTTTAGCGGCAATCAAGCAATAACAAGCTGCAACATGCCGTGTTGCACGATTGCCTTTGACTCGCAATGTGGCTTTGCCTCTGACTGTGGCTCTGGCCGCAGCAACAGCAACAACAACGGCAACTGATATCGATAGCTTTGCCTTTACCTCAACTGCTGATTGCATCTGTTGCAGCAACAATATTACAAGCAGCAACAACAACAGCACACAGCTAAATTGAATTTGAGAGAAAAAAAGAAGAGCCTGACTACAGCATCAGCATCAGCTTCAGCTGCCTCGACTTGACTTTCAAGTGCGGATGGTGCGGCAGAAGCAGCAGCAGCAACTACAGTACGTGCAGCAATCAGCAACACCTACAAAAATGCCAAATGATATCGCTGCGTGCGCATCAATTGCAAGTGCAGAAACCACAGCAACCACAGCAGCAACAACAACCCACCTACTCCAGCTCCGTCTCTCCTCTGTCTATCGACATGCTTAAGCACATGCATTAAATAATTTTACACTTTGTTTGCCATCTTCGCGAATGCAAATGCGATAATCGCCAAGCGTTTGGCAGCTAACGAGACGCGAAATGTTGCAACGTGGCTGCAGCAACGCTAGATTGTGAATGGAGAGGAGGGAGCATTGAATGGCAGCGGTGGAGGAGTAAGTTGAGGCCATGGAAGGTGTCAATGATAAGACTCCTTTTAGGGCATTGAGCGCCAAGGCCTTTGTCACTTAGCCGCAAAGGAAAAAAATGTATAGAGAGAGGTAAAGAGAGAGCTAGAGCTTGATCTTAGATGGGGAAATTTTTGCTTCTTACTTGCGTTGCACTCGCGGCACAAGCGAGCAACAAATTGCCCATTTTGCTGGCCGAGTACGTGCCGCAATTTCAAATGACATTTTCATTAGCAATTCGTTTTGAAAATTGCAGCAGGTCCACAATTCATCGCATCTACGAATCCAACTGCAACTGCGACTCTCCGACTCTGCGTGGAGTCAATCGTTTTGCAAACATTTTCTAATAATTTATGTGTGCGCTTTTGTTGGAGGCCAGACTACAAATTATTTGCGATTGCCAACAAAATGTTGCCAGATTAAAGATATCACAATTATTTAACAAAGCCGCATTCTTATTCACTTTTGTCAATAAATGATAAATTGAAACTATTTTATTTTGCAATACTTTACTAATTCGTACAAAAACCGCACACAAATCGCCCGCAAATCGCACACAAATCGCTAACACAAATTTCGAGTATCGAGCACGCTCTAATCGCTTTTCGTATTTAGTTTTCACAGTTTTTCGCATCGCACAAGGCGATAAAAAATTGTCAGTCTGGGCATCCACGACACGCGGAACACGAGGACAACTGTTGTCGTCGTCATCGGTGCCACCGACGCCGCCGCCTGACGTGGTTGCTGTTGTTGTGCGACTCTTGGCAGACCTCGGCTAGTCAAAGAGTTGTACGTGAACAGAGATTAATATGTCCAATTACTGTGACAAAATCGCAAAATGCAGTCTGCATTCTGTTTGCCAAAAACACAGGCCGCAAAAATGATCTAATAAGCGTTGCAGCATGCAACGGGCAACGGGTTACGGGTGGTGGTGCCCCATGTTGCTGTTGTTGCTGTTGTTGTTGCTGGCAGTGGCGGTGGTGGCGGTGGCGATGGTGGCGCGTGCTAATTAGCGTCACTTGGCGGCACAAAAAGTAAGCTAATTTGTGTGGAAAAGTCGACGCGTTGCAACCCCAACGCCTCAGACATTCAACCCCCACCAACAGGAGGAGGAGGAGGAGGAGGAGGAGCTGCTGCTGCAGCAGAAGCAAACAATCAAAGAGGAACAACAACATGAAAAAAAGTTTATTTAAATACGCGAGCAAATATTTTCCATGTCACGTTGTGAATTGTGAATTTTTTGTCGCTTTCGTTTTTGTTATGTGCATAAAATTAATTTCTTGTCGTCTTTTGTTGCTCATGTGGGGCAACACGGCGACAACGACACCGACAACGACAGCAACAGCAACAGCACCAGCAGCAGCAGCAGCGACGGCAGCAACAACATCTCACCTAATGGCAATACAAAATGGCTGCCACATGTGGCAAAAGATTTTGTAACAGCTGCACGGCCCAAAAGCCAAAAAGCCAAAAAGCGTGCTCTCATTTTTATTTCTTGTGTCATTTCGTTCACTGTTGTTGCTGCTGTTGCTGCTGCTGCCATGCACAAATGTTTTGTTTGCCTTTTGCTCATTTTCAGAGTTTTTATTATTAGTTGTTGTTGTCTGCTAATTTGAGCAGTTTTGCCGACCAGCGAATTTGTCGCGCGAATGGTGAAAGTAAACAAGAAACAAGCAACAACAGACAACAGACAACAACAGAGACAAGACACAACAGTCACATGTTCGTTGCAGTTCTTCTTTTTCACTTTTTAAATAAATATTTTTAATTAAAAATTTTAGCCACAGCAAAAACGTGACTTTAGCTAAATAGCAGAACAGGGCAGGGCACAATTAAAGGTACACAAGCCATTTAAGAGCTCAAAACAGAATTAAAGGAATCTCTAAGCAATTTCGCTTTTAGCTGTCGGAAAAGATGCAAAATGTCAGTGGACAATCAGAAGACGTTTGCATTGAAATGCGATTGCATCATATGAAAATGGTTAATAACTCTTAAACGTGTCTTCACTTCCTCCGATTTGAATAGCAATTTTTCCCCCATTTTCCCACGCCTGGAGAGAGAACTGAGTTCTGAGCTCAGAGCTTGGAGTCTGGTGGTTCCAGTAATTAGCGAATGCAGACAGCGCCAGCCTAACGATGTCACTTTATCAGCGGGTTTGTTTTTTGTGCAAGTTGTACCGCTAATATGGCCTACGCCTACTCCCAAGCACCACAGTCACAGTCCAGCAGAGTCGCAGCCAGTCGAAGTCGAAGTCCAAGACGACGACGACGACACCGCAAATGCCAACCAATAAGCGAGATAAAAGCCAAACGCATTGCGTCTGCCTCAGTCGCTGCCTCAGACTCTGCTGCAACTCCTTCCTGTCATACCTTCTCTCCGACTCCGACTGGCTCCCATCCCTGGGTCTCCTCTGCTCCCCTGACAAGCTGCCTGCCTGCCTGCATAAAGCGGAGCACTTTGCATTAGCGACATAATTTATCTCGCCAACGAGCGAGAGAAGGCGGCGCAGGAGCAAAGCGAGGCGAGGCGAGGCGAGGCAACACCAAAGGGGGGACTGTGGCATGACCACGCAGACGCAACGGCTGCCCATTCGTACGTTGCACCTGCAGCCTTGCCGCGTCATCTTCGTTGTCGTTGTCGTCTTCATCGTCGCCTTGCAACGCAACGTCTTGCACTTGCCAGTTGGAGTTGAAGTTGGAGTTGGAGTCGGAGTTGGATTGGAAGTCTTCTTAGACTGGCTCCCACTGTTCGCTTTGCTGTTGTGTTTTCGCGTTGTCTTCTTTTCTTTCTCTCCTCTTTTTTTTTTTGGGCGCAACAAGTGCAATTATTAAAAATTCCGGAATTCGCATGAGAGAGCAGGTAGCAACAGTCAGGCCAAAGAAAGGGGGGCGGAGAGCGTTGCTGTTGCGTGGGGAGTTGTTACCAGTTGCTGTTGCTGCTGCTGTTGCTCCCGACAGTTGCAACACAGTTCCTCCTCGTTGGTCTTACGCATGCGCCGCTGCCGCTCAAGTGCGTTGGTTTTCGCATTAATTATGCGTTTCGACTCGATCTGCTGCGATTCAAGCGATCCGAGCGATTCTAGCGATTCCAATGGCAACGAAAAATGCTGACCAGGCAATTGATGTGGCTTCTACTTCTGGTTGGCGTTGTGTCCTCTCTGTGCAAAAGCATTTAATAACAGCGCACAAATCGATATATCATTTGCCATGGCTCTCTGGGTTACTTTCTTTCGGGGGACTCTCTTCCCACACTTTTGCTGAAAAATCAATTAAAATATCTTTCTCTCGTGCTGCTCTCTATGCGTGTGTATGCCAGTGTGTGTGTGTGTGTGTGTGTGTATATACGGGTGTGTGTGTGCGTCGCGCTAATAAATTTGCCATAAAAATTCCACTAAATCATTGGACATGGCAGAAGTAACATTGTCGCATGGACATTAACATTAACATAGCTGAGCGGAGAGAAAAACAACAACAACAACATCAAACAAGTAAGAAAGCTACAGTCGAGTGTGCTCGACTGTGAAATACCCGCTACCCAGTGTGAAATAAAGCAAAACAGTGCGGTATTATTTCTAAAATATACCAAATTATACAAAAATATGCCAGATGGTATGTTTTTGGTATATTGGTGTATCACCACATTCAAAATATACCATTGAGTATAAAATATACCAGATTAGCAGCCAAAGCAACTAAGCAAAAGGTGTTCATACGGACAGACAGACAGACGGACAGAGAGACATGGCTGTATCATCTCGGTTGTTGACGCTGATCAAGAATATATATACCTTATGGGGTCGGAGATGCATCCTTCTATCTGTTACATGCATTTCATGCAGCCATAAATATATAATACCCTTCTACTCTGTGGGTAGCGGGTATAAAAACAACAACAACGAGCCAAGAATTAACAGGCGTAGATTGATGGCAAACATGCCGTTATTTAGCTTAAAAAATAAACACGTCTTGTCGAATGATTTGGTGCGGAGAATTTTATATTTATTGAGAAGTGACACTTTGAGACTTTGAAATATTTAACACGCGACTCGATGATTGAGAAAACAAACAAATCGACATAAAACCGTATAAATAAAATGCAATACTAATTTCAGTCAATGATTTATTTCTGGTAAACAATTAATTATCTTTAAAGGCTATTATTAGCAGCTTTATATTAAAAATATATATTTTAATTTTAAGTGTTTTTGAATATATTCAATTCATTTTACAATAATATCAAAAACTAAATTCTTGTTCAAAAAAATAGATATCTTCTTGATAATCTTTTCTATTACATTGAAGTTTAATAGTTTTTTACTCAACATCATCATAAGTAAAAGAAAATAAATATTCTGTTCTTAAAAACAATTTCCAATTAAAATTTAATTGATTGTGCGCAATTAATCAACAGTAGATAAGTTAACGAATTAACTTAATCAACAACACAAGATGTTAATATTATCGTCATTCGCGAAATGTAATTTAATATTTTTGATTAACAACTTTATATGTATTGTGCACAATTTGCAAACTTTGAACTTTAACGAAGTTGGTAACCGTATAAAAACTTTAAAATATTAAAAATGATTAATTTATGGCAGTTATGCAAGTAACATTATTATTAAAATACAGAGTTTCATTCAGATATTTTGATTAATATATTAATAAATTTTATTGCCAGTCTCATTTAATGCCATGCGCATAAGTGTATTATGAAAATATTTTTAGAATATAAAATTAATTGATTAATCAGGCAAATGTGATAAATGGCAGCCTCATAAATTAATAGCCAGGCAATAACAAGAAGTACATAAGTATAACTACAACAGCTACAACCACAAGGCGTATGTCTGGCCAAGTTGCTACTGCAACTGCTGTTGCTGCTGCTGTTGTTGCTGACTATCGGCAACGCCCCAGACAGCCCAGACAAGCGTAACAACAACTGCCCACAGCAAGTCAAGTCAAGTTCAAGTGCAGTCTGCGGGACAGCCAATAATGCAGCTTGATAAGCTGGCAAAGAGCTAGCAAAATTATAATAAAAAAACGAGCATCGAGTAGGAGAGATGTTGTTGGTTGGTTGGTTGGTGCAACAGCAACAGCAACAGTAACAGCAACATCGAGAGCGTAGGCAATGTCGCCTACTGTCCAGTTGCTGTCTCAGTCTGACATGCTGTTGACACAAGCGCCGAGCTGGCCAAGCGCCTTGGGCTGCCAACTGGCAACAAGCAAATGCGACTAGAGCTGGCCAACCAAACATGTGCATCCTGCTGCTGCCCACATCTTTTGGCCAGAAGAGCCAACAGCAACGGCAGACAATCAAAATGCAATCACCCACAACATTAAAGCAAATTTAAAGCACATCATTTTATGAGAGCAGTCAGAGATTCGCACAAATGAAATGAAATCCTTGCCGCACACATTAACAGCTCATTGGCACTACTGTAGGGGGTCGCTCTTGCTCTTGCTGATGCTGATGCTGCTGCTGTTGTTGAATGTGGCACAGTCGAAGATGCAGTCGCAGTCACAGTCTCAGTCTCCACTCACAGTCACAATTCCATTCCTTTTGGTGGAATGGTCCCAAAGTGGCGCCGCCGACTCTCCACTGGAGTTTATCTTTGTCTCATTCTCTCTTTCTCTCTTCCTCAGCGTCTCTCTCTTTCTCACGCTCCTCATTCCATTTGCAGTTGATGCCACGAAATAAGTTATAAATTTTGCAACCGTTGATGGCGCATATTATGATATCATTTTACAACTTGTGCAGAGCCAAAAGCCTTGCGACAACCGACCTGAGCCGCCCTCCTAGAGATGGCCACGTGAGTCGTGGATAGTAAACACTAATCGATAGGAAACTGTCGTAATTTACTTAACTATCGCATTCCAATGATTTTGAAATTCTATGTAAATTGAAGTAAAAGCTTAAAAGTTTGCAGCACAAGTTCATTACTTACCAATTTTAGGTTTTAGTCACTAGCAGTTTTGTTATTAAAAACAACTTAATCAATTTATAATGAATAATATATCAATGAATAATATGTTTATTATTTAATAACTAATATTGGAATTTCTATGTTATATTATATATTTTCTTTCATAATGTAGATTATTACTTATTAAAATTATTCACTTCATTTTAAAACTAGTTAATACAGAAGTGTTTATATATTGTATTTTATAATTTCGATTATTATTACTTATTAATCTAGTTAATATAGAAATTGTTAATCATATATATTATGCTTCATAATCACGATTATTATACGTTATTAAATATATTCATTTAGTTTTAAAACATTTGAAATGAATAATAATAATTTTTAAGTTCGATATTTTTAAGTCTTTTCAATCACGAGACTCACGCTGCCATCGCTGAGCCCTTATGCAAATGTTGCTGCTGCCGTGGTGCTGCTGCTGCAAATTAATGTTGCTGTTGAGTTTAAGCGCTCGATTCTCTGCTATCCAGTGTCTCACTCTCTGACTCGGTGTCTCCCCGCCTTCGTCGACGCCATCGACTTCACATCGTCGCCAATTCTGGGGACGGAGGCTCAGCTCAGTTCAAGCTTTGGTTGTGTCTCCGTGTGCCTCCCTGGAGTCTCAGCTGCTGTTCTTGTGTTCTTTGCATGTTGTCATTGTGCGCTGACCTTCCCCCACTTTAAGAATTATTGTTATTATATGCGCTGCGGCGATAAAAATCGCAGATGCCACACAATCGTCGTTGTCGTCGTCGTCGTCGACGTCGTTGTTGGAGGACAGCTCATGAAATACGACGCACGCACCCAGAGACGCAGCCAGTGCCAGTCACTGGGCAACTGGGCAACAGGAACAACAACAACAGCAGCAGCAGCAGCAGCAGCAGCAGGTCATATGCCATATGTTTGTATGTGAGTGTGGATTAAAAATAATTATAATTGCTCCCACGATTTTGTGTTCCAAGAATGCAGGCAACACTGCTGCTCCTGTGGTCAGCAATTGCTGCTGTTGATGTTGTTGCTGGCCATGTTGCTGCTGTTGTTGTTGAGGCCATTTCATTTTAACGCATATTAATTTCAGGATTTTATACTCTGTTATTTTTATTGTGACATTTGATTAATTGACGACATTTAATTACAGCTTTCAGGCACAGACTGCGACGACGACTCCAAACTCCAACTCCATCAGCATCGCCATCAGCAACCCCAACTTCAACTACAGACTCTGAACTGAACAGCTTGCGGACTGCTCATTTCATGCCTCTCCCCGCTTATCGCAACTCATTTATCGCTGGAAAAATTATGACGCTGCTGATTGCCGACGCTTTTATCTGATCAGCAGCAGCAACATTGCCCGTCCATCGGCTCTTGTCTCGTCCCGCGTTTCTGTCTGCTGTTGTTGCTGCTGCCCACATGTGGGTGACTTTTAAATATGCACTTTATGGTCTGTCTGCCCAAGTTTTGTGCCAAAAAATTGATGAGTCATTTGTGCAACAAGTGCAACACGGCGCATCGATGATTAAATATTACAAGACAATAAACGTTTTATCTTCATTTGCGGGTGCTAAGCAAATTACCAGCTGCCAAATAGCAGATTATGAACTGACAACAACCACAACTTTATTGGCTCTTGCCTGGTGCAAGTGGCGTATACGCAATCTGCGTGTGTCTCTCTGTCTTTTTCTGCGTCTGTGTCGGTAAATAGTTTTATGCAGCAAACAAGGCGCATTTATTTGCCATCACATTAAGATAATGTGCTGCATGTAAGCGCATTTCAAGAGTCATCATCAAATGTGGCGCGAACGCGATCACTCGCAGTTGATAAACGACAACAACGAAGGTTCTTGCCAGTTGCCAGTTGCAAGTTGCAACAGCAACAGCAACGACATCAACTGGAACTGCTGACAGCCAAAATATTGTGGCTGCATACTGTTTGAATGTTCAGTACTCGGTCTAGAACATATCACACGATAATCTTCATGCATCACTTCAACGTCAGTAAGCAGCAACATGCTGCTGTCGTGGATGTTGCTGCTGTTGCTGATGCTGCACCGGAAGCTTTTTATTGCCTTAGTTTGTGTTGGGTTGTCTGCGATTCGCTTGCGCTGATTATTTCAGCCATCGTAAATCCCCACTTTTGTGGGGGGCACGCGCTCGCCTTAGGCTTATACCAGCTGCCATCAGCAGCAGCAACGGCAGCAACAGCAGCAACATCAGAAGCAGCAACAACAATAACAGGTGCTTGGCTTTTAGGTAGCTGCAAGTCAAAGAGGTGCGAAATGGCAAAGCGCCCGCTGGCATTGAATTTCAGACAAAGTGTTTTCACCCGGCATTAGATGATGTTGCCGTCGCGTGGGTCAATGTTGCTGCTGTTGCCGTTGGTGTTGGTGTTAGTGTTGGCTGCAACGGCAGCAACTTAAACGTGTTGCTGATACAATTTGCTTGATAGGCGCACATTTTACGCTTCAGCAGTCGACGCTATCTGCGCGAAATCTAATACATTTTGTTAGCGCACACAGTTTAGCCAATTTTGGAGCAACGTTTTGTCGCAACAGCAGCAGCAACTGCAGCTGCACTTGCAACAGGAGCAACAGCATCAGGAGCAGACTGAAGCTGTCTGATTACCAGGCAAACAAAGCGAAAACCCCCAAACACATGACAGTAGCAACAAAAGCCGCCGCATTGCAGCTCAAGTCGCGTACGTGGTTAGCAAATTTATGTTGCAAAAAAAAAAGGAATACAAAAAAAGTGAGGCAGTGATGGGTGGCAACACGCAGCGAACAACACAGCAGCAGCGGCAACTGGCGCCAAGTGTGTTTTTTGGTTAACCCTGTGTGTCCTTGTGCCTGCCAAGAAGCGTTGCTGCCTCTGCCACGTAAATCGCATAAATTGCATAATTTTGACTGACTTTTGTTGCTGTCGACTGCCGACTGCCGACTACAGCTGCTTGCTGGCACTGCAATTTCTTGGCAGCCCAACAAAACGGGACAGCAAAGCAGCGCCAACAGCGACTCCCAGCTCCTTGTAGGTGCCGTTCATTGCCTTTTGGCGACCTCCAGTTAACCCTCGCGTCTCTCTTGGGAGAGCAGACAGTCTGTCCAGCTGCCAGGCTGACATCCGTTTGCATAAACTTTAAGTGAAAAACTGCAGCACAAGAAATGAAAAATAGAAAATGAAAATGCAGCAAGGAATTTATGATATTTGATCAAATTTAATACAAGTTTTTTTGTTGAAGTATATTATTATTGTGTGTATAAATTAGAAGAGTTAAATATAAGTATTTGTGGAGTTAATGCTAAAGAGTTAAGCTATTAACTTGCTCAATTGATTCAAATGGTTGTAAAGCTTTTCACATATATTTTATGGCCTCGTAAAAAATCAATGAATGTTCTTTTCACTCAACATACAAATCTCTCTCTCTCTCTCCCTTTCTCTCTCTCTATGCTTGCAACATTTCCGCTCATCTTTGAATTGACTACAAGCACAGCAAGTAACTGGGCTGTGCAGTGCTTGGCTTTGCTTTGCTTTGGTGCTGTCACTTCCTGCATAGAAAATTCTAAGCACGAGTAAACTGACTTTGACAGTTTTATGGGCTTTCAAACTGTTTTATGACACGCCACAACAAGCATTGCAACAGCCACAGCAACGGCAACGGCAATGTGTGAGCCAGTTGAGGCGCGAAACATGCCTATAATGAGAACGAGATGCTGACTCTGTGTCTGAGACTGCGACTGCGACTGAAACTGACAAGGCGGCTCGCACGTTGCTCATACGCCATGTGGCCCCGCGCCAATCAGACAGTTGTCCGCCCACGCCTTCTCAGTTTCTCAGTACTTTTTTTTTCGCTGCTTGCGATATTTAGTTGCAAGAATAATGCGCCAAAATTGAAATGAAAATGATAAATGTGCTACAGATACAACACAACAAGCGAGTCCAGCACGCACAGTCTGAGTCTCAGTCTGAGTTTCAGTCTCAGTCTCAGTCACTCGCCCTGTCCCTGTCTCATCTCCATCTCCATCTCTGTCTCAGCTCGCTTCTCGGCGCCGTCGCGCAGGCGTTTTTGACAGTTTTTTAATAATATCAGCCAGGCGACTGGGCAAGTTTGTTGTTGGCAGTACAGCCTACCTTATATCACACACTCGCACTTATTCTGCTGGGCTGCTTTGGTTTTTTGTTTAATTTCATTTTATTTTTACATATCTCATTGCCATTTTGGCATAAATGCTGCAGACCACGACATAGCAGCAGCTCCCTCTCTCTTTCTCTGTCTGTCTTTGCCGCTCGCTGTAGCTCCCTCTCTTTTGCTGCCTCTGCATTGCATGCCGCACGACATTTTTTGCGCCACAACTTTGTATGTGTGTGTGTGTGTGAGCGATAATGAAAATTTTCTGACACTTTAACCAACACTTTTGGCTCGCCAGCAGGCGTTGCTGTCAGGTAGTCAGCAACAGCAACAACAGCAACTTCATCGAGCAACAACCAACCAACCAGCAACCAACAGCCAGGCAGTTGATAAGTCAAAAAGTTGTTTCCTCATTATGTTTGATAAACGCCCGATGCCCGCCCGTAAATTGATTCATAGTTTATGCGCTAAATGTGACATGACCCGGGGGCCACAACTGGAGTTGGAGTTGCTGTTGCAGTTGCTGCTGAGGTTGTTGTTGGAGACGCAGTTGAATTCCGAGTTGCGGTTAAATTGGCGTGCTTTATTACTTATGAGGTTGTTACTGTTGCTGCTGCTGTTGCTGTCTTTTTACCATTGCCATTGCAATTGCCATTGTTCTCGGTGTGTGTGTTCTGTGTTCTGTGTAATGACATGTAATTAAGCGCATATTTACAGACAGTTGGCGATGGGGCGTGGCATTTAAGTAGGCATTTAACAGACGCAGAGTGCCCCAAAATTGACAGCTTAAAAGTGTGGCCAGAAAAAAGCGACGTTAAAAGTATAAATGGCGATGGAATTGCAATGGCAGCAGCAGCAACTGTAGCAGCAACATCAGGTGAATTATTCCACACAATTGCAACAGCAGCTCAATTTTGCCATGGGGAAATACATCTCATTTAAGAATATCTGATTTCAAGTGCTTTAAATGAGGTAGTTTCCTTATAGTTGTGAATGTATGAAAACTTTACTTTATTAACAAAATTCTTATTGGACTTAAATAATAACCTACCAAAAAATATTGCAAGCCAGTTGTAAATAAATAAAGTAAATAATTTACAAATTTATTTCTTTACCAAGCTTGGATATTTATTTTTTCATAAACTTTAAATACTTCCCCAAACTAATTTAATTTTCGCATTGTTTGCTTAAAGCTCTCTGTCAACTTGTTTGTTTTGTGCTTTAAAAAGTGCTGCCTATGCGTAGGCGCTTTGGCTTGGAATTGAAATTGAAATTGAAACCAGACAGAAAGAAGCGTGTATGGCGAAGAGCGAAGCACTCGACGACTTATTTGTTATTAGGTTTTAATTTATTTCGCCGTGTGTCTGTGTGGTGCTGCGGTTGCAATGAATTATTTTTGTAGCGGCATTGGGCGGACAGGCAGCGCGACCTATGGAGCACACCGGACAGACAGACGGAGAAAAATACAGCCGAAGCAAAGCAAAGCACAGCAAAGCAAAGCGAACCATACCAGAGTGTGGGGCTCCAGTTGACTAGGATCCACGCGCCGTCTATTCAGCGCCAGCTTTGACTGGTGTCGGGTGTCGGGTGTCGGAGTTGGTATCGGTCTCGATGTTTGTGTCTCTGTGGTGGTGTCGGTATCGGTATCAGCGTTGGTTTTAGCTTTGACTGTGGCTGGGTTGGTAGTAGACAGCTGGCAAACAGGCGACAGGCGGCAATAAATCAAACGGGCAAACGGCTTCAAGTGCAAACTAATTTCCATGTCGATTTATAATAACAACTTGTTAGCATTTTGTAACATTTCGAGAACTGTTCGAGCTGCACTTCATTAGCGGGCGCCAACGCAACGCAACGCAACCGAATGCATGTGAATATGAATATGCTGAAACATTTTGATAATGTCTGTTAAGTTGGGCACAAGTCACAGCATTGCTGCTGCTCTTGTTGCTGCTGCTGCGAATGTGTTGAACGTGGCTGAGATAAATACCCTTCAATCTAAATGTAAATGGCTCCGCATGTAATTGCCACAAATTGCCACTGCAGTGACCAGTTTTTGCCACCGCCAATGGCCATAGTCATGTCTATGGCATCGTTGTTGATCTTGTTGCTGTCGCTGCTGTTGCTGTTGCTGTGTTGCTGCTGTTGCTGCGTTGCTGTTGCTGTTCTTGCGCCTTTTTTAATTACCCGCAGGATGCGCGACAACAGCAAACAAATTGCCTCAATTTCAATGTTGTTGGCTGCCAGGCGAGTGCGTCGTGATTCATGTGATGGAGCATCGCGACAACATGCAACTGCAACAGCATCAGCTACAGCAGCAACAGCAGCAGCAACAGCGGCAGCAGACATCTAACGGCTACAAACTCCCTCGCACACCCGACCCAACTGTAAATAACGCGTGAAGTGACCAACATGCGTGGCGGCGGTGGCAAAACTAACGGTACTTCGTCTGACAAAGTGGGCGGTGGTCGTGGCCAACAACAACAGCAGTTAGAGCAGCGTCAGCAACAGCGCCTGGCAACAACATTTCGTGCGAGTGCGATAAACAAACGTTAAGTGTTGCTGCCAGACACCAAAAGCATGCGGCAGCAACAGCAACAGCAACATGTTGCTGTCGCAATGTTGCGTAGACTATCATCAAAGAGTGGGCCAAGTTGTAATGATGATGACGATAATACTGATGATGATGATGCTGCTGCTTCTGATGATGATGGGGCTGCTGCTGCTTCTTCAAGTCGTGGGTTGCTCTGGATAGTACTTATGTGTAATATAGTTAGTGCTAAGATAATTAAACGATTGCGTTCGCAATTTATAAATTCATCCGGCCAACTTGCAACACTTTGCATACTAGCAATTGCCATCGCACTAGTTCTTGCCCCACAAAACAACGTCGGACAGGTGACATTGTTGCCGGTGCCTTTTGAACGAGCAGCTGCTTCGGCGGCAATTTGATTTATTGCGTGAACCAATGAAGTTAGCGTTTCTGCTGCATGCTGCTTAATTAATTTGTATCTCTGGCCGAAATCAAATGCTTCGATTTTCTGTTGCTGTTGCGGTTGCTGTTGATGTCGCTATTGCTATGCCTCCCCCTCCTGTTTTGGTTTTTCCTTTGCTCTGCAGGCGTTTAGCATGTCAGCAGGCACAGTGAAAAAAAGTGCGAAGTTTTCGATCAAATTTTTAAATCAAAAGCAAACTAAAGAAATGAAACACATAATTCTCTAAATTCAGAATATAATATTTGATTTTACTAAAATTAAAAAATAAATAAGTGAATGCGAACCAGTGAAATGCGCACTAGAAAAAAATCCCTTATGAAAAAGTTTCGAAAAACACATTCTTTATTATTTCTCTTTAAAATTTTGTCAATATTGAAAATATGATAAAAATAGCTTTACACAAAGAGTCAAAAATTTATATTAAAAAATCTTAATTTAAGATTTTTCGATTTTAAATAAAAAACAATTTTGAAATCAAGATCTTGTTTTAAGATTACAATCTTGAATCAAGAATGTTTTATTCTAGATTGAAAAGTAAATTTCGAATCTTAATTTAAGAATTTTTCGATCTTATAAACACAATTTTGAAATACGATTTTTTGGATACAAAATTGAAAATTAAAATTTATACGCTAAATTTGCATTTTAAAGTTAACATTTAAGATTTTAATTTTGAATCCAACAACTTAGATGTAATTATTTCCTTTCTTACGTTGGATAATTTTGTTTTATAATTACACTTCATTAACAGTGTTCCTTATATAATATTTTTCATCGATATATTATTGTCAGACTCTAGAATTTCATTCTTATCTTTACACTATAATTTTTTCTCTGTGTACGCAGATTTTGCTCCACATCCTCTCGGGCTGTAACTTTGTTGCCGACTGCGACTCCGACTGGTCTCTTCCGCTGGGCAACGTTTTATTCCTTGTGCCGCCATAAATTTAATGCCCCGCCTGTCAGTCGCTACACATTTTGCCATTTTGCGTATTTATTTATTTATTTCTCTATGTGTCAAACGTATTTGCCGCTTGCAGTGTTGTCTCCTCTGCCGCTGCCTCAATTGTTGGCAGGAAATTGTTGCATTTAGCGGTGCAAATCTGTCCAGTATTGATTAGCCCCAAAAAGAAGAAAAAAACATATGGCTTTTGGTTTGCTTCTCTGCTCTGCTTGTGACTCACTATTTCTTGCTTGGTATCGTTTTTTTTTTATCAATGGACTTGACCATGTCGAGGCACATCGGAAACATGCGAAGCTTTTGTTAGACAACGTTCAGCGCACAGCGTACAACACGCAAGGCACAAATATTCAATTGGCAATCAATCAAACAGCTGCGCAGCGGTAACAGCAACAACCAACAGCAGCAACAACAGCAACATACAACTTTGACATGCAGCAACTTCCAGGCGGCAGCAACAGCAACAGTTGCTGCCACCACCACAAGCTGTGGCGTCTACCACTGACAACAACACAATGAAAGCCGTTTGTTGTTGCTGTTGTTGTTGCTGTTCTTCTGCTCTTCGTTTGGCTGTTGCATTTTTCAATGCCAGCCGGGAGTCTCCTCAAACCTCGGTGGCACATTGCATCCCTCTCCTACCTCTGCAACACACAGAGTCTCAGCTTCTTCACTCTCAGCTCGAGTCTCTGCACTGGTTGCTGCAAGGTGTTTTGTTCGGCGTGGTCAATCAATCAAGCCGCCGATAATTAATCAAATATTTCGAACATAATTAGATATGGAAAATCTAATGAGTCCTACTCCACACGCTCGATACTCTTTAACTTTAACCCTTTGTTGCCCCAGCTTCAGGCCCAGCCCCAGTCCAGCCAGTTGCGGGGGCAGCGTGTTAAATTATGAAAAATGAATGCATAGAACGCGCTTTTAATTGTGCTAATGCTGTGACTCAGTATGCTACAACCACCAAGGTCCAAGATCCCTCCCCCCCACGGGGTCTTCTCATGTAAGATCAGCATCGAAGGCGGTGTCTGAATTTTGAATTGAGTTGAAGTTGAAGTCGAAGTCTGTGGCTACCTCGGTGTCCCGCTAATCTCAATTTGTAAGTTAATCGGAGACGCTGCTTGACTCAGACGAAATGAGAGGCATTTACTTTACGAAAACCGTAGCTATAGGGTCAATGGGGTATGATAGACTACTGTGTTTTATGTGGAATGCTATTGTTAAGAAATACTGGAATTTACTTCTACTTCTACTTCTACTTCTACTTCTATTTCTACTTATATTTCTACTTATATTTCTACTTCCACTTCTACTTCTACTTCTATTTTTCCAATAGGTTCAAAATTGCATTAAAATAAATAATGTAATATATAGAATAAACATTTTACTAAACTTTATTTCTTACTTGCCTATAAATTTACATTACTGAATATTTCATCAAACTATTTATTCAATTTTTCAATTAGGTTATAATTTTATATAAATAAATATTATATATCCAAAACATTTATTTAAATTTCATTTAGTTTTTCCTATTATTTATTCATTTTACAGGGTATCTTTTGGTCCCCCTCTTGCCACTATCAATAGGTATACTTATTTTTATTGTCGCTGGCAAAATGAAAAGTTCGATTGTGCGTTGCTTGATTGGGTTCGAATCGGCCGCTTACTCGTCTCCCTGGCGATTGGTGTTTTGTAGTGGGCGCAACTTGTAATTAACTTGGCTGTTGCCCTGCTGCCACATGTGGCAGACAACGACTCTGCCTTTCGTACATAATTTTTCATAATTAATGTGGCAGCCCGATATTGCGGCTCGTCCAATAAACTGTGTGAAATTGGCTGCGAAAGTTGTTGCACCTTCTACAAATACTACGAGTCTCTCTCGCTCATGAGATGATATACTATAGCTATATATTTTGGGAAAGTCTCGCCATCTCCTTCTCTCTCTTTCTTACTCTGTTTGTCTCGCTTGGCTGTGAACCAGTTGTTCAACGATGACAGAGCAAAACAATGCCAATCCCTGTGTTAAATTGATACATAATCCGAGTAGGCATATTATTTTAATTAGGCGTCGATATCAAGGCCATCTGATTGGCACATTGCGATTGAGAGATTGAGAGATCGTCACACACACACCCATTTGGGCATTTGCATGCCAAAGCAACGCTCGACGCTCGAGTCTCGAATCGATGTCGATGCCGATGAGATCGTCGCATTGTTGTTGACACCTGACAACGTCCGACGGGATCGGCAACGAATGGCCCATGGCCAGTGGAGTCTATAGAATTGCGTGGCAAGTGCAACACCAACTTGCAACTGCAACAGCAACCACAAACTGTGACGATTCGATGCTTGTCTTTGTCTTTGATATTGATAGACTGACAGTGGATTTCCGCCGGCTTTCGGCATTCCGCTTTTGGCTCTTGCCTCTTGACTTAATCCAACTTTTTGGCCAACTTCTCGCTTAGTGAGAGTTGCGCTAAAAATAGCCACAACTCGATGTGTCTGTGTGAGTGTGAATCCCCCCTCAATTTGTTGCCAAAATGTCTGGCACGATTTGTTCAAAAAGTTCGACAGCTTATATAAACTTTAAGTATTTTATTGTGGCGCGTTTTATTAAAAGCTCATAAACATTTATTTTATTTAATAAATTACAATTTCAAAAGACTAAACAGCCACAAGAACAATAACAACAAACACAGTGAAATATGTGGACGGCATTCGATTTGCATAAAAGCATATAAATTGTTCATCATGGTTTGATTGGTTTTTGGCCAGCTTTGCCATCGATAGGCGATCGCCGTGTCTTTGTTAGCGATGTGTCTGAAAATTCATTTAGCTCTAACGGTAGTCAGCAAGGCTGAGCACCACAGCAACAGCAACAGCAACAACATATTTTAATTTAATTTAATATTATTAACAAAAGCCCCCACTAAAAAAAAAAAAACAAGCCTGGGAACAGCGCCATAAACTTGCGACTTACAGCTGCCGTATCTGGCCGAAGAAAGCAACAACAAAGCCACACAATCTATACTTAAATATGTGTATATAAGTAGGCTTCCTAAGCCTATCTCAGATGTAGCCATATTTGTGGCTCATTATGCGGGAGGAGTGTCAGCATCGTTTGGATCATTAATTAATTTTCGTCGATTTAGTTGCGACTTCCCAGGCCGGAGTTCGATCTTTAAACTCGAACTCGCGACCGATTTCTTGGGTTAACGGATCGAAATGAATGAAATTTGATATGCACAACGAGATAGCTCCAAAAAGAGCATAAACACACTATATAAATCGGCGCAGAGGCGGGTCCACAATAATCACACACACGGAAAAAAAGCGGGGAGGGGCTGGCAACAATACACAAAAAAAGAAAGTAATGTTGCATAAGTGAAAGGCTGCCCCCGAAAAGAACTTAAAAAGAGAATGTTCTACAAAACCGTTCGAACATATTGCTCAAAAATGTTTACAGCTCCATTAGTAAGCGGAAATATGTTTAACAAATTTGCTATTAATAATGGAGATTGCTTTTTTTGCTAACTCCCTCTGCTTTAGACGCCCCTGCTTACCAAACCTAATTTATTTATTTACCAACTTAGCATCTGCCAATGAACTGAGCTTTTGATCAACGTTTTAACATTTTTCTTCACCGTTTTGCCGCTTTGAAAACCAAAGTTGAATTTTCAAATTTTGTCACTTGCTTATCAGTGAAACGTCGCCATCGACGACCGTATCGTCATATAGACAAAAAAAAAACAGAAGAAAGAAAGAAGGAAAAAAAAACCGTAGACCGCCGGCCGCCTAATTGATTTTCAAATGTTTTTTTCGCTATAAATCTGTGAGAGATCGCAGCATACACAAAACAAAAAATAAAAATAAATAAAACAAAGCACAACGCATAAGAGACAATCCAAAAGTGACAAGCATTTTTCTGCTTATTTTACATAAATAGATGCGAACTGCAGATACGTATACAAAGCAGCCAAAAGCAAAGCAAAGTATGCTGTTCCATTGTCTCCATGGCTAGAGAGCAGCTCTTCATTTCTTCTTATTGTGGGTGCATTTGCGTGCCCCAAAAGTCCGACTCCGACTCCGTCTCTGAAATGGAGTCGGGGTCGGAGTCGGTGTTAGGTCGAGACCTGGCCGGGTTCTCTCTCTCTCTCTGCTGCTCTGTGTGCCTACACATAATTATGGGCATGTGTGCATAAAATTTGTAGCATCATTAGGCTGCACCCCCGGCCAAAACCAAAACCAAAAAAAAAAAAAACACATACTTGTACATACCACAAAAGAACGCAACCCAAAACGAAACGGAATCAGTTTTTGGCTTAAAGGCTTTTCAAATGAATCCCTCTCGACTGGCATCCAGAGTCAGTCTGGAGGCCCAACTAATGACCGGCTAATCATTATGCCCGTGTGTGCTAAGCCAAAGCTAACCAAAAGCTAAGCTGCTCTCTGGCTTTGGCTAGATAACGATGCTTATTTTCGGCTGCTACTCGCACAAAAGGGAAATACATATTTTGACAGTTTCATGCACAGCCCCGCGAGTGCTATATGATACTTTAATTATAGGCTCTGCCGTTGATTTTTTAACAGAACAACACAATGAAAAAATACTTTGTATGTAGTATATACGAAATGTATAATAAATAAGCCACAAACAAAAAAAACTGCTGAAAATTCTGTGTACAAGCTCGAAAAATCAGTAGAAGAAATCGTCGGCGGCAACAAAAATCTTTCAATTAAAATTAGCATAATTGTGGCAGCAAAGTTTTGCATGAATTATGTGACTACTTGGGCATTATTTAAACAAAAAAAAAAACAAGCAGAAAAAAATTGCTGCTCATAAAATAAATTTAAAAAATGACAAAATTATAGTTTGGCTTTTACAACAAGACAAGTTTTGAGCCTGATGCCAGCAGACAGCATGACTGAAATTCAATGGAAAAAGAACTGGTTGTATAGTAACATATACTATACATACACGAGCCTCTCTGGTACTCTCTACTCTACGTATAGTATAGTATATCTATGATATTGTGTTTTTCTTGCACCCCCCTCTACAGACCCAAAAGCTTAAACATACATGTGTGTCCATATGCATAACGTGAAACCAATTTAAAGCATAAATATATGACTATGTCTTTATTATTATAAACACAACACACAAGACACCTTGCGCTCCAGCGTGTGTCTCAAATAAAATATAGTATGTATGTATACTATACGTGTATTTAGTTATTATAGAGTATGTCATGATGGTATGCGGTCCATCTAAGTGGGGCTTATCTATCTAATTAGCAGCTGAATGGTCACATTTTAGTCTAAAAAAACATTGCGTATTCTCTTTTTCACAAATATGTTATGATGTTATGTATCTCGGATATCAATAGATCGGTGGCCCATAAAATATGATATCTTTGTGTTGGAGCTTTCTAAAACTAATTTTGAAATAAATGTCAAAATTTTAGAGCTACGCGCTAGAGCGCTATGCCAAACATCCATGGGGGTACATTTAACGACATCATGAAACACTAAATGAAGCTGGAGATTTATGTTTTACAATCTCATACTATACGCATATTGTTTTTTATACACATTTTTTTTTTGAGTGGTCCTCATCATATCATATTACCAAAAGTCAGTTATAAAAAAACGTACAAACAACAAACAGAAACAAAGCGAAAGATACAAAAGTTGACAATAAAAGCAGAAATAGCTATGAAATTATGATTTCCCTTACTAATTTCCTAGCTTGTTAATAAAAATATATTTGAATTCTCACAACAACAACAACAACACAAATATCGATACAGAAAGACGACGACAACAACGCAAAGTTAATTTGTTGTTAGCGGTGGTGGTTGCTGTGGTGGTGGCTGCTGTTGCTATTGCTATTGCTGTTGCTGTTGCTGTTGGTGGTCCACTTTATGGCTGGCTGCCAGTTGCTGGTTGGTTGGCTGCCTGCTTGTTTAGCTGGTTGTCATTTAGGCAACCACACCCCGCAATATGCTAATTGTGAGGGAGAGAGAGCAAGTGTCAGACAGAGACACACACACATACACACACATTTATACGAAGTGCTTCAGAGGGGGGCGTGGAGTTGAATAGGGGCAACAAGGGGGCGATGCATAAACAGCACATCAACAGCTTTTGGCTCGTTTGTTGTGTTGTGTTGCTGTTGATAAAGTAATTTGTTTGATGTTCGCACAAATGAGTCTCGTCCATATTGCATATATAGTATATATATAGAGCAGACGCACACTCACACACACACACTCAAGAGACTGGCAAACTGATCACTAAAATATTGTATGAAATTGACCAAAAATGACAGACAAATTGGCTTTTTATCGTTTGGCCGTTGTTGTTGTTGGCATTGTCGCCGTTGTTAGTCGTGTTAGATTTGCACCATATTAGTGTTTGAATAATTTAACAATTTAAAGTGGAGCTAATGGTGTTAGTTGTCGTGTTTCATATGTGTCTATTTATTAAAACTGCCTTTGTTTAAACAAGCCCAGTTTAGCTCTCCCTCTCTCTGTATTGGTTTATTATGATGTGGCACCGCCATAAACCATAAAGACTGCGCTGAATCTCTGAATAGCCAAATGAGTCCAATCACCATCCATTTGGAACCTCCGTCCGCTGCGTTGATAAATTTCATATTTATGCAAATGCATTCGTATCACAAACCGAAAACAAAACCACCCATCGCATTCACTTCACTTGACTCGACGAGAAAATTCAAATAACCGTCTACGTTTAGCAATATGATTTTCGGTTACCTGCTGCGGTGCTTCGCCATCTATAAAGTGGTTAAATTATATATCCGGTGAGTTTTCGGCGTAATGTCACACCACAGATGAGCTGCTCTGAAATTAGGAAACTCTAATGGGATGATAGCAGGTTGACAATCGTGAGGCAAGTTGACAGGTGCTTGAATATGCAAAACAGGACTAAGCGTGTATAATGAATGATTTCCACTTCCAATCAAAGTGCTTAAATGGGTCATTGGCTATTGAGACTAACGCTTCAAATGGGCATCATTATATTTGTGATTTATTTGGTTTCGTTTTTCATATAAATATCGACTAGCAGACAACTTCATTAGGGAGTGATCGGAAGTGATCGACTTACGACTATAGAAACTATCGCATAAAGTCATCAATTTGTAATACATTTCTTTAAAAATATCGACTAGTGATCGTCTCCAATTGCCAAGTTATGTTTATTTAGATATTACTTTTTAGACCAGCTAGCCATTAGGTTGAAGGGCATTTACTCCAGCTAATGTGTGTAAAACAAAAAAGAATTCATCTCCGACCCTATAAGATAGTTCTTTAAGAAATACTTTTGCATGATAATTTCACAGACAATCTGGTATATTATGCACTTTATATTGAATATATCAAATATAGATAATGGCATAGGTATACTAGGTATCGAATGAATAATATTTTAAAAATAATACCGCACTATATTACTTTTTTCAAAATAGAAAGCTAGTATCTCACAGTCGATCACACCCGACTGTAGCTTTTTTACTTGCTTACTATAGAAATATAAAATCATTAACTTATAATATATTCCCATGAAAATATCAACTACTACTTTATCAGAGATAGATGGAGCACATTTGACTTACTAATACAGTAACCTTCCCTTGAAAATCAAATTCAATTGCCAAGATATGCTTTATTTTTTACTACACAAACTAACGCATAAAATGATTAACTTGTAACATATTTATTTTGGAAATATCAACTACATCTTCATCAACGATTGATAGAGCACATTTGCCATGCTATCGTTATCTGAAATTTGCTCTATCACTATTCAAACTATCACTTATAATCATTAGCATAATTTTCTGATTTATTTAGTAACAATCCCTTTATAGATATCAACTATTTGAACGGTTTCAAATCCAACACTTGCTTTGCGTCTGCGTCTGCGTCTGCAGCTGACAACTTGATCAGCGATTGATCGACAACATTTGTGCGTGTTATCGTTATCTCAAGATTACCATATTCGATAGTTAACAACCGTTGCCAGTCTTTGATGTTTCCGTTGCGCTGCTGATGATGCTGCTGCGAATCTATCAAAATGGCTTCAACATATGTTTTGGCCCCGGTTTTCAACTTGTTGTCGCGTCTCTTGATTTTGTATGTTTATTTTTTTTTGCAGAAGCAGAAGCAGAAGCAGCAGCTGCCTTTTTCGGTATTTTCTGTATTTAGATGCGGTTCGTAAAATCTCATTAATAACATTTTATCACATGGTAAGCAGTGCTCCTTTGGCATATGCAACTTAATTATCTCTGATTAAAATCAGGGCTATGATCGTTTAATTAACGAATCTATGCAAATGGGCAGCCCTCAAAATCGAGCCCAACCCCACCACAAAAAAAAAAGAAATACTCGTCATACGGATTTTGGGTTCGGCTATGAGTTGATTTTTTATTACGCGTTATTTTTTTTTTCTTCGTTTTCATAAATTGTCATTTTTGGTATATTTCTGTTGTTGTTGCTGCTGCTGCTGCTGCTGCGGCTGCTGCTAGCGGGTTTCGTACTACCAAATTGAGCCATAAAAGCTGAAACTAAGACGCTTAATTAACAGTATTCGTATTCCTAATTCTCTCGCTCTCGCTCCCGCTCCCGATCTCCAACCCAAAAAAGACAACCAACACCCAATTAGCTACAGTTTATTTATAATAAAAAATCTCTTAAGTCTTCTCGTTTTTAATAGCAGTTATCAAATGGTAACTGTTACCGCAGGAAACTGTTTTAAAAAAAATAACAAATACACAAAAAAGCTACTTAAAAAATGCTACATTTTATCTTTGTATCCATCTATCTATCGTTATATTAGTATTTCAAAATTAATGTTTATAGTGTATTTGTAGCTTGCGTTTTATGACATGTTTGGACAAGCGAGTGTGGGAAATTGTGGCGCCCGGCGAACAGTTAATAAATATTCATTATCATCGATCATCAAAAGGTTAATCAAATCAATTTCAAAAGGATATTAGAGTCAATACGTGAAGTGGCCCAAAAGAGTATAAAACAGGTCAGAAAGAGACGCGAACACAGAGAGAGAGAGAGAGGGAGAGAGAAAGAGAGGGAGTTGACTCGATCGTTTGTGTTGTTGAGGGAGGGTTTGAGGGGCGCAGACACTTGGACCGACAGCGAGCCAACTTCAAAAACAGTTCCCACAATGAAGCGCGCTTGGCACTTGTGATTTCTACGAATGTTACAACAACAACATGAAATGTATGTTGCTGTTGCTGCCGCAGTTGTTGCTGTTGCTGTTGTTGTTGTTGTTGTGACATTGAGGGCGAATGCGTTTGGTAACTTTGTGTGCCGTCGCGTCGTCGACGACGTCGAAATCAGGTAAAAACCAAAGGTTAACATAAAAGAACAAACAACGAAACAGCAACAACAACAACTGACAACAACGATTTCGCTGGCCTGGCCACAACTACCGAAAAGCCAAGAGAGCCTCACACTCCACAGAGCACAGCACAGACAACCAGGTTCAATCCAGGCGTAGGCTCGAGCAACAGCCACACAAACTACTCCTCCACCGCCACCAACAACAGCAACAGCATCGAGCGAGAGTCGCCTCAAGTGTGTGGAGGAGCCATCGCCATCGCATTTGTAACTCATGTGCGACATTAAGTGCTTTGGTTTGACGACGACTGAAAAACAAAAGGAAAACTGACCCGTAAGTCATCATAAATGCAAGTTTATGGCAACAATGAAATGATGACGGGCTTGCTCTCCGCTCACCGCTTCCATCTCCCTCTCCGACTCCAACTCCAAGTGTTGGTCTTGGCTTACTGGAGGTCGTTTGGCTCGCCACCGTAGCGTGTTGGCCAATGGTGTTTTGTTGGCTGACTGGCTGGCTGGTGTTGTACCTACCGCGCAATAGCAATACGCAATAGTCCATCAGCGGTCACTTCTACGAAATCACATCAAGAGCGGCAGCAGCAGCGACGGCGGCGGCGGCGTCGACAACTTCGACTCTTTGTGGCGGGCGGGCGTAACTCTTTATAGACGCGCTTCTCGTAGATGTATCTATTCCGCGGAAATCACAAAATGCTACAAATTTTCATATAAAAAGAGGAATAAAATAAAATAATCGTATCCGAGTTGAGAACTGCGTTCTCAGCAACAAGTTTTGCGCTCTCTACTATGTACTTCAAAGATACTTTTGTTTGGCTGCATTCAAGTTGCATATAGATTACCAGATACCAATTCTGATTGCTTGTCAATCACCTTGCACATTTGCCATATTAAGGCGCCTCAGTTTCAGTTGCAGTTGCTGCTGGTTTGCTGGCTTGCAGTCGCAGCATTTTGAACGCTCGTTAAGCAATTATAGCGCTTACAGACTTAAGTAGATACATCACTGAGTGATCACTTACAGTGGGAAGAAGTTTGATCAATGTGACAAAAAGTAATTTAGATTAATATAAAAGGTAAAGTAAAGTATAATGAAAACTATGCCTTTAAAATTAGATTAAATATAGATGAAATTCGAAGACGAATAAACTCTTATATGACACACTTTCGTAAAAGATCACACCAAATGTAAATTTGATATATATTTATCTTTATCACTTCTTTAATAATTGAAATTTAAGCTTGCGAGTTACTTACTTTCAACTTAATTTCAATGTTAAAGTAGTCATTAAAATACCAATATAAGATACTCTGAATAAATATATTTCAATAAATCAAATAATAAATCAAATATACTTCGAATTTACTGAAATTAGATATCTAAGAATTATTTTTATAATTTATTTTCTAAGCAAAAGTTGACAATTTTGTAAGCAAACTTTCCACTGTGCGTCTGTGTTTGCTAGCTGTAAAAATGATTTGGGCTTGTTAGGGCTTGTAAAATTAGATTAAATATAGATGAAATTCGAAGACGAATAAACTCTTATATGACACACTTTCGTAAAAGATCACACCAAATGTAAATTTGATATATATTTATCTTTATCACTTCTTTAATAATTGAAATTTAAGCTTGCGAGTTACTTACTTTCAACTTAATTTCAATGTTAAAGTAGTCATTAAAATACCAATATAAGATACTCTGAATAAATATATTTCAATAAATCAAATAATAAATCAAATATACTTCGAATTTACTGAAATTAGATATCTAAGAATTATTTTTATAATTTATTTTCTAAGCAAAAGTTGACAATTTTGTAAGCAAACTTTCCACTGTGCGTCTGTGTTTGCTAGCTGTAAAAATGATTTGGGCTTGTTAGTGTCCAGAGTGTAGCATGATGATGAATTGTGTGAATTTAGCGCATTAGTCGCGTCATGCAGCAGCCGCAGCCGCAGTCGAAGCAGCAGCCACTGAAACGAGACAGACAAAGCTGCAACCAACCTTGTTGCAGGCAGCAAAATGTTTGCAGCAAATCATATCAAAAGGCTGTCCATGTGTCTGGTCAATGTCTGGTCGTCTGTTCCTGCGCACTTCCTGCAACAGCAATGCCAACAAGGTGGGCAGCACAAATACAACAACAACAACTATGTCTACCTGCCAGATCGATAGTCAGTCATAGTCCAAGTCCAACTGCGACTGCGATTGTAAGTTGTAGTCAGAGTCATAGTCATTGAGTCAAGTTGAAGGCAATGCATTCATTGTGCTTGTAATTGCAATTGATCTTGATTATTATTGTCGTGTAGCCTTGTGGCTTGTAGTGCAGTGATAATGTTCTTATTCAATTTGCAATGGGATTGATCAGCTGGCCTAGGTTATATTCTACTACTATATAATATGAGTTCGCTACTGCCTGTTGTGCTGTGCTGTTGGCCGGACACACGATCGTTCAATTGTGGTAATTGTTGCACTTGACATGGACAAGCAGCTCGCATGTTTCTACGTGCCTCAATGTGACCAGAGAGTCAGAGAGGCTGAGATCATTGATCATCATGTTGCCCCGCAAGTGGGCGTCACAAAAAGCCATGCACACTACTCGGCTTTGTGGTAGCCACGATCCACACGATCAGGTAGTAGCCGCTGCACAACAAATGTCTGCCAGTTTAATTGATATACAGCGCTTGGCTTATTGACTTCAGCTAAATTCACACAAGAGTTCATTAGAGTTGACGCTTGCCTTAAAACTGACACACGTTACATTTTGACTTCAACTCGAAGTCGAAGTCGAAGTCGAAGTTGGAGTCAGTCTCGGAGATGGAGTCGGAGTTGGAGTCAGAGTCTGACGTTGTCGTGGCTTTGTGCAAAATTGGGTCCCTAGTGCAATTTAGCGCGGCTAATAAGCAGCCGAGACGTCGCCAACTTCAACGACACTGCGACATTTAAAAGTCAGGCTCAATCTGCCGATCGCTTGCGAATCAAACTAATCATTCAAAATTCAATACAGTTGCCGTTGCCTCTCATGCTGTTGCTGTTGCTGTTGCAGCCAGCTAGCGGCTTCAGCTTGCAACTCAAATTGTCATCATTAGGAAAAAGGCAATCGCTACCGCTCTCTAAACCCAGTCTCACCTTCCCTCCCTCCTTTCGCTATGAGCTATCCCGCTTACCTTAAATTTGATTTCTTCCTGCTCTCGCTGCCGCCTTTGTGCATTGGCTTTGGCTTTGGCTTTTGTGCGCCGTCAAACGCCAGCGACAGTTTGTCAGATTATTATCAGATTGCACTGGCTCACTTTTGACTTTTTGAGCGGCCAGCTAACATTAGCAGGCGCGCATCTAGTAGAGAGAGGAGAACAACAGCAACAACTAACTCTAGGCAATATTAACCATTTGACAGTGGCGTGGCTGCCAAAGGGATCTCTGCCCAGCCATCGCTTGACGATCCAATTTGAGCAGCGACGCCACTGTCAATGTCCGACGACCAAAACGACGCCGACGACGACGACGGCGACTCTGTCAAGCGATTGTTTTGCTCCCGCGCATGCGCGCGGCGCTTCAAACGAAATCACATTGAATGTCGTCGCATGCGCGTGATCAACGTTGTTGATCTGTGCCTCTTCTTCCTCCCTCCCTCTTCCTCTCTGCCACCGATGCCTCCGCTTCTTCCTGCTACTGCTGACTTTTGGGTGCAGAGATCCAAAACAGTTGAAATCGTCGACTGCTTTCGTTTTAGGGCTTTTCAATACGATTTTATGTATTTCAATGTAGCTTTTTTTCCTCATACACTACACTCGAGGGTAGATGGGGCAGCTGAAGGTGCTTGTTACAATCATAACATGAAAGTTAGGATTACAAGTATTTTGCAGACATTTTATACTATATTAAAATTTGTAAATAATTACCAGATATATTCGAGCTTACAATTGGAATTGTTTCCAAGTATCACTTTCATAAATATCACGATCTTGTCGAGAATAAATGAAATGATCAGAGGAGATCAATATAGTCTGTTATCTAACTAATTAACTTTTACTCATCTTTACTTTTCACTTTACTATTCTGAGGATTTCTACTCAGTCAAACATTCTTGTATTAAACGGACTCTAGAACCGAATATACATTCGATTTTCTTTTGAGGTATCTGTTCAAAAATTTGTGTCGATCTAATATTCATCCATAAACAATCTAAAATGTACCATTTGAATTAAATAAACACAAATATTTCCAATTTACGCATATTCATATACATATATTATAAATATTATACATATCTATAATTAAAATTTACAAAATTAAATTATATATTTATATTATAAATATTATACATATCTATAATTAAAATTTACAAAATGAAATTATATATTTATTTCACAAAACTTAACTTGTCTTTTATCAGTTGTCATATTTATGATCATCCATTATTGCCAGCTTCTTTGAGTAAAACGCCGACAGAGCATTGCACAGTCGATTACTCAGCTGAAAGTTCTGATTTCTGTTGCTCATTTTTATTTCGGGGTTTTATGGGATTTTTTCAAGTGAATTTCAGCGCCTGAGACAATGGCGCAGCGTTTGTTGTTTTATGTGGGTGGCTTCCACTGGGTCTTGTCTGACACACATCGACACACACACACTCACACACAGTCATACACAGTTCCAGTTAACTCGGCCGAATCTCGACCAAAAACCAACTGGCAACTGCCTTTTCATGTTTGCTTCGAATTTTTACCCTTTCGCTTTAAGTATGAGTATGACAATCGTTAAATTAAATCGCCATCGTTTATGAGGCTGCTTTTCCTTTTGGGCGCCTACCAAAGCGACCCGACTAACCATCGAAGCAAGCAAGCAACCAACTAAGCAGCAACCAACAAGCAACAAGCAACGCCGACCTCTTTTGGGCCTCAAATTTGTCAACGTGCTGCGTTTTTCGTATTTTCTTGTTGCTGCTCATAAAATATGTTTTAAGAATTTTACGATGCCGCCGCCGTTTGTTCATCCATCCGTCTCACTCTCTGAATGTCCGTACTTTGCTTTTTAGCGGCATTAAAATTATTGCCACCGGTTTTTCTTGTCCGTCTCACTTTTATGCCTACTTGTTGTCGCAGTTTGTTGTCTACGTTGTTGCGGCTGTTGTAGGTCAGCTTCCGCTCGATTTTCCCTTTTTAATTAAAAGTTAATATAAATGCCCCGCATTTAGCACTTGTCTAACAATCATGCGGCCAACTTTCCAAGTGTTGTTTTATTTTTTATTTATTTTTTTTTTTTGATTGTGTGTACCTCGACTCCAACTCCTTTGCAGACATATTTATTTGCTCACTCGATTTGCAGTTTCGGTATTTTTGTTGTTGTTGCTGTTGTTGTTGCTGCTGAGCCTACAAACAATGGCGGCAATTGGGACTTTGATCTTGGGCCGATCGGTAGCCGGTCCAACGCCACCGCCATCAAGACCAAAATCCACAAAAGGTTTATTATTTATTGTTGCCAGGAGAGCAGCGATCGGCATCGCAGCGATGCTGTGCTCCGCTCTGCTCTGCTCTGCTGTTGTTGTGGTGTGGTTGCAGACAAGTGCAACAGCAGCCACAGCAGCAGCAGCAGCTGCAGTTGCACGCGCCATGCCAATGGGCCAATGGCTACTGTGGCAAATCTCGGCGTGCACTCGAACGTAACGTAAGCAAGGGGAACATCAGCAACAGGCAACTGGCAACTGGCAACACGGGGCATGCAACACAAGCAGAAGGGGCACAGACAAAACGTTTTACAAAACGTTCGTTTTAGGACGTTAAAATAAATGCACTCAAAAATGCCAAAATGCCCGCAAACAAAATAAATAAAAATGTTATTGATATTTAGCGAGTGGCGAGGACTGAGCTTCATTCCCCCCATCCTCTCTCTCTCGCTCTCTTTGAGAAATCGAAGAGTCTCCCCTGTTGTTGCAGGCTTTTGGTCAGCGCGTGCTGCATCCTGTCCACGACACTTGCGGCCATTCAAGCGGCACCGAGAGCACATCTGAGCATCTCTTTTATGGCGCCCGTTAAGCTAGTTGCCTTTTGTCTATGATTTGCTTTATAAGCATTCAACCAACAGACCACAACAACATCATGGCTAGCTAAGCTCAACTATGCTCACTACCTTGGCCACATCTTGTGTCTTGTCGCGTTTGGCTTTGTTTTATGCGCTTGCGGAATTCAGGTAGTAATTTCAGTTTTAATGCCCATGTGTTGGGGCATATTTTGTTTCTAATCAATTCAAAACTGCCGCCTTAAGGGAGGCACTCGACCAACCTGCAACCAATTCATTCAAGCCACAGAGATTTATGCGCATTATTAAGTTCTAATTTGGCCACAATTGCAGCAGGAATTTACAACTTCATTAAATTAATGAGCGATGGAGAAAATGCTAAAAATTAATGTATGTTAAATAACGTTACGAAATGTTAGAATTTTTATAGTTTCGGTTAAGTTTTCTAGATTGAAAATTGTAGTGCAATGTTTATTTTAGTATATTTAATATACAACTCCAACATTAAATTTGAAAGTTTTAGAATTTCACTTTTATTTGAAATTTGCTTGCTTTCATGCATACTTACAATCAATATTTTCTTATTTTGTTTATTATTACATTTGACTACAATTTCGTTCATATAAAATAGAATTCAGAAATATTATAAATAATATAGTTAAAGTTAATTTTTTAACTTTTTAAAAGCAATTCCAATATTGACTTTGGTCAATATAATAACACCAATTATTAACTTTTAGTTTTCGAATCTTTAACTTTCGACGACTATGTCAAATTATCCTTTATGTTAAATTGCATTATACAATGTTAGAAATCTTGTAGTTAATGTTAAATGTTCCAATGGTTATGTTATGTAACAATATTATTTATTTAAGATTTAGAATTTTACTTTTACTTTAATTTTTCTGGCTTTAATAATTTCTCAAAATTTAACATACTTGTTTTAACATTTGAATACAATGTTAACCTTTCTGTTATACTCGTATTACTTGCCGATAACATTTTGCCTTTAAAATTAGCTCAGGTATCTCATATATTTTATATATGACTTCAATGCTATTTTCTCTAGTCTTGAAGTTTTACTTTTTCTTTAAGATCGTTTTCTTGAATGCTTTCTATGCTTCTTTTAACATTCAATGTTAACTTTTCTGATACAACATTTCTGTTATGTTACTTTCTGATAACATTTTAGCACTCTTTGAAATTTGTTCAGGTATCTTAAAGTCAGTCAATCTTTTTTTGCTTCTTTTTATTCATATTTTTATACCCTTAATAACTTGTTTAGAGCAAAGGGAGGCAATGTCTATACTGCTTTGTTTAATTGCTTTAACTGGGTGCTGGGTTGAGTTCCAGAGAAGAAGTTGGGCAGCGAGATGGAGAACTTCTTTAAATGCACAACATGCGCCGTCAACAAATTTGCACCAACAACATCAGCTCAGCGCCATCTTCGAGTCCCATCTACGGTGGGTGTTGCCGCCTCATAAACATCTATCATCGCACAAAAGAGCTCACGATCTACAGCAACAACAACAGCAACAACAACAATGTTGCTGATGTGTTACTGCTGTTGCCGATGATGTTGCTGTTGTCGATGATGTCGCTGTTGCTGCTGCTGCTGGTGCTGGTGCTCTGGTCATTGCTGTTGCCTCTTTTGTGTTCTTCAGCGCCCGCCTTAACTGTCAACGACGATTAAATATACATTTGCATAAATTAGTTAAAGCCTTCAGCAGGCAGGTGAAAATTAAAGAGCAGCAGCTTCTCATGCCTGGCCCCCAAAGGCAATGTAAAGAAAAGAAATCAAATCGAATCGAATCGCATCAAATGAAATGAAATGAAATGAAATGCGTTGAAATGAAATGCCGTAAGAAACGCACGAAATCTGAGACGTCTAACTGAAACTGAGACTTCAAATGGAGACGGACTTGACTATCGCATTGTTATTGTTATTATTGAACGCCCGCTAGCCCGACAACAACCACAACAGCAACAACAACAATAATAACAACAATACCAATTCCAATTCCAATTCCAACGTCGAGACTAAGACCGTGCGGCAGCAGCTGTCACATAATTCCGCTATAAATTCTTATAGAGTTTGGACTAGCTGTTGATTTCAACACCTTCATGGGGCCCCGCTTAGCCGAGATAAAGCCAAAGACTCCAACAGAGAACGAGTGAGAGAGAAGGGGCGGGGAGAGTGAGGGAGGTGCCTCCGCCTCCTACGCCTGCGCATATAAACTGCTTGTAATACGCGGCTATTAATTTAAAATTACAGTTTTACAAGATGTTGTTGCCGTTGTTGCTATTGTTGTTGTTGAAACGTCGAAGAAAAAGCCGATGGAGGAAAAAATTAATGGCATACGCACAGATTTACAAGTCTCGGAATTGATATGCATAAATGCATGTAGACGTTGCCCAGTCGGATACCATAAAAGAGTACCACAACCTCAGTCCCTGTCCCTGACGCTGTCGTTGCTCTGTCGCTTGAGCTGTCTTTGCCTCTGTTGCCATACAAACGAACTACAAAGCCACTTAGATATTTTGGCTTTGATAAGCGCGGCTGCAACTGCGGCTGTATCTTGAACAAAACACAGCAAAACATACGCTTAAAAATGCATTTACAGTTAAACTCAATCAATTTCAATCGATTTCATTCATTCGACCTGCCTTCGAACCTAACTGACTAATTTATGTGCCGACATTAAATGGACAGTCGGATCGGGCTTCGACGGGACTGTCGGCAAACACACACACACACACACACCGGCGCACACACATCCTTATCAGCAATGCATTAAGAATCCTTTTGCTTAGGGCACACATTTTATGAGTTTTCATGGTGGCAATGTTGCCTGTCAACTCGGCTACCTGTCTGCCGATGTTGCGTGGGAATGCCGATAAGGATTGACTGCCCACAGCTCAACACACACAAAGAAGTACATACGTACACACACTCACTTACTCAAACAGGGACAACTGGCAGCTGGCAACGCGAGAGGCTGACTTTCATTGAGGCAATTAAACGCCGCTTTGTCAATGCGGATGCCGAAACGAGCCGCTATCCGAACCCGAAGTTGCAGTCCAATTGGCCAATTGGCTGTTCGATTTGCCAATTGCCTACTAGTTAACACTATGCAACAATATTTTAAGGCTAATGGTTGATAAGAAGAAAATTATTAGAATATAAATATGGGGAAAAAAACACAATTCTTCCAAGAGCATACATCTAAATTATATAATTAATCAATTAGATTAATAAGTACAAACAAAATAAGCAAAAAGATTAAGCATTTGATTAGTACACATAAAAAAGGAATCACTTAATAATTGACATTAAAAAAATAAATAATCCAAGACTTTATTTTGCACTATTTTAAAATTTCAGAATTCAGTCAGAAATAATTAAAAATTGTCTTTGAAAATAAGTGAAAATGCAACAGATATTTTCTTTACTTGCTTAACTTCTGTTCATCTTGTGTGCTTCAATTTAAACTATACACTTCATATAGAAAATATTCAGAATTGGCATAGAAAATAAATACAAAACAAACCAATTTAGTTTGCACTATTTATTGATTTTTTGTGCTGTATTTTTAATTGAGGTAAACATTATTAATAAGTATGTAAGCAAGAATTCATTTTAAAATATAGTTTCAAGATGAATATTTATAAGTCGCTCTAAACTTATAATGATTGAATCAAATTATGCAGCAACAAAAGTGCTATTTTAACAATGTTCTAAAATGTATTTAAAAATTGCATGCACATTCTAGTTAAATATGCTCCACTTATGTATATCAGTATCTTTTCCTTCACTTTAATCAAATTTATGTTCCCCTGTTGTCCAGTGTAATTCATAGTTAGTTTTAGCCACGCACTTGTCGATGAGTTTGTCGGCGGCCTGTGAAGCTCTTGGCGAGGCATTTCAATTGGCCGTTCTATGAAATTAGCACCTGTCCTACGGTCCATTTGAAATTCCGCAAAATCATTATGCCACATCATTGGGGATGGCCACAGCCATGGCCCAAACACAAAACACTAAACACTAATAGAGCAATAGCCTGGCATTTGAATCACTCATTCAGAGTCCACTCTCCACTCTTGATGCCACATGCTATTGCATCGTCTGCTCTGGCATCGTCTTGCATCCCATCGTTCAGTTACTTTGTTCGTGTGTAATAACTCCTTCAATCGATCCGCAGATCGGCAGATCAATTGCTGCCGCTATCGACGCCATAGCGTGGCATGAAAATTGCATGCTTTCTATTTCAGATGAAATCAACTGACAATGGCCACAAAGAACAAGAGCACAACAGCAGCACTTCAAATTGAGTCGAAGCCATTGTTCTGCTGACGAACTTTCGCAAACTTGCCTTTGTGCAATATTATTAACAGCAGCAGCAGCCAAAGCAGGCAGCAACAACAGCAACAACAACAACCACTGCAACTTTGAGCTCTCAATCGAGCGTTACAATTTTCACAATCTTACAGCGATTGGACATGCAGCAGCAGCAGCAGCAGCAACAGCAGCTTATGCAACAGCCTGGCCCACAGCTACAGATGCAGATACTCTTGTAGCTGAGGCTGCTGCATACAGATACAGATACACAACACGCGCCTCGCCAAATGCATGATCATGTATGAAGATCAGAATGCCGAACCTGGACTCCAACTCCAACTGAAATCACACGACGACGGCAACTACGACGACGACGACGAGTTGCAGTCTCAGTCTCAGTTTTATTCTCTGCCTCTGGGTCTGATCTTTGCCGCCGTTCAAGGTGTCTGCCTGGCCCCGATCTCTTTCTCTATCCCATATGTATTATATGTGTGTGGATGTGTGTGTGTGTGTGCATTAAGACAATTTATAGCCGTTAATGTGCAAGCTAAACCCACCGCACAATTGGCCAACTGGCAACTTGCTCTTCTGGCAGCTTCCGTTCCGTATCATTTGTCTATTTAGTTGCGGGGCCTTGCTTTTCCGATTAACTTTTTGCTGAACTTCATTACCTGGCGAAAATGCAATAATACTGCCAGTTGCAAGCTTTTTGCAACCTCGCCAAGCAATTTGTTTGTTGGGGGAAGAGCCAACTCAGCTAGCCACATGTGATTCTCTTTTCATGCAATCCCGACTCTGACTCCAACTCCAACTCCAACTGCAACCCCGATGGACTTGATAATGATTAAAAATCGTGTGCTGAGAAATCGAAAACAATATGAACAGCAAATTGGAGCATTGACCAAAAACACCTGCATATCGAAGCCAACTACCAGCTACCAACTACGAGCTACCGTTGATAAGCTCAGCTCCCCCCAGTTAGCCAAAGGGGCTTTCGGCCATGAACGTGTAATCAAGGCAGCTACCAGAGGAATAAAAACGCCATTGGTTGGCCCTTTGGTTAGCGGATGCGTTGAGTGCATAATGATGATTGTGAAATTAATATTGTAATCGAATCGGAATGGGTCAATATAAGTAGCATCGAGAGTAAGAGTGGAAGTCCTAGTCGCCAGCAAAATAAAAAAAAAACTTCAATTATAGTTATAAACAGGCAATTGGGATTGTAATCTCAGGATGAGAAAAAACAGGGGAGCAATTCAAAGATCAGCTTTATGTAATTCTAGATTACACTAAATACATGTTGGTTATATATGAAATAATATATAATTTCCACAAAGAAATATGTTTTATTCCCAGAAATAAACAAATGTACATATGAAAAGAGGTAATTTTCGATCAATTGAACAATGTTGCAAAACTTTGCAATAGTGGAAATGTAGACCCTATAAAGTATATATATTCTTGATCAGCGTCAACAACTAAGATATAGCCATGTCCGTCTGTCTGTCCGTCTGTCTGTCCGCCTGTTCATCCGTCTGTCCATATGAACACCTAGACCTCAGAGACTATAAGACATTTAAAAGACCATAAGATATATATTTTCATTAAAATTCAGGAAAAATATATTCTTCTTTCAATAAAAAATTTTAAAATACAAGCTATTTTTTCCAATACTCCGGTATTCAGAACATGCTTTTACATTAATAAGTTGTAACTCTATTATAATATGGTTTTAATATTCCCAAGTTGAAAATGGGATCACTTTTGTTTTACATAAGTTTTAGCTCTTCTGCTATAAAATGTATTCAAAAAATAAAAAAATTGTCATACCACTCTAAAATATATTTCATACTTATGTGCCGCACTTAATAATTCATATTCTAAAAATAAATCATTTTTTGCACTTTTCCATGGCATTTCGCTGTAATTGTTTGCTACTGATGCTGTAGCAAGTGCTGCAATTTGCATATAAAGCTAGTGCCGTGATCCATTAAGTCTAACACACCCATTTATTCAAAAGCCTACATAGTTATACCATTTACAATATTAATTACCATCAAATTTCTCATACCGTTGATTTGTGGTTGGCGAACAAAATGTGATGCACAATTATTTGCAGCCGAGCTGTGTGCTCTGTTTTATGGCTGCCCACAATGGCCACCGCATCACAAGTGTGTTGTGTTGTGCCGCAAGGCATAAAATATGCACACAGTGGCCACTGCCCATTCCTCTCTCATGTCGTCTCCCCCTTCTGCCCCATGTCACCCCCTCAAATGGGGGATCATCCTTGCTGGCGGCAGGCGTTGCTGTTGCTGTTGCTGTTGACATGTTGCCGTCGCTGCTGTTTGCTGCTGTTGCTGTTGCTGTTGCTGTTGCTGCTGATGCTGTTGGTTGCTGATGCCGCTGGCATTAAATTAGTTGTTGGCAGCGTCGCTAATACGAGTACAGCGCCCACCCCCGCCACCAGCCCCCCGCAGCTGCTGCTGCCCCGCTAACGATGCACTCAATTAAATAGATGCGCCAACGTCATTTTTGTGCAAATAAATTATAGATTTTTGTTTTTCTCTTCTTTTTTTGTGGTTGTTGCTTTCAGTTTCTATTCTGTTTTCTTTTTTTTTTTGTGGCTGCTTCTGTCACTGTAGCTGTCTCCCTCTGCTGCAGCTGGCTCTAGCGTATGCACAAATCTTTTGCTGTTCTCGTCTAATAACAATTTGCATATTGAAATAAGTCGACGTCGCTGGCAGTCGTCTAATTACAAATGCTGCTGCTGCTGCTGCTGAAGTGGCCGCCCCACTCGGTGGCATGCCACGAGATACTGTTGTGGCTAATTGGCTGTTGGGGCAGGTGTAAGACACGCAGCAAACAGCTCGACAGACAGACAGACAGTCCGACAACTGGTGGCAATTCCAAAGGCAACGCAACACTGAAAAAGAATTGTCAAATTCGTACGCAAAACTCATTGGAAATGTTCAAACATTTGTCAGGCGTACAAATTGCGTTTGCGCTTCTATCGAAGCCAAAACAAATTCGCACTCGAAAAAACTCTTTTGGCCAGGCCGACAAGCAAAGTAACCCACAACAACAACAGTCAAACAACGTGTCAAACTAACGTGGGCACCTGGCGGGCATTTTAAGTCGTTCGCCGCCTTTTAAAGTTACACATTTTTTTTGGGGCCCATTGCACATGTCGTGCACGTCCGCTCCGTTCCGCCTTTTTGTATTTTTTTCGTTGTTCGCTGTTCAGCGGGGTGTTGACGCCACCGCCCAAAGCGATAGTTGCGATAGTTTCCCTCCCCGCTTCATCGTCGTTAGACTAACCGCCTTGCATACAACGCAGCTCATTAGCGCCGTGATTAAATTGACCAAATTATTATGTAATTAGCCAATAGCCAATAGTGACTGACCCACTTTGGCAGCTTTGGCTTATCTTGCCAGACCCCCAACCACAACCACAGACAGCTGATGTGACTACAGGCAACTTAGTCTAAAGTTTTATTTAATTTTTTTTCATAATTTATGGAACGTGTTTGACCGCACGTCGTCTGGACAGGAAGTGCAGTTGCATTGATGAATGGCAATCAAATAAAACTTATACCCGTGCTTCACTTGCACGCCACAATGTTGGTCAATTTACATTTATTTATTAGCTTTTTTCTCGATTTGATAAATTCAAATTGTTTTTCTGTTGCTTTTTATTACGATTTATCATACAACTTGTTTGCCGCATTAGCATTAAGTTTGTAAGAGTTGTTTGTGGTGTTAATTTCAGTTAGAAGTTCTCTATTTTAATTATCCCATTAATTATGTGTTTCCTTTGATCAATGGATTAAGTCTTAAGTTTAGTTTTCTTTCTAAAACCAAATATTTAATATAAATCTTATGATAACTACTAACTTTACTATTAATAAAGCTTAGTCTGCGCAATGGCATTAATATCTATAGTACTTAAGATTCCTGAGAATTCGATTGCTATCGAATAAAAATTGTAGAAGATTTTTAAGAAATACTCGTACTTTTGTATATTATATAAGTATATTATTTGGTATATTTTAGGAATAATATCGCATTGGAAAATAAGTCTAAAAAGTGGCCTTACTTTGTCTTTCGAGTAACAATCAATAGAAATCAATTGCACTACGAAGATTAACCTTCAAAAAGAATGAATATACCATATAACAAACCCATTTTATTATTATAAATAAATAAATATTTAAGAGCACTTGTACCTACCACCAAAGTAGCTATTTTTGGCAGTAGAAATACAAGTACAAAATTAGCAATTGAGTTGAAGCTAAATTTGTCATTTGACACTTCCAGTTGACAACAATATTAATTAAGAAATCAATAATCATATCATATATGAACTCAAGAAAAAAAAGCATATGTTAATCCATAAAAATTAAATGCATTTTTAAGAATCGAATAAGAATAATTCGAATAAATATATAAAAAAGTGTCTGCTTCATTACTTTGAAAATAAAATAAATATTTAAGAACACATTTTGACGCCCCAATAATCGTGCTTATTTTAGTAGCTATTTTTGGCAGCATAAATACAAAATTAGCAATTGAGCTGAAACTAAAGATGACACTTCCAATTGACAACAATATTAATTAAAAAATCAATAATAATACATTTCTCTCGCTCCGCAACAATTTTATGAAATACAAATTAAATGAACTGAAAATAATCAATATAAATTAAATGCATTTTCAAGAATCACTTAGAATTCGAATGAATATAAAAAAATAGTATCTTCTTCATTGCTTCGAAAATAAAATAAATATTTAAGAACACTTATATCAACAACATTTTGACGCCTCAAGAATCGTGCTTATTTTAGTAGCTATTTTTGGCAACATAAATACAAAGTTGGCAATTGAGCTGAAGCTAAATCTGTCATTTGACACAACCAATTGACAACAATATTAATTAAAAAATCAATAATCATATATATCTCTCGCTCTTTCGGCAACAATTTTTGTAGTACAAATTAAATAAATTGAAGATACAAAATTCTTCATTCTTAAATTCATAATCAATATAAATTAAGCGCATTTTTTAGAATCATTTAAAATACGAATGAATATAAAAAAATGGTATCTTCTTCATTGCTTTGAAAATAAAATAAATATTTAAGAACACCTATATCAACAACATTTTGACGCCTCAAGAATCGTGCTTATTTTAGTAGCTATTTTTGGCAACATAAATACAAAGTTGGCAATTGAGCTGAAGCTAAATCTGTCATTTGACACAACCAATTGACAACAATATTAATTAAAAAATCAATAATCATATATATCTCTCGCTCTTTCCGCAACAATTTTATGTAATACAAATTAAATGAACTCAAATACAAAATTCTTCTTTCTTCAGTTCATAAACAATATAAAATAAATGAATTTTTAAGAATCACTTAGGATTCGAATGAATAAAAAAATAGTATCTTCTTCATTGCTTTGAAAATAAAATAAATATTTAAGAACACTTATATCAACAACATTTTGACGCCTCAAGAATCGTGCTTATTTTAGTAGCTATTTTTGGCAGCACATGAACAAGTACAAAAAGTTGGCAATTGAGCTAAAGCTGAAGCTGAAGCTGTCATTTGGCACTTTCGATTGACAACACCCACAACCACGAAGTGTGCTTGGGTGATTATTGTTGTTAACACATTTGTGTGAGTATATATAAATAGTAGTTTTCAATCTTTTTTGGCAAATTTCGCACGTAGTCGCTATGAATTTTGTATGCCCCATGCAAATCGTGTGAATCGATTTTGTTGGCCATTATAAGAAAAAAAACAACGATACTGTTAATACTGCATAGTATGAATCGGAGTAGGAATGTTGGTCAGCTGGCTAACGCTTTCACTGGGTAAAACAGATTGCCAAATTGGTTGCAAAATGCAATTTGGGAAGTGCATAAAGTGGGAGGAGGAGGAGGAGGAGGAGGGAGAAATGGCCTTGCCAGCAATTGACCATAATCGAGCCGAACGCAACTCATTTGCTTGTTGGTCATGCGATTGGCCATAAAATTATGACATGACCGGACGAGTGTTTAGGCCGTCAGCCACCTGGAAAAGGTTTATTGACTGCACTCTGAGCTTTTTACATAATGAGCAGTGGCACCTTTCAAATGTGACGACAACATAAAACTCATTGAGAATGCAGAGCACGACTCAACAACACACACATCACTTTCATTGCTTGTTGCGATTTTCGATAGGGCTTTGGCTTTTGGTTTTGATTTTGGTTTTGGGGGATTGACCAGTGGCTGCTCCAGGGCAGCACGTGATGTTGGCCAATAATTGCAATTGTCAGCTGGCTATAAAATGCGTGGGCATTGCTGGATTAAAGCACAGTTCACAGCGACAACAGCAGCAGCACACACAAGTGTCTCACCGACAACCTTAACTTTTGGATTAACTCAACCTAAGCGTGAAATCTCCATAATGAAGGTGAGCAACAGGATAACCCTTCAACTAAAGATCGGTTACAACCAAGTGATCTCTTCCTTAGTTCTTCATCTGCACCTTGGCTTTGTTGGGCGTGGCTCAGGCTGGTTTGCTGCCCCATCTGGAGCACGAACATCATCATGAGGATCTGCCACACTATGTGGACAGCGATATTCATCACTCGGATGGCATTCACCTCGGCCACAGCTCGGCCATCGTGCTCGATGGTGCCGATCATCATGTGGACGCCGTGCCCCATCCAGTCTACCATCATGATGGCTACGCAGCTCACCTGGATCACCACGATGTCCATCACGATGTGCACCATGCTCATGTCCATGCCCCAGCCAAGATTGTGAGTCACGAGCCCATTCACGAGGTGGCGCCAGTGCATCATGTGCACAAGGTGGTGCACGATGAACCCCATCACTTCCTGCACTACCGCAACCCCGTGGTCGATCACCACATCATCCACAACGATGCGCACATCGATGAACATCATCATGCCCACCACGCCGATCTGCATCACTATGCTCACTCGGCTCCGTTGGTGCATCATCATCATGCCGCTCCCCTGGTGCATCACCATCACTCGCACGCCGCCGTCGTCCACAAGACCATCGTGCCCGCCCACCTTGATGTGCACAGCCATGCCAACTTGCTGTCCTTTGCCAAACACCATTTGCATGGCAAATATGGCAAGGTGAGGATCACTGAGACTCATTACTGAGAGAGATTTCCCCCCCAAAAGCATTCCATCCAAAACTTAAACACACTTTAACACAATCAACTGCATGACGACGCTTTCATAGCTAATTTATTACGGACAACGTTTAGTTTGTAGTGCTCGAATAAAAACGGGTTGTTTTTTACCATAAACTCATTCTCTTAATACCCGCTACCCTTAGGGTAGAAGGTTATTATAACTTTGTGCCTCCAGGAAATGTAAGTAACAGGTAGAACAAGGCATCCCGACCCCATAAGGCATATATAGTCTTGATCAGCTTCAACAGCAGAGGCGATATAGCCATGTCCTTCTGTCTGTCCGTCGGTAGAAACATCTAGTTGCTTAGTTGCTTTGACTGGCAATTTGGTATATGGCAATCTATGGTATACTATATCAATATACCAAATATAGCCTTTGGTATATTTTTTACTACTTTTGTGATATATTAATGGTTTATTTTAAAGTTAAAATTGCATTGTTTTGCTTGCATGTAGTACTATACCAACATACCTTTGGTATATTTTTAGTATTTTTGCAGAATATTCATTTGGTAGATTTTAAAGGTAGTGTCACATTATTTCGTTTGCATTTAGAATTATACTAAAATACCAAATATATCCTTTGGTATATTTTTACTATTTTTGTAATATATTAACAGTGTACTTTAAAGTTAAAATTGCATTGTTTTACTTCCATGTAGTATTATATGTACCAACACATCTTTGGTATATTTTTAGTATTTTTGCGGAATATCAATTGGGTAGATTTTATAGTTAATACCACATTGTTTTGATTCAATTTGGTATTATACCAATATACCAAAAATATCATTTAGTATATTTTTAGTATTTTAGCGGAATATTCATTTTTTTGGGTTTTAAAGTTATTACCGCACTGTGTTGTTTGTATGTAGTACTACACCAACATACCAAAAAAAAAAGCCTTAGGTATATTTTTAGTATTCTTGCGGTATATTAAATTGGTAGATCTTAGTATTAATACCGCATCTTTCATTGAACATGGATAGCGGGTATCTTACTGTCGAGCACACTCAACCGCTTTCCTTCTTATTTTCTCTCTCTCTCTAGAGTCCTGGTCCCCTCTAGCCGCCTCTCCTGGGGCAGCTCATCAAATCACTCAGTGGCCACTCAACAAGGCAGCATAATACATCAAGCTGCGCGAGCCAAAGTAATTTACTTGCAATTTAAAGATAAACAGGCGCGATAATGTCTACAAAGCATAAACGTGAGTTGACGCCTACAATAGCTGTAGCAGTGGCAGTGGCAACGTTGCACTCTCGTTGCAGTGTTGCAGTGTTGCAACGTTGAAGGCACAAGCCATACATCATCGCACTATCGCCACAACCGCAGAGAGTGAAGGTGTTGCTGCTGCCGTTGCCGTTGCTGTTGCTGCTGCTGCTGTTCGCTTCCTCACGCTGAAGCGTTGCATCGTGCAACGTGCCTGCCACTTGCAACAGCAGCAGCAGAAGCAGCACTCTTGGAACAATTGCAAAGTGGCGAGCACGAAGCCAACGCGGTGCAGTCGACCCTGACAAACGCAAACTGCAAAGACTGTGAGACTTAGGGCGTCGTGTCCAACTGCATGTCCACGGGGCCAAAAGCGCATGCGCAACACGTGGCTGCCTCGCAGTGCCTCACAACAACAACTCTCACACCCTTTCTACCGTTCCCTATTTCCCTATTTCCAAGTGCAGCCAAGCGATCGCTGCAATTTTCCAGTCGTGCGGCAGCTGAGCGCGTGCCGCGCTCATTTTCATTTTCATTGGGAAGCGAAGGGAACGAGGGAAATTAGACTTAAGCTCGAGCCTCGAGTTTGTCATAGCCAAAGCGTGGAGAGACATTTTACGTATGCGCAGCTAACCGATAAATAGTTTCCCTTCATAACGAATAATTATCGAGGTGACAGATTTATGGGATTATTTAAATTGAAAGTCCACCTCAAGAGATTATGATCAGAAATATTCATGTAAATGCAACATTAATTGGAGATACCAAACCAGATTCGATCTTAATCTTTTTTTAATTTTCTGTAAATAAACAATATGTTTCTTTCATCTATGAAGTGTCAAATAAATTCACTTTCGACGAGTATTAGAGACTTCAAATGGAGAGCTTACACCCAATTTTGAATAAAGCAAATGCCACAGAAAGTTTGAAATACTGCAATAAGATTATTAACTATTTCATATTTTTTATGAAGTATTTAAGTGGAGCTTAACAAGATATTACAAATTGTAAATATCTTAAGCAGGCAATAAAATTTTACGGCTTGAAATTAGCATTTATTCAGCAAAAAAGTATTGAAATTCTGTTTTGAACTGCGTTAAAAATAATAATAGTTTTTAGGTATTCTTAAATCTTGATTATACTTTCTTTATACTTAAAGTCTCACCTGATAAAATAAAACAAAAAATATTTCATTCAAACAAAATACTTTTAATACTTTAACAAATTAAGGAATAAAATTGCTTAGAAATACTTAGGCTCAATTAAACCACAACTGCAAAACTTGATTACTTGATTCACCTTTCTGTTTTACTTAGCTTCAATATGCAAATCGGTGTAGCAACTCACACTAACATATAATGACAGCCGTCTAACAACCTGATCAATTCGAGGTAGCCTCTCTGAGGAGTGAGTGTGCAAATATTACTGACTAAATGGCCAACAAATTCAGAAATCGCGAACTCTGCTCTTTGTCAACATTTTTTTTTTTTGTTGCCTGGACAACGGCGAGACAACAAACATCTTCGTTCATTGCTGTTGCAACATTGTTAATGTTGCTAACGCCAGCAAAATCGTGCTGCTCGAATCTAAACCAAACGCATCACGATTTTTGCTTCTCCTTTTTTTTTCTTCTTTTAGCTGTTTGTTTTGTTATTGGCCATTTGGTTGCCTTGTCGTGCGTTGCGTTCGAATGTGGCAGGCAATGAGCGTCAAATGTGCCGCACGTTGCAATGACTTTGCAACAGCAACAGCAACTCCAGCTCAACACCTGCCAAAAAATCGCATATACAATAAATCACAAAAAAAATCGTCAAATTTATTTATATTTTTTTATTTTGTTGCTGATGGTTGTTGATAGTCGTTGTTGTTGGGGTTGTTGCTGTTGGCGCAGAAGAAGCTGTCAAAAAACGTTGATGCGTAAAACACCCGCAACCGCCGGCCGCTTCGGTTTGCCGATCGTCGTTTCGCTACGATTAAAGCCAGCCTAGTGTGGCAATGCTAATGGCTAAGATACACAGAAGTTTGGGTGTCCGCGTGATGGCACTTGCTTCAAGCTGTTGCTGCTGGAGATGGCAGTTGGAGTTGGAGATGGAGTTGAAGTTGGAAGTTGGTAGTTGGTAGTCAGACAATGCCACAGTTTATATTGCGAGTGGCTTGGCCTGGTCATTAGCAGCATTGCAGCTGCAACTGCAACTGACGCCGAGGCGGTGTAACTACAGTAGCCACTCAACGGGGCAGGCAGCAACAGAAGCAACAGTAACAATTGCAGACTGAGCCGAGTGCCGTCTCTCAACTCTCGACTGCCGTCGTCTGCTTGGCAGCGTAATTGTGTTAAAAATTACTCAGGCATCTTAATCACTTTGGTAAATATTTTGCTTGCCAGCTCGGCAGCTCGGCATCAGCAGCAGCAGCAGCAATGAACGAGGTTAATGCGCTGCAGCTGCAACACACCAGCAGCGTCGTCGCAAATGTTGCAAGCAGCAAGGCAGCTCCTCTGCCACTTTTCGAGATGTGGGTGTGCGTGTGTTGTTTCCTGGCATATAATAAGTACGAGCCAGCATAAGCCAAACATGCAAAAAGTCCAAGACGTTCGTTCAATCCTCTGCCAAGTTTTCATTCATGAAATTGGCCAGATTGTCCAGCAGCAGCAGCAGCAGCAACAGCATCATAACGAAACGAAACGGGGGCGGGCTGCGGTGGCTAGTTGATTGCATGTTCGAGCTCAGTTCATTTTCAACAGCATCAAGGATCAAATGCATTAAATACGAGACGTTGTCCGCATCGGATGTTGCTACAACAACAACAGCAGCAACCACGTTGTTATTGCTGCTGCTGCCGCCGCTTTATCGGGCATGCTCATCTCTGTAAGGCGGCAGCCGGTTGAGTTGCAGGTCCTCGACAAAAGGCGGGTGGCGCACCTGCGGCAAACTGCTTTGCAATTATTACGTTTTGTTTTTGCTCTCGTTGTTGTTGTTGCTGTTGTTGTTGTTGTTGTTACTCTCTCGTCGCTGTTGCTGCCGGCCCCAAAGGCGATGGCGATGGCGATGGCGACGATGCTATGCTAAATAAAGCTGGCGAGAAGCTGCCCTTCTTTCGATGTGGCTTTGATGATGTTGCTGGCAGCTTCTGTTGAACTGTCTTTGTCTGTGTCTGTGTGTGCTACACTTTCTCTCTCACACACTCACACTCACTCAGCTGGGCATCATAATTTAGCTGCAATCATCATTATCGTTGTCCGGGCTCAGAGATTCCTTGGCCCCAGTAAAACGCCCGCACGTACTCATTTTGGCATATTTTTTTTGCAGTTTCGTTTTGTTGCATCGAGGGGCAGCAGCAACAAATTGCAATTGGTTGCTTGGTTGGCAAACTTCAGGCAGCGGGCAAGGCAACAACTGTCAGGCAGTCAGTCATTCAGTCAACCTGAAATTCTGTAAGTCAAGCAGTCAGTGAGTCTATCATTCAGTCAGTCACAGTGCGCAAAGTTGCCAGCAATTTGCTCAAATAAAAACGTAAAAACAAAATGCAGCCAGGAAGCTGAGTTGAACTGAACTGATGTTGCTGTTGCTGCTGCTGCGCATGCGTCTTTGGCAGCATATAATTGTCTTGGGCGAGCGAGGATGCTCTCGAAGAGATCTGTAGCGTTGATGCCACAGAGCCACACAGCTGTGTTGCTGCCACTGCTGCCACTGCCACAGCAGCTACTGCTGCTGCTGCTGCTGCTGTCCATGTCCGGCGGCAATTGTAATTACCGCAGTTGCGCCTCCCGTCGTCCGTCTTGGCCAACGCCTTCGCCATTGCCATTGCCTGGACAAATGCGCAGTAGCTTGGCATTTCAGTTACGCCTGCAGTTTGTTATTACGCGCATTATTTCTGCAGCCCTTTTGCTGCCACCGACTGCCACCTTCCCCTCCTCCACTCCTCCACCATTCCTTCCATCGCGATGGTGCAGCCCCTCCATAATCTCCACTGATTGCATTCAACTAAACACCGCCGGCCAAATGCATTTGCATTATTTTCGCATTCCAAACCGAAACTAAAAAAAAATGCCAAAATGAAACTCAGCTGCATAATTTTGTTTTCCTTTTTATTTTTATTTTTTATTTTATTTATTTATTTTTAAGATTTTTTGATTTAAGATCGGGTTGCGGGCTCCAAATATTGTTTGAAAAGTGTCCTAGTTTAGTTTCGTTGTAATTGTGAAAAAACTAATTTGCGTATAATACAATATAGATTATTCATAATTTAGTTAAATTTGTTAATAATTTTTACGAAATGTGACATGCAGTAGAAATGATTTATGAATCTAGATCCAAGAGTTTAGATCATTACTAATTTTTTGTTTTATTTTTTTTATGTATTTCGATTGAGTCCTAGTCAATGTTAAAGTAATTTTATATTTTATTCAAGTTTTTCTTGGGCTGCTAAGGATTGTCGATATAGACCACAAACAAACAATGTTTTGGGTCTGAGAATTAAATTAATCTAACTAAGCACAAGTTTACATAGCACCATAAAAGAAGACGGATTAACTTCTGCACCTTAAAAGAGAAACTAACTAACTAACTAGAAAGATCGACGAACCGATCTTTATAAACGTTTTAGATTAACGTTCACAAATGATATCGGAAATAGCATGGAAGTAATTTGATTTTGTTCTCAACTAATATCACAATGTTGCTCACTGATTATTAATATTATTTGCATTGCTTATGTTAAACTAAATTCTATTATAAGTAAATTTTTGAATATTTCATATTATTTTGCATTAATCTTTGATTCGCATTCTTAAGTTCTAAAAGGCAAATGTAAGCTAAGAGTTTGAAAAAGTCTTTCTTTTTGTTGATAAATATCAATTAATTATTGCTTTAATTTACATATTTCTTTTTTTCGTGTATTTATTAGGTAAAATTCGAAAAGCGTTATAAAAATATTTTGTTGAAGCGATTTAAGTAAAATGTATTTCGTTATTCGATTGATTAAACTTTTTTTTTCTCATTTTTAAAAGATTTTCTGGACTTTAGTTTTAATTGTTTTTTTTGTCTCGTTTTTTGTTTTTCAGTTTTAGTAAATGGAGCTTGATAAAAATACTTTTAGTTTTGTGCTTATAAAGCAGCATTTAATGCTTAAATCTTTAACTTCTCAGAAGCATTAAGTTGAAAATTGTTTAGACTTATTATTCAGTTAAAAATATGGTACGTATGCCTGGTAAATAGTTGTTATCTATGTAGTAAGTATAATATTAGTATAATTTTAGTATTAGTCAAAAATGTGATCGCTGCAAAAATCGCACAATTTACAATGCAATAAGACAAATGTGTGAACGTCAGATATTAAAAATATCTGCGCGTATATATAATATTATATATCTAGTATAACTATGTATCTACAATGTCAATATCCATAACTCATGAGAGTCCAATGCGTATCGTATCAAAAATTGGGTTTTTAAGGCACTTCCGTGTGACGGAAATATACTAAATATACATTTACAATAACTGTCTTCCATTCTGTCTGTCTTCTCTTTCTGTCTCTCTCTGTCTTTCGGTCTGTCGTCTGCAACATTTTATATACACTTTGTGCATATTTATGGCCTGGCAGCCGCGAAACTATGTTAGGAGCTGGAAATACCCAGCTTAGTGCCACCTTTTTGCCGAGCAGTAAATCTTCGACTAACAATCATTTGGACTGGCTCCAAAGCGCAGCGAGCGCCAAAGAATTATGTTGATGAAAACAATAAAGTTGCGCAGCAAAGAATCCCCAAAAAATGAACCCTGGCTGAACCGAAAACTTCAAACTCAATTTTCGCGCTACAATTACAAATGATGGCGATAAATTTCGCGTATGGCCAGAGAGACAAAAGGAGTTTTGGCTGCTCGCTTGTTGGCTGTTCACTGTTCACTCTTCTCTGTTCTCTGTGTATTGGCCTGGCCCAGACGGAAGTGATAATAAACGCACGACACGCGCGCTTGTTTAGAGATTTATGCGTAGAAAAATCCGGGCCGAGCTGCAAATAATGTCAACGTCGACCGGCGGCGGCATCCAAAATGATGCACGACGACCGAACGGAATAGGAATGGGAATGGGGCACGTTCGGGGCAATGGATTATGCAATGCGGCATCAGCCACTACACAACACAACACTATTCCAATCTCTGCCTAACCATAAGTCACAACTCGTGCAACGTGCAACATGACTAGAGCCTAGGCTACTTAGTCAACAGCGAACGCAAACTGATTTATGTGCCGCAGTTGCTGTTGCGGTATTCGCCAGGATCCCGCAATGTCTGTCAATTAACGACGCCTTAAAGTTGCCACCAAAAAACTTTTGCATCGTTTAATTAGCCCCCCAAACGAATGAGGGAGCAAATAGGCAGCAAGCCAGACGGGTGGCATACAGAATGAGGAGCGGTGTGTGGCTGCCACAATTAACCCAAAACCCACAAACTGTGCCATGTCTGCAGTGTGTTGGCTTTTGCGCCCCTCTGCACTTATTAAGGAATTAATTTAGTCATTGGAAAACAAGGTCAAACATTAGCCGCAAACTGCATTGCAGCAGTCGCACAGTGGGCACAATTTGGCCGCCCGCCCACGCCTGCCACGCTGCCACACTGCCTTTTGGGAGCCTTCGTGTCGTCAGGCCATTAAGCCTAAAGAAATGTTCATGTTCATGCCACAGGCCTGTGGAAAGGGTTGGGGGATGAGGCACCCCCGCAAGTGGCAAAGCGTGGGAAAAACTTGCCAAAAGACTTGTGACGGGGGTGTGGCCTTCGTCTGCTGCGTGCCAGACTGCAATTTCGTGACCAGCCCCAACACCAACTTGCAACTCGCAACTTGCAACTCCAACTCCCAATTTTCAGCAATGTCGTGTAAGCGCTTTCAATTGCCTAAAAGCTTGTAAGCCAGTTTCCGGCAAAAGGATTTTGGGCCAAAAACTTAAACGCAACTCAAAAAAGAGGCAACTTTAAAGTCAACCTTATAAATGGAAAAGTGTACAAGAAATGAAAGAGATAAAAAATATCATTCTTCTAGCTGGTGCTAGCTCAATTTGTTGTTTAGGTGTTTTTTGGGTGAAACTTGAGACCTCGATAAACCCCATATAGCGTTAATTATGTTGATCCAATAATTTATGTGGCGTCTCCACCTTCTCAGTGTGCTATAAATCAATTGGAGGGCGAGACCAAAATTATACCAGAAGATGAAAAAAATACCATAAAAGAAAATAAATAATAAGATTTATGTGTATTGTTTTTTGTGTGTTGAATTTCATTGTATTTTATTTTTTTACTGTTTGTTTATTTTGTGTTTGTGTGTGTGTTTTGTTTTATTTTGTCAAAAACATTTGAACTAATAACTAATCATAACCAACTACAATAACATAAATTAATAATTTATTTAAACGTTTAATTAGAATTAATAATCAATATTTCATACGCTCCGCAAAAAAGTGATAATAAATAACAAAAACTTCAACTTTGAAACAAATATCAAGAAATTTCAATATTTTTGTGGCTCAACAGAAAATCGCCATAAATTTTAAATATCATTTTTGCTTCCAATTCAAATAGGTGTCTCTCCGAAAAAAGTCTATTAAAATAATAATTTATGTATTTGAACTAAAAAAAGAAGGAAAACAGCAAAGAATTTTATTTCATTTTATGAAAACAAAAAGAATAGAGAGAAAATTATAAAAATGTAAGAACAAAATCAAGATTTTTGTTAAACAAAAAGACCGAAGGAATATTGTATAATAGATTGTAAAGTTTTTCATCGAAATGTTCACGTACGAATTCGAAATAAATTTTGTTTGTGCCCTAGGGAGAATTCTTTGTCTTTTTTGTTGTTGTTGTTGTGGTTGTTGTAGCGTTTTTGTAAATGTAAATTTTGTAAATATATAAAACTAGAATTAAATTAATACAAATTGTTGTCTTTTAAGCGCTAAAAATGTTTAAAAACTAAATGCGCAATGCTGCAGTTGATAAAAACTAAAATAAATTAATATGAAGTGTAAAATTACAATAAGTAACTAAATAATTATTTTGTGGTTTGTCCGCTTTGCTTTTAAGTTAACTAAATACGAATAAAATCTAAAAGTGTATATTAATAATAATAGCAAAATATATATAGCCTAGTTATCTGTGTGCTTGTGTGTGTGTGTCTCTAGCTTAATACGAGTAATTTCAATGTTGTTGTTGTGTTTTAAAAAATGCCCAGAGGTGGGAACTTTGACCTCTGCCTAACTAAGTTACTAGAAAATAAGTTGACGCCACATAAACGCAACTAAATTGTGGAACATGGAATTGCTAGCTGTATCTGAACGTTGTCTACAACAAATCTATGCAAAAAATACTAAAATACTACGAATACGAATACAAATACGAACTAAAGCCGACTGTCTCGAATACCCTAAAACTATATGTATAGATTTTTTTTAAACGCTAATACGTTGGCTGGTGGTCTGAGTTATCGCTGTCTCTGTCTGTCTGTTGTGTGTTGATGAGTACAAATTATGGTATGAAAAAATAGTATTTAATTGCTTTAAATGGTATATACTATATATATCTATATATTTAGTATGTCTATGCATAAACCTAGGCCTTCTAACTGTAGGTAGTAATTAGGTTCTCAGTCTTGGCAGAGAGATTTCCAGTGTTGCGCGTAGCTAGACGACTACAGCTGATCTATGGGGGCTGTTCAGGGCAAGGGATCAAGGGGTGGCAAGGGGCAAGGACTGGGCGCCTAGAAGGTCATAAACTGCCTGGCGGCGGCCGCATAGAGATACCGTTAGGCGCTCTCCGTCTTCACCACAATGGGCATGGGTCCGCCCAGACCCAGAGGCGACTTTTGCAGCAGCTCCTCCTGCTGCAGCAACAGCGGCAGATTCATGTTCATCTTCATGTCGAGCAGCGGCAGCGGTGACTTTGGCTCCTCGCCACGTCCCTCGCCACCTCGTCCGCCGCCGCCTCCTCCGCCACCTCCCCCACCACGTGACTCGTAGCGAGTGTGAGTGCGCATGTGGCGAGTGATCATGTCGCGTCGGCAGGCGGCATAGGGACACTGCGGACACTTGTAGGGCTTCTCGCCGGTGTGGGTGCGCTGATGGGTGGAGAGATGATCGGAGCGGGAGAAGACCTGACCGCACACCTTGCAGGTGTAGGGCTTGACGCCCGTGTGGAGACGCATGTGGCGGGTGAGCATGTCGGAGCGGGCGAACGAACGATGGCAGACATCGCAGGAGTAGGCTTTGGTAATGTCGTTGGCGGGATTGCGCGACTTGTGACGCGACGCCATGTGCTTGGCCAGCCGATCGTGCAGCGAGAACATCTGGCCGCAGGTCGGGCACACATACGCCACATCCGAGCCGGGCGGCATCTCCTCGACCACCGGCGACACATCGAGATTGTAGCGCCAGGCCACCGTCTCCTTGGTGGTGGGCGAGGCGACGTCCCCCTTGATCACCGGCACTCCCACCGTTGTGGTCGGCACATGCGAGTGCAACGGATGCATGGGCATCTCCATCTTGATCATGGCTGCGGCGGCAGCTGCCGCGGCTGCTGCGTGAGCCGCTGCAGCGGTCATGGCATACGGCGACATCGCTGAGGGCGGTGCTAGCGTGGATGTGGGCGTGCTGCTGGTGAGCGAGGTGTTCGAGTGTGTGCTGGATGCGGGCGAAAGCGCGTTCATGCTCTCCAAACTACTCGCGGCACTCATCGATGTCTGTGGCGGTGGCATCATGGCACCCGCCGGTGGCGAGCAGGATTTGTACTTCTTGGGCTCACCGAGACCGTCGCTGCGCATGCACAGATCCAGCGGACGCTCCTGGGGCGGTGGCATGGGCTTCTCGCCAGCCCCTGATGAGGCTGCTGCCTTCTTCTTTCCCCCCAATTTCGGACTAACACGCGTTGGTTGCGCTGTAGTTTGCGAGGAGTCGCTGCGAGGCGGCGATGGCAACGAGGGTGGAGGCGATGCATTGATCATCACGGCAGGGAGCAGCTGTTGGCCATTGCTCTGGCTGCCATTCGATGTGTTGCAGGATGTCTTGCTCTGGCTGAGAGGCGATGTCTCCGTCTCGGAGGCAATCGACGAGGGCGTGTGCTGCAGCGGCGAGGGGTAGAGATCATGGCGACGTCGGAACACTTCGTTCAAGTACTTGGTGTGCAGATAGTAGCCGAACAGGGGTGAGGGAATGGGAAAGTAGCGATCATACGGGCTTGGCATGTGCTCAGTCTTGATGTCCACGTGCAGTGGATTCTCCTTGGCCACCGCGGCGTTCTCTGGCTTCGATGCTGGCGTCGCTGCCACCTGCAGCGGACTCATGCTAATGCGCAGATTATCGTGCTCCTGTTCGGGTTCCTGATCCGAGTGGGATAATTCCTCCGTGGAGAGCTCTGCCTCGGCATCTGCCTCGAGTTGCTCATCGTCGCTGGCTGCTGTCAAGGATGCCTCTCGCTGCTCGCTCTTAATGTAGTTAGCCTCCTGGTGACGCTTGGCTTCACGTGCCGCATCCTCATCGTCTTCCTCCGGCTCCTCTTCCTCCATGTCGTCCAGCTCCCGCTCATCCATGTCCATGGGTTCTGTCTTGCAGGTGACGCCATTATTGTTGTTGTTGTTGTTACTACTGTTGTTGTTATTGTTGTTGTTGCTGCTGTTGTTGTTGTTATTATTGTTGTTGTTGTGCAGCTTGTCGAGCACAGCCGAAAGTCGCTTGCGCTTGCGTTGCTTCCATGGCATTATGTTGTTGTTATTGTTGTTGTTCGCCATCAGCGGTTGATTGTTGTTGTTGTTGCTGCTATTGTTATTGTTGTTGTTGTGTTGCTCAACGCTGGCAACTGCAGCAGCAACCGCTGCGGACGCCGCCGCTGCGGCAGCCTGCTGATGCAGACTCAGGGCCAAGGGCAAGTGCTGATGGTGGGGCGGCAAGGCATGCGGATGCGGATACTGTAGCTGGGCGTAGGGCGCATAGTGGGAGGCAGCCGCAGCTGCACCTGACAGTGGAGGCTGCTGGGCGGGCGCATAGTGTTGGTGGTGATACTGCGAGTGGGGATGGGAGTGGGAGTGGGGATGGTGGTGGTGGTGGTAGTGATGGTGGGGATTGTGCGAGCCGGCGGCGTGATGATGATGCCCCATGGGGTCGGTGCCTTCTGCCATCGTCATGAGGTCAACTTTTTGTGACTGCGTGTGCTGCGTGCAACGTGCAACGTGGTTCTCCTTGCAGTCCGTCGACTTCAGCTTGCACGGCCGTGGATTCTTGCGGGCGACCTGACGCGACCGAAATGGCTGCAAATACAAAAGAGAACACAAAAGAAAATTGCACAAATTAATTTCATATTCCACACACATTGTACTAAAAAAACGCATAAATACTTCGACTACCGGCATTTTCATTAACTGTCTGAATTCTTTGTTGCTTTGCTAGCGTTTAGTAACTTTAATTCTAATTAATTCCTTTTGGTCATGCAACCCGATTTAATTGCTCGCAATTTCACGCATTGAAATCCCAATTTGCGCCGACAGCTTATTATGTTACTCGTGTCGTCCCGCTCTAACGCACACCACCTACGCCTTATGTTCAATTTCAAAGTTAACCGCGCAGCGTTGCCAACACACATTTTGACGCGTTGCCAACTACGAAGCGTGGCGAAACTTGACTTTTGTTTGACGCAATGTAAAGTCGTATTTAAATGCAAAATTAATTTCATATTTTAAAGAAATAGAAAGTTAAGCCGATTTAGTCGCTTTATTTAACTGTTTTTTTTTTTGCTTAATTCGCTGGCCTGTCAAGTTTGTATTTTGCTTAACGGCAATTGGCAACGCCGCACTTGATTGACTCGACTGTCTGACTGGCTGGCAACGCCGCAAATTTTCATTCACCGATTGGCAATGCTGTGCTGTGCTGTGCTGTGGCGCCTCATAAACTCGTTGCAATCAGTCAAGCATCAAAATGCTGCACTTGCTCTTGGCTCTCTTGGCTTTCGCTCAACAAATAAATAAAATAAATTTTCGCTATCGCTGCCAAAACACAGCAAACATTGCCCGTTTACGCTGCGTTAGTTTTATGCGTTTGGCGTTTGTCACTAAATCTGCTGCTCCCTCTGGTCACGCCCTGGACTTGGACTTGGACCTGGCAGAACAACAACAACAACAACTCCATCGCCATCTCTGCTATATCCCGCTGTGGCATTTTTTATTGCGCTGCCAGCAGATTTTATGGTGCTCAAGTTTATGACATTGCCTTGACCGTCGTCGCATCGCTTCACTCGTTGCAAACTCGTCGCCACTCGCCACTCGTTGGTCACTCAAAAGCGCCAACTGGAAATCAATGAATGTTTGCCCTGTGCCGCACAGACACAACTTGCAACAGCATCTCCTAAGCCGACGTCGACGTCTGGCGCCAACATTCGCAAATAATTAAAAGTTACACACAGATGAAGCGCAAGTTTAGTTTGCAGCCAACCCAACCCCAAGTGGTCAGTGCCAACTGGCTGCTGTCAGGATATAGGATATAGGATAGAACACACAGGACACACAGTAACACAGACTGTGTTCGCAACTAAGGGAAGGGGACAGCGACGGCACGTCTGTAAGGACGTTTGCTGCATTGCGCTTATCCTTGTGATATATGAATATTGTGCACACACGCATGCCGAGAGTGGGAGAGCGAGTGAGAGAGGGAGCAAGAGCGAGAGAGGTTGCTACTCGTTCTTGTATGCCACACGCTTCACTTGGCTTTTGGCTAGCAGGGACTGAGTTGGCTTTGTGTCTGACATAAGCTGGCAGTTTATGGCGGAGTCTCGACTTCGTCGTTGCCGTCGTTGTCCTTCTGTTTGCAATTTGCGCCTACAACAGTAGCTGGTTGTAGCAGGTAGCTTTCGCCGTGTCCATGTCCGTATCCGTGTCCTTAACGGTCACGTGTTTACTTTACGTGTTGAGAAAATGAAAAGAGTCCAACGAACGTGCGCTGTGTGCCTAGCTCTTTGGGTGTTGAAGTGCCAGCGATATGGACACCTGAGTCCTGCCCTACTCCTGCCCTGCCCCTCAACTCTGAGGCATGTCCTGTGCCAGTTAGTGGCTTGTTATTGTTGCTGTTGCTGTTGTCGCATATGTCTGGCGCACTCGACACTCGTTTAATGGAGTGCGTGCGCTGCCCTTTGTCTCTACTTTAAAAAGTTTTTCCTTCTCGGTCTCGGTGATGGAACTTTTTCGATTGCGAGCAAGTTAAATGGAAAATAGGGAAAAGTTTACTCGTTATGTCGCATATCATATCTCATAACTCATGTTCTCTATATTGCGCAATAAAGAACCTTCAACTGGGCCAACAAATGAGGAGGGGGAGACACCGGGTCACAGTTACAGCGGCACCCCGAAACGGCGAATGGCAATTAATATTCTTAATTAGCGTAATTAAGCAACGCAGCGCTGACAACTATGCGAAAAACTTTTGCTCGCCGCCAGCAAACCAAATGTTTCTACGGCTACACTCTTCACTTTTTTTCATAATTCTTTTTTGCATATAGTATTATTATTTGTGCCAAAAGACATTGAGTTGTAGTTTTTTTTGCTTTCTTGTAAAAAAAACATAAATTTTCACGCTGCGGCGTTGGAGCAATGTCGCTGCTGCTTCTCCAAGGTTCTCTCCCTCTTCGTGTCTGTGCCTTGTTAGCACGCGAAAAGGCCAACAAGCGAGGCGAAGCAAAAAAAAAAAGGAAGGGAAGCAAATGGCCAACAAGCGCTGTCCACGAGCAGCGGAGATTTTTGATTTATGGCACCAGATTTTCATATCTCTTTTTTATAAATTTATTTTCATTCTTTTTTTTTGCAGAAAAGATTGCATAATAGGAGAGAGAAGGACTGAGAATGGTGTGAAATTATGCTAAATGAAGTGTTAATTCGACAGTCAAATGACTTGAAAGAGCGAGGGTTGCCTCAGCACTTCAGTCTGGCAAACAAAAAGAGTTTGTCAAAGAATCCATTTACTACTCGTACTCAATCAAAGCGATTGTTATTATGCTGCAATTACCGTTTATGAGTGTTCTTGAACAACAAATTATTCATCAAGCGCCAGCAGACATCAAATGCCATAAATATTTATGCAGTTGGTGGCAACCCTGGCCAGTTAGCTTCTTGTTTATGTCTTGTGCAATTACCCAAATAAAAAAGAGGGGAACAAAAAAAGGCAAAATACAAAACACATATTTTATGGTCGTTTAAAAAAACCAACGCAAACAAACAAAAAGAAATATATGTATTTTTTATGAGTGGTTCGTTTGCAAAGTCAGCAAACAGCAGCACTGCAATAAGTTCCATTAATGGCCAAAGACATCAAATGAAAAATCTGTAGAAAGCAAGTTATTTTGTTTAACTAGTGAGTTTTTGGCCACAAAATATCTCACATAAAAACCTCATCAACATGGCGCTTCATGGCGCAAAACAGCGAAACATGCTTGTAAGCAAATGTTTGGAACTGGAACGCCGCCACACATAAAGATACACAGACACAGATACAGATACAGATACAATTGTATCTGCGAGTGCAAGCCAAGTGCAAAATGGTGCGAGTGAGATGGCAAATGCTAAGCTAAACGCTTAATGTTTAATGCTTAATTACAATTAACAACAATAAATGAAACGAGGAAGCGGACAGCATTAAATGGCGCTCATTATTTTATTCATTTATTTCTGTTGATTTTTGCTTGCAATGCGTCGAACGTTGTTCATTGTGAACTCAAAAGTGTAAAATAAGAAGAAAAGTGGGGAAAACTAAAAATGTGCAATGCCAATGGAAATATGATTCATTGTCACATTGTGTTTTTTTCTTTGCTTTTTGTTAAGCTGCATAATTATGACAACAGTTTTAACACCAAATAAAACAATGCAAGTAACAAAAGCGTCAACAGTATTGTTGCATAAAAATGCAACGTTGCTGCATGTGTTTGTGTGTGTGAGAGTGTGAGGGGGAGTTGCTGCAATGGCGGTCACAATGGGCGCCTGCTGCGCTTCGCATATCTCTCATGTGAGTGTGTGTGAGTGAGTTTATTTAGCTTTTGTCACGCTTACACACATTCGCACAGGGCGCACAGCTGAAACTTGATGAAGTTTTACACAGTGGCGCCCCCCTTTGGCCAGCACTGTCAACTGGCCTGCTGCGGCTGTCAGCGATAAGCTCTGTCTGTGTGTGTGTGCTTGTGTTTGTATATGTTTGTGTGTGTGTTTGTGTGTGCCTATGGCGTCCCTACGGCGAAACCTCACAAAGTTAACTAAACAAAATTGCAGAAATTAAAATGTAAACAAATTGTGTGCACGACACGCCCTGTGCAGCGCCCCCCACACAGCGTGAGCGAAAGAGAGAGAGAAAGCGATACCTGAAGTGGACTCCTTTATTAGCGCTGTGTTTGTTATTTGCTGAAAATGTTGGCTTACATTTTGGTAGCATGTCCATGGCATGAAGAGACTAACCCATTAAGCACTGGCAAATGTCTTGCTGCTGACGCCATTTAAGCACACTTCAACGACTTGAAGCAACAACAACAACAACAACAAGCAACGTGATACGCATTGATAATGGACTGACTGGCTTAGCGCAAAGACGCACAACAAATGCGGAGTTGCGTATGGAGTTGTTCAGTCGAAAGCAAACAAAGCATGACAGCGCACAAATATGGCCAATAAAATAAAACGCCATTTGCTTAACGCAAAAACAACGACAACCACAGCGAGAAACCAACAACAAAAACAAATGAAGTGCGCATCAAGTGAAAAGCAGAGAAAACAAAACGAAACGAAACGAAACGAAACTGACAAAAGCAATTCATACGCCCACGCCTAAGCAAAGAGCCAATGAGCAAAGCCCACTTGACAGCAACAACAACAACATCAACAGCGACAGCAACAAGTACGCAGCAATGAAAGCAACATAAGTTGAGTCAGCAACATGTTGCAATGCTAGCTGTAAACACGCCCCATTCAAAGCCGAAGCTCAAAACATACTTAAGCTAGGCCAAAGCTTGTTAGAAAGCTCTTTTTAATTGATTTAAAATGCACACACACATACAATCAGCTGTCTCGCTCTCGCTCCCACTGCTGTAATTGAGCGTTGGGTGGCGTCCAGTTTCAGAGTTGCTTTTGGCTTTGGCTTTAGACTTGGCTTGGCTTGGCGCACTGCAATTAAAATGATCACCGTAATTTAGAGTACGAGACTACGAATTGAATTCAATTGCTTTTTTTTTTGTTTTGTTTGCTGCTCATTAAATGCGGCTCGAAATTTGACGTCAATATTGCGATCTCTAACGATCTGCTAATTGTTGCTATTCGCTTTGTTTGCTTTTTGCCTTGATGGCCTCATTAATAAAGAGCATCAGATGAGAGAGTACGATGGCAAAACCTCTGATCTCTGGCCAAAGATTGATGTGTAACCTACGCCTGCTACCGCCTGCTATCTGTTGCAACCGTTGCACAAGTGGATAATGCCAGATAATGGCAATTTCCTGCCACTTGGCCAATTGTTGCTGCCGAGCTGCAACAGCAACACCCAACAGCAACACATATGCCCCTGGCTGACCGCAGCTTAAATAAAATTACATTCAAATTCAATTGTAAATGCATTTTATCTGTTGGTTTTGTGTTGTTGCTGCTGCTGTTGCTGCTGCTGCTGTTGCTGTTGCTGCCGGTGTTGGCTCTCGACTCTGCATCGCTGTTAACTGCAATCATGTTGCACATTTTTCTTTGGCACTGCCCCAACTCCGACTTCGAGTCCGGCTTCGACTGCGGCCTAGACGCTCTGGCCTTTTACAATCAAATGTAATTATTTTTGCAATATACACCTTCAGCTGCTGCTGCTGCTGCCACTGCCACTGCGGCTGCTGCTGGATGTTGCCGGCGTGGCAGCAACAAGTTGCTTAGCATACTTCCGTTTGCCACAAAGGCCGGGGGATCGCGTGATCAAAGTCAATTTAGTTGCGATATACAGACACATTTGTTTTTGTTGCCGCTCTACGTTGCACGTTGCACGCTGCACGCTGCATGATGCACGTTGCAAGCTGCACGTGGGCTGGGCCCAACGATCCTGTCGTCATCTGCTGCCGTCGCAGTTGCTTTTTGTTGCCTTTTGTTTGGCTGTTCAGCTAAATTAAACCATTGCCGCCTTATCGACGACCAAAAGCAGCACACAACTTGCCACAACTTGCAACAACTTGCCACAACTTGCGGCGCCTGCGGTCGCCCCAAATGAGCATATAAAAATGGGCCAAAGGAGCTGCAACCAAACCGGTTTTTGCATGCCGAGATGTGTCTATAAGCCAAGTCAAGTTAAACGACTCATAAATGTGCTTGAAATAAACTGAAAACATTTTCAAATTACAAAAGATAATTCATACAATTTAATCGAGAAGAGGGGAGAAGAGAGCGTAGCGGGGAGGAGAAATTATTACAATTTCATTAAAATTCAATTGAAGACGTATACGTAATTATTTGATATTCTCATTTGTCAACAACACATTAAGCAAAAATGATTCATTCGCTTAATTATTCTGCTCAATTGTTGTAATCTTTGATGACTTTATGAACTTTGCTATAATCCATATATCATTTTTTCTTTTGTTTCTTTTGAGTTTTGACCTTCCACTTCCTGTTGCCATTTTTGTGGTTTTTAGAGAGAGAAATATTTGTGTTGTGTTTTACCTCCTTCTCACAAATGTTTATCATAATTAGCTACACGATTTTCTGCTTAATTGCCAAAGCGCCAAAAAAAACCACTAAAAATTAACATAGAGAGAAGAAGACAACAACAACAACAAGAAGAAAAAAGCGCCAGAAGCGCAAACCTCTTGAAATATTTAACTAAAAATCCTACTCATTTCATGCTAATTATATGGCTAGGCAAATGAATGGAATGAAATGAATGAATGCCTCCGATGGATGCATGAAACGCCCGCCATTTTGTGTGGCAGAGACTCTCAAGACTCTCGAGACTGGAGATGGAGTTGAAAATTATTTAATTTTAACCTTTGGGGGCCAGCAATCATCATTAACTACGCGCTTCGTATTCGTATTTGTTTAGCTGAGCTTTGTGCTTTGTTTTTGGCTCATAAAGGTTTTGGGTCAGCGCCGAGAGGCATTTCAATTCCTGAGTGAACCGTTTCACCCGCCCGCCCTTACCTCCCAATGCCTCCTTTCCCCTCCTCCTCCTCCTGCTGCTGCTCAGTCGATGTGATCGGCTTGATTTGCTGTGCTGGCTCGTTTATCAACGGAAAGCGATCTTTGCAATTAGCCTTAAACGATTTTTGGCTCAACACTCACGCATTGCCATCTGGGTCAGAGACTGAGACGGAGTCTTTGGCTCGCTGTCCGTCACATTATCAGAACGAAATTATCGTATATCATGGCTGCAGCTCAGAACTGCACTCGTTTCATTCGCAGTCACTGCATATTTATTTTTAATCATCTTTGTGAAAGCAGGTGAAATTTTTGGGCATTTATGAAAGTGCAGCGTGACTGAGACTCAAGACTCAAGACTCGAGACTATATATAAAAATTAATATAGATTGCAAGGTAGAGATACTCTCTCGCACATATCGTGTATCGGTTCCCTTAAAGGATTCAACGTCCGTACACAATGTACAACAGGTAACGCCAACAACATTTTAGCTTTGCGAGTTGAAAGTTGCTTGCAACGTTTTGCGGCATTGCTGTAAATTTATTATGCCAAAGGCCGATCATTATCGGGTAGCCAAATTATATATGCGCGCGCGCACATGATGCGCATTAAAGGGTTGCAGTTCCCACCAACACCAACACCAAAACACCAACAGCAGCAGCCAGTACGGAGCAACATGTTGCTGGCAACATCGATCGCAAAACGACCGCAAGGCAAAACTATAAAATGTCGCAGACTATAAATCCACTTGGAGCAATAAATTTCTCAAAATGTCAGCACAGGCTCCCGCATTAATTACAGCCTCCATGCCATGTGGTTGTTGCTGCCGCTGCTGCTGCTGCTGTTGCTGTTTGCTGGTTGTTATTGGAGCCTGTCTGCGCCTGTCTGCAACACCCGCATCGAGGTCGTTGCCAGTTTCTGCTTTTTGCTTGTTGTATTGGGTAATGTGAGACCCAGCGATTGGCAACTTGTAATCAATAGTTGTAACCACCAAACAGGCCACCACCAGCAACAGCAACACAAGCAACACCAGCAACAGCAACACCACAAGTTGCTCTTGCCATTGGAGTATTTGCTTTTTGACCGCAAAGCAAGTGCAAAGCTAAAGCTTTCAATTTGCTTGTCGTCGACAACTGCGTGCAGCCAACAAGTTCTTTCAATTTGTGCCCCTTGCCAGCTGCAACCAACAACCAGCGACCAGCAACCTGCAACACTCTCCTAACTATTGCAAGCTGCACATGTTTTATGCTGCATTTTGATTGCCTACAACTCGCTGTCGCTGTCACTTTGCATTACAACAGTTAGGAGCAGGGCATGTTGCAGGTTGCACGTTGCACGTTGTGCGTTGCACGTTGCACGTTGCCAGGCGGCTTTCAACGAGCTTCAGGCGTCAAAATAGCTTTTAAAATAATATTTGAGTCAGGATTATCGCTCTCTCTCTCTCTTGTTCTCTATCTCTATCTACTCTTTACTATTGTGTGTGAGAAATGTTGCCATTTATCATAGAAAGATTTTGATGTTTTGAGAACAGGTTTCGCATTTCATGTTGCTCGCTTGTTTGTCTGTTTGTTATTATCGCGCAATTATGTTGTATTTGATATGTTAATTTAAAGCATTTGTTTACTGATTGCCAATGAAAAGAACATAAAGCCCAAAGCTATTTAATTTATGCAGCTCGTGGCAGGATTGGACTTAGCTTTGACTTCAGCTTTTGCTTTCGCGCAGGTGTTAATTGATTTCATTGGCTTGTTTTCTGTTCGATTGTCGTTGTGAATGTTGAATGTTGCTGCTGGCTTCAAGTTGAAGCTGAAGTTGAAGCTTGTTACTCACCCCAAAAAATTATGACAACAATATTGTGACAAATTGATCAACATAAATCAAGAGAGCTGAAAAACGCACCGAATGACTTGAATGACTTTAACTGAATGGATTCAATGTATGAATGGAACTGCGCTTTTGACTTTTGAGCCGACAGCAGCTGCAGGTTGTCTTCAGATTTTTTGTTAATTAAGCTGTATTTCATGTGTCGCGAGATACATTTTATGAATAAAAGCGACCAAAGCAACGGTTTTGCGTTTTGCGTTTTGCAAAAAACCAACACCAAAAAAACATACAAATGAAAAATGTTCGAAAGAAGCAAACAAGCAACAACAAAAAACGAAGCAACAAATGTGATGACACCAAAAGCGCGTCGCTTTTGTTAGGGCGTGTCAAAAGAAATTTCAACAAATAAATTAAAAATTAGCTGCCGGGCAACAGCGAATGAGATTAAGCTGTAGTTGCTGTTGTCGTTTATGTCGTTGCTGTTGTTGCTGTTGTTGCTGTTGCGGCCTTAATCGCACAACAAGCAGCCAAAGGTCGCAGTCTAAGCCAAAAAGCAATTGACGACGCGACTGAGTAAGAGAGAGAGACAGAGAGAGAGAGCGAGAAGTCATGTTAATTTTAGCCACAAAATGCCAATTTTTATGGCTAGAAGGGGCAGCTGCAATTGCCACTGCCACTGCCACATTCACTGTGGCTGCAGTTGTTGCAATTTGAACGTCGCCATCGTTCGCAAACTGTCGCAAGCAATTAATCTTCAAAAAGAGCCAAGACCAATAGCAGCAACAACAACAACCACAACGCATTCGTCGAAGTTGTTTGTGTATTTTATTTTTTTATGACAAAACTTGGCAATCTGTCTAAAATGTTCAACTTCACTCATTTTCAATGGCAGTTGGCAATTCCTTAGCGGCCGACTTAGAAGGTCGCCTGCCGTGCAACACACAACACACAACACACAACGCCCGCAACTTCAAGCTTGCCCCAGACGCAGTCGCAACAATCGCAATCGGAGTCGCAGACTCTGTGAGAGACACTTTCGGAGAGACTTCAGAGAGAGAGAGAGAGAGCGAGACGACGAGCGAAACGAAATTCATGCGAAACACAAGACGACACTTGAATGTTGCAAGCTGGACAGGCGCACATGATCGATGCCGAATGCCGAATGCCGAGCTGCCCCTCCCCCCCAGTCTCCTCCTCCTCCTCCTTTGTCCTACTGCTACGCACGCATTTAATTCAAAATGCGTTGCAGCTTTTTTCGTTGTCGTTGTTGTCGTTTTTTGCACTCGAAGGTTGCTGCTGTGCATGGCCAGGCCAGGGTTGCCATTGTCAGCCGAAAAAAGCAGCTGCCGTGCAACTCAACTCAACTTAACTTAATACATTATATTTTACGAGTTGTGTATGCTTACCTCGGTTGAGTTAGGATCTGATGATCGCTGGCCAACTGATGGACATTCTGTATTCTGTAAGGAGAAGAGAGAAAAGAGAGAGATATATGGTTTTATTAACGTATCATTTACAAGCGCAATTTCAGCTAAAAAAAACAAAAACTATAAAAAATGCCTTTTGCTATAAAAGAGACTTTCTAGAAAACTTTCGCAACATTTTATTGCCACTTTACGAGGCAACTCTATTTACATATGTCTACCTCTATATTTGAGTGTGTGTGTGTGTGTGGTGGACATGTGGCATGTGGATGGAAATGTGTTAACATTTCTGCTCGATGCTCATGACAAATTGTGGCTGCGGTCAAAAACTCTTTGCTAATTGCCGCAGTAATTAAAGCAAACGCAGCAGTCAAACAAAACGGATCAAACATCATTAATCACGATGCTGAATGGACAGAGAGAGAGAATGTTGTATCTGCCACAACACACAACTCAAATTTATAAATATTAATGCCGCAAAATCGACAAGTCTACAAAATAGTTTTGCTAAACTTTATGATGATTTTATTTAATGATTTTTCTCAAGCAGACTGCGTGGCTTTGATTTTGTTCAGTTTTTTTCCCCTTTTTTTTCGTTTTACGCAACATGTTGCGAATGATTGCAACATTTGTTGCGAACGCGCAGCGTGAAGAGGAGAGGAGAGGCGAGGCGAGGGGACATTGATTGATTGAGTGTGTTTGGCAATAAATGCGAAATTAGTAGAAAAGCAAAGCGTGGTGCCACCCACCAAATAAACGAGCATAAACAGTTGCTTGCCCAATTAGTGGGGCGTGGCAGCAGCCGCCCCTTCCCCCCCCCCTCCTTAACAAAACGGTGGCAGAGACACACAACAAAGACGAAGCCGAGTCGAAGTTGGAGTCAATGCCAAGCCCAAGCGCAAAAAAAATAAAAAATATATATTGTTGGAGAGTCATTTTACATGGCTGATTAATGATCGTGGCCAGGTTTAAATAAATTATAATATTTAACTCATTAATTATTTGTGGTGCTGCTGTTGCTGCTGCTGCAGTAGCAACAAATCAAAGGCCAATCAAATGACACACGGCAAAGTGACAACATAAAGTGGTTGCTGCTGCCTTTTTTGGTCAACATCAAACACATCAAACAACAAACAATTAACAATTGTTTTAATGTGTGCTATTATTTGCTAATCATTTAGCAGAATTGTCAACAATTGCGGCGCTGCATTTGCATTTAGTTGTTTGACAATTGCAAACGTTATTATTGCTGCTATTGTTGTTGTTGTTGCTGCCGCTAATTGGCTTGTTGCTGGCACAAATGTGACATGTTGCTGCGGCGGCAACAGCAGCAACCCTTGTAACCACACATGGTAACTGTGTCTGCCTGCGGCTGCTGGCTGGCTGGCTGGCTGGCATTTGCCACCTGTTGCAATTAGGCATGCAACATGGCATGTTGTTGCATTGCGGCTGCCAATGCGGGTGTGCAAATAGCCAAAAAAACACAAAACAACAAAAATTACAACAAGCAAGGAAAATAAAATGCGCTATGAGAAACTCATGTGCCACTTGAGCAGCAGCTATTTGTGTGGAATGGCTACCGCAGCAACAGTTGCTGTCGTTGTTGTTACTATTGTTGTTGTTGTTGCTGGCGTCGCAGCTGTGCGACCTTAACAAATATGCCGCCCCGACAAACTTGTTTCTAAACATATATCTCAGCTATGTTGCAGCCAGGCGATTGCTGTCTGCGGCAGCGACATGAATTTATTAGCGCAACAATTTTCAATGTTCGATTTTTGTCGTTGTTCAGTTTCAGTTTGAGTTTCAGTTTTTTGAATTTTCAATGTGTTGCAGCTGCCACAAGCTGTTGCCCAGGCCACAGAGTTGCTGATAAACTTTTGACTCTCATTCGGGGTCTGTCTTATCGCGCACCCACAACAACAGCAGCAGCAGCAGCAGCCAAAGCATCGGCTCACGCACTGAAGCTGACGGCTTCCCATGGCGTTATCTAGCCATTGAACTGCCCAGTCTCAGTCCCCCTCTCCTCTGCCCCGCCCTGAACCTTGGCCCAACACATCGCGTCTACAATATATGTGCGTAAATTGGTACAAGGCAAAGCTATGTTGCTGCCGTTGCTGTTGCTGTTGCTGCGGACAACGCCTACTCAAAAGTGAAAAAAAAAAATAATAATAAAAATAGAAAAAAATGCCGATAAACATCATTGAGCGTTATTGAAATTGGAATTTCAAATGAGCCAGCGACAATAGAAGAGATCGCGAGAGAGAGAGAGATGGAGAGAGAGAGAGAGAGAGAGGGGAAAAATCAGTTCAGAGATTCTTGTGAGAAAAATAGCATTTCACTGGGGCGGCTGCCAAGTTTATTGTGTTTTTATGCATATCTGAAAACCGTTTGACTTTTGCAGTTAAACTTTCAAATGCAATTAGCTACAGGCATAAATTACACACATAGAACTTGCAACTGACCACAGCAACAGCAACAACGGGCAGCAGCAGCAACAACAGCAACACAAAGCTGTTATTAGCATGATTGCTCAGCTCTGGTCACCCTGCGAACTGCAACGGCTATAATGGTTGCTGGCTTGGTCTCTGGTTGCTGGTCTCTGGGCCACCTACTACAATCAACGAGGCGTGCATGCAACTCAGCAACAGCAGCAGCAGCGAAAAAATTAGTAGCGCGTGCTAAACAATTGGCCCAACCAAAGCAGCAGCAACAGCAACATTAGTCTGCAACACACCCACACATACTAACACATACAAGCAGCGAAAGGCAGCCACTGTGCATATTGTTTTACAGCTGCACGCCGGCAACATGCTCAAATATGGCGGCAGCAACATTCAACGCTAGCTTTGGTAATTGCAACAATTTAACGGTCTGTCGCTTTGCCTTTGCTTTTGCTTTTGCCTTTGCGCTGCGCTTAAGTGTACTTTTGGTGCGCTGTGGCAGCAGTTAGAAGCCATCTCTGGCTAGTACTTTTTTTTAGGCTGAAAGAGTACAACTTAATCAAAAACTAATTGCATTTGCATACAAGCCAAAAGTTGCTGCTGTTGATGGTTGCTGGTTGCTGCTGCTGCTGCTGCTGCAGTGGCCAGTTGTCAGTTGTTGCTGATGTTTTGCTGCTGCCCACCACGGATGTGGTTTTCAACGCTTGGCTGTGTCAACTTTCAATCAAAGTCAACAAAAAAAAAAGAGGCACGCTGTGGTTTACGCCAACAGCAACGCTTCCTGGCAGCAGCAGCAACACAAACCGCAGGCGCTGCTAGCGGGTGTTGCTCAACCGTGGGAGCCTCCAGAAAACACAAATAAATTCATGTGTATATATTTTTTGAAATTTATGTGCTTATATGTGGTAAATAACAAGGCACATTCTAATTTATATTGCATGAGGCAAAACGCCCGCGCAGGCTACGCATTTTTGCACGCAGCAGCAACACTCAAAGAGAGGAGGGAAGGAGAAAGGCAAGCTGACATTTGCGAGTGGCTCACAGTGCCACACAGCTGATGGATCACCGTAGATAAGCGAATCTTGCAGATAATCGCATCACTCACTGGCCATGCCAATGCTGCAAGTGTTTCGCCTTCTCAGTTTCTCTGAGACTCCAGACTGCAGACTCAGACTCAGCCTGCAGCCTCAGACGGGGCAGACTCAAGCGCAGTCTGCAGTCTGCAGACTGGACATGCAATAATTTTCAAATACAACAGCATGGAGAGAGAGAGACTGCAGACTGCAGAGACTCCAGCCAGCAACCGGCTCCATCCACAGTTCGGGCTGCAATGATGATGATGCATGACAGTGACAGTGCGTTGTTTTTGCTGTTGCTGTTGTTGTTGCCGCTGCATGACATTAAGCAGGTTGCAAACAGACGCACACATGTCTGGACAGCACTGTCTGACTGTGTCACTCCCCCTCCCCTCTTCTTCCCCCCTCTTGCTTTGCCTGTCCAGCTCAGTCTGTGCAGCGAATTGTGGGTGCCTTTTGCAGCATTCTTTGCAGATTACTGAAATTAGCCACAATTCGCCTGAAGTTGCAGTTGCAACTTGCTTCGCTTTCTGTGTTGTGTGTGTGTGGGGCAGACAAAACTTATTTTCATGCTTTATTTGAGCGCGAGCCTTTTACAAGCGCAACGAAACTGAAAATGAAATACAACTTTCAACTTTACTCCACTGTTGTTGCTTTTGTCTGCTGGCAAAAAAATCAATTAAAATTCATAGCCAATTGATTTGTGCACACTTCGAAACAAACAACAACAACAAAAATTGCAATTGAAAATGCCTTTTACACGCAGATGCAACCTACACTCACTTTTTGTTGAAGAAGACTTTTCGAAAAACGTTTTCTCGTTTCATTTTGTTGTTGTACTCGTATGTTTTTTTCGGGCGACTGAAATACATAAAAACTGGCGCCAGTTGGGCAAACACAGCGGCTCCAACTGATAAAAATCACGCCGCTTACATCAACAAACAACCAACAACAGCTTCAGTGATGGTTTTCCCTCTCTCTCTTTCTTTCTCTTTTCTACCTGGTGGGGCAAAAAGGGTTTTTTCTTCTTCTTATTTTTAATGTCTAGCCACCGACGCAGTTGCAGCAACGTCAACGGCATCATCATTATCATCATTAAAATGTCAGTTAATAATTTTTTTTCGTCTTCTTCGTTTTTTTTCATCTGCTGCTGCCGCTTGAAAACTTTGAGTGGTTTTTCAGTTTGACGTTTACAACGTCGAGCTAAAGCTACAGCTGCACTGTCTGTCTGCAGAGGATGGGGGGAGAGACATGGAGCGGGGGAGGGGGAAGGGAACTGCCTGACAGGGGGCTGAGTTTGTTTAAGACGAGTGAAATAATATCGCTGGGTGGTCAGCAGACTCATAATTTCGGGGGCACGCTGCGTGTAACTGTCAGCTACCCTCGCTTGCTTCTTCTTCTTCAATTAACAGCGAGAGAGCGAACGGCGGCAAGTTCGTTGCTTAAGTCTTTTGTTTTAGCGGCAGCATAAAATGTGAAAAATGCTTAAATTGCAGTGCAATATCAACAATAAGTATTAAAGTAGGCAAAGTTATGTTGCTGCTAGCTGGTTGCTGCTTGCTGGTTGCTGGTTGCTGCTTGCACCTGCACACAATTGCCAATAATTATTTATGCTGCCCAGTCGAAGAGAGTGAGAGAGAGAGACTGGCATTGGCTACTGTTTCTCGCCACAACTACTGCCACGGCTCATCAGCAGTTAATGACCAGGCAGGCAGCTTGGGTCTCGACGTCGTCGTCATCATCGCCATTGCAATCGCCACGTTGGCAACGTCATGACTCCATAATTATGCACAGGCTGCATTTTTGCGCATTGCCTTTTTGTGCCTCGTCTTGGCCAGTTGCAGTTGCACTTAAGTTGGCTGTTGTTGCTGCTGTTGTTGTTGGTGGGTGGAGTCACGCCTCACAATGGCCGCCTCCAAGGCAACAGCAGCAACAGCAGCTTCAGCTTCAGTCCGCTCAACTTTTAATTTAATAATATTTTTATAGGCCGACGCGACAAGCTTGTTTACAAGCGTTCAACATGCAACTTTAAAGATACTTTTACACAATGCAATTGAGTGTATCTGAGTGTGCGTGTAAGTGTCAGTATGTATCTATGTGTGTGTGTGAGTGGGGGTTGCACTTTGCTGTGGCATTTTGCGCACTTCCTGTCGACTGTCAAGACATGCCAAAGTTGTCCTCGTTTTGCAGCGTACTGCGTCATTTCCTGCAGCGAAGCCGAAGGCGAAGGCGGCAAAGAAAACTTTTTTGTGCTCTTTGCTTGCCACACGCACGCATTGCAGTTGTGTTTTAGCATGTTGCGGCAAAAACGTGGCTGCATTTCACTCTGCATTTGGCTCACTCAACACCCCCAACTACAACGACGAAGGCGCCGCGCTGCCAACAAAACTTGACTCCAAAGTAATCCACACCATAGACATGAACTTGTTAGTGTTGTCGTGGTTGTTGTTGCTAGTTGTTGGTTGTTGGTTGCTGTTGTTGCTGATTTTCTGCTCGCTTGCATGCGATTAGTTTGTAATTTGATTGCTGCTCGCTTGTTTTGTATCTCAGTTAAGTTAAGTTGTTTTGCCTTTTGTGTCGAAAGTTTAAGTTTCTTTTGCACTAGTCGCGTGTTTTGCTGCTAATTGAAACAAGTCAAATTTCAGCCTCAAATGACACCAAAATGTTGTCTGCCTTTAGGGAAGAATTCTTCCCTTCCCACTTCCTGCTTAAAGGTTCTTGGTGGTCGCCTAAAGAACCGAGTCATTGCTACGCATAGTCTTATATAATTGGCTTTAGGTAAGCAAATATTGCAGCATCATCTAATCAAATCAGTCGCAACTGCAACTGCAACAGCAACTGCAACGAGAGTTTGTAATCACTTCCGTTTTAGTTTCAATTAAATGCTAGCTGCCTAATCAATGTTTTGGGGCGTCTATTGCATATCCGTTTCGTTCTCGAAAAGAATCTGAGAATCTGAGCTGCTTCCTTGGCAACGTCATTATCCAAACAGCATTCCCCCCTTTAAAATATCTCTCTCTCTACATATACAAAGTGATTTTTTTCGGGCCCTCGTCGCGTGTGTTGTGTTGTGGACCAGTTTGACAGGTGTTTCTTGCGCTGACTGAAGCTCAATTCTATGCGACGCGTCTTGTGGACTGTCTTCACCTCGCTTCAGCTTCAGCTTCGGTTTTGAGTTTTGTGATTCGGTTTATTTGTTTTGTTTATCTCTGTTCTGCTCTGTTCTGCTCTGGTCGTGTGGCGTCGGCGTCGGCGTTTGAGATGCAGGTTGTTCTACTCGTATTTTAAATACGCTCTGACATCAGACAGAGCAGCATCTTCAGCGTCTTAGCATCGACAACCACATCCACATCCACATCGGTATCTTCTTTGGCTGCGGCTGCTTTAATTATAATTTATCTGCCTGCTGCTGCTGCTGGCCCGACAACAACCACAACGACAACAACGACTGAGAGTCTTGGACAACGACAACGCGACGCAAACGTATCTCAAGTTTTTGACTTTTATCTGCTGCTGAATTGATGAGTATATAATAAGACTTTATTGGTCAAAGCCAAAGCCAAAGCCGATAAAAATGCGACAGCCAGAGAGCAAACAGCAAACTTGAAAGCTGAGTGCAGAAATACCCTCTAAGCTGCAGCTGTTGATATTTACAGCGTATCTGCGAGTCGAGCCGACTTGAGTGCACTTTGCAGCATGCCACAAATTTATGCTATAAGCTGTCATGATAGGCTGCGCTTCGGCATTCAGCTTTGTTGTGGGTGTGTGTTGCTTGTTGGGCTAACTGGACAGCGAATGAACAGACGGACAGACAGACAGACAGACGGACAGAGAGAAGGACAGACTGCGGTCTGCGTGTCCTTTGTGTGGCGAGCGTGAGAAGCAAAACTGCGTCGAGGCGAGTCTCAAGCAACAACAACAGCAACAGCAACAACAGTTGCAAGCTGCGAACTCGAACTTCTCTTCTCTCGTGTTGCTTGTCAATGTGTTTCGCTGTCTTTGGCTTGCCCCAATGCATTTTTGTTGTTGCTACAAATTCTACAAGCAAATCAACAAAAACAAACAACGTGTATGCCATGGAATTTAAAACTTCACTTCGAGTTCGCTCTTGTTGTTGTTGCTCTGTTGTTGTTGCTGTTGCTCTGTTGCTTTTCGTATAAATTGTCAACGGAAATCAGTTTGCCACTCAACAGGCTTCCCTTTTCCTGTGCTGGTCACACACACACACACACATTCACACTCACACACTCACAGATAGCGTTCTCTGTTTCAGGGGTGAATTGACTTTGACTTTGACTTCAAGTCAGGAGACTAAGTAAATATCTTAACAACAAAAAAAGAGCCAAAAAAAAAAGATATATTTATATACAATGTTTAGCTTCTTCGACTGCCGTTTGTTTAATTTTTTTTTTTTTTTTTTCTTCACTCACTTTGCTTCGCTTTGCTTTTACTGTTGTTGTTGCTGGGATTTATTTATGGCCAAGTTTAGGCACACGTGCCAGCATTTAAAAGTCGCTTTTGAAAAATTTGCCTCTTTCTTTCGACAATTAGCGCACAAAGGCAACAGCAACAGCAGCAACAGCAGCAGCATAAAGTGAGAGAGAATTTCATAGAAGTATTTGCATAAACATAAACATAATAATAACTATAATTTGCATATTCATTTGGCGCTCGTTTCCAATCATTTCTCGAGCTCATAACTCAAAATTGTTATTGTCTGAAAAGCCTTCTTCTTGCTCAGTTCAGTTTCAGTTTTCATATTGAAATATCATCGTGATCAAACATTGAAAACTGTAAAATAATCGCGCGACAAATTTATGATTAGTTCGTCGGCTTTTGTTAGGCGGAGGTGGCCAAAAAGAAAATGTCGAAAATAGCTTTGGGGACAACGATTGTTGTTGTGTTGTTGTTGTTGCTGGTTGGTTGGTTTTAGGCGCGTCAACAACAACAATGAGCAGAAGAAGAACACAACTATAAAGCGGCTTACACTTTGTTTACAATGTTGCGTGGTATTTTACAGATTTCTGTTCGCTGTTCGCTGTTGTTGTTCTCCTGTTGTTGCTGCGTCAATATTGATAATAAATAACAGCTACAGCCAACAGCAACAACAACAACAACAACACGCAAAACAAAAGACGCAGCATTAGAAGATACCAACAACAATGAGCAGAAGTTAACAACGTCAGCAGCGGTCACGTCTCAAGTGAAAATGGTTTTTAAGTGCCCCATTGCCTAGTGAAAATTAAACTGTCCCTGGGCACGTCATCGCCTGGACTTCAACGACAGCAACGACAACAACTTCTTTAGGCTGCCTGGGCAACCCTTTTTCGAGTCGCCGCCAAAACCAAAAGTGTCAACTCTAATTGCCTTTTGCTTGGTTTGCCCGCCTCGAAACTCAAACAGAGATTTGGTCATGGACCACAACAGACCCTTCTCCTCTCTCTCTCTCTCTCGCTGCAGTCTCTCTCTCTCTCTCTCTTCTCAGCTCTGATCTTTTGGTCAGTCCCGCTGTCTGTCAAATATTTGCTGTGGCATTGCCTGCGCTTGCGCAAATACTAATAAAATTTCGGTTAATTTTTTTAAGTTAACACACACACATTTACTTTTATTTATTTGCCTGGCGCGCACTTGACTGTAATGGATTTGTTGGCATGAAGATATTCTCTGCGTTTGTTGTTGTTTTTGTTTTTATTTTTATTTTAGCCAGAGCCATTTGCGCTTACTTAAAACGACGACAAGTTTGGCTTTTTGGAGGCGGCAAAGGAAAGTCAAATATGTCAACAACAATGAGAATTACATAAATTAAGCAGCTGCAGTGTTTTGTTAAGTTATAAACAAATAACAGCGGACACTACAAAACAAAAAAAAAACAATTATAATTCAAAGCTGTTGAAATTACGAGGATTTATGTACTTCATTAGCAGCGAGGAAGCCAGACACGATCGAAAGAGAGAGAGTGAGAGGGAAAGAGACCGAGCACAGATTGAGGGCGATTTCAAATGAATAAAAAAAAATAAATAAATTGAGTCATTATCGCACATTTAGTGCAACATTTTTGGCAGCAGGAAAAACCCCGTTGAAGTGTGCTTAATGTGTGCCTCAATCAACGGACATCAGCTGAAAGCTTTAATGTGCTTTCAAAGCTGTCATTCGACTGATATGTCAAAGTCATAGCAGAAGTCTAGAATTTAGTTCATATCGCTGCTTAACTGCGCAAACTTCTGGCAAATTGCGTATACGTCGTGTGTGCCGCACGATGCAAAACTTGTTTCACATTTGGCGAGCGCATAAACAAACATTACAATTAATTTTTATGCGACAGGCATTTGTGCTTATAAAATGCACAAACATATTACGAATTTGAACGAAGAAAAACAACAACAACAAATATGAAAATGAAAATACGAGAGAGAGATAAAACCGCTTTACTTGCCAGAGAAGTGGCGCGAGAGGAGCGAGATGAGTACACACAACATTGAAATTGGCGACAGCGAGCGCTAAGTGCAGACAGTTGCATGTGCTAAGCGACAGACAGACTCTTTGGGGCAAGTTGCGTGTTGCGTGCAACAGGTTTCGAATGTTGGCCTAATGAAGCGCCGCCGTCGTCGTCGTCGTCGTTAGATTATGAGTCAGTTATTGGCCTTTTATGCAATGCACACTTAAAGCGACCACTTGTAAATTTCTTTGCCTAACCACCCACTAAAACACAAAACACAAAAAAAACTTCGATTCGATTCGATTGAAGTGCCTTGACACTTATCAATCGCTTATCAAGCGCGACACCTACACATCGAGTTCAGTTCAGTATTATTTATTAAGTATAAATTGTAAAATTTCATGAATTGCCCGCAGTCTTTTGTGACGTAAATCGCAAGTTCTTCTGATAAGCTTGACCAAGTGCTAGTAACTATTTTTTGTTGTTGTTGTTATTATTTCCCATTCAATTTGGTGGGTGGTCGCAATCGCATAATCTTTTAATATAATTTAAAAGTTATATATAAATATATTTTTATTCATTTCACAGTGATTGTTGTTGTTTTTGTAATGTTAATTCGAAGCGCGCACGAAATGCGTCGCATTATCAACAATCTATGTAGTCCAATGACGTTAATTGAAACTACTTGAGATTAAGCTAAAAAATTGTTTTCAAATGCGACGGCGGCATGTTGGAGGTGCCCTCTCCCGAGTCGTGGCACGTTTTGCCGCAATTTCAATTTCAAATTCAATTTCAATTTCAAAATCAAAATTCAAATAAAAAAAACTCATGTGAACTTTTTTCTACTCTTAGGTATTTATGATGTGCTTTCGTGTGTGTGTTTAGTTATCAGCCAAAAATAATTTTTACTTCTGTGGAAGTGAGTGTGTTATGTGGTTTCCCATTAAGAAAACCAAAACAGCCCATGCATATTAAATAATCTGCCATATATATATATATAGTATACTATGCTCGCATTTATATGACAATGCTGATAACGCCTCCACGCTCGCTTTTGACGTAGTAAGGCCCACACTTTGCTTATCATCAAGCACACAACAAAGCAACATCTGCGAACGCCTGAGAACACTTGCACCTCACACACATTCTTCTCAGCGGTTAACCGCAACAGTAGAAAAAACTTTACTATAATGATGATAATAATTTTTAATAAAAGCCGCAAGATAATAAAATATATATCTTAAAAATGGCCGCACTCGCAGTTGATGTTAATAGCACGCTTACAACGAAAAAAGTTAGACTAAAAATTCGCCGCTGGCTGCTAATTGAAGGGGTGTGATCATTGATCAGCCTCAGAGACAGCTGTGGATGTCGATCTGAGATTGAGACTGAGCCACACACTAATGAAAAACAAAACGTTTATCAAATGCATGATAACAACGCATGTCCGTCGCTTGAATCCCCCTCGAAATCAGAAAATCCAATCGAAATTCGTATCAAGACCTATCAAATGTCTGCCAAGGTGTTAAACTCTTCGCAACTGTCGCAACTTGTGTGAGGTTTTTCTATAGCTCTCTGTTGTGTGTTGTGTTGTGTTGTGGGTTGTGTTCTCCATTTGGCTTTTCTTTGTTTTATTGTTTAACGCATTCTAATTAGCAGCTTTAGTTATATGTAGACACATTGCCATGGAGCGTCGCGTCGTCGTTTCAGTCTGTCCCGCTTTTTAACGCACACGTGATGATTAAATTTTAATTTTAGTCTTTATATCTGGGTGTATATATATGTAGTAAGGTCTTGGCCCCGGTCTCGATCTCAGTCGCAGTCGCAGTCTCGACTCTTGAACCTCTCAAAGCAAGCACAACTAATCCAAATCAAATGGCTTCTCAAAATCAATTCGTTTTCAATCGTTTAAAGTTAATTAACGCGCCAGAATTTTTATTTCAACTAACACATTCTTCAGTTCTTAAGTTTTTCTATTCGCTTCGTTACGATTCGCTGTCGTCGTTTTTGTTGTTTTTGTTGTTGTTTTTTTTGTTTCTAGCTTTTGTTGTTCTTCTCGCCTGGCTTTTTGTTGTTGCTTTTGCTGTTACACGCTTTTGTTTCGTTTGTAAATTTTTTCGTTTTTTTTTATATATATATTTAAGTATTTTCCTTTTTGTGTATTGTGTGCATTTTATTTTGCCCAACGTCTCAATTTCAATGCGCGCTTTTGTTATTTCTTTTTTTTTTGTTTTTTTTTTGGTTGTATTTTGTTATATATTTTTTATTGTTGTTGCTGTTGCTGTTTGTTTCTCTTGCTCTTGCTCTTGCTGTGGTCCCTTGTTATTTCGCCGCATTAAAATTGTTAATTTAAGGCTATGGCAGAAATAAATTAACCAATGAACCGACGCTTCGCTTCAAAACTGGGACTCGAGACTGTTAAATGCTTTTGACATACCCTGGAAATTTTCAGCATGACCAAAGGGTGGCATTGACACACGAAATGAAGAGCAAGGAAAAGTTGAGTATTTATTAGAAATTTACTAAGTTTTTGTAGATTTGACTGTCAGTTAGAAAAACATTACACAAAAATAATAATTTCATTTTATAGAACTAAATTTGTGAAACAAATTTATAAAATTCATAAAAATAATAATTCGTTATTGAAAAACTGACTTTTTGAAACAAATTTATACAAAATAAATACTTGGTAAACATACTTTACTTTATTAGGGAATTTTTTCTAAAAAGAAATATATTATCATTTTGTCTAAGTAATAATTATTTACTAAATATTACTCGAATATTGCAGCTTCTTAATGTTCAGTAAATAATTTTTATTTAGACAAAAATGTAATTGATTTCTTCTCAGAACAAATATAATATAAAGTTAGGCAAAACGTTCACAAATGTTTAGCAAGTATTTATTTTAATAAATTAGTTTCACAATGATGAATTATTATTTTTGTGAGACATTTTTCTATTTGACACTCAAATATATAAAACTTAGCTAACGTCTTAGGCAAAACAAATGCATCATTTATTTTAAAGAGCATTTCTTAGAACGTATATTATATATTTTCTTTATAAAGAACTATTTACTAAACATTGATAAGCAATTGGTTAATGCTTCTTTTACTTTACAGGACAATTTTGTAAAAATGAATTTTGTATGAATTAAATATATTATATTTTTATTATTTATTTACATAATATATATTTTAATTAAATTTTTTTTCCTTAGGAATATTTATGTAGTAAATATTGATAAGCAATTCTAGAAGAAAACATTTTTGTGTCCAATTGCTGTAAAAATCCTGAATAAATTTTTGATTTTCAAATTCATTATTATTGAGTGTAGTTTTGTGAGTTTTGCTGCCATAAATCATGAATTTTGTAATTATGTATAGATTTTAGATTTACTTTAACCACCTTTTAAGAAGCAACTTCAAGTTGAGCAGTGATTTTCTTAGTGTTTCACTTGCGTCTAATGCAAATGCCAATGCAACGCACTGAGGGTGGCAAAGTCTCTGAATCCGACTCCAACTGCGACTGTGACATCGACTTTGGCCCCAACTCTGGCTTTGAGCCACTTTAAAATGGCGCTGGCTGATCGCTTGTGGTGCGGGTGACGTCGCCAGCGAAGTTGCGATGTCCGCTGGCTGCTTTATATGCCAAACAGTCGCAGAGACAGACGACAGTCTGTTCGTTTGTCCGTCTGGCATTGTCTTATAAGGTGCGGTGCGTATAAAGCCAGACATCGACAGAGACAGAGCGACTCGAAAGAGAGAGAGAGAGGGAATGAGGGATGGAGGAGAAAAAAACATCGCGCGACATATTGAGAAATGTGCAATAGCTTAATGCCCATTTAAGGCTTGCACTTTTCATGGCAAGTTGCATTTATCGACGATCAGCTCAAAACGAGCGATCGATCAACTCGAGAGCAACCAAACAGCAAACAACAAACAACAGACGATGACAGCAACCACCAAAAAAAATAAAGTTTGTTAGAATAATTTCGATATTACGCATACGCAACGTGGCACACGCACAGACGCTATGCTAATTGCCAGGTGTGATGAAGAGTTTGGCACTCGAAAGTAGCAGAGGGAAAGAGCAACAGCAACAGCAACCATTGGCTGCTGCAAATGGCACGCCAGCAACATGTCCTGAGCTCGCTCTTGTCGTTTGCCTTTAAATGGTATAAATTACCAATGAATGACATACAATTTAATTGCCTCCGTCTAAGTAGCAACTGATGCCGCATACAGAGCAGAGCAGAGCACGTTGCAAAGTTGCAAGTTGTAGTCTGGAGTTGTTGCTGGAATTAATTAATATTGCACTTTTGAAGCGCGTGCATACAAATTTGTCAGAGTTTCGAACTGCGACTCGCGATTTTGCCCATTTTTATGCCCAAGGTGTAGGCAATTGGCATAGTTCACATTCACACACAGTCTTTAGTTGTGTTCTCTTTTTTATGGCATTTTGCTGGCAATTAAAAGTCTTTCGCATTAATTGTGAGCACACACATATCAAGGGATTGCTGTTGATGTTCTCTCTCTCTGCTCTCGGTTTGTGCGTCAATTTGCTGCCCCACACAATGTCGATGTCGATCAGCAAAGTTGCGATTGACGTCAAACCAAATCAGCAGCAACAACAACTACAACAACAACTGCAGCAGCCACAGTCGCATCTTTGGGGGGCTTGGTATTGATAGCAATTATCAGTGTGAGTCAGGCGAGGTTATTGAATTGTTTTTGTTTTTGTTTTTGTTTGTGTTAGTTTCGAGGTGTTGTAGGTGCGCAGATGTTGCAAGCTGTCTGATAACTACCGTTCCCCATATATATCAAGCTAAGCTATCTGATATTGTTTACTATCAGCACTTTGCAGTAAACTGACTCTGAGTTGCTTTTCATTTTATTGTCTTGTAATTAGATCTATACCATTTTTGACACATTTCAAAAGCGACTTTCTGCTGAGGCCAGTCGAGACTCGATTGCGACTGGCGCCTAAGCCTAAAAGACGTTGCCGTCGGCAAAAAATATCAAGAAACTCAAAAAAAAAAAAGATTCCAAAAAATGAATTGTCTCTTTTTATATTTTGCAACTGAAACTCACCTCGTTTGTTTAGTGCGCTTTGATTATCCAAGCATTATCCAATAAATATTCTATAGTTGTTGTTCTTGTTGTTGTTTTGTTATGAGCACTGCACACATTTAATTCTTCAATTGAATTTGAATCGATTTACTTGTTGTATACTTGGTTAATTGCTAATATCATAAAAATATCACAAACTCTTTTAATATTTTGTGTTTAGTTGTTATTGTTGGCAAGCTTTGCATTTGAACTGCATTTAAATATACTTTTCTTTTTTTTTTGCTTACTTAATTTTCTTTAAGACACTTCAATTGCGACTTTATGCACTTCTTATTTATTTATTTTGTTGTAAATTGAATTTTCTTTTTCTTTATTTATTTGTGTATATATATTTGTGTTAAAAATTTGGCAAGTTTAGTTGAGTAAGATTAGAGCGAGATAGAGAGAGCAAAAATTGGTTAGCTTTAGAAGTTGTTTTTATTTATTTTGTGTTGGATTTGCTGCTAGGTACAATTAAGTTAAGATTTGACTTGATTTGAGTTGAGTTTTAGTTTTGAGTTGAGTTGAGTTAAAAAATGATGCGTGAAGCGTTTGCTTTTGAATATCGATAAATATGCGAATTTGTTGTTTGTTTATTACTTCTTGTTGTTGTTGTTGCTTTAATAACAGACGCGTGTTAACATTTAACGGTTCTTGTTGTTGTTGCTGTTGTTGCACGCGCGTTTCTCATACACTTTTGTTGCCGTGTACCGTTTCTTGTTGTCGCCGCGTCAACGTGCAAATAACAAATAACGAAAACGTACGAAAAAATTTTCACTGCAACGCAAAGAGATTTTCCCGTCGTCGCGTCGTCGTCGTCGTCGTCGTTGGCATCGTCGCTGGCTTCGGCTGCACCACCAACACAGCTGAAGAGAGAGCGTGTATGTGTATGTGTGAGTGCAGCAGCAGCAGTGGAGGGTGAGTTAGAGAGTAAGCGAGAGAGAGCGGGACAATTGCACGCACAATTTGGCCAACCGAATTAGAAGTTAACAACTCTAGATTTCGTATCTTCGACTTCTTCCCAAAACGTTTCAACGCTTCGAACAAACTTCTCGACTTCGGCTAAAAGACGAACGAACGCGTGCGTGCCTCTCACGTTGAACCTGAACCGACACTGCCCAGCAAGACACTGGCGCAGCCAGCGGCCTTTCTAAGTAGAATAGGCTGGCGACGTCGACGACGACGTCGGTAGCTGGCAGCAGCGCAGCGACGCCACACCAACACACACGCACACAGCAACACCAACGCAAACGAAGTGCGGCTGTGTGTGTGTGTTGGCGTCTCATTCGCCGGATAACGATGACTGAGAGCGTGCATGGCAAAGCATGAGAGAGAGAGAGCGAGTGCGAGGCTCACTGAGCCAGTGGGAGAGCGAGACTCAGACGAAGATAGCGACAGAGACGAATATGTGGAGAGGAGGAGATGGCGTGGAGGAGATGGAGACACCGCAGCACGTGCAAAAGGCAACATTAAGCTGCCTGCTGATTTTTGTCGCAGTTGTTTTTGCATTTTTATCTCTCCACTTCGACTTTGCAGTTTGTCAGCTGATGTTGTTGGCGTATCTGTGTGTGTGTTTGTAGCTGCAACTCGGCAGTTGGGGGCAGCTGCTTCGCTGTTGTTGTTGTCCCTACGAGTCGCCAGTCGGTTGTAGTTGTTGTTTATGGCTGCGTGGGTTTCTAATTGCTCAAACTTTATACCAATGAGGAGACTTCGTTGCATTTTCGCTTTTGCGAAAGCGAGCTCCGAATAGGCGCCTCCCACTTTTCCATTGTTATTGTTGTTGTTTTGCTGTCGCCGCTGCGCTCGGCTGCTTTGGAGCTTTGGCCATAGACAGTGTAGGTGTCGTTGTTTTTTGTTGGGTTTGGGGGTTGCAGCTACTGCAGTAAGAGAAAAAAGAAAACACACACAGCTTATGCAATAGAAGATGCAGTTGATTGCGATTTATTCACGTTATTTATCTTATTAAAATGGAGTAGCTTACAAATGGCACCTTAAATATTAATCTTAGTTGCTAGAAATTTACTTCTAAAATTTATTGTTTACCTTTTGTGGAAACTCATTTACTGAATGAGTTGTAAAATGTTTATTAGGCACAAATAAAAAACTAAATTTTGTAATATTACAGATCTATTCATATTACTTTCTGTTATGTTATTTTACTTTTTATTTAAATGATGATAAAATATACTTTATAATATTTATGTGTGTCATTTCATTAAAAGTTTATGTTATCACATCTTCATTAAATATGTCTTTAAATATAATTTTATTATACATTTATATTACTTTTAAATTAAGTCGGTTAAAATTTCAAGCACTTCATTTAATGCATTCAAAATCTTTATTTTTAAATAAACTGCCAAATATATGTAAATAAAATGTATAAAATAATAAATGTATTGCCTTGTAAGCAATAAAATCATTTTATTTTTATTTAGCAATTTGTTTTATTAGCCCAAAAGGCGAAGCCGACCATCCATAATAATTCATTGTGAATAACACAAATCATGCCGGATAAAATCCAAGCGGATAAAAATCAGATACGCTCCCACAACAAAACTCTCTCGCACACACACACATACAGTCTGCTCTCTCTCACACACACATCGAAATGCCGGCAAACAACTTCAACGCCAGCGTCGCACGACCTGAACTTGAAATGCCGATGCAGCAGCAAGCAGCGTTGACTGAGAGTGGAGAGCACTGAGAGCTGAGCGCGTGCTCTCTCACCAGCTCTGTGTGTGTGAGTATGAGTGTATGCTTGTGATTTAACGACGCAGCTGCCGACACTCTACGTGTGTGTGTGTTGTGTTTACAAAACAAAGACCAAAATGAAACAGAGACGAGCCAAAAGCATGCCAAGCGCACACACACACCAACACACACACACAAGACGTTTTGTGAATGAACGAATAGTAGCGCACGCACACCAGCTCACTCACTCACACGCTCACAGCGATGCGAGAGTGTGTGTGTGAATTGTGGGCAGGGAAAATAAACGAAACGCAAAAACGCGTTTACGCGATTCGTACAAAAATTCGTTCGTTGCTGCAACAACAACAACAACGCAGCTTGTAGGTGTAGCTATGCAGATAGGCAGCTGCATGTGTATGTGTGTGTGTGTGTGTGAGTGTAAGCGAGTGCTGGTTGATTGGTGTGAAACAACTACAACAATAAGTTATTGAAATGAGACGACAGCGACAGCAAAAAACGATGACGAGGCCGCTAACAAATAAAACCAAAATGGTGTAGGCCCAGTTGGCACGAACGTGGCTAACGCGACGCGAAGGTGGCAGCCACACACACACCAACACACACACACACATGTACAAGTGGCAGCAGCCAATTCGCGACGATTCGTAGCTTTAACGCCTTCGACAGTCTGCAGCCAATCAACCAACACATCAGCAACAAAATATTGTTGGCGTTGGCGTTTTTTAGTCGCGTCGCTGATTTGTTGATGAAGTTGTCGACGACATTGTTAACGATTGTCGTTGTCGTTGTTGTTGTTGTTGTTGCTTGTTTTATGCAAATTTGCGGCTGCTTTAAGTAGATTTTAATGTCGTAATTGCCTACGCTGCACAGCATTCTAAACATTAACACGCCAGGAGATGCCTCTTCCCCTTCCCTCTTCTCTCTTCTCTTTGTCCTTGCTCTGCCCCGAAAAAAAAACGTAATTTTATTTAGTTTTTTTTTGTTTTGTTTTCGGGCATCTTATTGCGCAGCTGCATTGAAATTTCAGTGAAATCACAGTGAAAAATTCTTTTGCATTGTGCCAGAAATCTTCCCACGGTTGGGCACACAGTCATCATCATCACCCTCTCTCCTGGCTCACAACATTCCCGTTGTTCGTCGCCCGCCACCACCACCACCCGAGTGCAACCCACCACGAACTCGAAACGCGATCGTGATCGTGGATCCTGTCGAGCTGTCGTTCTGTTATCCTGTTGTCCTGCCGTGCAACCCCCTAACTTTTGGCGGGAACTAAGAAATCTTAACGCAACGTCTTTTCAACTTTCAACTTCAACGGCGGCAACAATAGGCAAACACACGACGCCCGCGGTCCGCCCGTCAAAAGCGGATTTCATGCCGCAGGCAACCCAGCAAGGAAGCGAGGCGAAGCCACCCCTGAATAGCTTTACCTGAACGGAGAGCGAAACATGTCATGCTGCTCCTTTTTGCCTACTGCCTTCTTATTCTTTTTGCATCTTAATGATGTGCATTCTCCGGTTGTCCTCCGGGGCATTGACGCGACTCACGGCGGGAGGGCGTCAGCAACTAGCAACTGGGGTTGACTTTCCCAATTCTCAATACTCAACTCAACTCGACTCTGACTCGCAATTCGCAATTAAAAACGCCAACATTGCGCCCAATGTTAACCACAATTTGGCGCATTGATTTGCATTTGTGCAATAACCATAAAAGCAAATGGCATTGTGGCACCTCGATGACGACGCCAACAGACTTTGTGTTGTTGCCATTGCAATTCCCATTGCCGCTTTTCACGCAATCTTCCAGCCCGCGGGGTCAACTTCGAAGCAAGCTTCTTGACTTGTCGCCGCCTTTTATGCGCCAATTAAAAACAAAATCTAATTTGCATGCGCTTGCAACTCTTGAGTTAGACTGAGATTCTCGTAGATAACTTCTTTTGATTTATCATAGCCAGCTGCTGCTCTCAGCTCTCAGCTCAGAGATCACACACAGATCATCCCTGATTAATTGCAAAACTAAACTCAAACAGTTAAATGCAACTGTAAAAGATGAGCGAAGGACAGTTAAACAACATTTACTACAGCTATTACATTATAGGGAAATAGGGAAACAATCAGAAGACGCTTTATAGTTAGTTAATAGAAAAACGTATTAAAATCGATTTTAAGTCCCTCGCAATCTATAGAATATCCAACTATATTTTTATACGCTAAAAACTAAACAAAAAAAAAGAATAGTGAATGTCTAATACCCTAATACAACATAATACTTTTAATTTTTATGTGCAATCTCATCACATCAGTCGTATCATCATTTTATTTATCTGTTCATTACCGTCAATAACAATTTTAGAAAAGAATTGCAATTACATGGAAAAAAAACACAAACAACAACAACGACTTCCTTATGCCGCATTATAGTTTTCGTTTTATGGGTGCGTAAACGTTTTTCCAAATCCTATAAACATGCTAGACCCAAAGCCATCATTTTTATGATGAGCTCTTGAGCAGCAAGTTCGTTGCCTAAGTCTTTCGTTTTGGTGCCAACGACAAATGCATAATTTATGCTCAATGCCTAGAATCTTCGGCATTAAAGCAGCTTAATTCTGTTGTACAACATTAAACGCATTAAAGTCTTAGACGCCTCAGATGCAGACAACTGACTCCCACAAAGCGGAGACAGAGAAAAAACTCCCAAATTGCTCTCTCGACATTCCCCGCGAACGAAGATAACTTCTGTTGCTAGTTTCGCATAACATTAACTGTTCATTCAAATAAAAATTAAACTATTTTGGGCCCGTCGCTTAGTCTGGCCTCTCTCGCATTTTCAAGATGATGATCGAGATGATGATGAAGAAGAAGAGGCAAAAAATGAACTGAGCTTAAACTCATAAACGATTAACATACAAAACACACACGACGGCTTCAATCGGTCGAAAACTGAAGCATTTCAATATATATGTATAAGCCGTATAATAAAATATAACAATCATGCGATAAAAACTCTTTCTCAATCACACACACACACACACACACTATAGAGAGGCTGCCTGCTGCCCATTCACCTGTAAAAGTGTGGGAAAGCATCGAAGAAACCATCGAGTCTGGAGTTTTTGATGGTCAAGCAAAAGCTTAGCCCAGCTGAAATCAATAGAAATCAAAGTGGAAGGTAAAACGAAATACAAACGAAGTCGCAAGTAGAAGTAGAAGGCGATGTGGAGTCAAAGTCAAAGTCGTCGTTGTCTAAGCCGAAACGCGCCAAAAGAAAACGTTGAAAATTCAAATTAGCTCAAGACTCGTAAATAAAAGATATTATAGCCAATCGAGCAATAAAACCAGTTAATCTCTAAATGTGCCGGGCGGCTGAGGAAGCTTCACTACTCCACGACTGCAGCAACTCCATCAGCAACAGTTCCAACTTCAGTCATCATCATCATCGTGATCATCATCTTCGTTAGAGGGGCCTGGGACTCTTGTCGGCCTATATTGGCGCATTTTTACGACGAAGCAACCTGCTAGGAAACAACAAATCAGTTGGCCCAGTCATGGCGCGTATTTCGGTTAGTATTGCCAACGATGATGAAGCCAACTCCAACTCCGATTCCAACTCAATCTTCGTCGCCATCTGGGTCTCCATTTCCCAGGGCGGGTGTAAGTTTTGCCTGAAAGCAATCAAATCAATTTTATGCGGTGCAGTTTTATGGCATTTCTAATACAACAAGCCACTCTCGGGCAGGAGACGAACGGAGCTGAAAAAAGACTCATTCATTCACTTGCTCCGTTGGCCCATTGATGGGGCGTAGACCACAGACCGGAAGCGGCTACAGCTGCGTGGGCATTCCTCTCTCTTCAGAGTAGAGTGAGAGTGAGGAGGGGGATACGATTACCAGCGCTTAAAGCTAAGCCACAAATGCATTCGGTTATTAAGCCATTTAAGCGACGTGAGAAAATGCTCAACATTCAATTGCCCACAGCTCTCAGCGGATGTTGTAACTTAGATTACAAAAACAACAACTACGACAACAAAATAGAAATGGCAAACAGCAGCAACAGCAAAAGTAGCTGATGAAGATGCTTGACGATCGCATGCGGAAATTATTTATTAAACACTTTGGACCAATCAAAAACTGGCTGCCTACACAGCAAACAGCAAACAGCGAAGACAACTTATGTGTTAGCTGCAGCCTCGTTTTTTGCCCCGCCACAGTTTTTTTTGCGCTTCGAGCTTGGAGCTAAAACACATTTCTTTAATGACTACAACTAAACAACTAACAACAAATTCAATTAATTCAACAAACACCGGTGGCTTGGCTTGGCTTCACTAACTAACAACAGCAACAACAGCAACGACAGCATTGTCATTAAGCACTTGGATACCCTATAGCAAATATTGACGAAGTATAATGTGTGATTTTGTTAATGGTTTATTGCATGATTAATATACATTGATTGAAAAGTTAAACCAAGCAGCATAAAACACTTTATCAAAACAAACACTAAATTAAATATTTCGAAATAGGATTAACATAAACAGCTTGAAGGCTTATGTTGCTCTGGCTTTATTATCGTACTTCCCAATTTAAACCTAATTCTATAGTAGATATACATACAAATAAATTTGTATAAGTTAATTATTTATTTAAAAATAATAACAAAAATATATTTGATTAAGATTCCGATTGGAACCGTTCTTTATTGAAATCAAATTAGAGACTAAAGACTAATTCTAAAGCTAGCCCTATATAAAGCTGCGAGTTTCAGCAGCGGCGTTGACAGCGCTGCTTTGGTTGGTGAATTGGGTGCAATGCTTCTTATTCTTGGAATTGCTTGCACCGGCATGTGGCGGATGTATTGGGCAACTTGGCTTGGGTCTTCTTGGAATGTTTGCAGGTGCACTCGGCGCGTGCAGGAAGTTGGTCAGACGCTGAGTCTGCATTTTGGACTTGTGGGATTTGTTGTTTGGGTTTCGAAATGTTTTGTCTGTTAACTCTTCCCCCTCTAATTCGTGCTTGTCCTCAAGCAATTTTTATTTCTCAAAAGTATGGGATGTTGTTGAATTGAGGCAGTGGATTTTTCTGTAAATCTTCTTGCTTGCGGAGTGGTGGCTTCAATGTTTCTGATGGAGCTGGTGTTGGTCCAAGTTGAAGGGTAATGGTGTTCTTCTTCCGACTGCAAGCGTGAAGTCCTAACGCTGTTATCAGGATGACACCGAAGAGCGTTAACATTGTAATGCTGTTGACCATGGAATGCGTCTGTATGTATTGCAGCTTGTTGGTGTTATTGAGATGAAGCGCCTCCAGTGCTTCTAGGGATAAAATCCTTAAACGTTCAGTTTCTTCGGCTGTTATTTGTGAGATTGGCACTTTTGGTTGCATAATGACTGGCTCCATATTGTTGAATAGCCGCTCTTTGATTTGCATGGAATCGTTGATTAGGTGAATTAGAAATGACCCTTCCAGATGATTTCCGGTTCCATTCCAGACCAAATTGCCGTTGAAGTTGTTGAGGAGAATTAGACCATTGTCGATTTCCTCTATCTCCGGGATGTGATCCGCGTTGCTGAAACTGCACAGTGCTCTCTCTCCCTTAACTAGTTTCGGAATACAATGTGTTTGGCTTACATCAATAACATTCTTTTTGTCGCAAACTTTTATGTTTAAGTAGGTTTTACAATTTTTTGGTATGCCATATACTATATCATTATACAAAAATAGTTGACTTATTTCTAAGTGTACAATTGCGTTATTTTTACTATTGGTTTTAATAAAATATTTTGATATTCAATTTCTTCTAGGTTAGGAATTTTGACAATATACAAAAGTGTAGTTTTATTATGAAGCATTGATATATCGGAAAATTCCATTATCTCTTCGATTGACAATGGTGGCATATTGCCTTTTCTAAATATTTCTCCAATTTCTGTTAGTTCATTTTCATTTAGTAAAAGAGTATTTGCTATATTTAATTTGGCCCACTGAGTGGCATATTTGATATTTACTATTTCATCTTTTAATAATCGGATTTCATTATGAAGGCTAATGGCTACCTCGTTACTAAGAAAACTACTTTTTGTATTGAATTAGTTAGGAGTTCGATAAGGACGTAAGTTTGTTAATTCTTTGCTCCAGTTGTGTATTAACTATAACCTGTTGATTATTATTACTGATGAGATTATTGATATTTTCCTTTAACATGACGAGATCGTCATGATCTGGGTTACCTGCTATGTACTTCCAACCTGTACCTAACCAATTTAGTGACCTAGATTTTCGTTTATTTGGGGAATCTGTTATTGTTTTGAGTGCGTTAGTGGTAGCGATTAACTCATGATGTATTGTTGAATATAGCGGACTACGCTTTAGGCCCTCTTCAGTGTGACTGTTAAGTAGGTCTAGTGCTTCCTGGATTTGATTAAGGTCTATTACATGTACTAATTTTGTTGAGGATGTCTGTAACTTTCCCAGTCCCTATGAATGGTCACTGTCTGAACGTTCGTGTAGTTTGTAATGTCCATTGTAGCTTCCGTTATTGTCCATAGTAATACCCTGCGAATATTATGATTTGATGTTACTTTTATGTACGATTCTTCCAGATTCTGTTAAAATGTTTGTATTTTTATCTTCTTTAACTAATTCTTTCTTAAATCTTGGGGAAAGTTTTGAACCTAAACGAGTGTTTACTTTTACATATATTTCTTGTCCTGGCTCATAAGTTATTATTTCGTTTCTGCTTTTGTTGTGGAATTGTAAATTTTTATTTTGTGCGATCTTAAGTTTGTCAATATTGTCTTGTCTGGCCTGTTCGTACTGGTCTGGGTTTGTCGTGACTCTCCTTCCAAAGAATACCTCTAATGGTCGCTTTTTGGTTGTGGAGTGGAAAGAGTAGTTATATTCGTATATAGCTCTATCCAGGAGCTCTTCGAAAGTTCTATGGTGGTTTTCTTTCTGTAAGCATCTCATTACTTCGGAAAGTGTCGAATGGAACCTTTCTACTTGTCCATTAACTGTACTCTTATATGGTGGCGCAGTGTAAATTGTAATATTTAACTGATCCTCAAGCATGAATTTTATGGACCTTGAGTTGAGAGATTTCTCATTATCTATTACAACGAACTTAGGAACTCCATAATAGAAAATAATGTCCCTAAGTGGTGTTCGAATGTCTTCTATTGCTTTTGAATTGATTATGCGTGCCTGTGCTAGTTTTGAGAATTTATCTATTGCTGTAAGAACTAAATGGCCTTTGGTTGAGTAAATGTCGATGTGAATGATGTGACCGGGATATTCTGGTATTGGAGTTTTTTTTATTTCTGGATTAGGGGGATGTCGGTCATATTTAGATTCCTTACAAATTTTGCATTGCCTTACTATGTTGCTTATTTTTTGTTTCATTTTAGGGAAGTAGAATTTTTCTGCTAATTGAATTTTATTTTCTTCGGCACTGCGGTGTGCTCTATTGTGGATTTTGAGGATTTCCTCCTCTTGTCTAGATTCGTTGGTGAGGTCTACAGTCATGGATTGAGAGAATCGGGTTTTGACGTTTTTGAAATATTTAGGATATAATAGTTGTATTTTCCCCATTATATCCTCAGTTGTTTGGATGCCATTTATAACCGAAGGGTTGAGGTATTTTTTAAGTGTTTCTACTAATTCTTTATCGTTAAATTCCTTTTTGTATATTTCGTGTCGATGGAACGTGGGGAATGGTATAGAGAATATGTAGTCGGATTTATCTGATTTGTTAAGAAATATTTGGTTCTTGAAAACATTAATGGGGACTTCCATACTGGGTATTAGTTCGTGACTTGAGCTTTCTGCACTATGCTGAGTTGAGGCTATGGAATTGATTTGATCAGTTGATATTCTCGAGAGTGCGTCAGCTACGACGTTCTCCTTTCCTGGTTTGTAGAATATTTCGTAGTCATATTCTTCTAAGTAGGATTTCCATCTTTTAATTCTAGCATTTCCGTTCCAACTGCTCAAGGAATGTGTAAGGGGTTGATGGTCGGTGAATATTTTGACTTTTGCTTTCCCATATAAATAATTTTTGAGAGCTTTAAGTGACCAGATGATGGCCAGCATTTCTTTTCGTTAGCTGCATAGTTTTCTTCTGCTTTTGCTAGTGTTCTCGATAGGAATGAAATTGGTTGGTTGTCTTGCGATAGGACTGCTCCTATTGCGTAATTAGACGCGTCCGTTGTCAAGTGAAATTCTTTAGTAAAATCTGGATAGCGAAGAATTATTTCCTTTGAAATAAGACAACTTCGTAGTTTTTGAAAAGCCTTCAATGCTTCGGAGTCAAGAGTAATTGGTTTTTTTTTGATGACCTGTTTTTGGACACATGTCCATCTTCCCCCTCTTAAAAGAGACGTAAGGGGTTTTGCTAACTTAGCATAACTTTGTATGAATCTTCGGTAGTAGCCGGAGAGTCCAAGAAAAGATCTCAGCTCTTTTAGTGTTTTAGGGCAGGGATAGTTGGCTATCGCTGCGACTTTATTTGGATTTGTTTCGATGCCTTTATCGGAAATTACAAAACCTAGAAATTCGACTTTATTCTTCATGAACTCGCATTTATCTAACTGACATTTCATGTTGGCATCTTGTAAAGTTCGAAAAATTAACTCCAAGTTCTTGTAATGGGATTCATCATCTTTACTAAATATGATGATATCGTCTATGTAAATGAAACATATCTTACCGATATGTTCATGAAGTATGTCATCCAAAGCTCGCTGAAATATAGCGGGCGCGTTTTTGAGACCAAATGGGAGTCGTGTAAACTCATACTTTCCGTTATTGACGGAGAATGCGGTCTTTTCTATATCGGAAGGTTTCAAAGGGATTTGATGAAAACCACTTTTAAGGTCTAAAACCGAAAATACTCTATTATTGCCTAGCTGTGCAAGTACTTCACCTATCTCAGGAATAGGGTATTTGTCTGCAATGGTTACTCTGTTTATTTTGCGATAGTCTATTACGACGCGATATTTCTTTTTTCCTGAAGCGTCAGCTTTTTTGGGTACGATCCATACGGGAGAATTGTATGGGGACCGAGACGGTCGAATTATTCCATCTTCTAAAAGTTCTTTTATCTGTTTATTCACTTCATCTTTCAGTGACATTGGATACTGATAGAACTTGGAATATACAGGGTGTCGGTTGATGTTCTTATTGTTGCTTGTACCTTGGTTGTGTAGGTCAGTTTTTGATTTGGATTGGCGAAGAGGTTTGGAAATTTTTTTAAGAGTTGGTTTAGATTTGTTTTCTGTGTTTCTGACAGGTGGCTTGTTCTTGGTACTATTGTATTTACTGCTTCGAAGATTTGTTCTTTTAAAGGGATTTTTATCTTGTTTCTGATTACCATTAGGTTTTTACTTGGATTTATTTCTGCTCTTAATTCCTTTAAGGTGTCGTTTCCTAAAATAGCATCAAAAGTTTCTAGATCTTTTAATAAGAAAAATTTCACCTCAACATCTGTTATATTGAACAAGTTGGCATTTTTGTGGTGTGTTACCAGTGTATTACCTCCTATCGAGACGGCGTGAAAAGGGTTTTTATTTGGAGTGGGGTTTTCTACAAATTTCGGCTTGATGTAATTTCTATTGGATCCAGTGTCAATGAGAATTCTAATTATTTGGCCGTTCCTCAATCTACAAGTAAAGTATGGGAGAGAGGAACTCTTTACTCTAAAAATTTAGTGCAGAGTAGTCATAAAATTCGCAAGTGTCATCTTCATAGTTGTTGTCATATTGGTCTACTTGTTCTACGTATTCTTCTATTGTTTGTTCTACGTCTGCGTGAGTCTCGTATTCAGCGACTGCTTGTTCATAGTTAGTTGTGGTATCGTAAGTTTCTGTCGAAGGTTCTGTTATTTCGTCGTTGTTTGTCTGTATGTTAAAGTTTCTCTGTCGTTTCTGTCCGTCTGGTATAGGACCGGGGGTCTTTTCCCAGCTTCGAATCGTGGTCTGTTCATGTAGTTGACAAATTTCGTTTGAACGCTGGAATCCACATCCATTGGTTCTGGACGCGGTAGCGGTTTCGGGGCCATTGGCCTAGGTGGGGCAACCTGTTGAGAGGTTGTGGCAACAGTGTATTGCCGTGGGTTGGCAATTGGTTGATACCCAGAATTTGGGAAATATTGTCTTGGTAGTGGAGTTGGTGGTAGTTGTCCGTAGTGTAAGTATTGTCGTGGCTGTTGTTGTCTGAAAGGGATTGGTGGTGGTTGTCTGTTTGAGAAGATGACATTCCGTGGGGCTGGTATGGGTTTACCATTACTGTTTCTAAAATGTGTCGGATGTCCTTTAAAAGTGGCATGTTTCGACCTAAAGGTTTGATTTTCCATTTTAAGCAGAGATGTAGTGCGGTAGGTAAGTCTGCTGGTTCTTTCATGCCTAATAACCGAGGCAAGTCACCTTGTAGCCCTCGAATGAAAGTGTCTAGCGCTTTGTCTCTGTATAATTTTGTCAACATTGCTTCCCGTTTCTGTCAATATCCATGCTACTCGTTTTATTTAAAATTAGAGACAAGTGTCTGTATACGTCTTTGTGGAAATCTTCCACTGATTGATTCGGACCTTGTACTAATGTAGTCATTTCATATTCTAGGGTTGCTATGTCTCGTTTATCTGCATAATGTAGTGAAAGACATCTGCACATGGCATCCCAGTTAAGCGGTACCTTATATGCTTCTAAAGCTTGGTCTGCACTTTTCGTTATCTTGTCTCGGATGGTGTGCAAGATATTATGATATTTGGGCGTACCTTGGTATGAGTTATATGCTTGTAAAACACGCTCTACACTTTTTTCCATGAGCTAAATTCTTCTGGGTTTCCACTAAACTCACGCAAACCTTTTGCTATGTCGGGTACTCTGTCAAGATCTGTCAAATTTCTTTGATGTTCTGGCGCAATAACATGATCTGGGAGACTTAGAAAATCTTCTACAGGATTGGTATGTTGTCTTATTAATATTGGCAATTGTTCGGCTAATATTTCGCTTATAGCGGCTGTTAGAGCGGCTCTGTTATCTTCGTTCATTGTGGGTCTGTTTTGTTGATGTTCTAAATGCCTATTGTTTTGTCTCTCAATTGAACGTTGTCTTTGTGCTTCGTTCACTTGTTCTATTTCTTCTGGATTTAGTATGGGGGGTCGAATTAAGTTATGACGATTGGCCATAAGCGATAAGATGAAATTTAAAAGCTATTTTTTGTTTTTTTTTTTTTTTGTTTTATATTAAAGTTTATAACCAGTGGATGGTTTTTCCTTCTACTTTGGAGGGTCCTTGGGAATCGCAAAGTTGGAATAAGTTATATCACCGTTGTGATCTTTTTTGTTTGATTTATCGCTTTACGCTTATTTATGTTATTTACTCTTTTACTATGGACTCTTTTGAGTCTTGTTTACTTTGCAATAATTTGTTTCTTTTCTTATATATTTTTTCAAAATTTTGCTTTTCGCTTTTAGTTTTATTTATTTGCTTGCGATTTGCTATATTCTATATGGACTCCTTGGAGTCTTGTGTATTTTACACTTTGCTTTATGTTTTTTATTTCCGTTTTTGTTTTCTTTTCTTTGTAAAATTTCTTATATCTAACTTACATTAGCAATGATGTGGCCACCTTTCCTGATGGGACGGGGTTGTTCCTTTTGCAGCTGCTACTGGGGCTCCGTGATCCATACCTTCTGGAGAGTATTCTGAGAACGGATCTTGCAGAATATGTGGTCCACCGATGCAGTTCTCACAATCTCACCTGTTACACTAGCTAATTTAATGGCTTGGTACAGGTTTGTGTTGGCTAACTTAATTGCCGAGATTGCTTGAACTGTTCCTTCAACTGACTAATTTAATAGTCGAGAAGGTTTTGCAAATTTAATTGCTTTGGTCGCACTTGGTCGAATTAACGTCCTTTTGGCTTAGTTGCACTTCGTCAAATTAATGTCCGATTGGCTGATTGTTATTTCCCAGTGATTAATTATCACGAGCCTCTATTGGGATAATAACTTGAATTGCGCACTTAGAAACTGTTTTGTTCTGTCGATGCACTATTCGTTTTCACGCACTTAGATACGGTTTTGCTCTATCGTAACGCGATTTGACCGAAAATGTTCTTTGGCGCACTTAGATACGGTTTTGCACTATCGATACGCGAACTTTCCGGTCCCTGCTCGGGCGCCAGTTAATTATTTATTTAAAAATAATAACAAAAATATATTTGATTAAGATTCCGATTGGAACCGTTCTTTATTGAAATCAAATTAGAGACTAAAGACTAATTCTAAAGCTAGCCCTATATAAAGCTGCGAGTTTCAGCAGCGGCGTTGACAGCGCTGCTTTGGTTGGTGAATTGGGTGCAATGCTTCTTATTCTTGGAATTGCTTGCACCGGCATGTGGCGGATGTATTGGGCAACTTGGCTTGGGTCTTCTTGGAATGTTTGCAGGTGCACTCGGCGCGTGCAGGAAGTTGGTCAGACGCTGAGTCTGCATTTTGGACTTGTGGGATTTGTTGTTTGGGTTTCGAAATGTTTTGTCTGTTAACTTATATAAAGATTTTTTAATAATTGTGATTCTAGATGCAAAAATCGAATATGATTTTATCTTTAAAAATTTGCACAGAGAATGTTATACAATTGAAAATGTTATACAATTTTACATTTATGTATGTTGTTAATTTGGGGTTTTTATATTCGTTTGTAGTGCTTACCAAAATGTTAATACAATGCATGACAAGAAAATATTTCACTTTGTAAAAAGTTGCAGTTTATTTTGCTTCAAATTATACAATTCATTTACAGCATTGTAATTCATCTCGAATAAGAATTATTAAAACTCTTCCAACCATTTCTTAATTATAGACATTTGAACCTTAAAGAAAACACTTTTATAAAATCATGTTCTAAAGAAAAGCACAATTAAGTAGTAGATTGTGTACATACGTTTATTTAATAATTGGCATTAAATAAAAATAGTAAACATCTTCAGTAGTCAATATATAGATTGCATAATTTTTATAAGAACTATATTTTTGTGTAGTTTTACATTTTACAGAATATGATTTTGTTTCTGAACTACTGAAAGAGGCATTAAGTAAAAATAATAAAAATTCTTACTAATATCAATGCAGTTATTATTTAATCATTCAAGAATTATTCTCAGGGTATTTTTAAAGTTTTCTATATCCCACTGCGTATTTGATTTAATGCGAAATTTTAGCTTTGCTGGTGGCCTTCACTCACTTTGTCCAAGTGCTGTTTAGTTCTTTTTTCTCACTCCCTCTCTGTCTCTCTTTCTCTCTCCGCGTCTCATTTGTTTTTTTGTTTTGGCAGATCTTTCATTAAGACAAAAAGTTTAGTGAATGAAATAAAGTTGAAGTCAGCCACTTCGTGTGGCGTCGATCCCCCCTCAAGCTCCCTCCAACCGAGGAACACACAACGTTCATTCACGTAGTCAACGCTGTAGGTAAATCATATGAAATTTGTCTTCCCTGAGATCTTGGCGAGATTGAGGCGTGCGCATGATTTAAGTAAGCTCATGTTGGTAGCCAATGTTTTCAGTATTGTACCCGGTGTGTGTCTTTGTGTGTGTTTGTGTGTTGGAGAGGAAGTGCAAAGTGCTTCGATATGATCTTTAACTTGGCACGAACAACAACAAGAAATGGAATTAATTGCCAAACGACAAATAGGTTAACAAGTTGGGGGCAGCGTGTTTTTTGTTTTCTATTTCTAGCACGTTGCTAATTCCGGGGAAGTGGAGCTATCTAAGGAACCGTCCATTCAGATCTGATCTACTTCCGCCAAAGCTTTTGAAAACTCGTTAACATGTTTCTGAAGTACGTGCTTAAGTTGAGTGAATGTTACTGCAGAAAATAATTAACAGATTACTAATTTTTTAAATGTGTATTATAAATTTATACTCAAAAATTAAACTAATTTTGTAATTGATAGCTAGAGTGTGTGGCAAGGTTGTTATAAATAAATGTATTGACTTTTCTAAAAATAGGTTCCTGAAAAATGAAAAATGAGTCTAAAGAATCGTTCATTTTGGGTCAGAAATATGTGTGTAAACATAAGCTACCTTGAAGTCGGATTGTTTAATTAAATAGTTAGGATAAAATAAATAAGAAAGCATTCTCGACTGTGAGATACTCAATAAAAACAAAACAGTGAGAAAATATTCTTAAAATATACGAAAATATTATGTCGAAAAAATATTGATAACCTATGGTTTAATTTGGTATAACATTCAAAAATTACCACAATGTACAAAATATACCTGAATGACAATTGTGAGATAACGATAAAAGCAAAACAGTGCGAAAGTATTCTTAAAATATACCTAAATATTTATTTGGTATAACGATATACTATTATATTTAAAATATACCATATTGTACAAAATATACCTGAATGACAATTGTGAGATAACCGGTAAGAGCAAAACAGTGCGAAATTATTCTTAAAATATACCAAATTATTATACCAAAATCTATATTTAGTATGTCGATATACCTAATATATACCATAAAATACAAAAAATACCAGATTGTCAATTTACGCAAGCTGTTTTTTCGCTATATAAAACTATTTCTCAAACAACTTCTACTATTTTTATCTGATCCCAAGCAATTTTCAAAAAATTCACTTTTTGATTCATTGATTTCATATATAGTAAGTAAGCGCTAGTCCGTTATTTATGCAATATCATAGTTAACAAACAATAACTTGAATTTAAATTAATTATACATTATTTAATTATTTAAGCTTTCAAGTTTTTTCCCATGCTTGTGCAACAGATTTCCTTGGCACCCATTGTTGTCTTTTTATTAAATCTTTTGGGATATGCTAATGCTACTCTTTCTTCTGGAACTTGAGCTACTTTTACAAAAGGCTTTCGCGGCCGTAGACAAAGCTCATCAAATTGCAAGCAGCTGGCTTCGGTTTCAGTTTGCCACCCTTTGGCAAAGCTTTTCCCCGCCAGAAGATGCGAAGTTTCAGTCCCAGGCCAATTGAACTGCGCAGAAGTTGCCTAATTTTTAATTTCCATGCGCAGCTGCGTTTGTTATCTGCGCAACAGCAGCGAAGTGTCTTTTCTTTCCTCTTCTTGTCGTCGCCTGTACAAAAAGGAGCAGCCGGTCTATCCTGCTCATGGGGTGGCGGTGGCGGCGGCAGGCAAACTCAACTCTCACAATTCACAACTGGCAACTGGCAACAGCCGCAAATGCGCAAAAGATTCCGGTAGAGAAAAATCGAAAAGAAAAAGGGGTGGTGGATCGTCTTCCACGCCGCCGCCCTAAACAACCCAAGGCGACCTTCGAGAACACGTTTTCCCTAAATGGACAGAGGCAGAGCAGCTGTGTGGCAAAGGCTTTGCTTTCGCTTTCAGTGTTTTTTTTTCTTCAGTTCTTTGCTTGAGCGTAGCACATTGATAAATCTGATGGAATTTATAGTCACATTTTGAGTATTGCACAATGAAATTGCCGTGGCACACATAATTTACGAGCAGCCGGTTGGCAAAACTGAAAACCACCCGCCATAGGCCTCTTACTTGGACTTCAACTTCAACTTCCATTTGGCTCGTGTATATTTATGTCATTAAATTTAAGCATTTTCGTTTAGGCCACTCAGCTGGCAAACCCTGTGATTAACTTGGCTGCTGCTCAGACTGTTGCTGCTGCTCAGGCTGCAGCCTCTTGGCCAATTGCATGTCCGGCTAATAGTTGGGACTCTCAGTCTCTCTCAGTGCCATAAGAACTTCATATGAAATTATAAGCGCTTTAGTTTTATTATGCGTTGTCTGCTGCACTGCCAAGGCGGTGGCGGTGGCGGTGTCGGTTGCTGTGGCATTGGTTGTGGCTGCCACGCAGTGATAAATGTTTCCTATGCCGTGGTATTTCACCCGCGGCATCAGCAGCAACAACAACAATTCATACAAATGCAAATTTAATTGTAGTCGCAGTGGCATCCACATCCACATCCCGACGATTCCTCTTGAGTCCACATCAAAATGAATGCTTTCAGCATGCCACGCAATTTAAGTGGGCGTGCCCCAGAGGCAGCAACAACAACAACAACAACTCCAACAAAAACAAAACTACAAACAAAATGTGCCAATTCGTTTGAATTTCTTTAAATGTTTTTTGTGCTTTTCGCTCGTTTTCAAATGATAAACATTTCTTTGGACTTAAGTCTAACGGTAGCTGCCGCCGCCTGCTAACGGTTCATGCGCTCTCTTAACGTTTTTTCACCGTCTGGCCAAGAGCACACGCAATGCGTCTGCAACGCAACTGGAAGCCAACTATTTCGTCTGCGCGTTGGCGTCGTCCACATGTCATTGACGAATGTGGCATGACACTTGTTCTGCGCCCAATCAATTGGCTGTAATTGCGCCAGCGACTAATTGCCGCAGTTTCATGTAATTGTTTTTGCCACATATGCTGCAACATTTCTGACACCTTTGGCAACCGCAAAGGATCAACAGATCGAAGATCGCTCTGGCTGTAATTTCACTTCCTTTCGGGTAACTCGTGTGTCACACCTTCTTCTCAGCTGTTCATCTGATTTTTCTCTCTTTCTTTGCTTTTAATTGCAATTGTGCGTGTGTCTACTATCTCTTTCTTTCCTTCTCTATATCTTTCTCTCTGCGTAGGAGCGCGCCAAGGCAACAGCTGGCATTGCTTCTTCTCCTACTGCAACTGCTGCTGATTCTGCTTCTGTTCTCGCTTAAGGACACAAAGCAGGCCGCCTGCAGTTGCAATATGTTTGTGTTGTTATTTGCTTAGAGGTCAATAATCTCTGCCTTAGGGTGGCTTACAACTTACAACGGGGAACGTGTGCAAAAACTAGAAATGCAGTCAGCTGACTGCATCTCAAGAGGTCCTCGTCAGCCTAGGCAGCAGCATTATGTGCTGGCATTTATCGCATTAGGAACTACATTCCTTGACATGGCAATAAAGTACTTCAAAATAGAAATGAAGTAAAATTAATATTCTATAAAATGGAAAAAGAAAAAGATGAAATATAGCTTGGTGGACTTCTAAGATAGAACAACTGAATGCCTTTTCCAAAATGAATAAATGTCAGAAAACAACACAATATTTAAGATTGCTTTCTCTAATACAACCATCAAGAAAAACATCTTGAATCAAGATTAAGTAACATGTATGATATCGAAATTAAACTAATAGTGTTTATTCCTAAATCTTGATAAAAATTCCACAAAAATTCTAGATTGCGCAAACTTGAAAATCAAAATTAAAATCTTGTTTTGGGAATGGAAAATTCACACAATTCAAACAGAAAAGCAAAATCTTAAATCAAGATTTGAAATCTAATTTTTAGTCTAAATTATTTTCTCTCCATGTAGTAAATTTAATATATATTTAATATGCGTATAGTTTTAAATGCTTTTTTCATTATAAAATCATTTCTTTACAAAGAAATGAAAACTATATTGCAAATTATTTGATAAAGGAAAAGGATATAAAAGGGAAGGGTGTAAATAATAATTCTTTAAAATAATTTGAGAATTCTGAAGTTTAATTATTTATAAAAATTTAAAGTATAATTTGAAGTATCTAATCTATTCTTGGCATCTAATTTTCAATCTAATTTGTTTTCTCTCCATGTAGTAAACTTAATATGCGAATAGTTTTAAATGCTATTTTCAATATAAAATCATTTCTTTACATAACGAATTATTTGATAAAGGAAAAGTATATAAATGGGAAGGGTGTAAATAATAATTCCTTAAAATAATTTGAGAATTCTGAAGTTTATTTATTTATAGATATGTAAAGGATAATTTGAATTACCTAAATACCATTAAAACTAATTTTGTGTTAATCTATTTAAGAAATGTAAGTAGATACATTTCGGAAAGCTAAATACATTTTAAATTAATTTGTGACTAATCTATTTTAGGTATGTTATAAGATTATGCATAATGGATATACAAATTTTTTTTATTTTTTGGAAATATATTAATGTGTGTTAGATTATATCAAGTTCAAATATAGTCCGCAGGCAATCTTAAATCTTCGTTTTGCAATCTTGGTTTTTGCATTTCAAGTCTGCTTCTAAGAAATCCCCCAATCGCAATCAAATCTGCTTGATTTCTACTCTCATTTCGCTGCTATCAACAGAATCTGCAGCATTCTCCCCCATCTCTAGTAGCTCTCCCATTATACCTTCTATAGCAAATGTCATTAGTGTGCGGCATACAAATACGCAACATGGCATGCTTCTTGCTACATTGAATTGTGGCATGCGGGTGTTTTCTTTGCAGCAGCAACAAATCAAAGCAAATCTCAACGATGCTGCAGCTAGCAAAGGTAGGTAGCAGAAATTAGATGTTATTGTATAAGCGGAAGAGGGAAACACACCGGGCCGTAGATAATAACAATAATAATGATAATGCACAACCAAGAAGAACGCGCGCGCCAAGCAAAGAATAAGGAACGAGGAACGAGGAACGAGGAAGCAGAGATCGAAGAACAGCTGAGAAGCAGTCGAGTGAAGTGAAGTAAGGTAAAAGGAACTCAAAGATCGTCTTACAGCAGGGATTTCAGTTTCAGCCTCAGGTGCGAGGGTGTTCACTTTTTTGTCATGCAGCAGCAAAAGAAGCAGCTTCTGTTGCCTTATCCCTCTCTCTACCGCTTGGCAACAATTTGTAGCACGTGGCCTATTTGGCCATTGTGACACCGGGGCAAAGTTGGCGCCTTTTTTGGGCAGACGACGACCTTATAAAGACAACATCGCAGACGTGATTGCGGGTGCCTCAATTATCTAACCATATGAGTCTCGAGCTGTGTAAAAAGTGTCATCAAAGGGGCATCCACGTATCTGATTACCAAACGGGTTGTTACTCATTTTTGTTTTTTTGCTGTTGCAGTTGCATATGAATATCGATTGTTGGTCATTCAACACCCACGCGCCAGCGGATGCAGGAAGTGTTGCTGCTGCGGGGCTTCAGATAGGAATTGCAGACAACGATCTGCATAAAGCCTGGCAATTTCACCACAGCAACATTGTGAGTAGCAGCCAAGCAGAAAAACAGCAGCACCAGCAACAGCAGCAACAACTTTTGCCAAAGACGGTTATAATTGGCCCAAGGCAGCGACAATTTATCAACGCCGATTGCCATTTGTGTTGACAACTAACACACTGTTGTGGATACTCTGGGAGTGCAAAGAAATACAACTGCAACTGCGAATCTCAATCTCGAATCAGTTGCTGCTGCAGCTGCTTGCAAAGTTGGCATGAAGCGTGTTGATTTCGCACTTTACAGCTTGTAAAAGCCAGCAATGGCAACTGCCAACTGCCAACTGCAAGAGCAACACTTTGCTACCAACTATGAAATTATTTTATTTAATAACCACAAGATACTCGCATCTACTATGTATGTATATGAAAATGGTCAACAATTGTCGCTTTGTCGCTGCTGGCCAAAACGCGCTAATTGCGCACGAAAAGCACAAAACACAGCAGCAACAACAACAACAACAACGACAGAATTTATTACATTTCAATTATGTATATGGGCAAATGTTGGCACAACCAATTGGCATCGCATAAATCTTAACGAGCATCCATCTAACCAAGCACTTTCCTTCCACACTCTTTTTCTCCCTCTCTATCTCTCTCTTTGTCTCTCTCTCTCTCTCTCTCTGTCATCATCATCAGCATCAGCTGCATTAACTGCCTGTCAAATTAGCAAGAAACTCAGTCAGCAACATGAACAGCAACATTAGCAGCAGCTGCTGCTGTCTTTGACTTTTAGCAACATGCCGTTGATGCTGTCAGCAACATGCAACTGCAACTGCAGCTCGACAACACTGGCCAATTGGTCCAGTTGGCAATACTTCGCTGATTAGATGAGGGTTGAATTCGAAGAATGTGAAAAATAAAGTAGAAATCAAGTAGGAAATCTGATATGAAGAAAATCACAAAATAACAACGATAAATAAGTTAGTAGAAGCAATTTAATAAATTAAACGATTATACAATGATTATTTCTAACGCTCACAAATAAATAACTAAAAGTAATCTTGAGATTAGACAGAGAAAAAGTTTGTATAACTATGCGAATAATCGAAATTGTTTAAGAAATGTTTAATTAAGATTGTAATAGAAAAAAATCTTTTTGCATTATTATATTTATTTTAAGAAAGTAAATATTCTTAATAAAATATTAAGAAGATAGTGGGAAAAAGTTTAGTTACATAATAAATAAATGAATTATCTAATGAATCTATTCAGAATCTTTTCATTGTGTTGAAAATTTTTTTTTCATTTTTTTACTTTTACTTCTTTGCTTCAATAAAGTAATACTTTATTAGAATACTATATTAATACTATATTTTATTAAGTAGTACTATATTGTTCTTATGATTCCTGAAAATTTGTTTGCGACCAAATAATAATTGTGAAAGTTTTTTAAAAAATACTTTTGTATGGCAAAAAACGTCTTCAACAATCGGGTCTTAGTTACTTTGACTGACAATCTAAAACACTTCTTTATATAGTATTTAAAATAATTTTAATTAATTTTAGTGCCAAACCTCCTTTTTATTAATATATAATAAATATCGCTAATGACTTCTCCGAACAGCAACATTTAGTACTGTTTCACATGAGTTACTTCCAATCTAGCACTTAACGCAACAATTACGCAGTCCAGCAACATTGCAGCGACAGCAGCAACATGCTGCATGGATGGAAGCGGAAGGATGGGCTAGAAGGCGAGGAGGCGAGGAGGGGGAGAACTGTGGAAAGCCCTGCGACGTGTGTGGCCTGTTAAAGGTTAAAACCAGCAACTACATATTGCTATTGCTATTGCAATTGCTGCTGCTGGCGTTGGCTTTAGCGGTTGCAACTTTTGTCGTTGTCCGTGCATAAATCGTGTGAAATATCGCATTTCGCGCAGTTTCGCTTCGTGTTAACGAGTGTCACATACACACACACACACACACACACACACACACACTCACACACACACAAAGATAGACAGGCAGAAACACGCATTTATTTGTCTTGGACAAGCATTGTTGTAGTTGTTGTTGTTGCTGTTGTGGCCGTAGTTGCAGTCGCTGCTGTTGTTGTTGTGGTTGTTGCTACTGCCCAACTGCTTAGCTGGCAAGTGCTTGTCACTTGATTGCATTGCTTGCAGTTGTTGTTGTTGTTGCTGCTGCTAGAGTTGCTGCTGCTGCAGTTGCTGTTGTTGTCTTCGGTGTGTGTTTATTTGCATATATTGACAACGCTGTGTGATAATGCTGTTGACATTGATATAGCTCACAGTCGAGGGCTATAAGTTGAGTCTAGTTGTAGTTTTTGTTGTTGTTGTTGTTGATGTTGCTGCTATTGTTACTCTTGCTGTTGCTTTCGCTGTTGCTGTTGCTGCTGCAACGCCCACAAAACAATTGACAGTCGACAACATGCCGCAAAGCTGCAAAAGCAGGCAAAAAACAAAAGCAAACTCCAAGCTGGGGGCAGCAGCAGTCAGTTTTGGTTGCTGCGGCAATCTGATAAAGTTGCGGCTGTTGAGCATGCGCATGTTGCACGCCTACAAAATCATGTTGCACGTCAATTGTGCAGCTCGCAAAATATTTGAGTGCGTCTCTCTTTTTTTTTTGTTCGCTGTGTTGTCTGCTTATTTAAATTCTGCAATGATTTTTTCAAAGTACAGAGACTCTTCAAGGCCGCCCCTTTTCTTGGCGACGTGTGTGGCAATAAGCTGAGTCTGTACATGGGAAGGGGAGGGGAAGGGAGGGAATAGGGAAACATGTTGCTGACAGACGGCAGCCAGAAGGCGGGCAACAGCAGCAGCAGCCACAGTCTGAGCAACACCAACGCCAAAAGCCACAACGACAATATCGAATTGCGATTGCTGCTGTTGCTGCTTTAGATGTTGTTGTTGGGCGGCAATTGATTCTTAAAAAACGCTGACATCTTACATGTTGCAGCAACATATTGCCGCTGTGACTACGACTGAGATTTGCCTACGTCTGTTGGCTGGTTGGCTGGTTGTCGCGCTGCCAGTCGCAACAACGTTGACAAATTGCTACATGTGCTCTGCAAAACTTGAGCAGCATCGCATTACGCAGACTTTGCTCGACTTTGCGACTTGCGAACTGGACAACTTGGGAATATGCCAAACGGAAATTGAAAATTACTTAAAAATTGCACATCTCGAGAGAGAGAAAGAGAGAGAGCAAAAAGAAGGATAAACGCCCACCAGGTAGCACAAAGTTGTTAGTGCACTTTCGTAGCTATAATCCTTCGGCAGGTCCAAACTAATAATCGCATAATACACGTTCCAAGCTAATGATTAACTTGCATCATTATCGCACAAGATCTCGATCGCTCTCTCCCGCTCCCGCTCTCGCTCTCTGCAATTGCTGGTGAGGAAGGGTTCGTGGGTTCGAGTTGATTTCATCTTTTTTGCTGCTGAGCGATCTTGAAATTAGCTGCTGCCGTATCTGCAGAAGCTGTTCCGATGGGCAGGACAACAAAGCATCCTGCACTTTTACTCGTTTCATTGAAGAAACGACGCGCGCCCATTGCCCGAGGCAACTCTGACGTTGCTGCTGCTGCTGAGGTTGCTGCAATCTGCTTTTATTTTATGCGCAGCGCGCTTAAAAATGCAGTCAACGTCTTTCGATGGGCTCCAGACGCAGGCGCAGACAGGAACCTGCCGCTTACGCGAATGCCTGACGACGGCCCCAAAAAGGCAAACGGCCCGACAACAGCAACAGCAAGAGCAAAAGAGCAGCCAAGCAATCGCGTGGATGATTCCCAAGCAACAGGCAACAGGCAAACGGCAGCCGAAGCTAAAAAATCTGTTTTGCCGAGGGAGAAAATTCACTGCATCCTCCCACTTTTTGCCGCTGCTGCTGCTGCTGTTGTTGTTGCTGTCTTTTTTTGCTGTTGTAGTTGCTTCTACGTGGTCCAGGCATTGGGGCTATTATGTTGCTGCTGTTGTTCTGTTTCTGTTGCTGTTGCTGTTGCTGCTGTTGTGGAGCCAATCATTATATGCGTTTTTCATACTTTTTTATGCGGGAGTTCGGCCAGGAAAACAAGTTGCTGTTGCTGTTGCCGTGGTTGCTGCTGCGATTTTTGATTTATGCGCAGCCAAATGAGTTCCAGTTTACAAAACAACAAGAAACAAAAAACGAAGGGAAAAGGAATCAGTAGTAGAAGTGGGCATATCAAAATGCGTGCACACCCACACTTCCGGCTGTAAATTGAATGTGGGCGTGTCACTCTGTTACTGCCCCCCAAAAAGTGAACTGAGCAACTGAGCAAAGCAACCAAAAGCAATTGGAATGTAGCACTCATGTTGCTGGCAGGTAGCAGCAGCAGCCACAGCAACATGCGCATAATTATGCTGCTGTTGTTGTGTATTTAAGTTGATGGTTTTGTAGCCAAACATCAAATAGTCGAAGCAAAAAAAAAAACCAACACACTCGCAACTAAGAAGTCAACAAGAGGCAAACGTAGAGCGTCGAACGACAAATCGTCGAAAGTTACAGTTTAAGTTGCTGCCTGGCTGACTGACTCGATGGCTGGCTGCTGCCAATCACCACAGCAGCAGCAACAGCAGCAGCAACAGACAGTAGATAATCAGAATTCCAACATTTTCACCTGTTGCCATTTGCTGCTGCTTGCAGTTTGACATGTGCCGCACATGCCGTTGCCATTTGTCTGCACTTTAATGACGCACCACGTCCAACAACCACAGCCAGCAACAGCAGCAGTAGCAGCAGCAACCACAGCAGCCAACGGGCAGCTTCAATCCCAATCCTCGCCTTCTCGTCGCTAGCAATCAGCTAAGCATCTTGGCGCGTTGACAATCTATGCGCATAGTTTAGCATTTACTGTTGGAATTATTGAACCACATGCGAAGTTCGACTTACAGTCGCTGACCCACTTGCCATTACAGCCAAGTCAGGCTAGACCAGGCCAGCTGATGTCGCTTGAATACTGCAAGTAAGGGGGAAGGAGGCGGTGGACTGCCGCTGCGCCTGAGGTGACCATCATCATCATGGGCTGCCACCCTTGGACGGCCAAAGTGTCATTAGTATGTTAATTTCACTGAAAATTCATACGCAGCGTGGTACGCCTGCAATGCAATTGTCAATGCGCATATTTAAATGCCAATTTTCAGCTGCCGTTTGCTTGCGGTTCTCACAATACCCTGCAAGCTATGATTGCGCTGCAATTGTAAATTAACTTTATGAAAGGAAACTATTTCTATACGAGTTGGTAGCACACTTTTGTATATGAATGAATATTATCAAATTTACCAAAACAAAGAAAGCCAACATATTTTAAGATAATTCTTAGTAAGGTGAAAAGAAAATCAAAGATTCAAATTTCTTTTACATTTTTTAGATAATTCTAAAAAGAAATGAAGGCAGTATTAATAAATTAAATAAAGGTATATAACTTTTTTTTCCTACAAAATACATTTTAAGAGAACAATAAAGAAAGGTACGATCAATAAAGTTTTTAAAAATTTTACAATGGAAAATTATTTATTCACTTTACACCAAAAAACATAAATTGAAGTACATTCTGGCGAAAATTATGGATGGCTCAGCAAAAAGCTAAAGTTAAAGTCATTAAATGTATCTTCTTGTTATCAATGAAATATTATATTAATAATGTTTATCTCTGAGCTTAATTGTATATGATTGGCTTCTGATTTTAAGAGTATGGAAATACAATATATACATTTCAATAAGCTCTATCTTTCAATATATGAATTTTCCTCATCCAAAATGATTAATAGGTAGGTTAAACAGCTGCCCCTAGGAGCGGCGGAGGATAAAGTTGCCTAGCTGTACCGAAAAGAACAGAAATGAATAATAATAGTATATAATTTATATATTCTAAAAGTATAATTAAAACTTATCTTATTTATCAATTTTTAAACTGTCTTCGGTACATCTTGAAAGCACAAACTTCAAAATATTTATTTCATAGTCAAATAATGTAATTCTTTTCTTAAGACGACTGCAGTAATGCGCAATTAATACCCTGCAAAGGTTTTTGTTTTGTAGTTTCTGGTCTTGTTGTCACCACAAAGTGTAACAGAATGTTAGATATCGGAATTCGCTGACCTCCCGCGCACACATTGCGCAAAAAACACCTTGATCGCTGACCGGCCACCTCAACAGAGGGGGCAACAGGGAAATACGCAACCACGGCAATAGCAACAACAACAAATATGCTATAGGAACAGCAACAGCTACAGCTACAGCAATCAAATGCGTAGTTGACCCCTGACTTGGCCTCGGTAAAAGCAAATAAACAACACAGCAAAAGACACTTGGCGAATGTTGAAGAAAAAAAGCTGAAAAAAGGGGCACTAGCTGAATTTGCATAGGAAAAACAACATTTCCGCCAACACACAAATACAAAGCGAGCAAAGGGGCGGTTTCATTTACTAGCTGCAGAACAGAGTGAGGGGAGGATCCAGGTTAGACAATTGTATATATTACACAAGTACTCGCGCCGCGGACTCATAGTTGTACTCGCATTAGCATTCGTATTCACAGTCGCACTCACAGTTGTACTCGTGCTCACACTCGTTCTCAGAGTTGTTGTCCCAGCGGGAGGTTTGGCGATGGGCCGCACACAAAGCAAACTCAGATTTAACTAGAAACTGTACTTTGTGCCAATCGCCATTGAATGATACGATACGATGGTGCTGTGGTGCGTTGCGGTGGTTTTCAGTCAATTTATGGTCAATGCCATTATTGCTAGGCATGTGAAAAATGCGTGCAAAGAAACAACAACGACAAACGCTGGCCACACTAATTAGTTTGTCTTTTGGCTTGGCCTACAACGAGCCTCCATTTCGGATCATTGCCAACTCGCCGCCTCACCAGCTAGTCTTCTTCTTGCCTCCTCGTTGCCGCCTCGATCGCCAGCGGGCTGCTGCATAATTTAGGTAGCAGCAGAAGCCACTCTCCACTGGCCAAGCTGAGGCACTGGCCAGCGTCTTCATGGTCAGATCACTTTGGCAGGCTTTAAACGCCCACACAACAGGCATTTGTTGCTCTCCGCGCTGCTGATTTTGTTGTTCTTAATTTCCAGGAATGAAGCAATGCTCTGGGCCATGCTAATATTTAAAAGCCATAAAGCAGCAAACTTTTAGCACAACAATGAAGTTGCAATACTCTGCGAATTTGAAATTTTATTCAACTTAAGTCATAAATATATTTTAAATATCTAAGATACAACTAAGTTAAGCCTTCAGCTCTGAAATGACAAGTATTTTGTATTAATAAAAGTACCCAATTAGGAAACTATAAATAAAGTTGGACTACTCGCATTTTAATTCAAATATTTTTTTATTAACTAAATACTTTTTCTTATCATAAAAGTACATAAAAAGTCAGTTCACAAATTAATATCAAATAACTCACTCTCAAAAAGAGTATTCAAACAACTACAACTTATGATCTTCTGACTTTAACTCTTCGCATTTAGTTCTTAACCATTTGCATAATTGCCAACCAAGTTGGCCCTGAACAACACAATAAATATATATGTAAAACATTTATGTGTTTGTGTGTGTGTGGAATGCTCTCTAGCCTAAAATGTTGCCCCCTAAGATGCCAAGTCGTCGGCGTTTCTCCATACAAATGAACAAGGACCTGAGGGATGTGTTGCAACCGATTCATGTGCGGGCTTTTCACTTTCTACAACGCAACTTGGGGTAAGTTGCGATGAGTCATTCGAGTCGATATTTATATTGACCCATTAACTATCCTTAGCTCTGGGCTATCCTATAATTCGCACATTGAACACGTTGTGGAACATCCAATTACGTATGCAGCAATCAATGAAATACTCGTAAGATTCAGCTCTCGACTCTCAATCTAAATACCTTATACTTAGCGATATGGAAGCGTTTATTAATCTGCTCAAATGCGCTCTTGGCACGGGTTGTCTGGCCATGCCCAGAGCCTACTATAATGCTGGCTGGTTGCTCGGCTTGATTAGCACAATTCTGCTCGGCTCCTTTGTGGTTTATGCCATGCACGTGCTGGTAAACTTGGCTCTTGATTTTTAGTTTAATACTCAGCTTATACGATTTCCCTTTGACCACAGCTCAATGATATCAACTCGCTGTGCAAACGACACAAGTTCTCGACACTCAACTACAGCGAGACCATGGAACTCGCAGTTCTCAATGGACCACAGTGGCTGCAGCCTCTTGGCAAATTGCTAGCGTAAGTTTAACAAATAAGTTATTATTTAATTGTAAGCTGTGATGCTCGTTTTAACCCTCAACCGAATACGAAGGTTTCTCTGACCCTATAAAGTAATAATATGAATAAATTAATCGCCATAATTACATTTAAAGTAAGATATAACAAATGTTTAACACACTTAGCTGACCTTTTCTGAGAATTTCTTTATTCTTCTTTAGAAAATGCTTATTTAAAATATTAATTTATATACTTAATTTCTTATTTGAAAATACTAGAATATATATATGTATATATATACTACTACATTCAAAATATATTATTTGCTACAATGATGTTTTATATTTTTTAAGAAAATGTTTACTTTAAATATTTATTTATTTAATTCATTTATTATTAAAAATACCATGATATACCGAAAACTATATTTCATAGATCAATAGACTACTACATTTAAAATATACTGTTTGTTACTATCACAATTAATTACAATTAAACTGTATTATACTTCTCTCTCAGCTGTCAAGTGGATGTCTTTCTTTGTGTCTATCACTTTGGAGTAGATTGTGTGTACGTTGTGTTTGTGGCCAAAAGTGTCAAGGAATTGGGCGACATTTATTTGCGGCCCATTGACATACGTTTCTATATGGCGCTGCTCACGCTGCCGCTTCTGTTGACCTTTCTCATAAGAGATCTGAAGTATCTTGTACCCTTTGCGATAGTTTCAAATATGCTAATGCTGACAAGCAAGTATTTTGTGTAGTTTTAATATTTAAATGTGTACTCATCCAACTTCCATTACAGGCTTTGCAATCATTTGTAGCTACATATTCTGCAATTTGCCAAGTCTGGAAGAACGTCAAGCTGTTCAGGTGTGGACACATTATCCCCTCGTCTTTGGCACAATATTATTTGCCATTGAATCCGTTGGCATGGCAAGTGCACATACTTTGTTCGTTTCCCATCGTTAATCAAATCGCTTGTAAAATGCGTTATCCCACAGATCCTCACGCTGCGAATGAACATGCAAAAGCCTGAACATTATTTGGGAACCTTTGGTATACTCAATCGGGCCATGTTCATTGTGATTGCGTTTTATGCGGCATTCGGCTTTTTCGGCTATTGGCAGTATGGCGATGCCACCGCCAGTTCGATACTTAACAATCTGCCCATCAATGAAATGTAAGCTTTAATTCAAATATTTTAAGCAACACATTAATCCGAGTATCGACTGCTTTGCAGACTGCCTCAATGCGTTAGAGCCATGCTGGCTTTAGCCATCTTTTTCAGCTATGCCCTGCAGGGCTACGTTGCGATCGAGATAATCTGGCGCAACTATATGCTGCCTCGATTGGTGGATAATGCAACCCGATCGCTTGAGTATCTGGTGCGCATGGCCATGGTGATTGCCTCTGTGCTTTGTGCTATCGCCTATCCGGACTTTGGATTGCTGCTTTCGCTGGTTGGCTCCTTTTGTCTGGCTCAAGTGGGTCTTATCTATCCGGGCATTATCAATCTCTGTGTCTGCTACGATCAGGGCTATGGTCGCTTTAAGCTTCTACTCTTCCGTTCATTGGCATTCATCGTTGTGGGTTTGGGTGGCGGCATTGCAGGCACTGTGACCTCATTGGCATTAATGCGAGAACAGCTAAAAGACATCGACAACTGAGAAGTGAAGATTTGTAGTTTAACAATCGTATTGGCTTTTACTATTACTTTAAAAATATTAAAATTAGTTCCCATTTTCAGTTGTACTGTTGACTTCATAAAGCATATTTAGTCAGTTTACCAAAATTAAAAGTTATTAATGGCAGAGTAAGTTAAATCTATCTTAGCTTCTTGCGATCTAGCTTTTATATGTAGTAATGTCCACACACAGTTATGATCCATATGCAAGTCGAGAAGTGGAAGTTCCGCTGACGTAAGTTTTAACTTCTACAGATGTAACTCGTTATAGTATCGCTTTTTCTTAGCGTCTGGGATGCGTTTTTCTCATTGGTAAAATGCGTTATTGGCACTGGCATTTTGGCCATGCCTTTAGCCTTTAAGTTCACTGGCGTTCTGGGTGGATGCGTTCTAACTGTGCTGTCTATGTTTGTGCTTATTTATGGCATGGAATTGCTGGTAAAAGAATACTTTTATTTACATTTAATTACTATGCACAACTTATTCTACAGATCATGTGCATGGTGGAGTCGTGTAGACGAAAAAAAGTCCCATATATGACGTTCCATGAGACCATGGAGTTCGCCTTTGAAGAGGGACCCAAATGTTGTCGTTGGTTCTCCAAGGCAGCTGGATATTCGGTGGATATTATTCTCGGATTATCGCATTATGGTGTCAATGTTGTCTATATTGTTTTTGTGGCTGTCAACTTGAAACAATTCATTGAAGAGTATTTTGCTAAAATCGATCTTCGGATTTTGATCGCAATTGTTGGCATTTGTTGCATTCCATTATTCTTATTGCGACATCTGAAGTATCTGGTGCCCAGCAATATACTCGCTACATGTCTGATTCTGCTCGGAATCTTGGCTATATTTTGGTACTTATTCCGTGGCCTGCCATCGATATCAGAGCGAAATATGTTCCCGGACCTGATTAAAATACCCTTTGCTTTAGGCATTGTATTGTTTTCCATATCATCCGTGGGTGTGGTTAGTAAGACTATTTAAAATATTTAGAGAACATTTTCCAACTCTTGCGGTTTCTCATTAGATGCTCGCTATTGAATCAAAAATGGCAGAGCCGAAGAAATATTTGGGTTGGCTGGGTGTTCTGAGTGTCGCCGCGATATTGATATGCATACTTTATATTTTCTTCGGATTGATTGGCTACTGGCGTTACGGTGATGCCACTGAAGCGACTATAACTCTCAATATTCCAGTTGAAGAAATGTAAGTTACATTTGGCATGTTTGATTTCACTATATTCATGTAGAGAGCACAGAAAATAGGTCTATCATACATATATGTGTGTTTTAAACCCTTCACTCTGAAAAAAGAGTGAAAAGAGGTTTATTAATTTACTATATAAGATATATTATCTATGCATCTACTAAGCTTTATTATACGTTCCTTTTTTGCCCCTTAATCTTCCTTTACCATCTTTTATTCATCTTTCTTTCTTTCTCTCTCTCGTTAGAGCACATTTTGATAAAACATTTTTGTATTATTCTCAGTCTCGCTCAGGTAATAAAATTGGGCATAGCTGTTGCCATATTTCTCACATATCCACTTAGCGGATATGTCACCGTCAACATTATCATGGATCATTTGAAGAAGCGCGATCTTAAAAATCCACACATGGTTGAATATATCGTACGTATCTGCTTTGTCCTGTTAACCACACTGAATGGCATCGCTTTTCCCAACTTGGGTCCATTGCTGTCGTTGGTGGGTGCATTTTCCATCTCGGTGCTGAATTTGATATTCCCATGCTTCATCGAGTTGTGTTTGTACCACGATTCTTATGGCAAATTTCTATGGAAACTCTGGAAGAATATTCTTATAATTATCTTTGGATCAATTATATTCTTTTATGGCAGTTATACAGCGTTCGTGGAAATGATTGAAGAATATTTTACATAGTCCGAGGAAACAACAACAGCGGAAGATACAACAACTGAGGTTGCAACGACCTAAAAAAACGTTTAGCAATCATATTTACTTTTGTATATTGACAAGTAGAGTTATACAAACAGAAATGAGTATTAAAGTCAATAGTAAAGTACCTTTGTGTATATGTATTTTGGATAGTGTAATTTCTGAAAGTAGAAGTAATGTGTACATTCAAATTCTATTTTTTAAAATCTAATGAAAGATCTGTACAATAAACACACATAGTCCCTTTATACATACATATATGTATAAAATATACAATAAATATAAAAATATAAATATAAATCAAATTATTAAAGAAGGGCACGAGTACGTAGAATGGTGAAATAACATTTTTCGGTTCAAAAAAATGTTAAATCACAACGTTTGCCCGCTACCCATAGGGTAGAAGGGTATTATAACTTTATGCCGTCAGGAAATGTATGTAACAGGTAGAAGGAGGCATCTCCGACCCTATAAAGTATATACATTATTGATCAGCGTCAACAGCCGAGACGATCTAACCATGTCCGTCTGTCCGTCTGTCCGTATGAACACCTAGATCTCAGAGACTATAAGAGATAGAGCTATAATTTTTTTTCGACAGTATTTGTTTTATTTTCATGCAGATCAAGCTTGTTTCAAATTTTTGCCACGCCTACTTCCGCCCCCGCAAATCAATAAAATCGAATAACATATACAATAATAACTATAATATTTATGATTGGTATATTTTGAATGCGGTATACCATATATTATATTTTAGTAAATTTGTATTTTCGGTATATTTTTATAAAATACTGCACTATTTTTCTTTTATTCAAAATGGGTAGCGGGTATCTCACAGTCGAGTACACTCGACTGTAGCTTTCTTACTTGTTTAAATTAACCAAAGAAGCCCGCGAGTACGCAGAGAGAAAAAATCTAGATTGAAGCATCTTAATATCAGATTTTTTTTTAATCTTAAAAAAAAAGAATGTTGAAATAACATTTTTTCGGTTCAACAAATCTTATTTCACTTTTTTTTTCTGTGTAGTGATAAATTTCTATAATAAAATAATATTTTCGTTAATTACATTGTGTATTGCATAAGAACACGCTACTAAATAATTTTACTGAAGTAAACATCAATGAATTATATTCCGAGAGGGCGGTAAGATGGCACAGTTGCAATTGCAAGCAACTCCCAACTGTTCAACACCAACAGCATTCACAACTCCACCTCCGCTGACGAGTGCTCAGCCCATTATCGATGGTGATGTCGACATTGGCATTGCCGGTAATTCCCTCATTAGGTGGCAGTCTCTGGGTAACCAATCTGGCGTAGAGCCTGGCATGTGGCATGCGGCCGAGGCAACCTGCTTGCCACAACACAAGCAGCAGCCTGTTTGTCTGTCGACGTCGCCGAGTCAGGCCCACTTAACGATGCTCCGGAATTTATGCCGATATGGTAATGCATCTCTACGCTGGGGCCGCTGTTGCAAGTGCTGTGGCAGCCACTGCTGTTGCTGCTGCTGCTGCTGGGGCGGCCCGCCGCTTGCCTCATTATGCCATTGATGGACTGCAGTTGAGCGTTTGGATTGCGTAATTTATTGTTTGGGCCGTCGCTTGATAAACTGGTGTTGGATTCCGACATAACCTAAATGGGCAAACGGCCGACAGGCGACATCTGTTTGCAGTTGTTGTTGTTGCTGTTGTTGTTGTTGCTGCCACCGATGTTGTTATTGGCCTGGAGAAACATTTTTTGCCAACGCCTGCATATCACTTTCCGTCAAATCCATCGGGGCTTTGAGTGAGTTCAACGTGGGATTTGAGCGCACTCGCATTTATGGCTCTAATTAGCTACGCAATCGGCATGCAAAAGCCACAAGACTCTTTTGTTCACCACACACAAACACACACAAAACATTGTTCAGTTCAGTTAGTGATGCCAGCGATCTTTGGCTAATGATTTCCAATGAAAATGTGGCACACGTGCAGCACACAGACATAGACGACTCCACCCATGTGGCCCAAGTGGAGGGCAAAAGGTTAAACAGTGTGCAGCAGGCGCAAGCATCAAGTTCTGCGTATGCGACGATTGCCCCAAAGTGCCACAAATCATTCCGAAGGAGCTATCCACTGCGATCCTCGGCAACCAATTTGTGTTCCGTTGCTTTGCCGTTTGTATAAATCAATTGGCCAGCCAAGAGAGTCCAGAGTCGAGAGTCGAGATACTGAAGTTGGAGCTAGAGTTGGAGTTGGGAGTTGTGCGGTTCGATTTGACAACCCGCTGCGCGATGTCTATTGGCATGGCCATCCTATAAATTGCCTGCCTCTCTGATCTCCACTGATGCATTATGTGTTTGGACTATGATTTTTCACTTGTTTTAGTGCGTGCGATTCACGTCTGATTGGTCTATAAATTATAAAGTTTATTGCGCCCAAAAAAACCTACTCAATGTGCGTTCTTTGAATGTGTGAGTGCTTGAATCTGAGTATGAGTACGAGGCTTGAAGCCTGAGGCCGCCCCCGACACTGATGGATTACAAATGTCGTGCCCGTCGTTATCTTACGCTCGACCTAACGCAAATATTGGTTTATCGAAATATTCTCCTTAATAAAAAAAGAGAAATGAGAGAGAAGTTATTGGTTTTTTTTTTTGGTTGTAAATACTTTCGATTTTTTTTTCTTCAAATTTTGTTTAAATATTTGCACAATTTAACGGTCAGCGGCAGTCGCTGACTATTGAGTAGGTTGTTGGATAAAGTCGGAGACACGTCAAGAGTCGCCAAAGTCATCAACTCGTTGATTATGCTGCCCCCAAGGCCTTGACCTGTGCGGCAAGAGCAGCCAACGAACATGCAACACGGAACATGCAACAGTCAGAATGTCAAAAATGGAGAGACACAAGTTGTGTTGTGTAGGAGACGCGACACAAAAGATGCCGACAAAGACGCCCATTGAACTGCACCAAATTTTCAGAGCCCAGCAGCAGCAGCAGCCACAGCCGCAGCAACAGCAGCAACATGCTTGGAAGGTATGTCAGCAACATGTTGTCTAGCCAACTGACAATTGCCTGAACTGACTGACTGAATGACTGCCTGGACAGGTAATGTCTGTTAGCGGTACCTTTAATTGCCTGGCTGCCCAAAATCTATAGACAAAATGTCATGCCTAACTAACTAAAAGCGGTTGCAGCAGCAGCAGCCAACAACAGCAAAGTGAAGCAACAACTGACAACTTTGTTGCTACCAGCAACAGCAACAGCAACTACTTCAAGCTCTTGTTGCTGTTGCTGCTGCTGCTGTGCCAGCATTAATATTAATTAAATAAACGTTAATTCAGCGCATTAATGCGTAATAAATAATGCCACTTTGTGGCAAAAATTAATGCATAAAACGCTACTTATCGCTGCCGACGCCGCCGCCACGCACTTATCTGTGTCAACACAGCGCCAGAGGCAGCAACAGCCAGATGTTGCTGCTGTTGCTGCTGCTGCTGACAAACGCATTGTCAATAGGCCTGGCCAATAGCAATATAGATCCGTTTGCTGCGGGACTCGCTAGTCGGTTAAGTCGGGAGTCTGCAGTCGGGAGTTGGGAGTCGGGAGTCGGGAACTCTGGAGTTGGCGGACGGCGGCGGGTTGCAATTACATGTCTGTGACAAGAATTTTAAATGAAAAAAAAAGGAAAAAAGCAAGTTGCTGCACTGCACTCTGTGCACTGTGGACAAATGATTCAAACTTTCGCATTACGTGTGGAAAATGTTTAAAATTGCAGCACAGCCTGCGGACTTTTTAGCCTGCAAAGGCCCGAGGCGCCATGCCAGGAGGAAGGCTGTTGCTTGTTGTTTTTGTGCGCTTTGCATGCATTGCCACAAAGGAGCGTTGCAAAAACGCACAACGCACAACGCACAGCGTACACAGCACATGGCACATGAAATTAGAAAGGCATTATTGCAAATCTCTCGCATTTGAGGTTTATTTATCAGCAATTTGTCAGCAAGTGTTTAGCCAGATGCTGCGGCTCAGATTAAAGTGACACGACGCACTCGCCGCACTCGTACTTTCTAATACAATGCATTGACACACTCCATTAAATGCAACATGAAAAGAATCCGCAAAATATCAACTTAATAGCCGCAACCAATTGGGTCACTGATTTGCTAAGGTCCTTCAAATAAGGCAAGTACATTTGATAGCAATTTTAATGAGGGATCCACTCAAAAGTAAATGAAAGAGTGACCAAATTAAAGATAATACAGAAGGAGAAGTAATTTCGCTGATGTATAAAAAATCTTAGAGAAATTTAAAATCATTCAATGATAATTCATCATAATGTTGGATGATTAAATAATTAACTGAATAGTAAAATGAAACTATAATGAGTGAGTATCAAAAACTAAATGAAAAATAAGTAAAAGAGCTACAAAACAAAACAGTGCGGTATTATTCGTCAAATATACCAAATAATTTACCATAAAATACTAAAATATACCGAAATGAAGTAGAACTTTAATTTAGGACATATTAAAAAGTCTAAATTGGCAGAGATACTATTAATATTAAATAAACTATTTACAAATAAAAACTTAGCAAGAATATTAACAATATTCAATAAACTAGTTACTAACTCAAAATTAATAACCACTTGCCAATAAATCGTTTCTATAATTGGATTGCCATATAGAATGCACATAGAAATAAAGTTATTTTTCTAATAAGGATTAAATTGTACTCATAAAAATTTAAAAGCCTTATTTAAACTATTTTATGGTTAAGTTATAGTACAAAAATAGCTTCCCTTTGGCCATATTAATTAAATTTTAATTACTTTAAAAAAACTCTTTTTATAGCAGACACATTTAACCTTAGGCCACATTTCTGTCTGTTTGTAATTTCACATATTTAATTGCCAGTATAATTATTTGTAAATCGTGAAATTAAACTAATCAAATGAGTTGTTAGCCCTAAGCACAAATGCGAAAGCCAATTGAATTTTAATGCACTTTGAACAACAATTTAAGCAAGTAAATCGATGTATTGCAGTTGTAACCCACGCCTAAGCATAAGTTGGCCAACTGATTTATGGGCAAACATTTGGCCATGTTGCAGCCAGTGTGCCATGAGTGCATTAGAAATGGCTGCAGCGAGGAGTACGACAGGAGCAGCCAGCCGGGAGCAACATAATTTCGCAGCGCGTTGCCTTTGGCTCAGTTAACAAATAACATCAACTTATTAAATAAAGTTTCAATTCGAACAAACTGCAAGGAGGGCAAACGCATTGCAAAACGAACAACGGCTACCGAACTGAGTGTGAGTCGCTCTTACTCGCTCTCTCGGAGGGGGGGTAAAAGAGGAGTCAGTGTGCAGGAGGTCGCTGCAGGCGCAGCCACAATAAATCATCACATCGAAGGCAGCCAGTTGGATGGAGGGGCACGACTCGTTGTCTGACTGTATGTCTATGCTACCTGGGCTGCCGCCTGTAACTGCGGCCAAGTTATGTGGCTTCATTGTGGACAGAATGAACGCTTTTAAGCAGACAATTGCAGCCTGCGGCGCAGCGACGTCGACAGCGGGAATAGAAGCAACAGCAGCAGCAGCTTCAACGCCAACACAGCAGCAGGTAGGCAAAGGCAAGGAGTTTGCGTCTAAAGATTGGTTAGCCACTCTAGCAGCTCCCACTGCCCCATTGCCCATTGTTCAGGCAAAAGAACGAGGCAGTTGCCTCCTTGTTGCTGCTGCTGCTGCTGTTGCTGTTGTTGCTGCTACACATTTTCGTAGGCCGCGCTGTGCACATAAATCATTGACTTGACTCCAAACAGCAAGTTCGAATTGCCAGCTCGAGTGCTGCTGCTGCTGGCTGCAATATGAGTTAATTTTTGCCAGCCCCGAAGCTTTGCGTATTTGTCAACTGCAAATTACAACTTTTTCCCACACGTTTCTCTGCCGCCTGGCGTATCTCAAAACGTTGCAGCGTTGCAAGTTGCAACGTTGACACAACACATGTGGGTGTATGTTGCAAATTTATGGCACGAGTGGCATTATAAATTTTCTATTAACTCGCCAGACGTCACACAGACACAGAGATTTGCATTGAATGCGGCCAACAGTCAGTCTGCCTGATAGCGCATTATCTGTTTAAGGCTTTAATTTTGTGTTACCAAAAATGTACGCAAAATAAGTGCGAGAGACATGCGAGACGCCTTCTACGGTGTTGGTGTTGTGGCATCACACAACTCGCACTGACTGCATTTGCATGCAATTGACTTGAAAGGCGATTTTGTTGCAATGCCTTGTCCCTGCCTTGGGGACTCGCTGCCGCAGTTGCTGCCACATCCAACCTGCCACCTGCCTATATAGTATTCGCATTTGCTTGGCTGCATCTTATTGAACTCGACAAATTGGTCATAATTTTTAGCAACTAATCCCAATAAACATGGCCCAAACATTGTGCCACTGACATTAAGCTGCCAAGCAAGCTAATAGATGCAGAGAGAAAGGGGAGTAAGTCTCTCTCTCTTTCTCTCTTTTCAGATGCATTTGTGCATCGATCAGTTGCAGAGAAACCTGTGTGCAACTGTAGCGCAGCGAATCGATTTGGCCAACAGTCAAACATCAATTGCAAATTAACAGTAGTTAAAATCCAAATGAATTTGTTGGCTGCCGTTCAATTTATGCAGCTGGCCACGGACTTCGACTTTGTCGATTTTGTCTTGAGGCAGTTTAATCTGCCGGTTCAAAGGTTGTGCATACGCATCCGAGTGATTTATGTACAGCTGCTGAAATATCATCGGAGATACAATTCGATGATGATGGCTTAACGGGCGCCAACAAAATTATGAGCGCGTGTATCCATAAGATACTCATACAGCGACTGACGAAGTCGAGTTCGAAATGTTTTGTTTTTTTTCCTCAAAATTCACACGCTGTGCTTATCGCAGAACCACAACGCACGAAAATAAACCACATACAGAGGCAGTGCCAATACTGCGCGTGTGTGTACCCGTCAGATACAATTTTTGATTTTCGACTGTGCACGAACTTTAAACTCTTACTCGAACCGTTCGTTCAGTCGCTGCCTTGACCGTTTGGTAAATAGTAATTTTTCAATTGTACACACACGCACACACACACATATACAACCATACATTGCGTCACAATGCAAAACGCTTATCGCTCAAGACTCTGCTACAACTCGTCTTCAGAGTTCTGATGTCTTGTGTTATCTGTGGGTGTAATTTTCTCACGGTTCACTTTTCAGTTACTCCGACTTAAATTGCGTTTGCACATTTCCCTTTTTATATTGTTTTTTTGGTTTTGGTTTTTTTATTACTCGCTTTACCTTTTCGCCAACACTTTTGTGGGTGATTACTGCGCAGCACCTGAATAAATATCTTATCAGCATTTCGTTTCAGTTTTCAGCGCTTTATATCGTATATTAATTTGATTTCTCTGTTCTCTGAGCGTCATAAAGAAGCGTGGGAATGCGCTAAAAAATATTGTTGCAAATTTCAAGCCCTTTTTTTGGAATAGTGGAACAGTTGAAACTGTTCTCGCTGCGGTTTGGCAGCCGTATTCCAGCATTATCACTCGCTATCAAGTGTTTGGATTGTGCAAATAAACATGTGTGGCAAATCTTTTGCCACTAGGCAGGCAGCCAGGCGCTGGGAATTGTCAACAAAGTGGAGGCGATAAACGCTCATGTAGCTGGCGTGTTCAAGGTCTGGTTAACCAGCAGACCTTCGCAACTTTAGAGGTGCATTGTAGTTTTAAACAATACGAGTAAGCGAATAAAAATAAGATGTCTTAATTGGAAAGTATTAAAGTTAAAATTAATATTTTGAAAAAGAAGTCGTTTGTTTATATTTGATATTTCATAATGTAATTAAAGTAATAACAAAAACTGAAGGCTTTTTGGTTGCTTTGCTTGTTTTTATGTCTTTTATTGCTTTTCGGTTAATAATTATTCAATTTTTTTGAGTTTCACGGGGTGACTACATACAAACATTTAAATAAAATCCTTATCTGTTTGCCAATCCGTCTGAAGATATTGCGAGAAAACATTATACTTAAACTCTTAGTATTCTATTTACCAAATTATTTAAAAATCGTTGCAATATCCAATTTTATTTAGTGAGATATTTGCTAATATTTGTTCCTCTACAAACTATGTGCTTTACATTGTTTTCTTAGTATCGCTAAGTTATTGTATTTAAAATGAAAATTCCAAATTGACCTGTACTCTTTAAACGTATTTCCCTTTTAATATTTTTATAAGTGTTCTAACAAATGAAATGTATGTTCATCCTTATTGACATTTGGTTTTTGTTTTTGATTTCCTACAAAAAGAATTAGATTTTCAAACTAACCTAAAAGTATGCAACAAACTTTAATAAGTCATAACCTTAGCATACTTTTGTGCTGGATACAACAATAAAACTTAGAGCATACTTTCAGGCGTCACATTAAATAAGCTTGTATACTGCCGAAGAGCGGATTTTTATAGGCTTTTGAGACTCCGCAGCCTATTACCTAGAAAGCTACTTCCACCTAGATATTTGAGGCGTCTTAAACGGCAAGACTTTGCTTATCCAATAGGCTTTCATAATCATAATATCTTCCAATATCTTTCATATTTTTGTGTTGTTAAGGTACTTTTTATGTAAATATACAACAAAATAGTAAAATACAATAAATTAATATGAGCAGCAGAATGTCTACTACATATAACGACATATATTCAGTCGTGTAAATCGTAAGCAAACTTTTCATTTCCCTGCTTAGAATACTTTTCACTAACCCCCAAAATTAGTAAAACATTTGGTACATTTTATATTTTTATTAAATCAATTTTTTTGTTTTAAATTTTATTTGCGATTTATGCAATTGGTCTCCTTTACTATAGGTATTTTATATGTATATATGTATATAATATGTCATGATTATTAAATAGGGCATACAAATCGGAAAATCAATATTTAATAAACGAAAATGTATAACAAAATGAAAATATGTTGTGTATAGTTTTTTGTACACTTTATGCGTGTGTGTTTGTGTTTGTTTGTTTGTTTGTTTTTTAAATCTTTTCTCGTTTTTGTTTTTGGTGTGTAACCAATTTAGTTCAGCTAGGAACTAATTACAACTACTATAACTATATTGTTTTGTTGTCAAAAGATCACTACGTTTACGAAATCACTTCTAGTAGAATTCTCTAAATAACTTTGATGCCACAATTACGATTGCCCAACGACAAGTAATGCGGCATCGACTAAATCAAATACTTTGTGTTTGGATATCGGTAGAGGTTTAGGTCGAGCGTTTAGAGTTTTAGATATGTTAGGATAAAGATAGAGCTAAAAGTAAAAGTAAGTAGAAAGCTGCTTGCGCCTGGCCTGATTGAAGAGTTGTAGAATGATTTTGCTGGCTTTTTGTTTAGTTTTGTTTGGTTTGTTTAGTTGCGAAATTAAGATATGGATGTGAGAAGCAGAGGGAGAATCTTACAAAACTTTGGTTAGCCCTAAAATTAGTTAAAAACTTAACTTAGATATCCCTGTGCTTAGAAGAGTTTTATTAAAACTAATTTAAATTAAATTAGCATAACGTGAGACATCTTTTCGACATCTTTGCTCACTTCTCATGTCCACCAGCGAACTCAGCCTGGAACTCGCGTATGCTCACATATGTGCCCGTCACGAAGCCCACAATTCCGAATAGTATCAGGCCCGAGTTCTTCCACAGTCGCCACTTGAAGGTGCCATAGCCAGGCTCCTCATAATACACAGCCAGCTCAATTATCGAGGGCACAATCATGCCCAGAGTGCTGAGGCAAACGGCGCCAATGAGGGAGATGAATGGACCCAAATTGGGCAGCGCAACAGCGATGGCACAGCAAAGCACCTAGAAAATAAACAATTATTTAGTATATATCAAATAAATAAAGCATTCAAGACTTACCACAAGTGAAACACGAAGTGCGTACTCGCTGATGTTTTGGCGTGCAGCGGAAATCTTGCTCTCAATGCCCTTCCACAGAATGCTGACGGGCACATAGAACTGCAGCGTGAAGGTAAAGAATATGGCAATGGCAATCATCAGCTTGACAGATTGAGCCAATCTGGAATAAGTTAAATATACTTATAATCAACTGAATATATCGATTGAGATGCCAACTCACTTGTCTTCCTTTGGCAGATTCAGCGTAATGCTGGCCTCGGTTTCGCTGCCGTACTTCAGATAGCCAAAGAATCCAACGAGCGTGTACAGTCCAATGACCAGACCCATGCCGAAGTTGAGCACCGATGGGCAACCAATGAAGTGAGTGGGGTTCTTCATGTCGTTCTCCAGGGACATAACTACACCGATGCCTTCCAGAGCAAAGATGACGGTGCCGAAGAAGAGCGGCCATTGCGTTGGCTTCACAATGCCTTCGCGTTCAGCGGGCGCTGGCAGATCGGAGAACATGTAGACAAACGTGATGACGATGCCGACAAACATCAGAATGTTGGCAATCATCGAGAAGGGTGTCAGAAACTTGAGATTGCGCACCAGACACATGAAGACCAGCGGAGCTGAGACAATGACAATCCACAGGCGAACGCTCAATTGTGTCTCCAAATAGACATCGACAACTTGCTGCAGATTGGTGGCCACAAACACCAGATAGATGCAACAGCAACCGAGCAGATCGAACACCAGAAACGTATTCACCATGAAGCGTATAAAGCGGGACCAGCGATTCAATGCCGGCGGACCATCGAGGAAAGCCTGTTCAGCGACATCGGCGAATCCCATCATGGGAATCTTGCGGCGACGGCACAGAATATGCGCACACTTCACCAAGATGTGGACACAATAAGTGCAGAGAGCGCCGACGGCGAAGGTGGCAATCAAACCGAACCAAAGACCGGCATTGGCAAAGGCCATGGGCATGGCCAGAATGCCGGAGCCCAGCGAACCTTTGAGCAGATGCACAAATGTTTCCATATCGCTGCAAATCGAGATCAATATTGCACAAGTGCATTAGACAAGTCGAATATGGACAATTATTATATTATATCTATAATAGGTTAAAAGAAAACCAGTCTGGCTGCCAAAATAAAAACGAAATCTTAAGTTGCATCCAAAATATTTACGAAAAATAAGAGAATTTATTTAGCTATCTTATTTGTTGTTGCCTCATTGAGCGAGAGTAATGCCAACAATACTTAATATACGAGTAAGCTACACACACCTACAAACACACAGACGTCACACAATCGTGTGATGCTGTGTTATTTGTTAGCTTAATTCCAGCTTCTAATTGTCTGGTAATTGTTTTGTGCATCAATTCTGAAGAGTGAATCAATTATTTGTAGTTTCAGCATATTTAGCAGCCAATTAGCTTCTTTGTTGTTTAGTGTACATTTATGGCGCTAGCCCTCTCTCAAACTATTCTCTCTTGTTACACATTTATGCACTGCCAACGAATCGTGCAATGAAATTTCGACATTTGTTTTGGGTTTTTCTTTTCATACCTAATTCTATTTATTTTTTTCTCTGTCTATTTGCGAATTTACTTTATTTTTAGTGTGGAAGCTTTTTCATTTAAAGTCCAAGGACAATGTCAATAAAATTGCAATTTGCATTTCCGATCTTTCTGTTCTGTTCTTTTCTGTTCTGTTATGTTCTGTCTGTCTATTTTTTCCTTTTCATTTAGATTACAAAAGGCAATCGCGGCGAGAAATCAAAGTCTAGGCAAAAGTTCAATGACGTTAATTAATTAGTTAGTCATTGATTTATCTTAATCACATGCGGTGCGCACAATAATATCAGCTGTTTATATAAGCGAATCAATCGAGTATACGACGTGTTGACATAGGCAAAGAAATAATATGAAAATAGATCATCTATATTTGGAGAACGATCTTACAATGAATGAGGTCAACTTTAAGGCATCCTTCACCAAATAATATTTAAGCTTAAGCGGATCAAAATATCCTTCAGTGTTTTACTTACGAAGTTGGATGCACCACTTTGCGATGCTCGAAGGGATTGTAGGTGCCATCCTCGCCATCGTCGCCGCCTTTTTTACGGGTCAGCACCAGGGGAAGAGTCGAGCCAGCCGCCTGCTGGACAGGCACATCGGCCATATCGGAGCGTATGAATCTATCCGAGGATGAATACATTTCAAACATTGTAGTCGAGGACTCATTATCGATATTCTTGTACATTGTTGCATCAACACCGAGTGCACCAACACACACACTTAAATTTTAATTGTAAATTATATTTGAACGAGCGAATAGCAAACGTTTTGCTATGGCATCGAACACTAAAATGAATTGAACACTCACTTGGGTTGCCCAATGTTCGCATTATTCCTGCTGCCGTTTTTCTTCTCGCTATCGTAGACCGTCACAACCGTCGGAATTTTCTGCAAGAAAAACACATATACGAGTATAAGCAAAAGAGAGATCGGATTGAGAATATGTATGCAATGAATTAAAGATTGCAGAGTGCAGTCGAAAAAGCTAAAGAGCGAATGCTTATGTAAACCGCATTGAGGGACTATCAACTGATGCTGAGAGCGAGCCAAGAATTGATTTACGTAGTTTTTTCATTATTTTTTTTTTTGTGGTTGTCAGCAAGATAAATGCAGTTTATGGTTACTTGTTTGCTGGATTTGCAAATGATTTCTCTGACCTTGACAATGCTTATGCGCAATGTCAAATATTTTGTTGGTCGTCAAACGAATAGTTTCTGCAGCAATTGCAGCAAGAAGAGCTGGTAAACAAAACGCCCGACAATGCAGCGTATAGCGACATTTTTTGGCAACACGCGTCGTATGCGCAATATTCAAGTTCAATAGTCAAATTGTTATGCGGAAGAAGAATATAGAACACAGAACACAACACACACTATCACACACTTAATCACCCACGCAGTCGACAAGATCACGTTGTCTCTCAGCCCATTCTTTATTTATTTTTTTGTTCTTTGAGTCTTTGAGTCGCACCTGCTGATCCAAACTAGACGCACTCAATGACGTTGTCATCACAGCGGAACCGCTCGATGGCGCCGGCGGTGGTCCGCCTCGTTTCAGCGACATTTTCAACCTATGACGACTGAGCGCAGCACTCGATAGTCGTGTTTCCCTTGCCCTAGAGCCAAGACTGCTCAGCTCGTGATCCTGCGGCTGCTGACGCGGCGGCAATGGCGGTTTTCCGGCTGTGGCGTTCAGCTTGATGGCGTTGCACTGCACTGTGTGTCGTGTTTGAAATTGTGATCGCAATCGCAATCGAGATCGAGATCGAGCTAAATGTCAAATTCGTGTGTTCGAGCGACATGCGCGACGTTTACACGTTCAATTCACGTTCCAGAGAGAGGGAAAGAGACCAGCAATGTAAAATCTATTCGCGTTCACGGCCAATGTCGTCCGTTTATATGCACATTTGTGGCCAAAATGAAAAGCGACAGGCCGCAGCAGCCAGCGGACAGCAGCCAGCAGCCGACAGAATGAGACACTGCTGCGACGTGGCGCACTCAGAGAGTTGTCTATGATCTCTTGCAAATAGCTGCAAATAAATAGTGGGACACACGGCTGAGCAACAGCAACAACAATCACAACAACAACTACGACTGCATTAACGCTAGGGGCTCTGGCAATTGAGCAACAAGCAGTTTGTGACGGGATTTGATCGCAATCGAGGTTTTTTTTTTGTCGGTTTTCGGCTTCTGTAGGTGTAGCCAGAGATACATTCATTGGGGGTGCAGCAGCAGCTAGTCGTAGCTAGATCGAGCTTCTCGATGTCGTCATCGGTTTGCTTGCTGCCCGTTGCCTTCTATTGTTTCCTACACATTGTATCAGATCACACGTGCCCCAGCGAGCGTGTGGAAAAGAGAGATACAGAGAGAGAGAGAGAGAGAGAGAGAGCAGCTGCAAGCGTTTGAGGGGTAAGGGGAAACGTGAGTCGCAGCGAGGTGGCTATTAAAAAACAACAAAAAAAAGCACAATCCGTATTGTGAGTGCTCCCACATATAAATTGATCAAAATCAGTGCGACGCCGCACAGAAAGCGACATGATCCGAGCAACGCGACTAAAGCAAGTGCGACGTAAATAAAATTAATGAGGAAGCTGTAAATTTGCGCAAAAAATGTGCGAAAAATATTTACGACTGCAGCAACAACAACAGCCAGCCAGCCATGGCCAAAAATTGTGCCCTCTTGTAGTAATTTTATGTTTATTTTGGTTTGTCCAAATTGAATCAACTGCCCAAAAAGAGACATCAAAATATTCAGATTTGACAGCGATTTGAGTTTATTAAAAAATTGCAGCATAAATTTACTAATTAAAGCAAACGCCAAAAATTTGTACATTTTATTTATTTACGCGCGGCAATTTATCCCGCGCAAGCGACAACGGTGCGTATGCTTGTTGAGTGTCGGAATGCGGCTGGCGCCATCTATGGGCCTGCACAGGAAACTGTTACAACAGCGCCACACGTAACAGCGGCGAGTCACAAGCACCTGCGCGGCGAATTTGCCAAGCGAGCTGATTCAACGAGTTTGCGCGGCGAATTCAAAGCGACATCCGTCAGATGTTTGAATTTTAATTTAATTGTGTTTGACAACAAGGCAATTTAAGCGACAACTATTAATTATATTTGATGTAATGTATTTTATTACGTGAATATTTTTAAATTTTAAGAAGTTTGTAAGACAAGTTGAAATGCAATTGGAAACTATTTTTGTTCTCAGTTGTTGATTACTTTGAAAAGCAATAAATCGCAAAAACATTCGCGGTAAATTCAGATGTTTGAATTTTATTTTAATAGTGTTTGACAACAATGAAATTTAAGAGACAACTATTAATTATGTGTAATATAATGTATTACGTAAATATTTTTAAGCTTTAAGAAATGGAATTGAAAAGCTATTGTTCACGCCCAGCTGTTGATGACTTTGAGAGGCAATAAATCGCAACAACTTTTGCGGCGAATTCAAAACGATATCCGTTAGATGTTTGAATATTAGTTTAATTGTTTCAAACAATACAATAATTTATGTAATATAATTTTTTACATAAATATTTATAAATTTTGAGAAGTACGTAACACAAGTTGAAATGCAATTGAAACTATTATTGTTCAGATGTTTGAATTTTAATTTAATGTACTTGATAACAATGCAATTCAAGCGACAACTATTAATTATAATTTATGTAATATAATTTATTAGGTAAATAATTTGAAACTTGGAGAAATGCAATTAAAAAACTATTGTTCACGCCCAGCTGTTGATGAGTTTGAGAGGCAATAAATCGTAACAACTTTCGCATATGCCAAACGACAACTTGACAGTTTTACGCTTCAGTAAGCAGAGTAGTAAGCGAAATTGGAAATGGGTTAAATATACCCCGTGGAGTGTAGGGTATATCAGCTGTTGCTAAAAATAGCTAAACGCCATTTCTAACTAAATATAAAAATAGTTTTGTTTACATGTAATTGGGCAGCTGTGCCGTGCAAAAAGTTGAGCTGAACTTTAGCGCCAAATAATGCAATTGTCATACTCGTATTTATAAACGTCACATTCCGTCAGTCAATCATTTCGTGTTGTGTCGCGTGCAATAATTCTAAAGTCGGAAACTTCATGCACAGTGTAACAATTACGAAATTCATTTAACTGCGTTTGCGTTTTTCGTTGCTTCGAGTTGAGTTTGCAGAGCGAGGGAAGTGGAATTTGTACTCGAATTCAAATGGCGGCAACAGCTACGCAAATAGCGCAAGCACAGCAAAGTGCATAGCCAACAAAACAGAAAAAACAAAGTATAGAAAAAATAAGAAACATGTGCGAAGAAGAACAAAAGCACAACAGAACAAAATGCAACCTGGAAGCGAACGAATTGCAAACTGCAAACTGCATTTGCTCCCCTAAAGAGCATTCAGTTCTCAATACGTGTCATTGGCGCAGTTCAAGTTCAATATGGCGGCAAGTTCCGTTAGCTGCGAGCTGCAGCAATGTTGCCCCATTGATAACAGAGATAAGCAGAGATAAATTGACTATGAACACAAGCGATGAGATGGCAAAAGTGTTTTAGGTCGCAAATATTTGTATAAATGCTTTTGCAAAAATGATTTAATCGAATGCCGAGATAGCGATGTCATTTATTTTTGTTGTAATAGATAGCTAGGGGAGAGAGGAAGAAGACAACTCAATTGCTTAAACTTGCGAATCAAACATCAGAAAAAAGGGATGACTATACGCTTAAGTGTCGATTACATAAGACAAAATACCGTGTAAAATAATTGATGACAAATGTTGAGCTATAACTTATTCTTGTATTGGATTATAATAATTATAAATAGCATATATTCTTATCAGCTCACATGAGCTGATTCAGCACAGAAATAAATATAATTAGCGACAGTAATCATTATGGAAATTTCTAGATAAAATTTGCAAATTCACGAAACTCACATCAATCAATGGGTATTCCATTTGTTTATAATTTTTCAAGTATTTCCCACTCATCGATAACATCGGTAATTTCTAGGAGCCAGCGATAAGAAGCCCGTAGAGTTTAAAACTCAAGCTGAAATCTCGGCACAATCTCGAAACGTGTTATTACAAATTGTGCGCAAATAATGAGTAATTAGAAATGTAAAGAGAGTATTAAGTATTAATTCCCTTGCATGCAATGACGAAATCACAAACAGCAAATAGAACTCTCAATCCTAGGACAATGACTAAGCCACATTCGCAGGCGTACGAGAGGCGGCATCGAACATGCATTCATGTACATTGCGATATTTCTAATTAAAACTGTCAACTTGGCTCAATAGCTGCATGCCATTGAACTTACATAAGCAACAGAACAGAACCGAACCGAACAGAGCAATGAAATCGAAATCGAAAACGAAACAAATGCAAACAATTTGTAGTGGAAAGTTTTTAACAAAACTGGCTAAAATGCTGGCGACGAGAAATGTGCATCACGTGGCTCCCCAACCCCCTTCTTCATCCCCCTTCTCCCTTTGCGGTCTGTTGCATTTCTAGCGAAATACAAAAAAAAAACTGTCAGCAATCAGTCAATGCAAACACCTAGCTACGATTTATAGCTGTGGCTTTTTCACCCTCTCTTCGCAGTGTGCCAAATGTCATATGCATTTGGGGCACCTTCGAAATGCATAAAAATATGTTATGTTAGATAAGATACGAGTATCATATGTGTGTTTAAAAAGGGGCTCTACAATTTCTAGATACCGATGGAAACGGGTGTCAATCGAATTGCAATTTAATACATAACGAACTGCAGGAATTAATGTTCCTCAAATATAAACATCTGCGAAACTAGAGACTATGTAATGAGGTAGAGACTTATTACCTGATGCCTGAACATAATGTGTGACTCTGCAGTCGAGTTTCAAGTGCACAGCGGCTGATGCAATTCAATAGAAGTAAATACGAGTGAGAGAGTGAGTTAGAGAGAGAGAGAGAGAGAGAGCGAGCAAGTCGAGTTATTACGCTGCAAGTGCTGAGAATCTGGACACGCTTTTAGAGCGCGACTTCTGGGCATGGAAAATTCCCAAATGCAATCGAATGTTTTATTGTGCCAGTTTGTAGAAAAGCAACGCAGCAAATTCATCAACGGCGCTTGCGCAGCAGCAACATAAATGACAGACTGACAAATCGACAGTTGAATATTTTCAAGTCAAAGTACAATAAATGGCATATTTTTTAGCCACGAAATTGTAGTTCGTAAAATTGAAACCCTGAAAAACGCTGACGCAGTAGGTAGTCGAAGTCGAAGAAGTCGACGACGTCGCGACAGCTAAGTCAGCTATAGACGATTTGCTGAATGCCCTACTTCGTCCCCTGCCCAATAAAACTCGACTCGACTCGAATCGAATCGCAGCCAGGCAAACATAAAAGTGCAAGGCGTTCGCTCGCACAGGCAACGCGAGTGGAAAATTCCACTAACAGACTGAGACGAGCAAAGCAAACAGTAAACATTAGAGACAACAACATTAGGGCTAGGTGTCTAGGAGTATCTAACAGTCGGTGAGGGTGGTTTATGGCTATGTTACTCATAACAACAACACACGAAACAGAAACAGGAGCAAGCGGACCACAAAAAACATCCCCGAAATTAGGCTTCAGTTTTCGGGACTAATTTGTTATCATTTCAAACAAACTGATTTGCATAGACTAATATTAATATAATATATGCGAAAGGCGATCAATCAATAGCAAAGGGTTAAGAGCTCATGGTTGCTAATGACAATTAATGCACAGCTTTATATCATATGACCTAGTCAGCAATAGAAGCAAAGCCGAGTCATGGCTTTACCTAAGAATAAGAGTCATGCTCTAGAAATTTATCATTGCAAAACGGAGTTGATAAGCGCAAAGCTATTTGATTAGATCTGAGACTCTCATCAGACATCAGAATGTTTGTCGACAAATTGATGTGAAGGTGGGTCACAAAAAACAAGGAATTCCCAATGTTTGCGCTCGAGCCTAGACCTAGAGCGGAAAAGTGGGAGAGGGGGAGAGAGAGCTAAGAGTACTTACGGTATATTCCGCCGGTGCTAGCGGCGTGCGTGAGTCGCTTTTGTGAAAACTCATTTTCACGAGCAGCGATTATCCTGGGGTGTGTGGGGCGTGTGTTATCCTGTCGGCAATGGCAACTGGAGCGCGTTTAACGTATATCGTAAACTCTCGGTAAACGCGTTGCGACACGTTTTCCAGCAACTTCCAAACACTTGTTACAATAATATAAATAGAATTTGAATGAGGAAATTTAGTGCAAACTATTGAGACTCGATTTTTTTATTTTTTTTTTTATTAATTTTGGATAAAGATAAAATGCAATATTACTAATGCAATTCTCAAGAACTTGCGACCGCTCTGGCTTTGAAAAATATGCAACGTTTTTGCGTTGCCTTTTGCCTTTTCTTTGTGCCGAAAGAAATGAATTAAAAACGTCGCCAAGACGTTGCAAAAGAAAATTTTCAAAGTTCTGACAACCGCACGGTTTGACAAACAGAACAAGAATGCCAACCTTTGCACAAAAACGAGCGAGTAAAACCCCCCGATTTGACGATTTTACGATTTCACGGGCAACGGCAAGCCCAGAGAGAAAGAAAGAAAGAGAGCGAACTGGAGAGAGAGAGAGAGAGAGAGACGCAATTGTTTGAAAGAGAGCGCACTCCGTTTGAAGTGGAGAGTGCATTCAATATTTTCAACGTCTGGTTCCGCTTCTGATAATGAAAAGTGCAAAACTTCCAGCGAAAAGGAAACTTGCTCGGCCCTCATATGGCTCAAACAGAGGCTATTACCCGATATTGCCTATTGCAAATCAGTTCCGTTGCAATTTCACTAATAAGGCATATGCGTCACAAGCCGCCAAGATTCCCAGAGAGAGAGAGAGAGAGAGAGAGAAAGAGAGCGCACCTTCTACTATTCAATACAATAGAATAGAAAAGTATATAGTATATAAAAGTTAGTTTTTAAATAGTCTGGCATGAATCAGTTATGCCTAATAAATCCATCGATGCTAATTACACGATAATATGAACTGCTCGACACCCTATTTATAATACACATCGATAAATTACAATCTTAATTCCCTTTGCTGACAGCTAAATGAACAAAGATTACCGCTTAGTGTCTAGATCTAAGTAAATAGTTATCAATTAATTTCTAGTACTGTAATACACCCCTCAATCCTCAGACTTTCCTACAGGGTATATCGATAAGACACACGAATTACGTGGAAAACTCAATACAATATGCATGGCAAATAATACTCTAATTAATTAGCGATGCCATTAGATAAGAAAGAGCCCAAATGGCATATACCATAAATAAATAATAATAATAACATCGTCGCACGCTCTAAAAAGAAGGCAGCTCACCATTCGATGCCAATTTCAACTGCGCAAAACTCTCGACTGCCGCGTCATGAAGTTGCAGTCTCCGCTCCGATTTTCCGCTTTCCAATAAACGTGACGGGTCGAAACCGAGAAGCGAGAACCGAGAACAGTGAACGGCAAACGGCGAACAGAGACATATATTATTATAGTCAGTCAGCTCACTCAATTGGGCGGCAATTGAATTGTGTGACGTTTACCCCAAACAAATTACGAACAATTGATAGCCAAAAATATGAAACGCAACTCAAGGGCCAATTCAGACACCAAAGACACACGACAAAATATATAAATATATATATACTCTATATAAATACACTCACGCGTATGTGTGTGTGTGTGAGAAACAACTGCAAATTTAAATCAATTTATGTTTCTTTGCGGCGCATTTATTCATGTGAAACTCGAAACGTGCCAAGTTACCCGACAACGCTGCAAAAATCGAACCAATACCGATCTCGTCTAACTCAACCAGTGCGAAGCGGTTCGATTTGAGCATATGGAAATTTTTTAGATTTTTCGCTAAGTAGAAATCAATTGAATATGGCGAAATTGTTTAAACTTGACCGAGTTTATGTCTCAATTTATAACTAATCACTGCGAGAGCAGATTAGATGAAGACGACATTGATTTCAGCTCAATAATTGTCCTTGTATCTATTAATGGATTATAAATTGATTTAATTAAATTAAATAATGTTGCCTTTTTCATTGTACGCAGCATGAATTGCAAAAAAATGTTTAAATTTCCGATAAGCGTTTGCATCGATGTGCAAACAAAAAGCGTTGCATACTTTTGTGCGGCGACGCAAGATAGCGCCATCTATCGGCAGCTATCGGCGAACGTAACTAACGTAACTAGCGACAAACGCAGTGAACGATACTCTGAGCCACTTGACGAAATCTAGCAGCGCGACATATTGGCTGGATATTGCGCATACGCCCCGCAGTCATGCATTATTTTTGTAACATATTTAAAGCACTTAATTTATGTGACCTTTGCACTGAGATCAGCAAATGCAACTATTTAACTAATTGAAAACTAAAAAACAGTCACACACTAGAATAACAAATCAAAATCAAATCGTACTTGAATGCTAATTTAGTGCAATCTCCGAGCATCTCAACATGCTGCTGGCACGCAAATTAGTTGTAAGTTGAACCGAATTTAAGTAAAATTTGCATACTGAACAGGCACAAACGAGTATAAATGCATTCTAAATTTAGGCCGACAACCGGTTACGATCATTTATCACACTCATTTAAAAGATGAGAAAGAAATTTCACAAAAAAATAAAAACAGGCGTCGCACTCGTAACATGAATATTGAGAAACAGGAGAGATGCAAACAATATGGCATAACAGAAACAACTCAAGTACCGGATACGCAACAACTAGTTGCGGCAGTCATAACATATTATGTATGCAAGGCACATTCGCGAGAGAAGTGTTAACTGAATACGCAGTAAGGACGGAGCACAATATGCGAAACTCATTTCCATAAGTTGATGACGTTCGAGGGAATCACACACAAAAAAACCCAAATTAAGCGATTTTAATGGGTTAAATCCGTAAACTGGGTTGAACTTGAATAGCATATTTAGAATGCACAGCGGACGAGTCGTAGATCGCGCACAGTTCATTGTACAGCGAGTAGTTAAAACACTGTTTGCATCCTTCGCATCACTTTTTACTCACCTCACTATTAAATGTCATTTTAATGTTAATTGATATGCAGCATAAGCATCTGTGCTTTGAGTTTCAACACTTTTGAAGAACTGTTATTCAACAAATACTTTCACTGACCAAATCACTTCAAGTTTTTAGGCGTTGACCATGGCCATCATCCGAAGTACAAACTGCCTTGAGTTTCAATGTTGCGGCTTACTTCGTTTGTCTTGTCATGAAGCAATTTTGCAATCTTTGCCGACAACTGAAGATCTCAGGCACCGTTTGTTATTCAATTTTGGACCAGACGATCGAAAATACAACCATATGGGCCATATGTTTATTTAATTAAAAATCTATATAGGTTCTTATCTTTTATCCAGATTTAAAAATAGTTATACAAAATAAGTGTTTGGTGATTCATGATGCTGAATCACGGTTATAAAGATTGTGATTAATAAACATAATCTTAGCACATTCTCAACATTCAATTGTTGATTGATTGTGAAACAAGTTTTATTGATACATTTAAGTAGAATTTAATCTACGGAAACTGCACGTGAACTGATTTGCCTAATTACCGCCTGCCAGCGGGTCAAGTTTATGAGAAGCACAACAAATAATTGCGGCTGTATCACGTCACGACAACGGCGTTATATCTGAGATCGCGACGAGTGCTCTCGAGTGTTTGTTCAACAAGGCATGGCCACAATCTCCAGTTCATACCAAATTGGCAATTACATTGTACTCTACCTTTATTGAAGCCATAACGCTAATCCGTTTAATGCACTCGGCTCAGCGTGGCTGTTGGGTAACCAGACAATATTCCTACTGTCGGACTTCTGTCATTGTCGAGCATCTCACGAGCTGTCATTAAGCAATTCACCAGTTGCGAATTGATAAGAGAACTCACTGAAATGTCGCTGGCAATGTTTACTATTATTAAATAATATTCGTCGTCCCAGACGAATGATATACGAACTTGTCCCCTACATGCAAATTATGTCAGCAGCTGAGATAGATTTAATAAAATAGAACTCACAGGAATTCACAACTATGATAATATTAACATCATTGATTTACGTCGCCCTAATGATAATTTAATGACTGGGAAATCGCCACACGATAGTGAACATTTCGATTACCACTCGCAATCAGAATTTATACAGATATAGCTTTAATGATTGATCCATAAATATACACTTATGTCCCGCACAATCAAACAGTTTATAGGACAACTGATAACAGCTAAGCACTTTTTGTATTATTGTGTATTAAGAACTTACTGTTCCATTATCTGGTATGGTATTTGCACCATTAATCGCGATGACCGTCATTATGGTTTATGCCTTCTCCACTTTAAATCGATTAATGAAATTATATTAAGTATACGTAAGCGGTTGTGCGCCAAGAACTGACGACTCTCGACTGCTTTTCAAGCGGTTGGCGCACAATGAATAAAAGCACAAATCTTACAATACAATTGTGTTTAAAACACACACGGTTAATACAATCTGATCAGCAACTTCACTCAAAACCCGCTCACTCGTTGAGTGAACTATATTTGCACAGGCTGCGTTCGCCGATTCAAAATTCGAATGGATTTTCTACTCAAAACAGAAACTGAGATCACTTCGAAAAAAACTTAAAGTGCCTGACAATGAATGACGCTTAGCATTAACATTAACATTAACATTGAAAAATCCACCTGCTAGCCAAATGCTGTTCGTATACTCGTTCTTGTCTGGTTGGGCATGTTTTTTTCGGCCTGCTTTTATTGCAATAGTTTTAGCGCATATTTGAGACGCAGACAGCAAAACGTGAGAAATAGACTCACAAAATACGAGACAAATTGTGCAGGTAACTCAGTTGAGACTGATAAAATGGAGACTACGATTAAACATTGTTTTCACTGCTTATCAGCAGTGTTAAGGGAAACCAGCCACCGCTAAGAATATCACTCAGAATGGAGTTTTTTTCTTTTACATACAATTAATTCAATTGGTATGCGGCTGTAAAGATTAGGCCAAACTTAACTGTTGTAATCGGTGCGAAGAGTGTAAGGCACCAGAGAATGTGTTTTATTGCCAGATGTATTTCTAATTGAGGTTCAGCGATTGAGTGAGTTTTAACGCAATCGTTGAACTGGAAATATTTCTATTTTAATTTGTGGGCAACACTCATTGTTTGTCATTGTTTTGACACATGCTAAATAACTTCCTTAATCAACTTATAATTCAATATAAGTCGGGTATAGTTTATGCTTAGAATTCTATCTTAAATTGCTAAGAATTCTTTAAAGAGCTCAGCACTATCAAATATTTTAATTCTAAAAATATAGAGATGCTTTATTTATATATTTATATTTGAATTATATTTTAATTTATGAGCAACACTCATTGTTTGTAATTGTTTTGACACATGCTAAATAACTTCCTTAATCGACTTATATTTCAATAGAAGTCGGAATAGAATTCTATCTTAAATTGCTAAGAATTCTTTAAAGAGTTCAGCACTATCAAATATTTTAATTCTAAAAATGTAGAGATGCTTTTTTTAGTAGATCAAGCATTGCTTTAAAACAATGCTGCTCTCAATTCACACTTCCTTTTATGTTAATTTGGGAGCGCGAACGCAGCGAATAAATCAAACAGCTGCCGAGGAGCATCACCCAGATTTTACAGTTTACCATAACAAACATTTTATGCGCAATTTTTTATTTAGTTTTTATTTCTATTAAATATATAGTACGTCAAATAGTTGAGATACACCGCAAATTGACAATAACAAGGTAATCATTCAATTAGGCCACACAAATCCACTTGTGTTGTACCTACTACATGGTTACTACTGATGATGATCGCTGATGATGATGATCAGTCTATGAGTGGCTAACAGTCATATTTCAATATCAACTAATGTAAAGTACAACCGAATTGATGTTGTGACGCACGCGTAATAAATCCAGTTATGACCGACGGAGGCCAAAGGGCAAACTTCGAATGGATTCTAATTTTAAAAGCTGAAAGAGTGTCCCGAGTTAACCGTGATAATGACACGTGTTCACTGTAATAAAACTGTTGTTTGTTGATAAGTGTTGCCACAAGTTCATGGCGAAAACAATTTACAATTATGCTACACTTAATGCGGCTCCTAATGGAACTGTTTTTAGTTATTTACATGTTTCTATTATTATTATATTTATTGTCATCACCTTTTTTTCTATATTTGTGTCTGGCGTCAATCAGATATGTGTTTGCCATTATTTCGAGTGAATTTTCACATGTAATTATTAGATGCAATTCATATTTATCTGCTTTGTATTTGCGTGACAGCACGGAAATTATATTTGAAATTGCTTCACATTTAATTAGCGTGTTTTAGCTGACCCACTGATTGGTTAGTTAAAAGGTTTTTTTCTGTGTGCTTCCAAAACCACAAAATCAATGTTAAAATGAATTTAATATGATATAAACATGAAAAATCCAGTTTCTATAATGAATCTATAGATGATCATAATTTAATTACATTTATTTAGCAGCTGAACAAACCAGAAAGGAAACCCCAAATGATCTCTGCAAATTAACACCAATTTATCAAATAATTTGAAGGCAGCTCTTAGCACCTAATGTTTGACGATAAAGCCATTCCCAAAAGAGCGATAAACACAATAAGCGTCACAATAAGCGATCAGTTTAAATGTGTCAAAGCTTATGTGAGATTTGCGTAGGCAGAGATTTGGAATTGGAGTTGCAATTAATTGATCTCTGCTGCTGGTTCCAATCGGATTCACATGATTCACGTCTAGCGTTTGATATTGACGTCACACTTGGCAGACAAAAACAAGAGGAGGAAAGCATAGACGAAGCCAAGACGAAGTCGAAGTCGCAGTCGAAAACGATAATATCTCGGGGTAGACTTTGAGAAAGACTACGTCAGAGTCGGGGTAACGCTTGACCGGTTTTGTGACAGGCAGTCAGGCAGACGAACAGACAGACGGACAGACAGACAGACAGACGGACAGACGGGTGAACAGGTGAACAGGCAGGTAAACAGTAGCTAGACATGGGCATGGGCAAATATTTAGCCGGCTTTTGGTCTGCTGTGTTCATTGTGGTTGATAGTTGCTTATGCTTGTTGTGTGTATGTACTTAGTGTCTGCCATATGAAACTGTAACACGCGGCGTATGCGCAATACATGCAAAATGATTGGAAGGCCGTCGTCGTCGTTGTAAATGAAATTTCGCGTAAAACGCGCAAATTCTCTTTGCCCCAAAACCGGTTGATCGCCTGAGAAAGTGCATTAAGGCAACAAAAAAAATGTAAATTGCACATTTTGGCAACAGTTTTGTTGTTGCTTTTACTGTTGTTGTTGCCCATAGTTAGTTACCCACGGTAGCTGCAGTTTATGCAGTAAAGACACCTTACACCTCAACTTGTACTGGTTCTTTATGCAGTCTTGCCATAGTTACGATTACTCGCTGCTCTTGTTGTTGTTGTTGTCGAATATTTGGCAACGACTTTGTGCCAAGACACGAAAGCGTAGCCAACAAAAAAACAAAAACGAAAAGAGAGTGAGAGATCCATCAAGTTGTTCAGACATTGTTTACATTTATTATCGTTTTTTTTCTGTTCATTTGTCATGGCATCGATAATGAAACAAACAAGAATGCACAACGAATTTACAAGCATACTCGATAATATTATATTCGCATTTACTAAGAAACAAATTGCAATGCTGCGACTTGACAAATTGGTTAGAAGAAAAAGGCATTCTAATTCGATTTGATTTATTATACAGTTTATATAATTTAATACCTGGAAATGCGAGTATAAGGAAACGAATTTAAATGGTCATCACGATCTTGTTGTAGTAACAATTATTTAATAAAAGCAATGTCTTCGATAGTTTCGTAGTTTCGTACTCGTAACATAAAGATGTCAATTGAGGAAAGAGCTTTCGCCGTACAGTAATTGAGCTTTAGTCTACATATCAACAGAACAGTTAAAAGCTGCGTATTAATAACATTTAACTAAACAGTTTAACATTAACGTATCTCAACCACAATCTCTTTACGTTCTCATTCCGTCCTTTTTTGGTACACGCACGAATCGCCGGATTCTGTATCGTAACTCGAAAATTTCGTTATGATATATATTTTGTCACTGTGATTTTGTTTTTTTTTTTTTTTCGTGCCTCCCCGTAACTTGAGAGAACGAGTATTCATGAGTGCCTGTCTGACGGTCTGCTGGCATCGCGATCGACGTCGAGCAACAACAACATCAGCAACAACAACAGCAACAACAACAATTCGCGCAGTGCATAAAACCGGTGACCCACGTTGGGTCTGATTTAGTCGTTAGCGCGCGGTCAACACGATCACATCGTATATTGCAGATCGTCTCGATCCCATTGTAGATCGCATCCGTTAGATTTCATCCAATTTTGACACCTGTCGCGAGTCGGCTTCTCTTCTCTTTTCGATTTTAATTTCGTTAAATTAGCATGTGTTAATTTGAATTTGTGCAACATTCCATTAATGCAAATTATTATTTACAAATAAAATAATCGTTAACAAAATTTGTGTTATACAAAATTATATTTTAAATTCTATTCCTAAAATCTATAAAATACAAAAAGTGTTCTTAGGGCTTTAGGTAAGTTGAGTTCTCTAGATATTATATTTTTTTCGAGTCTAGTCTAATTAACAACGGAAGTGAGAGAGCATTTGCAAATTACTTGACACTCCGCTCCACCCCGTCATCCCCTGCTCCATTCAACATTCACCGAAAAAACACTCATGAGTGTCGAGCTTGAGTGCACATTCAACATCGCAGCATTAATTTGGCGAGCGAGAAATGAGATGAGATTTGCTGTGATGAGAGTGTTTGAAACGAACTCAAAATGTGTCTTTTGTAAATCTAAATTAATTGCATTTAAAATTAGCACACACTGACGTAGTATTATTGATCAAACTGACGAAAATAGAACCAACTAAACTTGAGCGAGGATACTCGATAACGGTTTCAATTGTGTTTGCCGGAAAAACCTTCGTTGACTCGCTTTTGAGATGCGCTAATGAATGAGATCAGTTCGTGAAATGATTTATGGCCTAAGAATTTAATTTAAATAATTTAAGATGCTCAATCTTAAAAACAAAACAAGTTATGCTTATCCCAAATTATATATTTTGAAATTTAGAATACTTGATTCACTTGCTAACACAAAAACATTGAATTGCCTCTTGGCATTTCAAATGTTCATAAAAAAAGAATATTAAATACTCGTATGCATAGCAATTGTTGAAGTAATTGCACTGCAAATCGACTATTTCATAATCATAACTTTACAGCCGAAAACTAAAACAAAAAAAACGTTGATTCGTTTTTAAGTGAAATTGAAAGTTGACTAGAACAAAAGGAATTACATTTGCGCCGTTATAACTTATAATTCGTTTAAAATTATTCAAGTAAATGCGGAGCAAGGCCAACAACTTGGTTCGAGTTCAGAAGCTGGCGCCGTCGTCGAAGACGACCAATTGATATGGCCAGCATGACGCTGACAAATGAATTTGAAATTTTTCAAAATTCCAAACACAGTCAATCACACCTGAAGCACCGCTAAGGCCAAACTGACTGTAAGCCAGGCACATTGAACTCGCCCCTCGAACTCAGCTCAGCTCAGCTCGCAAAGCAAAAAATAAATACAACAACAACAACAGCAACAACATGAAAATAATAATAAAAAATCAAACAAAGAAAATGTCGCGTGCTGATCGCGTTTTTAGTGTAGTGTCTGAGTTTTCAATTCGATATCAGGTTCATTGGATATTCTAGTTTAAAAATTTGATATATTTCTTGCACGTATTGAATTTGCATATTTGCTCAATTTGCAATTGGCAATTTGCATTAAATAATGCGCAATTTCTTTGATTTGTGGCTCTGTCAAATAAATTTCAAATATCTTAGGCGAATTGTGATCGCCTCTCGAATTTGGTCTACAACAAAGGTTTAAAATATTATACAAACGGGCGCATCTGGTTTGAACCGGTTGCAGTTCAGTTCATTAATAAAACAAACTTTGAAAATACTTCTTTTACTTTATTTTTGAGCTAGTTTGCGCATAAATTATCGTAGAATAAATTATCCAAAGTATTTCTGCGAATTTTGTCTTTACGTAAATCTCGTTTAGGCCATGGATAAAAATAAAATAAAAAGTGAGTTTGATGACGCTCTTTTTTGAAATCCAAGACAAAAGAATTTGGAAATTTCTAATTTCAAGTAATTTACAATTGAAGCCAAAAATAATGCGCAGTAGCTTAATTTGATTTGCCTACAGTTTAATGACATTAATATTATATGGTAATTCGATCCGCCTTGAATGGGATCAATTCGATATTAACATACCTAAAAAGTAAAATACTTGTCTAATTAATAGATGTAGAAGTTTATTAATGCATTAATTGATTGCCCTAAAGTCATTTGGCTCCCATTGTTTTCTAAAGACTTCCGCATATTAAATCTGACTCGTAATCTTGGCTAGAACGAATCATAAGAGAAAAAATAAAACTGGCTGTACTTGAAATTATGCATGCATCATCTTAAGCAACAACCAACAGCTCGATGTGTGGGTGTGAGAAATGTGGCTTTGGGTTTAAAGATTAATGAAGAAAACACAAAAATAACAACGAGCAAAAATTCACTCAGCTCGCGGTCTACCATCATTGATGAATCAGTTGCAAGTGACCTTCTTCTGTCTGACGACGAAATTATAATAATTGTTACGGTTTTAATTTTTTTTTTAAATAACCATCTTATGCAAATGAGCAGTGCACTTGCAAATAATACTCACAGCTGTACTTTGCATGCTAACCCATTACGTATACGCAATGTGAAATAGAGAAATGTCAAGAAGTCAACTCGGGCAATTAAATATACTAATTGCAAACGACGCTTGCACAACCGGAAAACTTTTTGCCTTTGCCGTTGATTTGCCAAAATTTCCATTTCTCGGCCGTAGGCTTATCTTGGCACTCGGATGGAATGGGGCAATAAAACATCGAGATTTCTAATTAAGGCATGCGTTGTCTGCCTTTTGTTTTTGTGTGTTTGTGTGTTGCAGATAAACAATTGTTGTCTTAAACAAAAGGGGGATAACGGTAACAGCTAAATAGCTAAATCAATTGAATGGAAAATCACAACAAAGTACGAGTGCAAAGCCAACGACAAAGCCAAAGCCAACTCGCCAAGTGACAGTAAAATTGGCTGCAATTACAAAATGTTAGCACGTTTCATTCACGACATGTTGTTGACGACACACACACATAAAAGTACAAAACATATATATTATATATATAGTATAGTGTGTGTACCTACAATGTGGACTCATCTGCTGAGGGGGCAACGCTTCGTTCGCTTACATTGAACTTGACATTGTGCGGGGTCTGCTTTTAATTTAGAAATATGTCAAACTATTTTCAGCTGCATTTGCAGCGCTTAGATCGCGATCATAATCATCGTCCGACAGTGTCAGCAATTAAATAATGCCTCTCCAACTGGACTTGCCTTGCCTTGCCTTTCCTTTGATTTATCGCCCATTACGAGTGAAATTTAACTGGAATTCTCCCTCTTCCTCTTCCTCTCTCTCTCTCCCTCTCTTTGACAGTCATGAGTAAAAATGGACACAACAATCCGGGGTTTGTCAGCGATCATGTGGACAACATCAAGCAGCAGAGCGCCAATAAATACTCGCTTGAGTTGGCGGAAAAAGGTGCCAGCAAGGCGGCCAAGGATCCCGACTACAATCCTTACGAACATCGCAAAGTTCCGCATCCCACAACGTAAGCACAAACCAAATTTTGACATCTCAACTGCAGGAGAAACAAGTAGAAGAATCAATTTGTCTAGAATCCGAACATCTTTTATTAAAGTACTGCTTTTAATCTCTTCAAGGAAATATATATAATTATCACCATTACTTTAAAGTAGGCACCAAAGTCTGTATACATTTAGTATAAGCTCAGACTAAATGAATTCTGATCAGTTTAAATTATTCATATGAATGCAATATTCAATTTGCGAATGCTTCGATTTGGAGAAAAAATGTTTGAAACAAGAATTTAATTGGCATAAAATTATTAAAACAAGTTATACATACCAATTTTTTCTAAATTATATATGTATATTTTTTATAAATTGTATAATCTATTTATATTAGAGATTTAATTTGAAGTGGACAAAGAGAAAAACAATTGAATTCTATAATTTTATTTTTTTTTTATTATTTTAATTAGCTCCAATTTTATGTTTGCCATACTTTAATCATGTTTAATTGTATTTCATTTGCAGCAACTGGGAAACACTTTTCCATCTGCTGAAGGGATCGCTGGGCACTGGCATCCTGGCCATGCCAAATGCCTTCCGCAATTCTGGCTACGTCACTGGCTCCATAGGCACCATTGTGATTGGCATCATCTGCACCTACTGCATACATCAGTTGGTCAAGGCAGAGTATGAGTTGTGTCGTCGCAAGCGAGTAAGTTACTCTATCATTTTCTCTCTTAAACTCTTCTCACATTTCCTTCCTCTTTTCAGGTGCCCAGCATGAACTATCCCGCTGTGGCGGAGTCAGCACTCTACGAGGGTCCGGGCTTCTTCAAGTGCTGTGCTCCCTACATTGGCACTGTGGTGAATGTCTTTCTGCTCATCTATCAACTGGGCACATGCTGTGTCTATGTCGTCTTCGTGGCGTCCAACATCAAGTCCATTGTGGATGCAGTGTATGACACAAATATGGATGTGCGTCTCTGCATGATCATCATCTTGGTGCCTTTGATACTCATCAACTGGGTGCGTCAACTCAAGTATCTGGCTCCCTTCTCCACGCTGGCCAACCTCATAACCATGGTCTCCTTTGCCATCATCTGCTACTACATATTCCGTGAACCCATCTCCACAGAGGGCAAGGATGCTGTTGGCAAGATCGAGAACTTCCCATTGTTTTTTGGCACTGTGCTGTTCGCCTTGGAGGCCATTGGTGTCATTCTGCCGCTGGAGAACGAGATGAAGACGCCACACAAGTTTGGCGGTTCTTGTGGCGTGCTCAATGTGTCCATGGTGTGGATTGTGTTCCTCTATGTGGGCATGGGTCTGTTTGGCTACCTCAACTACGGCGCCGACGTCTTGGGTTCCATCACCCTGAATCTGCCACAGCACGAGATGTGAGTAGTTTGATTGTTAATCTCTTGGAATGAAACTGAATTGGAATTCAACCTTTTTGCAGTCCAGCACAGATCGTGAAAGGCATGCTGGCATTTGCCATCTACATCACTCACGGCTTGGCCTGCTACGTGGCCATTGACATCACCTGGAACGATTATGTGGGCAAGAAGCTGGGCCCACAACGCAACAAGCTGTTCTGGGAGTACGCTGTGCGCACTGGATTGGTGCTCATCACTTGTAAGTATTTTGTTATTTGAAATCGGGTACTGCAAGAGCTACTACATACTATATATAAACTTCTTTTAACGATAGAGATACATATGTACATATATCTACTTCTTCTAAAGTCTTTATAAGCATATACATTTTAAATGTTACATAGTAGTATTATAGTATTTATTAGTTGCCAGCTTGCCCAGAATGAATGGAAATAATGTAAAATTGAATTTTCTTCAAGTGGTTCGTGTCTTCGCTAAGCACCGTTTAAAATACAAGCTATGGTCTGTCTCTTAGCATTAGCAGATATTAACGAAATTTCATCCTTTTATAGAAATACATAGTTAGAATAGGAGTAATGAAAATTCTTCCTTGTTATAGAATCAAGTGTCATAAATAATTTGTTCTGGGCTATGCAAATTGCAACTTTAATTTATGCATTAAAATTAATTTGTAATAACATTAGCTACTTTAAAAACATTTTCCTTTAGAATTTACACAAATCCTTTGCTTTATTTTACAGTTCTGCTGGCTGTTGCTATTCCCAATCTGGAGCTGTTCATTTCGCTGTTTGGTGCTCTCTGCTTATCCGCTCTGGGCTTGGCTTTCCCAGCTCTGATTCAGATCTGCACGCATTGGTATGAGACGAGTGGCTTAAGCAAGGCCTGGTTGCTGTTGAGTGAGTATTTGTAGCCATAGTTTCATTTTTACAATATATTAATCTATTACATCGATCGCAGGCAACTTTGTGCTGATTATTGTGGGCATTCTTGGCCTGATAATTGGCACTTATACTTCTCTGAAGGAGATCGTCCTCACATTCACCGAATAACCTTGTTATCTTACAAGTAGAATTGTTTTTTCTTAGTCATAGGATTTTGTTTTACTTTTTCCTTCGAATTTGCCGCCACGCATTTCAAGCAAAGTATTATGCACAAAAGCAAAAACTAAATTGTTAAATATTCTAAAAGAGCATGACAAATGGGTTGAGTGTCAAACTATTGTTAAGTAAAATACAACTTGAATATATTTGTATAAATTTATCAAATTTGTGATATTTTTAAGCATTGTGCCCAAAAAACATTTTCTTAGATACGCATATTTTATTACATGTTCGTAATTGATAACGATCTTTATAGTTAATTACTGTCTAAGTCCTATCTGTTTAAGCACTATTTAAAATACGATAACAAACAACAACAAGCAATAAAAAATATTTTGCCATATTATAAAAAAACAAAACAGTTAAAAATAGTCTTTTCTTTTTCGCTTATCAAAGTTTGACGTCGGCAGTAATTGCCATAAAGCTCTTTAGAGCTGAACACAATCGTTTTGCTCCATCCTCCAGTTTCTCCTTGGAATGGAAGGCTATCGATATACGAAAATATTGCTTACCTTTACCCGTTTCTATTGCAAAACGTGGACCAGCTATAAATGTGATCTTCTCGTGCTTCAAAGTGTATTCCATAAACTCGCCAGCATCGAGATCCCCCGGTAATTTTATCCAAATAAAGTAACCTCCGCGTGGGGCTGAGAATTGACAACCTTCAGGTAACTCAGCCTTAAGTATCGCAGTCGTTGCTAACATTCTCTCCTTGTATGCCTCATAGACACTTGCTATATGCGTTTGGGCCAATTGCAGCTCAAAGAGACTGGCCACAATGCCAGCTGTGTAGTTGTTGAAGCAGCCACCACTCATAATGATTCCACTTCTGTCGAGCTGCAGCTTTAATCGAGGCGGCACTTCCAACCAACCCAAACGCACTCCTGGACCAATAATCTTCGAAAAGCTGCCATTGGAGATGACATTGCCAGCGAAATCCTCATCCGTACGTGCATCGTAGGAAAGAAGACGTGAATGGAATGGCTTCTCTACATAGTTGAGTATGTTATAGACATCATCGCACAACACCAGGAAGTCATACTTGCGCGCCAGCTTCACAATGCCACGACAAACATCTGTGGGAGGATTAAAGGGATCTTTATCGATTCAACTTTAACACATTTATAAGCTACTGGAAAGCTAGAATCTTATATTGACATAAATAATAAAATATGAAAAGCAATCTTACATTTAATAACAAGTATTGAAAAATATGTATTCAAAATAATTTGATTTTTAAAAATATATAATTTAAATTTTGAATCCCCATGATATTTTTAAAATTTAAAAACTTTAAACTATCGGTTGTCCAACTTTAGAGGCCTTTAAGGGAAGTTAGAATTGTCGGTTTAATGAACTCACCTGGCGAGAACAAAATGCCCGTAGGATTGTGATATGTGGGAATTGTATAGTACATGGCCCAAAACTCTTTACTGTTTGATTTAAAGCGCCTTTGGCTTACTTTCGCCTCGAGATCTTTGAGATCAACTCCATCGTCGTTAAGTTTAAGAGGCACAATCTGAAGGGTCGTAAAGTGTTTCATGCTATCCAAGGCAATCATATAAGTGAATTCATCCACAAAGATGAAGCCATTGAAGTCAATTAACGTGGAGAGCACAAAATGCAAGCCCTGTGTGGCGCCTGTAGTGATTATCAAGTCCTCACTAAAATCAAGCAATGCTGAATCATTAAAAGATAAATATAATAAACCGTTAGAAATTACCTGTTGACGGGACCAGCGTACATTTGGGTAAAGTATTGCGCAAGTTGGTGGCGCACTTCGAAGGTGCCGCTCGTTGGTCCATACTGAAAGATCAACGACTGATTGTCGTCCTTCTCTCGATTCTACAAAGGTTGCGGGAATTATTGCTGTGGATTGACAACAGGTGGTTGCTGATAAGATAACTCACCAGGCAATGCGCCGATGCCTGTTGAAATAGATCGCAACAGGGCTCCAATAAATCTGTGCCTGGAGCGCCCACGCCAAGATTTAATATATCCGGTGCATAGACATTCCAAGCGCCGCCATCGAAGAGATGCTTGAGTTTCTGTTCTTTATTTTGCAGTGACATTCAAGTGTCTTTCCTTTGATAAATGCGATTTGATACTGATTGCGAGCGCCACAAATTTATTGCCATTCACGCTGACCGATGACAATCACAGCGAGCCGCAACCATTCAACAATGAAAACATCCATAGCTATGTTACCGAAGCAACTTTTAAATATATAGAAATATTTATCGAATTCTATAATTTCTTGTAAGCTAAAAAACAATGTGCTTTAGCAGCTTCCACTCCATTCAATTATTAACGTATATTTTTAAACAATACGAATATTTCGATTACCATCGATGTGGGCACTAATAAATTTTCGCATCACTACCAATAGGCATTCACAATAGAACGACATCAGTCGTCAGCTGTTCGAATTGTAATTTTCTCTCAAGAAAATTTTTCCTTACATCGTAAACATGGATAACGAGCAGCCAACAACAAGTGCTAATGCAGCCCAGGCCCAGAACCAGACCAAGGATCAGGACCACAATCCCATGCTGGACTCTCCGATGCGTGGCCCCACACTGTCTACCTCGACGTCCAGTTTTGAAGCCTTGGCACACGCCCATGATCCAAATCTCAGCAAGTTGGCCACAAAGATGTTCCAGAAGACTGAAGACTATATATCACACGAACTGAACGCGCCTTTGGAGGACTATAAATTGCTTGAGGAGATGAACAGAGCCACTATTGGTAAATACAAGGATATGCGACAGATAGCTGAAAATCTCAATGTGGGCACTAGCGAGCTGTGCGGCAAGTTCCAGCAGCTGGCACCGCTAATGCAGCAAATCGATGAAATATCCGATACCGTAGACAAGCTGGAGGCGGCAGCCTACAAATTGGACGCTTATAGCATAGCACTGGAGAATAGGGTCAAGTGTGTATTACAGCGAAAGTCGCACGCAGGACATTAATCGACAATGACATTTATTAATTAAAGAATAGCTTGTAAGTTTTACCCGAGTAACAATTTAAATATAATCGCAACTATATTAAGAAATATCAGCGGAACTGTTGAAAGTGGGAAAGAGATGGGACACGTGTTAATCTTTAAAGTGCTTCCATTATTATGTGCTACTTACTCTTGGCAACTGTGCGAATAGAGCGAATTAGGTTCAGCAGCTGATCTTTTGCACTGGGAGCTCCAAAGTCTTGTTGACCCGCCTGTCTGCCCCAACCAACTGTAAATGCAGCGTGTCAAAAGTTGCAATTGCGGCAAGTCTGGGTTTTAGTCTACTTACATTTGGCCAAGAAACGTTCTTCATGCAGAATGCACACGGCATTTAAGCAGAGCAGCGAGGCTTCAATCAGTGTCCACAGTGTAAACATTGTGTATAGCGTATATATAAACTATTTAAGTAAAAAACAAAGAAAGCAAACAATTTGTTGACGTCAGTTTTAAAGCCGCATTTGCCAGTCACTGCGAAAGAAAACAATTGTCAGCTGTTGCGTTTTCAGGGTGACCAGTTGCTTTGTCGCCTGGACGTTTTGTAACACTCAACTTTATCGATAGTGGTTTCATATTTTCACTTCACTAGCTTGCGTTATTTACGTTGTTTATTTCGTTTGTTTATTTTTGTATCCAAAGTATTTATAAATAAACAGTAAAAAATGGCAAACATTGCAAAACTATTCTTGCTGCTGTGCTCCATAGCCACCATCAGCTACACGTTCTACGTGTTTGGACGCTTCACATCCTTCCTCTCCACACCGCGCTCTATTTCAAAGGCACACACCTGGATCTTTAATTTACTCGACAATAAATCGCGTTTGGAGACCGCATATGGACCTATTGTGCTTGATACGCTCTACGTTATTGCCTTCATATTTCAGCACAGCTTCCTTAAGTCAGCCTTTGTGAAAAATCTCCTACGCAAACTGGGCTTGGCCACCGCAGAGAGAACTATTTACGCTCTGACGTCATCGCTGTGTTTACATGTTTGTAGCCTTGGAATTTGTTTACATTCCATGCACATTAACTAACACGCTTTATTTCTGTAGCATCTAGTCACGAACTGGCTGCCAGCCCCCTCCATAGTGCTTTGGCAGTTCGATGTCGATGAATCTCCAGCTCTTTGGTGGACTTTCCTCATTTTCCATGCCATCTGCTGGCTCGTCATTTTTGGTGGCTGTGCCATGATGGACTTGCAGGATCTTCTGGGCATCAAGCAGGCGTACTACAGTCTACACAATTACTCACTGCCGTCTGCATACAAGTCACCTGAGCTGCATCAGCTGTATTCACATGTGCGTCATCCATCCTTCGTGGGCTTCACTTTGATTCTCTTTGTAACGAATGTGATGAGCGTGGATCGGCTGCTGCTTGCTGTACTGCTCACCAGTTACATGTTTGTGGCCTGGTCCACCGATCAGAAGGACGTCTTTTACCAGAAAGTGCAGCTAGAGCGCAAGAAGCGCCAGTTGAAGGCGTTCTAAGGAGCTATTCACTCAATTGCAAACTCTTGGTCTCGATTGCAGCCTTCTCGTATAGTTTTAAGTATTTTATTCTAACCCATGTTTGTATTTCATCAATAAATCACTAACTCATGCGCACCATTGATGGATCAAAGGGTTGTCCTTTAAATGGTGAACCCTCGGCATCCCACGCCTTCTTCAGACGCTCCATAGTCTTGCTCTGCTCGGGATCTATGGAGGCTAAAGCCTGCTTTTGTTGCTGATCCGCTGCGATTTGCTGGACGCGCAACTTCTCGATGGCTTGCTGCGAATCCTCGGGCAACTCGTCGATGTAACGCTCAGTGTCCAGTTTCTTGATGTCAATCTCATCGTCGTCCTCAAAGAGCCGATCCCACCAACGCTCCTTTGCCTTGTCTACAAAATAATACATAATTTTAGCACAATTTGCTATGACTATAGATCATTGACTTACCACAACAGATGAGCAGTTGGCCACCTTCAATGGACCACACGGCATCGTTGTGCCTGATGCGCTGACTCAGTGTTCCCTCGAGGATCAGCTGCTGTGGTCCCATCTTGCTGCATACTTTTATCTGTTGTGCCTTGATCTCGATGTTCAATTGCTTGGCAGCTTGCAGATTCTCGGGCAACTGGATGTGCAGCTCTACATCCTTGAGGGTTTGTGACCAGCAATGATGCTCGAAGACGGCACCATTCTTATGGTCAGCAGGCTCAAATCCTCGTCTGCTCTTGGCCTTTGGTGTTGGTCGAGTTTCCACTTCCCGATCTTCCGTCTCCACTGTGACTTCGTTTATTGCCGGCGGTGCATTGATGCCGCTGTCATCAATGCTGCTCTCCGCGGTCATCGTCTGCAGCAAGCAGTCGGGATCGTAACGTTGCATGGCACCGTACAGGATTTGATCCCGCATTCCCTTCGGAAAGCCAACTTTGTCGGTTGCATCCTTTTTCGTGTGATAAAAATCTGTGCTGTAAACAACGCTTATCAAAACCATTTTGGATTTACTTTGTAGTCTTCTTACTTGCGCTTCAGGAAACCAAAAACTGCGTCAAGAAATCCAGTTATTGTTTTACGTTCTTGCAATATTTCCATTAACATAGCATCGCTTCTTTGAAATTCCATGATTATTTATTTTTGTTTATAATTCACTCGCTTTTTAATGGCTTGAATTGCGGCAGTGTTGTAAAACGACATTAGTGTGGCAACAAGCAAAAAGAGGTGAGGCATTGGCGCGAATATTCAAACTGAATGGATTTTACTATAACAGGAATGAATGCTGCTCTATTTCAAAATAAATGCTGTATTTACTTGATGGTTTATTATATGTGAACTATACAAGCGTCATCCAAAAGCTTGTATTGTCACAGTCTTTGTAAAATACATTTCATTAGTTAAAGTAATTAAGTGTACATACTTCTTTCAGCCTATATCATGCTTAAAATTTACATTAAATTATAACTAATCCGATGCAGAATCTAGGGGCACAACTCCTAAGGCACAAGTTGACCAACGTTTGTCTTGAAAAACAAAAATTAAATTAGCTCATTAAATATGAAACTATAGTAAACAAAACTACCTTCATCCAAAGTCCAAAGGCCAAAAGTCTTGGGCTTAGAATGATCCCAATTTGTGTCCATTTTGTTGCTTATCGTTTGTATCGTCCTTTGTTTCTCCATTACATTTTTTTATTATCATGTCGCATAGTGTAAGCATGTCGTTTGTCTGTTCCTTACTGAATGGCGGGTCCACAAGCGGCATTAAACTACAATAAAAACACATCATTAATAAAATAATTTTAGCAGATGTTTGACAACTTTACCCCTTTAAAATGGGGGGCCGAGTGTAAGCTTAGGTGACCAATTCTGTTCAGAAGGAAGTCTTGCTCAAATACCCAGGAACATGGTTTCTTGGGACAATCGCCGAAGATTAAGGTAAGAGTTGGGTCTACACCCGAATGAGTGAGCAGAGTTCGCATTATTTTCGTCATCTTTGGATTGTTGTACATCGAAAAGTCTACCGCCTTTGTCGTCGTTGGATTCTGCAAATTCAAATCTAATTTAATTTACGAGTTTCAAATATTTGACAACTTCTCTTACAATCTCCACTTCCTCGGAATACATGCGCTTCATGCGGCCAAGCATGCCAAAAGTCTGTAGCATTTTTATGGCCCAATAGCTGGCACCTTGACGACTCTCCGTATCTGCATTTGGATTCTCAGCCAGATACACAAAGGCCACAAAGATATTCAAAATGTAACCCTGTACAGCCAACAGACGAAACAGCTCCTGGGTAGCCTGAATAATGTCATCCTCCTGATCATCCTTGCTGTGACTGATTCCTGCGCCCAGGAAATACTTCATCTTGAGCACACTGGCCATATATATGTCTAGCAGATCCTTCATGGCTGTATTATGCTGCTTAATTACAATCCCCAGTTGGTTTATCACCTTATTGAGAACTTCAGATGAGGTTTTTACATTGTGTTTGGAGCAGAATATGCGCAACTTGTTAAACTCGGCGCTGCTTTTCAATTTACGCACTTCCTTCAGCTTCTGAGCTCCTTTCAATTGACATTCCAGGGCCACGTCGAAGATATCCAAGAGGCTTTTCAGTTTCATCTCGAACTTCAGCTTATCCTTGCGCTGCAACTTCGGTGCATCGAGATCCTTCATCGTTACCTGCTGTGGCTGCCAGTAAAACTCATGTAGCCATTTCATGCAATGTTGTGCGGTATTCCGTAAGATCGCAGTGGGAGGCAGCTCTTGTCCATGGGCGCAAAGATGTCGCAAGTCCACAATGAACGAGGGCAGACCCAGTTGACGAGCTGTCTCATACATGCTGCTCATGTTATAGCTTTGCATGATGGAGGACATGAAGTTGAAGAAGCGAGTAAAGGCACTGGCGTAAGTTGTCTGAATGTTAACATTGCCCAGCTTGTCTTCTAGTTGTGCATGCACCAGGACAGCAGTGGCAAGCACCGAGGCGGGGCAGAGGCTGCCGCGTCGCAAGTTCCAGATGCGCATCTGGCTGAGCGCCTTCCGAATATCGTCCGGCGTTGTCGCGTTGCCAAACAACCAATCGTATACCAAGCCAAACTCTTCACTGAAAGCATAAAGCGATTACATATATGGGAATTCTGTGGATTTCAATATTCAAACAAACGCACGTGTCGCGCCAAGGTGTGACCACCATTCGCTTCTTGGCCGGCGGCGGAGCTGTTGATGTGACCAGATCACCGTCATTAGAGCGTTTCACGCCGCGTTTTGCTTTCTTAGTCACAGACATTATTAGTTACTTAATATTGAGTACGTTGAATGGTAATTAATAATAAAGTACAATTTCTATTATCTTTGTTTCACTTTATTTAAACTAGAGCGCTCTCTTAAGCAGACCCTTTATTGTTGTTGACATTGATAAGCGATGCAATGTGACTGACAGAGCTGTCGACCATCTGTGGTTGAAGCAACAGCTCACCACTAACGTACAGTGCTGCCAAGTTTCGAGTAAGAAGACAGCTGTTTTACCAGCTGTTGGCTATCACTGATAACACTGATAGTATTATATAGTATATATTAATGTATAAAATGTCTTTTATTTTACATGACAGGGTAATAAAATCCACAAACAGCTAATTAAAAACGCATAATTCTTCGTTACATTTTTCAAAACGAAATTGCCAACACTGTCAGACCAATGCAATGCAGTGTTGAAAAGACGTGTTTTTTGTTGGACACACAACAAGAACAAGAATTTTCATTCGGCAATTTTAACGGGTCTTAAAATTAATATTTATTGTGAAATAGTGCAACAAATATATTCTAGAAAGTTGCCGGAATACGAGCGGTATTCGATACAATTCGAGTGTGACTCCAGAACAAAGTATTTTGCCGCGCTGCATAATACGCGCGTTTTTTTGTTGCTCTCTCTCTCTCTCGCTCCCGTCTACCTGCTGCATTTGCTCTACACATGCATATCGTTTACAATTACAACAACTTAATCAGCAACAGCCACAATAACAACAACAATAATTTCGCGGATATCTTTAGTCCCGATTACATCGATGGACCCCTGACGTCCAAGAAGATGCTAATTGGCTCATTCTCAATGTTTGTGATATTCTCATATTTGAAACTTCTCTATATACTCGTGGCAATCTATTTGGCCCTCCACCACGTCCACATCTAAAAGAGATCGAGCAAATGTATCATTTGGTCTCTGAGCAAACAGCGGAATTGCGCCTCTCCGACAATGTGCTCATCGGCAATCAGACGACGCAGTATCTTAAACCCTTTCAACTTGAAGCTGTGCGTTTCCTTTACGATCGGTTCTCGAAAAAAGAATTTTGTATCTTTAACGATGAGAGCGGATTGGGTAAAACTGCCTCAATTGCAGCGTTCTTGAGTGGACTGAACACGTCTAAGAAGACGCTTGTGGTACTGCAGAATGATGATCACTTGTTGGCAGGCTGGCAGTTTCACCTCGGCGTTCTCACCGATCTGTCCGTCTGTGTGGTAAAGGATGTCAATGGTAAGCAACTCTTTTTTGATATTCCACACAACAAAGGGTCTATTGTTGCCTAAACTTGACTACAGCTTTTACACCATTTTCTCCATTGTTTATTGTACATTTCATACAGACAGCACAGAGTCAGCGCATAGCGTTTATCTGAGCAAGTGGAGCATTCTGCGTAGTATCGGTGATCTCAGCAAGCTGAAGTTTGACTACATCATTGTGGATCATCGTGGGTTTACGTTGAACAACAGTTTTTTGCAGTTCCATGCTGCTCAAGCATTATGAGGGCAAAGTCAACATTGTGATCTCTAGTGTGGACATAACGGTATTATCTGTCTGATATTATTAAATTACTATTTTATATTAATTGTTTCACAACTCTCTAGTCCGACGTAAAACTGCTGTACAATGTGCTGCGCTTGGGCGGTTGCCTGGAACATCAGTACAAAACCATTCACGCCTTTGAGCGCAAATTCCATCTGCCCGATGTTAAGGAAGTGCTCAGCAAACGCGTCGATCTCGAGGAATATTATAAGCAGCGCGGCGTTCTAGGCGAATATATCAAGTAGACACAATTATAATCTGTTTGTTAAATGATTTAATATGTATTAATCTGACTTCTGTTTTTTTAGAGATTATCGCCTGCGTCGTTACCGCCATCAGTTCGAGTCTTATTTGCCATTAGTCACTGAGGAGCAATACAAGATCAATTTGTCTCGTTGGCTGGGAGAAAACAATAGCAATAGCACCATAAGCCAAACAACTTTAGAGTCCTCATCAGAGCCGCTTTCCACGGGCAACACAGACGAGATATCCGAGTGCCTGAGGAACATGAAGCGAGAGCCCGAAACGACGGGTGGAAACGATAATGCCGAGATATTGTCCGAGTGCAGTGATGAAGTCGTGGCCATGGAACCGTTGTTCTTGCAATTGTCTGAATCAGAAGTTGAGGATGCATCCAAAGAGCGCGCCGATGATGAGAGAGATGAATGCCGCAGCCCATTCATCGATGTTGTCACGGTCTCCAGCGATGATTGCGAGATTATATCTCTACCAAATACACCGCCACCGCATCAGCCAACAAGGTCGCCAGCAACCAGAAAGAAACGGAAATTCACTAAACGTTTGCAGCAGGCGGAAAATATTGAACTTACCGAATCAGAGACAGAGGAAGCGGAGCCTTCAAATAGCAACAGAAAGTCATTAAATGTTAGATTGTGTCGTGTGATGTTGCCACAAAAAAAGCACCAAGAAACGGAGACAGCCTCCAAGAGCGCAGAACCCAGAAAGGCACCATTGAGAAATCCTGCAATGAAAAAAACAGATGAAGAGATGACTAAAAAACCATCGAATGAAAAGACAACTTCAAAATCCACAGGGGTATCACAGTCTGAGTCAGAGAAGGCATCAACATCAAAGTCAAAAGGGGAACAGCAGAAGACTCCAATGAAAAAGTCACCACAGAGAGTTCAAGCTGTAAATGTTGTGGCAGATACATCGACAGATCAGCCAACAACATCAAAGGCAACGCGGGGCAGAAAATCCGAATCTACAGGTCCAACAGAGCAGACTTTTAAGAAGCCACAAGAACAGAAGACGCAATCGAAGCCAACGCAATCAATTAAAACAGTGTCCAAGACACCAGAAAATGAAGCAACGTCATCAAAGTCAACGCAGTTAAGGAAACCTGCAACTGCAGCGTCGAAGACGCCGACGCCACAAGCGGAGACAAAGTCAACGCAAGTGAAGAAACCTGCTAATGTGACCCCAAAGAAGCCACAGGAACAGACAAAGTCTAAGACAGCAAAAGAAGAAACAGCAGCAACGAAATCAACACAGGCCACGCCAAAGAAACCATCACAGACGACGGCAAAGAAGCCACAAACAGAAAAGACACCTTTGAAATCTAAACAGACTTCTCCTAAGGAGGCAACGGAACCGAAGACAAAGCAAGCTATGAAGACTGAGCCTGCTAATTCCAAGAAGACGCCACAACAGAAAAAGACCTCAGCAGACGAGCAGATGGGACCACTCAAACAAGAAAGATCAGCGACTCCCAATTCAGAGCCAAAGACGCGGCGTTCATACTTACGCGACAGGAACTCCGATGATGTGGACCAACGACAGACCCGTGGCATGCAACGACTGACGCGATCTGCCGAATCGCGCATACAAAGTAAATACATGTCACCTTTGAAGGCTTTGGAATATGACAAGAAAAGCCCAGTCAAAGGCAAGCGTAGCCATGATGCGGTTCAAACACCAAAAGCGAGTAAACGCAAGCGGGAGGAAGATAACGTTAAGCAGGAGGAGACAGCGGACAACAGATCATCGACAACAATGACAGAAGACGAACCACCGCCAAAAAGAAAAGTAGGTCGCCCACGAAAAAGAACGCAGGATAATCAAAGAGTTGTCACGCCAGAGGTAACAAAGAAAACGGAGATAGCTCAAAAAGTTGCCACGCAAGAGACATCAAAGCAAGCGAATATTACTCAAAAAGTTGATAAGCAAGAGTCATCAAGGCAAGCGAATATTACTCAAAAAGTGGACACGCCAGAGCTGCTCAGTTCCGGCTCCAATGCCTCCGACTATTCGTATCTGCAGTGCGCCCAAAAGCTGCCCGACAACCTCACCGAGCTGGAGGCCTTTCAGGACTTTCGTATACCCGAGGTGCCTCAGGCGACGCCACTAATGCTGTCGTCCAGCTTGAATGTGAATTTCTTCAGCGACTCGGAGGTGATCGTTGTGCCCAGCTCCATACCCAAGCAAGAGGTTGTGGTGATCAACAGCTCGAATGAAGAGTGCTCACAACAGTCCAACACGCAAAGTCGACGCACGCGAGCCTTGAAGCGAAAGGTGTCCAAGGAACCATCACAGCCAAGCGCATCCACTTCCAATTTTGGTCTGCTGCTCGGCGAGCAGCGTGCCAGAGTGAACAAATCGCCGGACATCTTTAGCAATTGCTCCGATTTGTCGCAGATTACGTTGGCGCAACCTGTGCCCCAGCCATCGCCTTTCGAAGGCTTCAAGATCTTTGGCTCCGAGGTGAAACAGCATCAAGTCAAGACGCAGCAATCAATAGGAACTCAAAAGAAGCGAGAGCGCTCTTGCCTGGACATCTTAGAGAACATGTTTGAGCCACATAAAACCAAGACCAACAAATCTGGCATCAATTTGCTGCCCATGTTGCCGAGTCCAAAGAAGCAGCTGCCACAGCGTCGCTTCACTTTGCTTGACGAGGATATCTTTGAGATAACAAATAATGGCGAATTCGGTAGTCGACTGCGTCTCAACTCTAATGGCCATGTGTCGCCTGTTCTTCAAGTGCAGCAGCAGCATCAGCAGCAACCACAAGCCACGCAGCAATTGCAACAGCGCAATAAAATAACAAAGTACTTGATAGGTTCTGGTTGCACACCCGAGGATACTGGCCAACGTATTCAGGTGCTCAGTCCGGCACAACGCAAATCACCGAAAAGTATCAAGTCGACGCAGTCAACGAAGCTGACACGTTGGTTTGGCACCGCCGATGCGACAACCTCACAAAGTGCACCCAGCACTCCACAGGTGCCAGCTGACAAAGCAGCCGCAGCTCGTGTGGCACGAAGTGGCGGACCAACGAAGCGCAAGCAACTTAATCTCTTCAAGTGATAGAAGGATAAAGATTACAAGCAACATCATGATCTAATTGAAAAAAGACTCGAGAGACCAAGACTCAAGTCGTGCTTTGACAACTTGCCAAGGCTTTAACGAAATCCGTTCGATGGATTTACAAATATTTTTAAGATTTTCCCTTTAATGTGAAGTCGAAGAATTCACAATTCTAGCACAATTGAGTTGTAGCCACTCATTAAATTAACTCTATCGTACTTTAATTTGAGAGAGGTATTCACTAATGAATTAAATACCTCGATGAAAAGTTAACAGCTTCAAAATCACATTGAGGCCATTGACAGTTTTTAAAGTTTTTACTGTGCATAGCTTGAAGTTTTAACTTGACCCTATAATTTAGTTACCAAGTACATGAAGTTATATGTATTCAATTAATTTGTTTAAACTCACAACTAGCTGAATGGTTCACTAGCTAATTTAGTTCATTACTCTTATTTTTTTTGTGCACACTATATGAAATTGTTAAACATTTAATTGCGGAAATACATGCAGATTAAAAAGAAACTAGTCTAGACCGATGGAATATGGACTATAATGATGAGCTATTTTTATTATGTACGCTTCAGAATGTGCGTCAAATTGTACATGACGGCACGTCGCTGGAACTCGAGCTCCCGTCGACAGGCGCTGCTCAGAAGCGGTGGACATTGATACTCGATCTTCTCATTGGCGTAGGTATCATCACCGCGAGCACTGAAACGGAAGTCGCTATGCGAATGCACTGAGGGATAAAGAGAGAGAAGTGAAAACATGTGGCAGAGAGTCAAGTGCTTGTGGCACAACTTACAGCAATAGAAACCGTTGAAGAAGCAAGTTTCATGATTCGATTCAATTGCCCATTCTTGGGGCGTGACACCCGGCATCGTCTTGGTCACCACGTACTTGGCTGTCGCCGTGTTCAGCCAGTGCGGCCAATGGGATAATCGTTCCGTATATTCCACCGTATAGCGCCAATCATGAGCATGTCCGTGATCAGCTAGAATCTTGAAATTCAGGCTGGAAAAATGAAGAGATTGCTGTCAGTTAGAAGAAGAAAGTGCGGGTAGTTTATGATAGCTTACATTGTGGGATTTAGTAGGCGCATTTTGTTAAAGTCCGCAACATATTCCCAAACCCTTTCCGGTTTCGTATTGCCGATAACAGAGTCTATTTGATACTTGCGATAGCTTCCCGAGAACACAAAGACATAGAGCACGAGGACAGCGCAGAGTATGAACGACACCCGCTTGATATTCCATGTGTGGCGAGAACGCATGATGATGATGTGTGTATGTATTTGGTGGAAACCAATTCGAATTTCAAATAAACAAAGTCAAGCAGTGCCGATCTCGAGTAAACAATGTTCCAGCGGACGATCCAAACAGCAGCGATGCAAACAGAAGACTGAGTGCGGCAAAGAATTTGAATTTGAAGGAACTTCAGCGAGAACCGAGAGAATGTGTGAATGCGAGAAGACTGTTTATCGGAGTTCAACGGAGGCTGACACAGAGGCGTAGAGCATAGGGCATAAAAGGGGAGAGATTCTAATTCAATCCAACATATGTATTTTGACGGAAGCTTATTGATTTTTGTTCTCCTTACTATCAAGTGTCGTATGTATAAGTATATTGAAAGTATTTTGGATAGGGTGAGATTAAGTGCCACCTATCATATACAAATCTTTTATTACTTTCATGTAAGTTCATAATATAGAGGACAAAAATCAATAAAAGTATGTATTCGAAATAGTAAGTTAGTGGCAATTAAGAATATTTGTTATAGAAGAAATCATACTAATAATAAGGTAGATATATGAAATGGATTTCTGCGACAATGAAGAAATTTATATGTTGAAGAAATCATAGATATGTACCATTTATACATATTTAACGAAAAAAGGAAATCTCCATAAAAGTTGTAGAATGGTTTCATAATCTTTAATTTTGTAGATAGTACACTTAACTTTTTTTTTAATATTGTTAAATAGCTATTCTGTTAAGATTGATAAATATCTTCATAGTCCACAGGGTATTTCACAAGCTGGTCATTGGTACAGACGCTGTAGCTTAGAGAGATAATAGCCCATTCAGCAATTTGCCCCACATTCACACACACTGACAACCAACGTGCTTGTGTGTGTGGAAGCTTTTGCGTGAAAAGCTCTAAGCAACGTTACAATTCGCCATATGATCGGAGCGTTCAGTTTATAAACAAGAGTTGCCGGCTGCAGTTCGTCATCGCGCAATAGCTCGAGCTAGAGCTGGAGGAACACGCCGAAATTTGGAGAACAAACGTACTAAGGTAAGCACTTTTAAATAATTGCTTATCACGATTCCAGTTGTCTGAATTAGTTGAATTGATGTCAGACACAGCCAGCCCCCCTACAGGGCACTTGCAGGTTAGGTAATCGAGGCAACGAAGCGGAGCGTGCTAATAACAATTTTGATTAGTCCTAAACAAGTCAATACACAGAGATATAATACACATTCATCAAAATGAGATTGCTGGTGAAACGCGCCAAGCTAATGCTGTTCCAATGCGGCGCACAAATCTCTCGCCGCCCCTTCTCGGGCATGGCAACCGGTTCGCAATTCCACAGATTGGCGACAGCGACGGCAACGGCGACAAAAACTGTGGCAACAGGTGCTCAACAGCACGATTTGGATACTGACAGCCACTTGAGGGGATCAACAATCAGACAGGTAAACATGATTAATATACTAAACAGGAATGGAATTAAATTAAGGCGTCTCATCATTAGAATCAAGCAGCGACTTCACCGCTCACAGACAGCTTTGGAAGACATCATACGTATCTGCGAATTTCACTCACCGAACGCTGCAATTTGCGCTGTAAGTGAAGAAACGAATTCAATTAAAATGCCTCCAAAACCAATCAATGTTATCTCTCTAATGTTGAACAACCTTGCGTATACTTGATAAGCAAATTGTACGACTAACGACATATGGTGAAATTACAGGCGATTACTGTATGCCCGCCGAAGGTGTGCCGCTCCAGCCTAAATCACAGCTGCTGACCACCGACGAAGTGCTTCACTTGGCCCGCATCTTCGTGGAGCAGGGAGTGCGAAAGATTCGCCTGACGGGAGGCGAGCCAACAGTGCGTCGCGACATTGTAGAGATTGTGGCACAGCTGAAGGCGCTGCCACAGCTGGAGCACGTAGGGATAACCACCAATGGCCTGGTGCTGACACGTCTGCTGCTGCCGCTGCAACGCGCTGGCCTCGATTCGCTCAACATCAGTCTGGACACGCTGCGCAAGGATCGCTTCGAGCGGATTACGCGACGCAAGGGATGGGAGCGAGTTATTGCCGGCATCGATCTGGCTATTCAACTGGGCTATCGACCTAAGGTGAGAGTTGCGCTTACCCGCCATCAACTAGAACTAATGCGAGTTTATGTCCAGGTCAATTGCGTGCTGATGCGCGACTTCAATGAGGATGAAATCTGTGATTTTGTCGAGTTCACACGTGAGCGACCAGTTGATGTCCGCTTCATTGAGTACATGCCCTTCTCGGGCAACAAGTGGCAGACGGAACGTCTCATCTCCTACAGCGAAACAGTGAAGATCATTCGAGAGCGTTTTCCCGACTTCCAGGCACTGCCCAATGGTCCCAATGACACATCCAAGGCGTATGCGGTGCCAGGTTTTGCAGGTCAAATGGGTTTCATCACCTCGATGACGGAACACTTTTGTGGCACTTGCAATCGACTGCGTCTCACGGCCGATGGCAACATCAAGGTGTGTCTATTTGGCAACAAAGAGTATTCTCTGAGGGATGCCCTGCGGAGCGATCAGTGCACGGAAGAGCAGCTCATCGAGTTGATTGGCAGCGCTGTGCAGCGCAAGAAGCGACAACATGCAGGTGAGTTTAGGACTCCAAGAATTCGTGTAGTTAGAGTTATGTGTATTAATTGGGCATCCTCTAGGCATGCTGAATCTGTCGCAGATGGAAAATCGCCCAATGATACTCATAGGCGGCTAGATCCCCAAGAGAGAGAGAGAGAGAGCGAGAGACAGCCACAACACATTCCATCATTCCCCACATGCTGTTTGCTTGCAGGTTACGCCACAGTTGACATCAGGCAGCAGCACTTGCTTCATCCTCATCAGAAACCACTTTTACAGATGCGCAACTGCAGCAACTTGACGCACATCGATGCCCAGGGCAAAGCAAAAATGGTTGATGTGGCCGCCAAGGCGCAGACGACACGCGTGGCCACAGCCGAGGCCTTCGTCCAGGTGGGAGAGCGTCTCACGGCGCTGATTGCAGCTAACGAGCTGGCCAAGGGCGATGTGCTGAGCATTGCCCAGCTGGCGGGCATAATGGGTGCCAAGCAGACCTCCCAGCTGATCCCATTGTGTCACAACATTGCGCTCTCCTCGGTCCGTGTGCAGGCCACGCTTCTCGAGGCGGAAAAGTGCGTCCGTCTCGAGGCGAGCGTGCGTTGCACCGGCCAAACTGGTGTGGAAATGGAGGCGCTGACTGCTGTCGCCGTCGCTGCTCTTACCGTCTATGACATGTGCAAGGCTGTGTCCCATGACATCTGCATCACGAATGTGCGTCTGCTGAGCAAATCGGGCGGCAAGCGCGACTTTCAACGTCAATAAAGATCATCCAATCGAATTTCTTTATCGTTTTCTTTTTTAATTGTTAGCCGGACTTCAACGTGGGCGTGTTGTTGTTAAGTGTGTAAGACTGTGTGGTTGAGGCTGTGTTAAATGAGGGGATTTCGATGGGCGAATGAATGTGAAATAATGCCTTGATTGCAATTATCGAGGTGCGAAGGTCCTTAAGACAGACCGAGAGACTTCGACTTAGTTGTTGTATTGCTTTAAGATACATTTTCAATTTATCAATTGAGTTTAAACAAATTATTATCGCAATTTTTTGAAATGCAAGAGATTTTCTTAAGCCGAATATTCTGGAAAATTCAATCACTTTTATGGTATTGCAATAAATCGCAGTTGTTCAAAATACATGAACTAAAATTACATTCAACATTTTACTCTATGCAGAATCGTACATATTATTGAAAAGCTAATATAGTTTCTTCAAATATTATGCTACTCGGAGTAGATATTGATAATTTATATTGCTTTATGTACATTACAAATGCATTTAGTATCTCATCTCTTTTGTTTTGACATATACAGATAAATTGTATACAAGAATAAATTGCGCAGAAAACTAAATTTAAGTTTTACTGACAAGTGCACAATTCAATCATTTCAAAATGACTCGCGCATATATAAAGCACTACTCGAGGAAAAATTCAGAATATGCAAATCGCGTGACTATATCGAAGAACAATAAAGCAAATGCGGAACCCGTGACTATATCTCTCGCTGTATGAATTTGGTGTCTCGTCTCTTTGCATTTTAGTTGGAATCAAGGCATTAATTAGTGTGTGTGAGTAGGTGTTGATGATGTTGGTGTCGAACTGCGCCTTAATAGCTAAAATTACATATAACATTAGAATCAATCAATGCATTCGTGAACCACAATAAATACGCCTCGTTCTTCTCTTCATTTTGGCTTATGCTCTTCTTTATGTTCTTAGAGATGTTAGTTGGACACAAGCACATTACGGTTTTCCGCTTTGGTGGCGCTTTCCGCCTCGGATGCCTTGGAGCCGTCGGTTCCAATTTGTTCGCCACGTATCTTAATGTTGTGCTCTTCCTTAAATTTATTGATTTCGGAGCCTTTTTTGCTCAGTTCTTCGGTGACCATTGTAATTGTTTTCGCCATGAAATCCTTGTTCTCCACCAACTGGGGCAGTACATCTTTGACGGTGCGTTCGCACAGCACTCCGCCAATGAGACGGAAACACTTACGTTCCGGATCCGCCGAATTAAGGGTTTCTATCACAGTTCTATTGACGATTTTGGAATTACAAGAAATACCAATTAATTGTTTGCGTTTTTTTTGTAGGTTAGGTTAAGCGGTGCATTCTGACTCACTTGTGTTCACGCAGATCCATTTCCAACGTATTTAGGCTGTTGGCCAAATTTCTTTGTTCGTTCCGCAGCTGTTGGAACCGGGCCACAATTTTCTCCTGGGAGATTTGCGCTTTCGCCGCTTCGTTGCTCATTTTTCTAGTTAATTTTTAAACAGATGTCTACTAAAGTTGAATGCTAGTTCGTTAGGGTGTGACCGAATCGTTGAATGCGCGGCGTTTTTGCGAAATTCTTGTGTTTACATGCTCGCTGACACGGTCACACTGACAGTTGTGCCGCTAGCATTCATTTGCAACACTCCCACTTATCGGTGTGTGTTATCGGCAACATACTTGCGGCTGGCAGTGCTACACATTGAGCGCGCAATTCAAATTTGTTTAACAATACAAATGAAACAACAAATTAGTTGGGCAAACAAGAAATAATTCTGTGCAGCTTCAACAAATAGCTGGTACACAGCTTCCTATTATTGCACAGCTCAGTTTGATGGCTTTATAACCCAATTTCACTGCTAATTGCGCAAGTAAATATTTATTTGGTTTGACGAAGAATATTTTCAGGCGGCTGATACGATTCTTCAGCTTTGTCATAACGGTTGTGACTGCTGTTGGAACTCGTAATGCATATACTTCTCCGCTTGTTGTCAGCGTTGTGCCTCTTGCAACTCTTGCACGCCGCTTACGATGTCGTTGCACCCACACAGAATTTAACGGCTTACCTTCATGCACGTCAGAAGCGTCATCAACTGGTATATCCAAATGGAGCAACCATTCGCCTGGTCGTCGGCCCTGTGATGGGTGTGCAGCTGGACGATCCGGTTGTGTGGCGTAGTTTCCTTCATTACTATACGCTGCACTTTGGAGGATACTCAATGCCCTCGACGCCTTTGTATCCCTGGGACAAGTGGGAGACTATTTTTGCCAGATCGTTGAACGAACAGATCCGACAGCTGGATGCCTCGCATGAGGATGACACACGACTCTTTGCCTACACTGCATTGGAACAATACATGGACAGCGCCAGTGGCGTCACGGGTCGTGGTCGAGAGTGCTTGCTGCGTGCCATGTGCGAGAATGCGCAAGTGCATCATCATGTGGGGATTATGGCCGAGCTGTTAAATGTGCTGCTAACGTAAGTGCAAATGATCGTTATCCCAATTGCCTCCCCAATTCTCCTAACGTGATAAATTGCAGACCCGGCAAGGCGTTACTCGGGAATGTTTACAGGGAGGCGCATGCTGCAGGCGTGGCAGGTGTGGATTGCTTGCGGCACTTTCCGGGCTGCCCTCGAGGTGACTCTGTGCTGGACGCCTTTGCTTTGGATGTGAGCCATTAAAGTGCAGGTTTGTGAGTTGACTTAGCGGGCTAAGTTCAGCTTTAAATTCTGAATTCAAATGTTCAAATAAATAAAGTTGTAAAAGTGAAATATTTTACTTTAAATAAACTTATTAAAGATTAAAGTTTTTAATTGAAATTGTGTTTTTATTGTAGTGCAACATACATTTATTTTCTGGCTGAGTTTAAAGTTTTTTCATTTAAAAGTTTAAATAAAAAGTTTCCTTACAAAACCGACTCCAGGTTGAGTTTAAAGTTGTAAAGTGAAAAAGGCAATTAGAGAAAATTGTAGCACAACATTTATATTTAAATTGTTTTGTTTACAAATAAAAAACTGAACAAAAATATATCACTTTGTTTTAGTTTGCTGAATGAAATTTAAAAAGCATATAAATCAGTGTTGTTAAATGTTTGTAAATTAGTTGTATGCTGATTTTGACAGTCTTTAAGTGTTGCCTAACTCCTCCCAGAAAGCCGTCGCATTAATGCCTTGAGGCGTTCGCTAAGTTCGTTGAGTTGCAGTGCTGTGCAATGCAGCGAGCAAGCGACCGCCATTTTGTCAACAATGGCGTCAATTAAATGGAAATGCAGCAGCCCCATCAACAAGAACAGCGACAACAACGATTGCTGCTGCTGTTGTTTCTGCTGCAGCGACAACTGAAAGACAATAAATGCGTCTTAAGTGGCACATTAGGCTTGTCAGGTGGCTACACACTGACGACAACTGACAACGCGACAGCAGCACAGGGTGTTGCCAACACTGCCAGTGTTGAGCTATAGCAAACCAAGTACAGCGGAGACACCCTGTTTCTGCAATCGGTCGTCGTTTTGTATGCACAGCTAATTCAAATGCGATTATGACAACGCGAACAACGCTGTTGATGAGTGCGCTGTTGGCATGGTGTGGGAGTGGCAAGTGCGCGGCATTGTGTTGGGCGGGGGGGTGGCATGAGGCAGACGCGCGGCAGTTGTGCAACTTTGCGGTATTTGAACTTGTGATGCAGCATGCGAATAGGTAACAATCCTGTGGCTGCCACGTTTATGTGTACAGCAAATGCATGATAAGAAAGGTGTGGAAGATGACAGCAACAGAAGCTACAGTAAATATAAATTTGTGGAAGTTTCATGAATAAGTGCAAATTACTTGCTTCCTTATTTACCAAAGAAATGTTCTGTAAAATCAAGTAAGAATGAATAAAATAAGATTTAAACACATCAATAAGGCATTTATAAAACTTACGCGCTGTCTGAGTAAGTATATGTATATCTTTTTAAAATTATAATAGAAAACTCTTTAGCAACAGATATTTGCAATCATTTTGTTTAATTTCTAAGATTAAAAGGAACATACCCAACTTCTAAATGTATTTTAGAGCTGTACAAGTTACCCCTTAAATTTACAACCTTTAACTTGTAACAGGTTCCATTCATAGACAGTCGCATACTTATGCTAACATTAAAGATTAAATTACAAAGTAATGACTATTTAAATAAGAACTCATTAGATATGTATAGTAAAATAATCATATATGATTAATTACTAATCTTACTTTCACAATAAATTCCTTTCGTGATATCGTCATGCGTGTAAACCTTAATGTTTGTTTAGCTGTATCTGCTGTAGGTTTTGTTTGTGCAGGCTCCCTTAATGCCGTTTCCTGCCACAATTCCCTTCCAAACTCCTTTCTCCCTCTCTCTCTGTCCCCTACTCACCGCAGAGTCCTTTGACAGCAACACAAATTATGCAACAGCCACAGCAACAGCAGCAACGGTAGCAACAACAACAACAACAACCGACAATAACAACAAGAAGCATTAGTTATGCGCTTTGATTTGGCAAACAGGAAGAAAAAAAGCAAACTTTATTGTTGTCTCATGCGTCCATGCGTCATCAATCCATAACGAACAAACCGGAGCAAACGAAAATCCAATCAATCAAACCTTCAGTTAAAGCTGTGCTCCAACATCAGCAGCTCGTCGAGGAAGTTGAGGCCACGTGGACATGCCTTAAAGAGGCCCAGGCAATTAGCACCCGCCTGTCCGGCAGCAAAGGCATCGTGATACGAGTTATCTAAATCCGCTTTGCCCGGACTACAAAAGAGATGGTTCAAAGATGAGCAATGATGAGTGCATACTCGTAGAGTGCGAGGGGGCAAAGAACATGGCTAAATTGTTTGCTCACCTCAGCACAATGTTTAGGATTTCGGAGAAAATGCCAACATGATGATGGACCTGGGCATTCTCGCATATGGAACGCAGCAGGCATTGTCTGCCCACAGTCATATCATTGTTCCTTCTGCCCAAATACTCCTCGAGCGCAATGTAGGCCAACAAACGTGCATCGTCCGCATATCTAACGCCTCCGCCTGCCGTATGCCTCTCGATATTCCGACGCATTTGCTGCATAGATCTGGCAAATGTTACCTCCCACTTATCCCATGGCCAAATGGGCGTCGTGGGCAGACTGTAGGTGCCGCCCTGCAGCGTATAGGAGAGGACACAGGAGCGAAAGGACACAGGATCACCCAGAGGTACAGGCATCGAGGGTCCGATGCTGAACTTCAGCGAACCGCTGTTCTGAAAGATGAGGCCGCGACGCTGGCGATGCAACAGGAACTCGGTGAGATTGTGAGCCGCCAAGGCGGAGTGGAGTGTGAGGCCAAAGATCAGATACCTTAGGGCCGACATGGTCGAAGCGCGTTTGAAGAACAACTGTGGGTGACGTTGTCGTAGTCAATGCTAAGTACAGACCGCATTCTAAATGAACCATCAACGATGACAAGTGGAAATTTCAGAGAGACAAACATTTGTCCAGCCAATTAGCATTCTCGTTTTGGGTCCGAGTTAATTCTAAAGAGACCCGAAAATCAGTTTAGTTTCATTTCTGGTTTTCTATTTGCGCACGTGAGACTGAAATTGAGATGTTCGACGGATTAACTGACACTCTTTTCTGATTCTTTTTTTTGTGGGTTTCTTTTTTGTTTTGCGTGACCCGCTAGAAGGTTTGATACCCTGCACCAGATTAAGCTGTGGCTGCCTTTGAAGTGAACTGGGAGACCACTTAAAAGGCCATTAAGAAAGCATACAATGAAAAACGAAAAATGTTTTCCAAATTATTTATCCAAATAAACATGAGAGCGGCAACAGCAGCTCCACGACAACGACGACGATGAAGAAGATGATGATAGTGTGGCCAAGGAAACAGTTTTGCTGCAGATAATATCCTTTTAGGTTGTTTGTGATTTGTCGACGTGGCCGGAAATGAAAAGCAAACAGCAACAGCTACAGCTACAGCAACATCTACAGCTCCACCATCACCATCGTCATCACCAAGAGCAGAAACAGCAACTGGAGCAACTATAGAGGAGAGGTGCAAGCAGAGCCAGCAGCACACAAATAAATTTGCTTAAATAACAGCAGGAAGGCAAGAAGTTCCAGTAGTATAACGAAGCACAGATACTCTTTCGAAAGTTCAGAAATTATTTTATATTGCTGTATATCAAAAAATTTCAACTGCAATCCGTTATGAGCTGCTTTAGCTGAAAATCTGGTATGTTTGGTACTCTATGGTATATTTGGAATGTAGTACTATGTTGTTATACCAAATATAGTCTTCGGTATATTTTATTTTGTATATTAATTTGGTATATATTTTATTTTGTATATTAATTTGATATATAAATATACCAAATATAGTCTTCGGTATATTTTATTTTGTCTATTAATTTGGTATATCAATATATCTAATCTAGTGTTCGGTATATTTTACAACTTTTTTGGTAAATTAATTTGGTATATTTTAAGAATTATATTGACTGAGGTATTTGTATTTGAATTGATTTATAGCTAAGTTAAAAAATCCTCGTGCTAGGTACAAAATAAATTTCAAACAAAATTAAAGTTCAAAGTTGACAAAAGTATATAAATATTTGGAGTAACTTTAATATTCTCGCAAAAAAAATTATCTTTATTTATTTTTCGATTAAACTTTCTCCTTTCCAAGTTTTTTATATAAAGTATTCAAAAATTGTTTCCCATCATGTCTCATGTTTATTTTTTCCTCATTCCTTTGCCGCATTTAAAATTCATTTTGGTTTCGCTCGCAATTCAATTGAAAGCGATTATTGTCGTCGCTTGAGTTAGGGTATTCCCACAAGTAACTAAGCTGCCCACCACAGAGGCGACCAAGGCAACGACGATACACGCAAACAGTTACATTAACAGACACAGATTGTTACACACACACACACACCCACACACACACTCACTCACATAAAGAATTATTTACACTCACACTCAGTCAGAATGCATTGCCAGCAAGTTGATATGCCTGACAAGGGCACAATGCTCCTCTGATGCTGCTGCCTCCTTACGCCCCTCAATACGAGTACAATAAAGATTTTCAAGCTCTCAAGCCATCCATCCCTTTCGCACAATCAGCAACTTCTCGCTCTCGCACACATCCATGTGGTTCATTTCCGCTTGGGAAACCGCAAGTAACTTGCACGATACGAAAACGCAACGCAAATAAATTCGTGTTGACAATTTGAATGATTTATTTATGGGGTGCGTAGCAAAAATTTTCATATACCCCAAACAAAAGGGAAACGGAAAAACAACGAAACAAAACGAAATCCCAAACACACGCACAAGTGAAATGAGCAATAATATTATATTTATTCAGCACAAAAGATCTTTCCAATTAGATAGCAAAAAATTGGCAAACCTGTTGAAAAAATTTGAAACTGATTAAAATCTTTGATAATTTATGTAGCGTTGCGAGGGAGCAGGCGAAGAAAGGGAAATTCCGCGTACTCATAAGGAAGTAGGGTATAATAGAGTGATTAATAATAAATTAATAAATTAATTGTACACAATACAAAATTAAATTTTTAATTATTAATTTGTAATATATCAATCGAGTGTAATTAAGTAACTGATTAAAGTCAGTCTGTTGGGCTGAGGTTGATTCTATCTGTCTGTCTGTCTGATGCTTTTATTGGCGAACACGTTCAAAATATATAATGTGTACTTACCAAATATCTTGACAATTACAAAATTTACTAATACTCTTTGCAGACTATGTTAAAATCTAGAAAAATATTTATCTATAGAGTAGAAGAGTATTATAACTTTGTTCCTCCAGGAAATAACATTCAAATTATATAAGCTAGAGTCGCAAGTTTTAGTACATTCAATAATAACTGTAGTCTTTATGATTTCTAATTCCAGATTCAAAGTATAGAAGTTATTAAAGAAATGCTTTTGTTTGAAAAAAAAAACGCCTACTTGCACTGGCTGACAATCAGGTAATTTTAGTACTCTGTGGTATATTTTAAATGTAGTAATATATCAATATACCAGTTATAGTCTTTGGTATATTTTTTCATTTCTTTTTATTTATTAATTCGGTATATTCGTCTTTATTGAAAATGGGTAACGGGTATCTCATAGTCGAGCACATTCGACTAGCTTTCTTACTTGTTTCCTTTTGCATTTATCATACATATAATATATCATAAAAACTGAATTCATACAATAAATTTACAGGGTATGTTATAGCCTGGACACTCAATAGCAGAATTCTTTCTTATTTGCGTTTATAATTCGCAGCTGCATGAGAGAAAAGTTCCGAGATGCTTCTTTGGTATTTTGCATGTTAGAAAAGTAGTTTTTGCCGCATTGTTTGCTATTGGTCATATTTTATTTACTGCAGTTTTGTGTTTTGTTGTTTCATGCTTTTTGTACGTACTAAAATGGCTGATGTTCCCTTGCCGCAATTAGGCAAAGCAATTGAGGGGGAGTGGGGGACAGAAGACTGCAAGCATTTCTCAAACTGTCACAAAACGACAATGTTTCTCCCTTCCTCCCCCAAAAAAAATTCTGCAATTCCCCAAAAAAGAGGGGCGCCAGGCTCCCCACCGAGAGAGAGAGAGAGAGAGAGAGAGAGGGAGAGGGAGAAGTAGAAGGAGGACGGCATAGCATCTGTATATAATATTTATTATGTTGGCATAATAAATTGCAACATGGGGCAGATTCATTTTCTCACTTGCGGACATTTTTCATTTCGCTACCCAGGCGGGCGGCAGCTGCTCGGACGTCTATGCGGCCAAGTGGGACACTGTTGTTGATGCTGGGAATGCGGGGAGTTGAGTTAGCCAGCTAATAGGTAGCAAAAGGGTGTGAAAGTCGCAATGGCGCCATGTCCATGTCGCCACGAGAATGATGGCCACAGCGAAGAGCGCAGAGCGAAGGTAAAGCGAAGAGCAGAGAAGTAAAAAGAAAAAAAAAATGAACTTGTTGCCTCCTCAGCAGTCGCTTTTGCTGCATTGCAACTTGCAGCTGGGCAACTTGCCATGTGCGCATTTTAAAAAGGAAATTTAATAAACCTTGTCCTATTTCATGCTCATTAGTGTCATGATAAATTTTACAGCAACTTCGCGTCGTTCTAACCAGGTGGACGAGGCTCCAAGCTTCTGCTTCAGCTTCAACTGAAGCTAGCATGTAAATGTTGGCGGTGTCAGGGGTTGAGGTCGTTGGGGTTGGATGACGCTTAACTGTTGCATTCCATGTGGCCATAAATTAGAAAAGTTTTCTCCACGCGGGACAAGTTGCTTTGATTTGCCAGTTTGCCAACGTTTTATGGCCATTTAATGTGCTGACAAGTCGACAATTACTGGGCGGCTGGGCAAAGCCCGCTGTGAAAGAACCAGAGAGAGAGGGAGAGATGTATATATGATAGAGACAGAGAAAGCCATCGCACATAAATTCAACCAATAATCTCATTGTTTTCACATGAGCTTCATTGGCCGCGATTTTTAGTCGCGACTCGACTTTACTCGACTGCTAAAACACTTTCTCCTTGTTGTTGTATCTTGACACCATCGCTGCACTCGTTGTTGTTGTTGCTGTTGTTGTTGTTGTTGTCAACAAAGTTTTGCAGACACAATATGTCTGTTACGGTCGTCTGCTATATGTCTGTCGGTTTATCGGTCCGTCTGTCCATATGTCTGCCTCGATGTCTGTCTGTCTGTCTCTTTGGTTGGTTTGTCGCTCTGTTGTTTGCTTTGCATGCAGTTGCCAACTGATGTTGCTACTTTTATGGTTGATGTTATTACTTCTTCTTTTTTTTTTTACTACCCATCTCATTCCCCCTAGAAATACGCGCTCTCGTTCAGTCCTTAGCAGCTGTTCCGCAAAAAGCTTGGCAACTTTTTCACAACTTTTACGAGTTGAATACGAAATACTCTTGCTTTTTGGATTATTGAAATTAACTAAATTTGTGATAGTTTTTAAATAACTTAACAGTTGTGTTAATGTTAAAGGAATATTAATGTGTATTTTAAAGAATACTTATTATGTTTCAAAATATTTTTACTATCATATGCTTGCATCATATTCTTACTCATTAAATGCTTAAAAATTCTTTTAAATTAAAAATTGTTTTATTGGAAGACACTAGAGGTGGAGAACTATCGATGGCGCAGACTATCGCAGACTGATTGATCTAAAAACTATCGGCTATCGACGATAGCAAGGAAAATCTATCTTCGATAGTTGTCGATAGTGTAGTAAAAGAAAATAATTTAATTAGTTTTTGAAATAATCCATATGTATTAAAAATATGCGAGTATGAAATTGGTTTTCCAATCTTTATCTGGAAATAATATATAATTATTATTTGAATAATATAATTTTTTTATTTTTTAGGTTTACCTTAACTGCTTTTTATATATTTATTTCAACCAATAATTTTGTACGCCTATTTTAAACGATTTGTCCTGCTTTGTTGAAGACCCTCTCCGACTCTACGGAGTTTGCGGGTATACAAAGATATTTGAAGAAATATCGAACACTATCGAAGATAGCGATTGACCACTATCGAGAGTGCGCGCCGCTATCGAGAGCGTGTCGATAGTGGCCAACCATCGATAGTCCCGATAGTACCATCGATAGTTCTCCACCTCTAGAAGACACATTTTAATTGACGTTTTTTTTAACGTTTTATCGACTATAAGGAATGAGCTCATTTTGGTTTTAGTTTAACTTCAAATCAAAAAAAAAAAATTATTAGAATAACAATACGATTTATCAAAAATTGTTAATTGTATCAATCAAATTATATAATGTAGTAGAGAATAAAAGGAATAAATCGAAATGAAAATCATCACAATGCAAATATACTTATTTCAACGATTTATTAAAGTCTTGATATTTTAATCAAATTATATACTATTTTAGAGATTAAAAGGATTAAAGATGACCAAAATATTTTATTTAAATATAAATTGATATCTTGTCTGCATATTCTCTTACTAATCCTCTATACTCATTCATTGCGTAGAGCATTTGCCAAGTTTGTATCGCTGTTATTGCTGTTATTATTGCTAGTTGCCTTTGTGGTTGCTGCTGTAGCTGTAGCTGCGGCTGCTGCACTTCAGACATCGCGACGACATTTAAAGCGCCATGAATATGCAAAACTTTTACACTCGCTTTTTATGCACAAATATATAAATCTAAAAGCGTATAAAAAAAAGGGAGAAGAGGGCAAAAACGAAACAGGAACATAACCGAGCTGGGATATTGTGCGGGGGCTTTGCGCTATTAGGCATCGTCGTCGTCGTCGTCGTCCTCATCGTCTGGCGTCCCCCGCATTGGCAACTTCTGTTGCCTCTCCGCGTAATAATTCTTCAATAATAACAGACCGACGCCCTGGCTATAGAAGAGTGAAGAAGAGTGGGGAGGTAACTGGAAGCTATGAAACAGCAATGGCAAAACGTTTGGCGGTTTTGGCCGGGAAACCGGGGCAAAGTCAACTTCTCTATGCCGGCTATAAAATAAACACTCGCTCACTTTTGCCAGTGCTCCTTCGTCCTGCCTCGTCCTGCTTCGTCCTTGCTTCTTCTGCTCCACTTTGCCTCTTGGCTACGCGCTTCAGTTTTGTTTTTCTGCTTGTTTTTGTCGCGCGCGCGTTGCGGTTTAAGTTTTTCTCTGCGGCTCAACAAAATTTGTTTGCATTTGCAATGCAGAATTAAATTATTGCTTCCTCTACCGTTTTCTCTCTTTCCCTCTTTGTCTCTCTCTCTCTCTCTCTCTCCCTCCGCGACACATTGAGCTTGTCTCTGCTGCTGTTGCGGTTTTTCTAGCTATTCTCAGTTGTTGCTGCTGTCAGTTATTGCAGTTGTTGTTTTGCGCACCGCAGCAACATTATCGCTGGCTTTGGCTCCGAGTTCTTGTTTGGACTTGTGCACTGCGGTCTGTGGGGCATATTGATTGGAGCCCGCTGGCACTCTCAGTCTGCCCGTCCTTCCGTCCCTCCGTCCTTCTCTCCATCTGTCTGCCAGCCCGAGTCGTGGTGCATCGCAAACAGGGTGCGCCACTGTTTGATATTGGCTAAATTGATTGGCGTTCCTTGGGGTAGCTCCAAAACGGGCCATGATTTCATTTTGAAAATTTATTTAGAGCTAACTGCAGTATGCACTCGCAAAGCAGCACGCAGCTACAGCATTAATGGGGTTAATAGTTTTATAGAAAAACATAGGCCAGAGAATATAAAATATAATAAATTTTGGAAACACAGAACATAAAATATGATAATAATAATAAATTCAGGAAACATATAAAATACAGAACATAAAATGTAATAGAAATAATATTAAAATTATAAATAAATTGTATTTATATTAAATTTAACAATTTATTTTCGATTTTTGTAACGTTCACATAACACTTTTTGTAACCAACTTACAGAAATAAATTTGACTTATTACAATATTTTTCTATATATATTTATTTATTAATAATACAGTGAAACTGAAATATCAATAGAATAAATAAATATTATATTGTTGGGGTTCATAAGTTGTCATAATCAGCGTTCGATAGCAAATTTTTAAAATAAATATTTTGTAGCATACTTTTTGGGGTAATTTGAGTTAAAGAAATAAATTTGGCTTACTACAATATTTTTCTATATTTCTTAATTTATAAAACAGTGACTTAAATATCAATAGAATAAATAATATTATATTGTTGGACTTCATAAGTTGTGATAATCAGCGTTCGATAGCAAATTTTTGAAATAAATATTTTGTAGCATACTTTTTGGGGTAAGATGAGTTTGCAGCTGACGCGTTGCCAATTTTGGTTTGCTTATATTGAAAATATTCATGCATAACTTGCCAGCGAATATTTGGAAATTCCCGTATAAATATTTGAGATTTATTTGCAATTGTTTTGCGTATCAATTCCAATTATTTGTTATTTATTGCCAGAAATTCAAAATGCTGAAACTATCAAAATATTATCTGCAATAAATCAGCAAAACAAACCCGTTGAAACCCGTTGGGTGCCAACATCAAATCTACTTCGCTCTAAATTAACTTTACCCTTTATGGTATTATCCTCACAAAAAACTTGCCAAAGCAGCTAAGGAAGAAAACGATGGAATTCCTTAACGCGTTTTTGCATATCCTGTTGCTATTCCGGTTGCTGGCTGTCGTTTATTTGCCGCTTTGCATTCATTTCAAATATTTGGCGTCACATTTTACAAATAATTTTGCATGCATATTTGCCAAAGACAGCAGAGCAGCCGGAAAAGTGTGGAAACCCCATAGAGAAAATACGAAAAACGAATGACGTTTTTTCTTTTACCAGATTTTTATGGGCAAAAAGAAATCAACTATCCGAAAGCAGCGAGCAGCAAGCAGACAAGATATCCGCAAGGAGTCAACGCAACTTCCTCGGCTCATTGCGTGTCCTTAAATTATGCACAGCGCAAACAAACGCCCGAGCAACCGAAAAACAGCACAAGAAAAGAAAAACGCACAAGAAAAATAAGCGAAAATAAAAGAAAATGTTGGGAAATGCTGAAGGTAACTGTCCGGGTGCCGCTTGCCAAGGAAGTTTGCCAGCTTGTGCCATGACCTGGCCTAGCCCGAACTCTGAACCTGCTCCTTTGGCATCACAGACGCTCAAAAGTCAGAGTCAGAGTCAGAGCTGGGAAGGAGGATGCGAGGGTCTCGGGTGCAGACTGGAAGCTGGCTTAAATATGTTTTTGTTATTTATGCAAATTCGTTTCTGTTGCCACAGCGAAAGGCAATGGGAGAACGGAGAACGGAGGGCGGAAAGCGTTGGAGGCGACTTTAGCTTTGTTATATTGTCATAATGCCAGCGCAAGCCAACAGAGCTACACATGGCCTAGGTGTTATGACGGGGAGAAAGAGGGCGAAAAGGGATCGAAGGGATGTCGGGGTGATGGGTGCTAACCTGTTGGCATTTGTAACGCTTCGCTCATCGCCTGCTTGTTTATGTGGCAACACTTGCGCGCTTTTCTTTCAGCCTTTCACTGCATCAGCTTTATGCAAATTTTCGTAACGGGCGCATTTCCTTGCTCATTTTCCACAGCAACAGCAACAACTACACGAAGTCGCATAATAAAGTTGCAAACTTTGACTTGACATTTCCTTCCATTCACCCAAATGCTCTTACATATTTAATGCCCAACAATAGTTTTGAATAATGCAAGCATTTGCTTTGCCACGCTCCCAACACATTTGACTAACCATTTTGGCCAGAAGACACACCAGAAGACACCAACACTCTCAGAGAGTGCACTCAATATTTGACACTCTCCGTCTGTGGGCTGATTCTGTAGTTTATTATATTTTTATGTCATAATTTCTAATGTGCTTGCTTTTGCTTGCCTTGGAGCCTAATATCTGAGCAAGGCCAACATATTTGACATATTAAATAACAGCGCTCTGGGTTGAATCTTCTTCTTACCACCAGCCCCAACACTTCCCCCTCCCCGACAACAACAATGGCATGAGAAATTGCTGGCAATTTATGGACCACAGGGTCAGAGAACCGTAGCGAGTGCCTGGGCAGCTTCCAGCTTCATAAGCACAAAAAACACTTGAAAAAACTTAATTAAAATTTGAGTTTAGTGTTTGTGGATTTTAAGCAGGCTTGAAGGGTGCAACCTGTTTTCCGTATAGGGTGTTGTTGTCCTAGGTCCCTTTGCAAACATTCCTCCAAATGCTCATTTTAATGAAAAGCGAAAGGAAATGCGCTAAACTTATTACGGAAATTCATCACGTTGATTCAGAGAATATTAAAATTTACTAAGTTATATTAATGTGTCATTACAATAAGGAATTTAAATTCATAATTCATTAATTTCTTTGGTAATATATCAAATTTTAAAGGTATTATCAAAAATATATATGGAGTAAAGGGAGATATGGGTATAGTAGGCGATTTGGCAGACACATATGTATGTAATTATTATAAAAAGTTTTAAAATAAATATGAGTATATTAAATGTATTTACATTGTAATGTTCTGAACAGCATGCACTCCAAAACGTATACGTAATAATTTAATCAACTTAAACGTTATATAAAATGTATACCAAGAAATTTACTTTGAATTCAGAAAATTGTTTTTGCTTGAAAAATTTGTTAAACTAGTTATTGAAATAAATAATTTATGCTATGCTTATACATTGCACATACGCAAACGGTATTTATTTATTTATTCAAAATAAAATGTATAATAAAAGTGATGCAGAACTAAATGTTATTTATAAAAGTTCCTTAGGAAACTGTTTTTTTTTTTCATAGTAGGAATTTAATTTCAAAACATGGCATATATCATTACGTATACGTAATAATTCTAACAATTTTTGCCTGTGAATTTAAATTTTATTGGAATTCAAATTCGAAAAATTCTTTAAAATTGCAAATTAATATTTCACTCGATATAATTGAGAATTTATATTTATTTAAATATTTACTTAAAGCTATACCACGCAACATTTTACTCGTAGATTAATCTCAGTATTTTTCCACAGTTTCGTCGGTTGAGATTCGCATAGAAGAGCGCTCAAAGCACCCATTACTTACAGTCTCGCACACAAGCACACACACACACATATACACAAATTAATAGCCCAACTGCTTAAACACATAAACGCACACGCACACACTCAACTGGGTTTTATGTTTATGTAATTTTAGTGAAACTAATATGAGGCCTAAAACAAGAACCCCTAACTTAAAGGGGGAGAGGGGAGAGTCTGTAGTTGCTCAGTTGGTCAGGTTGCTGTTATTTGTGTGGCAGGGATTCGACTAACCGAGCATGTGTATCGAGTGTTCTATTGCTTTCTCTCTATATCTTTATCTATCTTTCTCTCTCTCTCTTGCTGTGTGTATATGCGTGAGTTAATTTATTTAAATCTCACTTGTAATTCATATTTTAGAGGCGACATCGGACGCATAATAAGTGCGAGTAAGAGTAGTAATGCTTTTGCTACTTGTCGACTCGACTAGTGTGCAGACCCCAAAAAACGACCCCTCTTTATGTGTATGTGTGTGTGTCTGTGTGTGTATGCGAATATTTGAGATATAAATTCAGCAAATTTGGCCCGAGACCAAAGTGTGCTACGTGTCGAGAACTCGTGCCGGGTGTAAATTTGCAGATAAGTCGCATTAGTTGGGCCTTCTATTTCGCTTCACTGCTGTCCTTGTTGTCCTCGTTGTCCTCGTTGCTGCTGCTGCTGTTGGGTTATTATGTACTTAACGAGTGTTTATTAGCATTTTAATTACCTTTCGGCGCGTGAAAGCTGCGCGTATTAGTCAACCTTTAGTCCTGGTTCCAGGCATTTCTCCCAAGGGTCTCCCTCTCTCTCTCTCTGGCTCTCTCTTGTTCTCTGCGTGTGGCAAAACTTTAATTATGTTTTTAAACTTTAATGAGGCGACAGCGGCAACAGCAAATCACATCTCATACATACTCTAGAGTGTATATTATGTACAATTTGTGTACGCTTGATGGATGTGTAGTGGACCAGTGGAAAAATATTTGCATTGCGCTAATAAAAGCATTGAAAAAAATTGCGAAAACTAATTGGATGCGCAAAAACTAACGCGTCAAAGGGGGGGCGATTTATTGTGGGCGTGGCAGTTGCTTGTTAAAAGTTCATTACACTCATAGAATGCTTGTAAAGCGAGATGATAAATTAATCTACAGTGTGCAGCGAAGCGCGCTATTGAGTGGGCGCGCCAAGAGCACAAAAAAGGGAAGAAAGCAACAGCAATAGCAACAGCAGCAGAGAGATACCCAAAGAGAACAAGAGTGCAACAGCAGCAAAGACAGAGAGAGAGAGAGAGAGAGAAAGCGCGAAAGAGAGCGCGCACATAAATGACGAGTTTAATTTGTATGCAAACAAGTTGGCGGCGTTGTCGACACAAACACGACGACGACGGCGACGACGACGTTGACGTTGGACCTACAATAATTACACAAACACTCACACACATGCATGCACAACACACACACATACTGTCAGACTTGAAGAAATGCAAGCGCATACAGCAGGAAGCGACATTTTGGAGAAGGGGCAGCCATGATGGCTGCTAACTGTTTCCGCTTGCCTCTGAGTGACGACGGTGACGTGCGAATGCCAGGAATGAAGCATTACTTGCAATGGACACCAGTGTAAGCAGGAAATATGTAAGGACGGAGAGGGGGGAAGGGAAACAAGTGCTAAAGAGTGCAGAAAATGTTGAGAGATTTTTAGCGATGATATAGTACGTGCATTAGTTAAAGATGGTGATAGTTGTTTGCAGCTGAAGAGGGGAGAGAAAAACGCACAACAATGATAAGGAGAAGGAATTTTATATGCACTCACATTGCAGACATTGTTGCATGAGGGGAGATACAAATTGTGGAGAAACTTTCAGAAATTTCCACTTTAAAATATTGTTGCTGACATTTGTTGACATTTACATTTTTTTTTATACATGTTACGATTATATGTTATTTATATAATGTTTTGAGGGGGAAGAGACTAAATTTTATATCTACTCATATTACAAACATCGTTGCTTGTAGAAAATGATTCCAAACAATTCCTAAAATATACAAATATTTAATGTGAAAGAAATTCATGTTTAACGTTTAATTATGCAGCTCGAATCTAATATAAATGCTTTTTTATGCATAATTTAATATTTTAACATAATTTAAAATTAATTTTATATGCATCAATAATCTATTAACTAATGAATATTTCACATTTACCTCTTTACACCCGCTACTCATAGAATAGAGGGGTATTATAACTGTGTGGCAAAAGGATGTCTATATAATGTATATATATTTTCGATATACCAAATATGGTATATTGGTATATTTTAATATTGTGCGGTGGTTTATTTTAAGTATGTTTACCTTTAATTCACACGGTGAGCGGGTAGCTGAGAGTCTAATATTTAGTGTAAGTATTTATCAATCAATATTAAACATAATTTGCACACATGAAATTATTAGTTATATAAATTCAACAATTTATATTTATGCATGACGCTATTATATACAAATTATACGCATACATATTATTTATTTTTGTTTTTATTTATGGCCTTTGTCGGGGCATAATTTTGAAATCAATTTCAGAGAGCACACGCTGCGTATGTGTAATAAATGTTCATGCATTCTTAATGTGCCTGAGGCACTTTGGCAATGAGCTTTCTTTTAATTCTTAATTGAACATTGGCCAGGAAATGTATTGTGAAAATAAAGCTGCGCCTAATTAGCATAAACTTAAACAGTTAATTAGCGTAATAATTGCGTTAAATGCGATGCGAAAGCAGGAGGCAGCAGAAACCAATTCGAAATTGGATTGCAAAACCAAAACCAAGAAAAGCATAGAGCCAAATAACCAAAGCGTAGCACACACTGAACACCAAACACCAACAACAAACATCACACACACAGAGAATCCGCAACTTAAACTGAAACTAAAACTATTGGTGTCTTAATTAGCGTGCGTGTTCAATTACAATCAAGGAGCAGGCAGCAACAATAGCGGGGAAGGGGAGGAGGTGGGTGGGGTAATATGCCATTATCAGCTGCTGTTACTTGAATTTATTTCAGCAGACAAAGTAAAGGCAGCCCAAGTGGATGCTGGAACTGAACTGAGCCGAGTCGAGCTGAAGAGAATGCCACTCATGAATTTCAAATAATGTCGAACACTTTGACTTTGACTTGCTGCCGTGCAATGCAATGCGATTGAGCGGGTGGCTTACACAGCTCTCCTTGTCTCCTTGTCTCCTTGTCTTCTTGTGTTTCTCCATTGTTTTTGCCCGCCTCCTGCTCGCTGTTGTTGTCGTTGTTGGTCGTGATTCCAATCCTGATGCTTGGCATGCCGAAATCCAATGAAAGGCGTTTAGTTGTGCTTGGATGTTCTCATCTTCATCCTGTCGTCGTCGTCGTCGTCGTCGACCGCCGTTGTCCTCCTCATCTTCGACGTTGTCGTCGCAAGAAATTCGCAAAGAAAACAAGCAATGAAATCGCATAACTAACAATGAATTCCTAACTTGAAGCTACTTGAGCAGCATAGACCAGAGACTAAGGCAAGGCAACAACAACGAGGCACTGGATGAACGTGGTCTACCCCAGCACACGTATTTCTGCAGTGCATGAAATGTGCTTTGGCCAAACTCAGACCCATCGACAATTGAAGTTTCCTGGGATTTCATGGCAAAACTAACTTGAAGCATCTTCTCTTCTCTTCCGCCCGCCCTGCGTGGGATTCATTCTTATGCTGTTTGTGTGCGCGATAGTCGCGATTTCTCGTTACACTCTCTAATCAATTTTGACAGTGGGGTATATTAACATTGACATGTTCAAGATGATGGTTAAAACTATAATTCCAATTTGCAACACACTTATATTTTAAGGGAAGAAGTTTTATACTCTTTGACTATTATTTCATTTTATCAATAATTACGAATTATTCTTTATTCTTGATTCATTTATTTATTTAAATTTATTTAGTCCTATGATGAGAGTTCAAAATTATCTTGCTTGGATAAATTTTAATGTAGTTACATTTCATATACCATATATTAAAAATACTATTATTTATTGCAGGGTACAAGGCAGTCAATATACCCCTCGGTAATTCAATTGCATTCTGCTATCCTACACTTTTCTTTGCTTTCTGATGCTGTTTAGCGAGCGAATATTTGATTTTTCCTTTTTTTCTCTTCAGCTTCACGGTGGATTTCCACCGACATTCGCAAAGCTTCAACATGTTGTTGAAATTTTTGGATTGTCATGCCAATTGGCACGATTTTTGACGGGTGCTAAATAAATTGACGCTACATTGAATGCGATACAAACATTTCTATATGAGTCAGCATTATTGTGATTAACGTTTATCGCACATACAAAATGAACGAAAGATAAGAGAAAACGTTTTCAAACGTTCTGCAAACGTTTGATAAGCTAAAACGTCTGTAAACGTTTACCAAACGCGTATAAAAGCTGCGGCCCAGCTGAGCTTTTCATTCAGTTCGCAGTGAGCATTGCAGCAATACAGTAACAGTAGCAATACAGAAGTGTTAGTAAGTTCTTTAAGTTTTATAAAGTTTTCAGTGTTATCACCATAAAATTAAAATGTCAAATGATAAGACAGATTTGTTGGTCAAACTAATTGATCAAGCAAATAAAGCTCAATCTATGATAACAGATATTTTGCAGCAATTAGAGTCAGAGAAGCGAAGCTCAACACGAGATCGCTGTCGTTGTCTTGAAGGTTCCGATTCTTCTGATGACGAGCTTTTGGTTGTGAGGAGAAGCTCTGTAGTTGAGCGAGAGCGACTGTCTCGACGAGGTGCAGACAGAAAGCGCGATCGCTCTCACTCTCGTGGCCGCTCTCGCGGTCATTCCAGGGGGGCGTTCCCATGGACGTTCGCGTTCTCGCTCGCACACGAATGCGCAGCATAGAAGAGTTTCGTTGGCTGTGCGAGCGTAGAAAGAAAGAGATGCAAATAGCTATGAGATTATATTTATCATGTTTATTAGCTCTACAAAATATTTAAATAAATAAACAAATAGTATTTATAACCAGAAAAAATCTTTGCGTTCGTAATTTATTTGAAATAGTTTTTGGCTTGCGGGGTTTTTAGTTTCACAGAGCTCGTAAAGCTTTGCAAGTATTAATTTTGGAAATTTTGCACCAATAGTTGGCATTAAAAAAAGTGTTGTGTATACACTTAATTGCACTTGCATTTGTTTTTCATTTGAATGCCATAAATAAAATAAATCAAATTCGAGTATAAAATGCTTTTGGCATTTGACTTGAGTTGAGAGAACTTGAATTCGCATTGTCAAGGTGCTGTTATTGATAAACATGTGTGTAATTGCATTTGCAAACAACTCAAGCACATTTTGTTTTGCTAGCATTACTTTCGAGCAATAACAAATACAGAAAAATCAAGACAAACATTGCAATTGTATATTATATATGTCGTGGAGCAGACAGTTAAAAAAAAAAATTTGAATTCCCATGACTGTTAAATTAGCATAATTAGATTAGTAATGTAAATGTTAAGAACATTGTTAGTGCTAAATAAAAATATGAAGAAAAACGATGGTTGATTGGTGAAGCCGAGGTCCGAGCGGGACGGCTATACGGGCTGAGCGTGGCGCGATTGTTCTCGAAGCGTCAGTAAAGAAGAAGACGAAAAAGGAGACATTGGCGACTCGCTACGCTTTTACAAAAGCTTAAAAATCAAAATGGAAAACAATGATATGAATAATTCTTCTACATATATTATTCACACATATATTAGAAATTTCGATTAAACATTAGCGCTCTTCAGGGCTTTGTAATTTATTGACAAAATCGTTGATTTTCATTTTTAATTATCTCTTCAAAGTGAATAAGCAATCTAAACAGTTTTTTTTTTGAATAAGTGTCTTTAAACTATGAATGATTTTACTTTTGCTTAAAAGTATGCAACTGATTTATGCAATTGAGTTCATCGCTTTAAAAATATTGTGTGAATGTCTTTAATAATCCCATCATTGTGATGACGAATTATCGATGTTTTCTTATCAGCTTAAATTCATTAAAAGAATTAGTAAGATTTAATATTGTGACAATCAATAATGGAAAACATTGATTTTAATGTGGAGTACGGCAATCTTCAATTGGGTAATTTTGTAAGTTTTATAGTCATTTTGATAATTTATCATTCATGCTGTTTATTGCTCATTATAGATAGACGGTGGTGATGTTTACAAAGCACATTGGAGAACTGAAAACAAAGCGATTGTTGTTAATCGCGTCGTGGCGTCATAAACGATGCAGGAAATAATGAAAAAGCAATTTTAAATGAAATTAAAAACATAAAAGTTCTCAATCATCCGAATATTATCACTTTTTATGGAGTAACAAAAGATTCCGAAAATAGAATTTGCATGCTTTTTGAGTTCGCCGATTGTGGTTCACTCTACAGCTGCTTGCATGAATCGAATATAAAAATAACACTAGATGGAAAGCTTAATTGGATGAGCCAGATAGCAAAGGTAAGCTGAATTGACTTTAAAATCTGATCCGTATTCAGAATTCGATTGCTCTTAGGGCATGGAATACTTACATGACCAAAAAAAGTCCATCGGGATCTTAAGTCTAAGAACCTTTTGCTTTGCAACAAATATCGTACGGTGAAAATATGTGATTTTGGCACAATTAAAGAACTTGCAACGGTTAATACGGAAGGTATTGGGACATATGTTTATATCGATCCAGAAATATACGTAAGTATATATAATTTTATGTAAATCTTTAGAGTCTGATAATTGTTTAAAAGAAGCAGTTTCTTTGGTTTAAGATCGCCATGAAGAATGTTTTGTTGATGCATAATTTCGACATTTTACACTTGCAACGAGAATACTTTATTACACGATTAAAAGATAATAAATGAAATTTACCTTGGCCAATTGAAGCAACCACGTTAATGCATTTGCAATATGAAGAGTCACATAAATGAAGAGCAATATAGAGAGTTCCACAATTAGCATATTCTGAGAGTAGACAAGTTCTGCCATCAGTATTTGTTGTTATGCCATAATATGTCAATATATTTTCATGGCAAGATCGTAACATAAATAGTTTTGTTAAAAGTTTAACTGTTTATATGTCTATATGTTTTAACTGCGATTATCTTCTTCTTGCATTTAGTTCTCCAAATTGCTTTAAATACGTCGCTGAAGGTTCCAGAGCTAATGTACTATTATTATATAAAAATATTTAAGTAATTGGCGCTTTATTTATATACATATACGAAACATCGCATTTATATACATATGTACATAAACATTAAACAGAAATAAAACTTATAGTTTATAAGCATTCTTAAGAGGAGACTTAAAATTTTCATTTTCGATTTATTTTTTTCTTAATTTTATACTAGAATTATTTTTCTGTGTATATGTTAATAGCTCATTAATTGAAATATTGATCCAGTTAATTTTGACAGTTGGTTGAGGCTTAAATCGAAACTCATAAGGTAAACATCCGACTTCATAATCGATAGAATAACCATCTTCATCCATGTCTACACAACAGACATTATATTCTTCAAGCTTCTTCACGCTTTTTAAAGAAGAATCTCAAATCTATAAAGTGTTTATCTTCGTCCTTGGAATAACAAAATTCAATATTTCTTATAACTTCTTGCATAGCTGGTCTTTGCTTAGAATCTTCATCCCAACACTGTTCTATAAGTTTTATTATCTGATCAGATTTGTGGATATTTTGAATTACAATTATGAGTGGATCGCCTACAAAAACAATAATGGTAAGTAAATGAATATTTACAGCATTTTAAAAATTACGTTCTATGGCGTTCTTTTGAATATTAAAGTTCACAGTTTTTCCCAAGTGGTAAAATGGCTTCTTTTTTTGACATTACTTCCCAAAATGTGATGCCGAAACTATAAACATCGCATTTCTTAGTGTAGGAATTTTCTATACTGACCTTATTTTGTGAAATCGGAATTAGTACAATATTTGACATCTTGGTATCCAACTCTTTAGCTGTACCAAAATCGCAAATTTTCAATGTCGAAAATTGATTGCAAATTAGTAGATTTTGTGGTTTTAGATGAAGAATTTGCGGACTAAATTCATGAATGTATTCAATACCCTATGAGTTAGATTAACGAGTGAGAAAGGTATTACATTATGTATTTATTAATTTACTTTGGCACGTTGAAGCATTCAGTGAATACGTCTCATATGGCATATTTCTTGATACAAAACGTTATGGAGAGAACCGCAGTCTGCGTATTCCATGACATGGTTGGCTAACGATAACAGACCGAATTCTTTTTCAATTGCGGAGTCTTTCACAAAGGGTCCAAATCTTTTAATCACGATTTTCTGTGGGCCATCTTTTGACTACCCCATCCGAGAATCTGTTTGATTATATTTTAATAACATTATTTCCGCTAATTTCAATTTAATCCAACCTCGTTTTAAAAACTCAATTCATTCCAATCTATTTTATGTGTCATATTAAACGCGTATGTTAAGTATAATAGCAAAGGTTGGCGAATTTCAAATGACGTGATTTTGCTTGGTATTGCTGAATTTCTAGGGGTTATATTTTTAGAGTATTGACGCAGAAGTTTTAAGTTCTTGTGGTTATAATTTTCTTAATATGCGCACTTGAGTTCTTTTTCATCCAAACAATTGAAGTCAACTGATAAGTTTCGTACCTAATAATTAAAATACAGCATTCCAAAACAATGTGACCAAGTAGCAAGTAATTACTCTTGCCGTAGCTCCAAGTGTTTTAATTCTTCTTAAAGATTATTTCATCGCTTTAGGTAGTACTACCAATAATAATTGAATAATAACAATTGAACTATATTGATTACTTGGTTAAACATCAGAAACTCGAACGATGTAAATCTGTTGCGAGTAAATGAGAAGAGGTTTTTTTTTTATTTCGTTGCTATTGATTGTTGTAGTATTATACAATTAATAGGTTTTCAACAGAGAAGAAATGTTCTAAAATCGATATTGAAACCTTGAAAAACGATCAAAATGTGAACAAATTAAACAAATAAAGACTTTTGAGAACTATCTTTGCAACTTTCTTATTATATTTTTATAAATTATAACCAAAAACTATAAGAACGTGAATTGAAAAATGAATTAATGAATTATATGCATAATAACATAATTTTAAATAAACGTGCAGATTGTAATAATCTTTTTCATAATATTCAAAATTTGGTTGCCGTTCTCTTAATAAAAAGAATATTTTTCCATAATTGCGAGTACTTCCTTTATAGAAGGTCTATTCCGTGGATTCGCATCCCAGCATTTTGTAATCAAAATTTTTATATCATCCGAATTGTGAATATCGACGACATCATTTACATTTGGACGAAGACCTGCAGAGAAACAATTTGTTAGACTCTTAATTATATTTCAAAAGCATTTTAACCTTCTTGCACCTTTTATAATTCCAAAAAGTAGAGGTAGCGATTCCTTATCGTTGAACGGTTTCTTTCGTGACATCACCTCCCACAGCATTATCCCGAATCTATAGATATCGCACTTTTTGGTGTATTGCATCCCTCCCATAATCTATATTAATTTATAAACATATCACTAATTTCGGTAAAAACAATTTTTTTTTAAATACAAACTTCTGGAGCCATATATATAAAATTTCCAAGCATTATTGATGCACCCTCTGTCATCACTGCTTCAGATAGTGAAATCTTTAGGGTTTGATAATTGTTAAAAAGAAACAGATTCCTTGTAGTTATTTCCCGATGAACAATCTTTTGTTCATGCAGAAACTTGAGACCCTATAAATTCAAGGAAAATATTAATAATGGATTCAAAAATAATACATCCGAAATTTACCTTCGCGCAATGCAACATCCACATTAAAGAAAACATTTCATATGCATTATTACAAATATTCACTGTACGATCATGCACAGCACTATAGAGAGTTCCGCAATCGGGATACTCCATAAGTTCGATAGGTCGCTTATTGTGATCAAAGGATAGACAATATAATTTTTGAATATGCTCATGCTTTAGTTGTAAACTATGAATTTTTATTAATTGTTCTTTGATCGAATAATGAGGTCTATATCTTTTAACTGCAATTATCTTTGGTCCCTTCTCAGTTTTCCAGAGAGCCTTATATACATCTCCAAAGGCACCATAAGAAATGAGCTTTTTGAAATTTGTACAAATAGATTGTCATTATTTATATAATAATATTATATATTGTAAATACCTTTTCTAAAGTAATATTTGTCCATTCATTTTTCTGAATTGCATTCATATCTTCATCAATCAATCTGTTAACTTCATTTTTGACTGGTATTTTCAGACTTAAGTTAGGCTCTTCCACATCCATAATTGGGTACAAATTACTAATATTACTTATTATTTCTTGCATTGTCGGTCGTTTCTCTGCATCTCCATTCCAACAGAGTACTATAAGTTCTATTATCTGCTCGTATTCTGGAATATTCCGGATGTCATCTAAATGTGGTCGAGCTCCTACAAAATTAAGAATATTAGAAGCAGTTGAGTATGTTAGGTACACTCTAACCTTTTGTGGCAGCAAAAAATGGAATGGCCACTTCTTCACTTAATTCTAAGTGGTAGAATGGTTTCTTTCGTGACATCACCTCCCACAGAATTATCCCGAAGCTATAGATATCGCACTTTTTGGTGTATTGCATGTCTTTCATAATCTATATTAATTTATAAACATATCACTAATTTCGGTAAAAACAATTTTTTTTTAAATACAAACTTCTGGAGCCATATATATTAAATTTCCAACCATTTTTGTTATTGATGTACCCTCTGTCCTCACTGTTTCAGATAGTGAAATCTTTAGGGTTTGATAATTGTTAAAAAGAAGCAGATTCCTTGTAGTTATATCCCGATGAATAACGTTTTGATCATGCAGAAATTTGAGACCCTATAAATTCAAGGAAAATATTAATAATGGATTCAAAAATAATACATCCGAAATTTACCTTCGCGCAATGAAACATCCACATTAAAGAAAACATTTCATATGCATTATTAACAATATTCACTGTACGATTATGCACAGCACTATAGAGAGTTCCGCAATCGGCATACTCCATAAGTTCGATAGGTTGATTATTGTCATCAAAGGATAGACAATATAATTGTTGAATATGCTCATGCTTTTGTTGTAAACTATGAATTTTTTTTAATTTTTCTGAGGTGATCGAATAATGATATCTATATCTTTTAACTGCAATTATCTTTGGTCCCTTCTCAGTTTTCCAGAGAGCCTTATATACATCTCCAAAGATACCATAAGAAATGAGCTTTTTGAAATTTGTACAAATAGATTGTCATTATTTATATAATAATATTATATATTGTAAATACCTTTTCTAAAGTAATATTTGTCCATTCATTTTTCTGAATTGCATTCATATCTTCATCAATCAATCTGTTAACTTCATTTTTGACTGGTATTTTCAGACTTAAGTTAGGCTCTTCCACATCCATAATTGGGTACAAATTACTAATATTACTTATTATTTCTTGCATTGTCGGTCGTTTCTCTGCATCTCCATTCCAACAGAGTACTATAAGTTCTATTATCTGCTCGTATTCTGGAATATTCCGGATGTCATCTAATTGTGGTCGAGTTCCTACAAAATTAAGAATATTAGAAGCAGTTGAGTATGTTAGGTATACTCTAACCTTTTGTGGCAGCTGAAAATAGAATGGCCACTTCTTCACATACTCCTAAGTGGTAGAATGGTTTCTTTCTTGACATTACTTCCCAAAATGTAATACCAAAACTATATACGTCACATTTTTCGGTGTATGATTTGGTGCTAGCGACCTTAGTATGTATAATTTAAATAATTATAATAATTTTTAAACTTCATAGAGTACGTACTTCTGGTGCCATATAACAAACAGTACCAGCATAAGACATAATGGTTTCCAGCTCCTTAACTGAGCCAAAATCACATATTTTCAATGTTCGATAATTATTGAAAAGCAATAGATTTCTTGGTTTTAGATCACGATGAAGAATTGTCGGACTGAGTTCATGAAGGTATTTAATGGCCTTAAAATGAGATAAACTTGTAGAAAACCAATTTGATTATTCATTTATTTAGTTACCTCCGCACATTGCAGCATCCAGCTAATACGCAGTGAATGTGGTAAAATGATGTTCTTATTTTCCTCATTGTGCAGTAAGCTATGAAGAGAGCCACACTCTGCGTATTCCATTACAATGGCCGTTCTTTCTTTCTCATCTTTTGTAGTACCTATTAACTTTACAATATTATCATGATTCACCAGCGATAGCATGTCGACTTCTTTTTTATTTTTGTCGTCAGTTGAGTTACGATAAAATTGTTTAATCACGACAGTTATTGGACCATTATTTGAGTTCCATGTCGCCTTGTATACATCACCGAAAGTACCTGATCCAATACACTGAGAAAGTTGAATCGAATTAAATTTTGTATAATATGCAAATAAAAATTGTATTATACCTTATTGTCGACAATCAATTCATTCCAATCTATGTTACGCGTCATGCTTAAAGAGAACGTTATGTGTTATACAGAAAAAACAGTTTACCGAAACTTGAATTTCTTTTCTTGTTAATTTTTAAAGACACTCTGTCTATTTCAATACAAACTGATCTATATTGCATAACACAAATAATTCAAGATTGCGAATTTTATCATACGATACACAATAATTTTGTAATTATTAGATTTTTAATTTTTTTATTTCGGTTTTATTTCACAACTTGTTCTTTTTCTCATTGTTCTCTACATAGTTATCGCACTTTCACTGCAATTTTTACCCGCGAATCGAAAAACACAGAACGATGTGTTCAAAATAACCATTTCGCTAAATATTCTGTGAGATTAGATAAGTACCATGCTGATTATACGAGCAGCTAAATCATTTGCCTGACGCATGTACTTTTTTTTCAGGCATCTATTATGTAGTTTATACAATTGGAAAAACAAATTGGCAGATAAGATTACAAAAGAATATTTGTAAACGTTAAGTCAATCGAACTTGACTCTACTTTATTTATAACGTTTGCAGTGGAGTCCACTGTCTTTGTGTCGATTAGACCCATTGTGTTTAAGTGTATTCTACTTGTGTAATCGAAATTTTCTTCCTCGCTATATTTACTTATTGCATTTGTTTTAATGCTCAAAAAAAAAATTTTTTTTTTTTATAATTGTCAGTTTTTCTTATATTTCTTTATTTCAGTTTATTTCACAACTTGTTCTCCCGTTTAAGTTCTTTTACATAGTGATCGCACTTTCGTCTCGTGCTCGACCAATACACCTATCGATCGGGCTTCTAACTCGATAGATATTTAATCGATTAATTCTTAATGTTACCTTATGCTATATTTAAATCTAGTATTTACAATATTTACACTTTCGATTTTTTAACCATTAATCGATTATAAAACGGAATAGTCGAGTCACTGCAATTTTTACCCGCGAATCGAAAAACACAGAACGATGTGTTCAAAATAGCCATTTCGCTAAATATTCTGTGAGATTAGATAAGTACCATGCTGATTATACGAGCAGCTGAATCATTTGCCTGGCTCATGTACTTTTTCTTCAGGCATCTATTATGTAGTTTATACAATATGAAAAACAAATTGGCAGATAAGATTACAACGATTATTATCAAAAGAATATTTGTAAACGTTGAGTCAATCGAACTTGACTCTACTTTATTTATAACGTTTGCAGTGGAATCCACTGTCTTTGTGTCGATTAGACCCATTGTGTTTAAGTGTATTCTACTTGTGTAATCGAAATTTTCTTCCTCGCTATATTTACTTATTGCATTTGTTTTAATGCTCAAAAAAAAAATTTTTTTTTTTACAATATTTCCCTGCCTAATATTATATTTCGTATGGCTTTATTGGGCCATACTTCTTGCCGGTCCACAGTGGGCGATTTGGTCCCGCTAGCGGCATTTAATTAATAACTTATAAACTAAAATAGATATCTTCAGTCGGTTTTTTTTCACTGATCAGAAAAAAATCATAGAATTTTTTAAGTTAAAAAATTTTTTTTTTATTTTCTATTTTATTTTTTTTTTATTTAAAAATTTTTTTTTTAAATTTAAAATTTTGTTGTACTTTTATTTTATTTGAACTTCAATTAACATATTTCATATATAAACTTTATCTAAAAAATGATGGGATGATGGAAAAAAATGGGATGACTTCTGATACTAAAAAAAGATCCCTTTTTGGTACTAACACTGTGTTTAAAAAGTACCATAGTTTCAAGGCTAGCAGATAATAGCAGTTGATATTACACATTTTGGACGCCACTGATTCACACTTTCGGCTAATAAAGGAGTTAGACTGAATCCAGTTGAATAAATTAAGTTCTACTCCACGAAAGACAGGTGTACGCTAATCCGGGCTAGTTGTTAATACACTGAATTACCACTACGTTTTATGAGCTACACATTTATAGACCGGTCACAAACATTGATTTTTTTGAAAATACATACCTTGAATATAATAAAAAACCAAACTTTTAACAAATTCAACAAAAATTGTAAATTTCCGAGGAACTCAAATTCCATTTGCGTAATATACCCTTTAAAGTAGTAGAAGGGTAACAAAACTTATAAAGCATTAATATTTTAATTTTCAAATGTAATACTATTGTACTATATTTCCAACATCATATAATTCATACAAAAAAAATTTGTTTGTTTTGACTGACTGATTGAAAAGCGAGCTAAAATGCTGAAGTTTATACCCAACACACACAATTTGTATAAGCGGTATTCCTTAACCATTGCAAATCAATTTTATTCAAATTGACAGAAAAGTCTTACATATTTTAAATGTAAACAATAAGCTTTTTGAAGGTATTGATTTTTTATTAGGTGCATTTTCTACTATCTTTATAAAAAAAAAATAATAGCGACAAGATCTAAGTGTCGGATAGATTTTCAAATATTTATTTCACAATTTAGGGTATTTTGAAGTCGACGCATCAATTCTCTTCGTGCTCGCAGCTGGAACAACTTGTTAATGAGATGTGAACTTATACATATAAAATATGCTTCACAACAAAAATGGAGCCAGGCATGATGCATTTGGTAAAATTTTATGTCTGTGCTTAAAAGTGTCAGTTTAGTTGTTGTGTGACGGTAAAGTATTTCTTCAAGTGTGTTATATTTCAAAATAAATGCAGTTCAAAAAAATGATTTCGATGTTCACGATTTTTATACCCGCTACCCATAGGGTAGAAGGGTATTATAACTTTGTGCCGGCAGGAAATGTATGTAACAGGTAGAAGGAGGCATCTCCGACCCTATAAAGTATATATATTCTTGATCAGCGTCAACAGCCGAGACGATCTAGCCATGTCCGCCTGTCCGTCTGTGTGTCTGTCCGTCTGTCCGTATGAACACCTAGATCTCAGAGACTATAAGAGATAGAGCTATAATTTTTTTACGACAGCATTTGTTATGTTTGCACGCAGATCAAGTTTGTTTCAAATTTTTGCCACGCCTACTTCCGCCCCCGCAAATCAAAAAAATCGTGTAACAATCATAATTTAAAAGCTAGAGTTGCGAATTTTGGTATATACAATAATGACTGTAGTAGTTATGATTCCTGAGAATTTGGTTGCGATCAGATAAAAATTTTGGATGTTATTAAAGAAATACTTTTGTATGGGCAAAAATGCCCACTTACTAGGGCTCTTAGTTGCTTCGGCTGACAATCTGGTATATTGTGCCGTCTATGGTATATTTTGAATGCGGCACTACACCGATATACCACATATATCATTTGGTATATTTTTAATATTTTGCAGTATATTCGGTATATTTTGAGAATAATACCGCAAAATTCATTGCTTTTACTTAAAATGGGTAGCGGGTATCTCACAGTCGTGTACACTCGACCGTAGCTTTCTTACTTGTTGTTTTTGTTTAAAGAAACATAAAATACACACATTTTTTCGAACTTGATTAATCTATTATTATAAGTATTATTTCATAAGTTTTTAAACAAGATTAATTTATTTTAAGCTGAAGCTTTTAGGAAAATAATAGGCCATTGTTTCATTGATTGAAGACAGAATATTAAGTATATCTTAAAAATACTCTCCGTGTATTCTACGTATTAATGAATACAACCGATTATACATTGGCCTCAAAAAAAGAAATGAGAAATTTAACATACAGTTGCATACTTTTAGGCAGCTGCGCTATTGCAGCGCGCTGCTCTTGACTTGAATTTCAAGTGCATGACGTTGCAACTTGCAAGTTGCAACATGGGGCACACTGCTGCCATTGTTGCGTTTTAGCGAAACAATGCCACAGACTGCACATAACGGCGTTTCAAGTTGTTGCTCTGTAGGCCATGTTGCCACAGGCAACTGCTGCAACATCTACTCGAACATGCTGGAAAACATGTCGGTGGTTTTTTAGCTTCCAGCTGCCGTTGGCTACTGTGATAATGATCGCTAATGCAAAAAGTGCCGCAATAGGTAGATTGATGCATAATTTAAACGGGCCAACTTGAGACGTATAGATGGCAAGATGTTGAGACGAGGCTTATCAACGTCTCTAATCAGGGCAATAGCTTTTTAGCGCTGGCTGTTGCCCATGCCGACCGAGCCATGAACTCAGCCAAAAGCAACCAGAGCCCGGCAAATAGGTGCTAACAAAAAATAAGAGAAAGAAAAATACAGAAAAAAACGAGAAAAATAAATGTGTACAAAATAATTCCAGAACAGGCAGAGGGCAAAAATAAACAAGCAAACCAGAGGCCAAAGGTGAAAATGATGTACAATGGCCAAGAGCGTTGATTTTGCTGGCCAAAAACAAGATAAGGCTGCCAAGAGATGTATCTTTTAGTTGGCTACGTTTTAAATGTTGAGCATTTAGCAGTTTGAAACGATGATCTTTAATCTGCTAATAGCTTATTGTGTTGCGGTGTCAACTAACATAATTTTAAAAGGTTGCAGAGGCTTTTAAAAGGTAGGCATTTATAGAAATAGGAGCCTAGGAAATGATTGGTTGATAATGAATAAATAATAATATTATTAAAGCAGAATACTTCCCAAAAATGTTTAGTTCTGTGAAATACATTTATTTATTTAAAATATGCATGAATTAAAATGTCTAAAATAAATTATATAAATGAAAGATTGTGAATTAAAATATTTAGTTGAGCAACAATTATTTTCTTTATTGTATAATTAAATTTAGTATTTATATTCGATTATTTAGAATAAAATAAAAAATTTAGGGAAATTCATTCAAAACTTGATCATTTTTGTTGTGATCTTTTGTTTTATGAATTCTTGAAAGTATTCATTTAAATAAATTAAGTGTTAAGTGTGAAGAATTTATTCAAAGGTCATACCACTGTTTTGATTTTTAAATATTAATTTTGTAAAGTCTTGTCTATTTGCTGACACCAAAAAAAGTGCAGAAAAAAAGTTGAAGTCTGTTTTTTTTTGTACCCATCGTGCAGCTGTCATTTTGCGCGTTGGCAGCGTCGACATTTTTATGACACGCCGACACTGAGGCATACAACACGCCGAGCATCCAACATCCAGCAGCCAAGAGGCATCATCTCGTGCCCTGCTCACGCCCAACAACACGCGTCAGACATACGGCAGCTGCCCGTCCCAGGCGCTGCTTGGATGGCTGCAGACACCGACTGAGACATGGCCAGGGACGAGAAGAAGAAGTAAAAGAAGAAAGGCAAGAGGGGAATGATGCCTTGTTTACATACACACATACATTTGAAAGGAGGCTGCAAGCAATTTAGCGACCGGAAAGCCAAGACGAGGACGAGCAAGGCGAGCGGCCTCGAAAAAGGCAAAGCGAAAAGTCTTTGGCACAAATTCTAATAAATGTAAAAGAAATTGTATGAGGTTATGCCACGGCAGCTGTGAAAATAGCAAAAATTGCCAAGCAAACGCATTTGCACTGTTGCCGTGTGCCATGAAAATGAAAACTAAACGAGTTTCCCCGTAGACAAGTCGACTGTCGACTGTCGAGAGTCCTGTCTGCCTGCCTGTCAGCAAATTGCCAACGCACAATGCGTGTGTTCAGGACTCGCTCTCGCGCTCGCGATATTAAAGTCTTGAGCGAGGCGACACAAAATTGCCCTGCCAAAATGGATATCGTTTTAATTTTTTCGTTTTGCGTTTGCTGTCTTTTGAATTACAGCCACGGGGGGGGGTCAAAGAGGGGGGAGGGAAGTTAACAACGTGGGTTCGTCAGGTGATTTGTGGCAACAGCAATTTGCAGTGTCTTAAATTGGCAACGTTGTTGAAGCACGTTGCGCATACGCCGCATTGTACATGCAGCCCATTGCTTCACTGACTTTACATAATGTCTGCTGATTAGTAAATGCATTTGTGTGTACGTGTATATGTGTGTGTGTGTGTGTGTGTGTGTGTGTGAGCTAGTAATGAGCCTGACCAGAGTTAATAGTGGCTGCAACTAAGTAGGGCTCAGAATATACAGCATACATAACGAGTATAACGAGGCCGTTGCAACTGCAACTGCAACTGCAACAGCAAACTACATAATGCCCCAAAAATGTGCATGCGTATAACCTCATATATATACACACACACTCTGCATGTGTGTGTGTGCGTTGTGCGTACGCAAAATTCATGTCTCTATACGCACAACGAGATGGCGGCGAATGCAAATCAATAATGATGACCTGAATACGTACGTTGCAGCCGATTAACTGGACCTGCCCTGTATGCAACACGCCCCAAAAATATGCAACGTGCAGCTGAGGCAGCTGAGGCAGCAATTGCTCTCGGCCTTTCTGCTGCTGCTGTTGTTGTTGTGTTTCAATTTGCTGGCTGCTCGGCTTAGCTACTGCTGCCGCCTGCCGCCTGCCGCCTACACAATTTTTCATTTTCATTTACGCTTTCGACAGCTGCGTTGCCTTTACTCTTTTGCTTTCATTGTCTTTGCTATGTGAGTCTCTTTCACTATACATGTGTGAGTGTGTGTGGCACGCTTGATTGTTCAAAGCGCAGCTTTCAGTTGAAAATTTGTAAAGTGCCGTCAAGCCAGAGCTGCTGCTGTAGCTGTTGCTGTTCCCTCTTACCTGCGTCTCGCGTTTTACTACGATTCTCGTATACACACACATCACATGACTGCAATACATAGGCCCATCATATGTGCACTTGATCTGCGTGTGTGTGTGTGCCATATTTATGGGCCATGTGCAATCGTTTGCATCTGTGTGAGTGTGTGTGTGCGTTTCCATATAGAGACTATCTGCTGTCCGTTTTCATTGTGGGTCATTCCCGTTCTCGTTGCCGTTGCGAAATCCGCTTTACACACTGACACACACACACATACGCACACATATAGAGCATACACATACATATGTACTTGTATATAGGTTTATGTACTCACTCTGTCCATTGGCAGTGTCTGCGCGTTGCGTTGCGTATACGCCGTGTCGCCCATTGTGTGCCGCACCTCGAATCTCGAATCGCTTGCTGCTTGTCGCCGACCGTTTCGTGTGCCTCGTTGTCTGTTCGTTTACATTACTCATATGCGAGATGCAACAACATCAACAACAACAGTAACAACAAAAGCAACAACAACAACTACAGCTGCAACAATGTCAAATAAAACATAAAAAGCGAGATGAAATAAAAGCGCATATAAAAAATTGCAAAATATTTATTCATTTACGCGGCTAACCAGGGCTGCAGAGTGCATTTAAAAGCTATACAATAAAATACTATAAAATATTTAAAATTTAAAATATGTTGAATATTTTTATTCTATATAAAGTGTAGATCTAATACAAAATAATTTTAATATTCTTGTTAGTTTATGTGAATATTTACACTTAAAATAAATTGAACATTGTTGAAGATTGAATGAAGTCAATTTTGTGAAACACCTTAATCTATAAAAGCAGCATTAACCGATTCTATTTAAGTTAAATTAAAGACGCCGTTAATTTATATCAATTGTAAAAATACCTAAATATATTATTGTCCAAATAAACACTTTTAATTTAAATTAAACAAACTTTTACTTTCTTTAAATTAAAAATAAATTTTTGACACTTTGAATATATTTGAATTTAAAATATTTTATTGGCCAAGCCAACAGTTTAATTTAATTAAATTAAATTTGTATTTAAGTTAAATTAAGGATATAACAATTCTATTTGACACTGTGAATTTATTTGATTTGTTGAAAATATTTTCTCTTACAAGTAAACAGTTGAAGTTCAAAATACACAAATTCTCAAAAATCCCATTGGCTACAGGCAGTTGACCTTTTTGAATTTGATTGCTTGCTTAATAAATGTTAGTTAATAAATATGTTTTGGTTGTTTTTGTGGACAACATGACAAATTTATTTTGCAGCCCTCGAAGTTTGGCCCAAACAACGTCGGCAGCTTCTTCTCTCTTTTCTTATGCATCTTTGCATTGCGTTTGCTGCATTTTATTTATTGTTCAGTGCATCTGCATGTTGTTGCACACACAGTTTGCCACTGCAACACGCTGCAGCTGCACATGTGTGAGTAAGCCTGATGCATGTGTGTGTGTATGCGTGTGTGTGTGTGTATTTTGCATTTACGCCTGCTCCAATTTATTTATTGTATGTATATTTGTTTATGTCGTATATAGAACTCTCAACAAACTGATGTTGCTGCTGCTGTTGCAGCTTCAATATTTTTTATTTATTTTTTTTATCATCTTTTATTGGGCGTTGGCCGCTTTATCGATTGGTTCACACATGCGTATCTGTGTGTGTGTGTGTGTGGAAGGCGGAGTGCAACGCAATTTCAATTATGCACGCACAAATAATTAAATTGTTTTAATTGCGCGAAACGAATTTGCCATGTTGTTAATTAAGGACTCGTAAGAGGCAGCATCGCATCGCTTCACATCGGATCGTCTCGGTTCGCACATAAAATCAGACCCAAGTGCTTATCGGCCATGTTGCCACATGACAACTGTCGTGGCCAGTATCAAAAGGATGCTCCCAGTTCGCCAGCAATAACATCAAAAAAGAGTTCGCAGCCTTCAGCACATTGGTTTCTTTTGCTTTGCTTTGCTTCCTTTGCTTCGTTCATTTCCATTGCCTTTTCTTGCCTTTCATTTCATTTCATTTCATTTCATTTCGTTTTGAGCTTATCTAAAATTACTCTATGCACACATCCATTGGGAGACGCAAGTGAGGAGAGGAAGGGAGAGCTGCCATGTGTGTTGCCTACGCAGTAAGATTAGAAAATATTAAGGTCAACAGGTTAGTGTGCTGTACCCAAAGGACATAAAAAAAGGAAAAAACGAAGAAGAGGAAACGAAGAGCGGCAAACGCAAAACTGTTTCAAATTTGAGTTGAAACTAGGTTGGACGACACGCTCTAAAGAGACCCCTTGCACACACATATACACACATACATGATTACTGCCTAATTTTGTGACGGACTGGAATGTAACATGACGTATACTTAACGCTTTCACTTTAACTCCCGTGTCGGGCATCTGCAGCTTCCTTTTGACATGACGTGTGTGTGTGTGTGTGTGAGTGTGGATTTTGCTTGAGTGAATGAGGGAATACCCACTCGGCTTGTCGACACCCTTTTCCTCTCCCTTTCTCCTCTCCTTCGCCCTCTTTCTTCTCCCCTTTGCAGGCACTCAGTGCTGCCCACCAACGCAATTTACGTACAATTGCCAGAGCGTGTGTACGCGTTTGAAAATGTATTTGTGTTTGTGTTTGTATGTGTGTGTGTGTGTGTGTGTGCGTGCTGTTCTGTGTTGCTGCTGTTGCTGCTGCTGCTGATGACGATGCCAGCTACGTTTCAGCAACACTTGTCGCAAAATGCCGCATTAAGCAATAGCAACAACAACGTGCGCGGTATATAAAGTCGCCAAAAACGGGCAACAGCAGCAGCAGCAGCATATATACCCCAATGCCCCCTCGCTTTCCTCACTTGCTCCCCTCGCTACTTTCTATATTCCCCTTTTACATTTTCGAGTCTCAGTTGCCGTCTCGATTTCAGTTAGAGTTTCATTTGGAGCGCTGCTTAAGTGGTTTTTGCGTTTTATACGCTGTTAGCAAAGAGACCCCTTGATTACTCAGCAACTCGCTCGGGCAACAACGTTTGAGATTAATACGAGACGGGAGAGTACGCTGCAATAGTTGCGAAATTAGTTTCAAGTTGATCAATAAACTGTGTATTCTTGATTCGTAAACTTTTGCTGCATAGTTTCGCAATTAGTTGGCAGTTGATCAGTTGAATGATATTTTGTGGGGCAAAACCGAGATAAGAGCGAAAAATGTGGCGAAATAAATATAGTAATTACTGTTTATGCAGAAGTGTAAGCAGAAGTGAATGTGCAGAAATATAAATTCTTAACTGTACGTCGCTTAAAAATTAAGCAAGCTTGTAATGCTCTTAAGTGATCTTGAGTTCAAATTATTTGTATGTTTCATGCTTAATTGATTATGAAGTAATGGAAGTGCTTAAATTACTTATTGATGAATATCGAAATGCGATTTCAGATATTCTAAAGAAATTTAAATCAACTTATGTACAGAGTAAGCTTTTAATGCTCTTAAGTGATCTTAACCCTCTAATGCCACTTTCCACAATAACGCAATGTAAATGAGTGCCTCAAGGCACTCTTGGGGCTTAGAGGGTTAAGTTAAAATTATTAGTATATTTCATGATTAATTGATTATGAAGTAATGGAAGTAGTTAAATTACTTATTGATGAATATTAAAAGGCGATTTTAGATAGTCTAAAAAAATTTTTATCAACTTATGTAGAGTTAAGTGTAATAGTTTGTGAATTAATGAAAATACATAAATTAGATATTATGCAATATTGTAAAGAAGATCAGTAAACATTAATTTCAATTTAATTTGTTATATAATAAGTTGTTAAACTTTGTGAATTTTTAAGCCTCAAAGACAAGATCGGAATTATTCTCAAAATACACAAAATTAATTTACCAAAAATACTAAATTATCGGCGATATTTGGTATATCGATATACTTTTAATCAATGAATTAGTGGAAATACAGAAAATAAAAAATTCCGAAATTTCTTTTTCACAAAAAAAAATTCAATAGTTAACGTCGTGAGTGCTGTGAAATACCTGAAAATACAGTAGAGCATTATTCTTAAAATATACCAACAAATACTGAAATATACTGAATGTGGTATATGGCATATCCATATATTCTGTAACTTCGTTTGCTGATTCTACATATTTTGTAATCTTTTTAAAATTATTCTGAAATATACTAAATTACGTATTTGGTATTTCGAAACACAATTACACAAAGTAGTAATACCCTTTATAACTTGTAACATTAATAGTCAAAAACATAATTCAGGGCATTTGCAAGTCGTATTTTTGTCAACTTCGTTTGGTGGTTTTGCGTACTTTGTAATCTTTTTAAATTTGTCGCAGTGTATATGCTAGCGTACTAGCGCTGCTTTCGGCAAGCGACTCTCTGCTATGCGGCAGCACACACTCGCACTCGCACACACACACACGCACACTCACACAGCTGCAGACATACATATGTATGCATGTAATGCTCAAACGTAGACCGCCACACGGACGAAATGTTAGCATAATTTTAGGCACGAATGCGCTGCGTTGTCGTGTATGAAAGTATGGCTGACTCAATGTATGTGAACGTGTGTGTGTGTGTGTCTGAGTGCGTGTGTGAGTGTGTGTAGTCTAGTACAACTACAATGCGAGGCGAGCGAGGGCTCGTTGTAAGCATAACTCAACGAGTCAATGACTTCTTGGTGTCGTCGTTGATGTGCTTTAATATGAACAACAACGCCAGTTGGCCAACTACAAAGATATGTTTATATGTATCTGTGTAGATATATGTATATACATATATATAGAGCAACTAAGTCCCCTTGATGTGCATGTGGGGCGGCATTTGAAGAGGACATTGCGCATCAAACTGCCACTTACCGACACACAAATAAATTTGCAAATGAACACGTTCCAAGCGATGATGCTTCATGTGCAGCTTCCCCAGCAACACCCAACACACAGAGATGTATGTGTGTGTGTTGATAAGTGTGTCAACAGCCAGGTTTTTTCTTCTCCCTGTTGACTAAATCAGCAAATTGGCTACACTTGGGCCCTGCTTCTGACTTCTGACTGCTTATTATTAATAATCATCTTGGCTTCGTTTCTCATTTGCTCATCTTTCGCCATTTTTTCTGTCTGTTTTTTTGTGGGTCGCTTTCTGCTTTGGGGAATGACAATTAAGCAGAACACAATAATCAGTCAGCAAGGCATAAATCAGTAAATTACCAGCAACAGGAGCGCAGAAGCGAGCCAAAGCGGATGTGTGGGTGGCAGAAGGGAGAGAGGAGGAGGGCGGGTGTGTGGGCAGTGCATAATTAAATAAAAAGGCAACGTGATAAATAACAATCTTTCAGCGGCGCAAGCGAATCGCTAGGGAGATTTTTGCATTAAATTGATTAAATGCGCAGCACATGCAAAATGATAACAACAACAACAACAGCAACAACTGTGGCAAGAGGAAGCAGTGAAAATTATCAACTTGGTCCAAAACCCGTCGAGACTCATAAAAATGTGCCACTTAGCAGCAATGGACGTTGCGGCAAGAGTGGGCGTTAAAAGGGGAGGCGGGGCTGTGTAGGAGTCTCACGCACATTGCGGTGTATGTGTGCGTGTGTGTGTGTGTGAGGCATGCAAATGACATTGTTGCTGCTGTTACTGTTGCGGCTGCTTCTCTCTCTCTTTCTCTAACTCTCTCTCTCTTTGAGTCTCTCCCCTAGCTTGTCATGGTGAGCATGCGCATTGGCTGAGATTGCCAAAATGGCGGCCAGTTTAAGAGGCAAGAGAGCGAGATGGAAACATAAATGTTGCCGCTAGCTGCCAGAGAGCGAGTTTCGCTTGGCTGCTGCTGCTGTTGCTGTTGATGTGGCTGTTGCTGTTGCCTCGGCAGCAGTTGCCGCCGTAAATGTCAAGTGTAATGTCACAATCAGCAGCAATCAAATACGCAAACATATACAACACACACGCATACATAAATAGTGCAAGCGAGATAGAGAGACAGAGAGTGAGAGGGAGAGAGGTGCAGAGGAAGAGACTTGGACATGCATTCCAAATGCAAATGCTAATGTGTGCGAATGCAGTTTTGCAATTGCAACGTGCACAGGAAATGGAAACGCAACGACCGACAGGCGGATGGATAGATGGACAGACAGACAGACGGACAGACAGTTAGACAGACATTCTGGCTATCCGTTGCAGTGCGGAGGTGATAAGGGCAACATGGCGAATACATGACATTTTGGCAAATATTTAGAAATTGGATTAAATTTCAGCTAGAGCAGCAGTTGGCGATGCGGAAAATTTCATGCTGATCGCATTAAAACCGGAATACAAATTTCATTTTAACTCTTTTGATTTTTAATTCACCGTTTTTGAAGCTGCTGAAGCAGCTTATGAATTCCATCCAAATTGATTTACGAATTTAAGTTAATAAATGACTTCTGTTAGTTAGTGTAAAGTCGGCATTTTAGCTTACAATAAATAAACAATGATGATGTCGCAATATTAAGTTTAGTTAGATGTGAAATTGTAACACATTATAAATAAAAGATTAAAGACGATGATGTCGGAATATTAAGTTTAGTTGGATGAGAAATTATAAAACATTATATACAACTTTTAAGAAAATTGGGATATTAGAGATCGTTAAATAACATTCTCTATGTACTTTTAACTTTAATTTATATTATATAAATTTAAATTATACGATCATCTGACTTAGTATTTACTATTTTACTACTATAAATATAACTTGAACTTTAACAAAAATGTGTTAAATTAAATTTAATTGATCTACTGATCCAAAACTGCATTTACAATGCCAACTTTAAGGCGACTTTCCGCATTGTTCGCTGCTCTTGTCGTTAATAATGCCAACGCCAAATTAATTGAAAACTTTCATACAAAAAATTATATATTTTTAACTATTTGGCTAATAGAAAGTTTTCTGGGCAGTTTGAAAAGAAATTGGGCGCTCATTATGTGCATTTTCTTTATACATTTTTTTTCTTTTTGGGCATTTGGCTTTTCTTAATGCAAAACTTTGTATAAAGCGTCAAAGGGCGCTACAACTAAAAGCAGCGGCAACTGAGCAATTGCTGCTTGGCTCAACCTCAAGTCCGGGTTTAAGTTTGAAGCGCTGGCCAGGGACAAGGGCGGATTGTGGTCCTCTTGGCCAACGGAAGGAGTGAGCGGCGAGGGGATGTGGCAAAAGTGTTATTAGTTTGTGCGGTGCACGCTCATAAAATGTTTTTCTTTTTTTTTCAAGTGCCGCCGTCGCGGGCTCAAAAGTTTGGCGTTTTCTTCTGTATATTTTTGCCCAGTTTTTATTATTTATAATTTTTTTTTACCATATTTATTTTTTTGTGTGTGTGTGTTGAGGGTTGGAGCAAAAAACGGGTGGCGTAAAAGAGAAAATAATTAAAAAATGTGAAATGGCTACGTGACTGCTTAGTTATAAAGTTGAAAAACGTCAGTGAAAAGTAGTTGGACAAGTTGAACCAGCAGGGATTATGGTCGAAAACAAAAAGTTTGCCGACAAGCAGCCAGCTAAGGATTATATTGGAAATGTTGTGAGAAATTGATTAAACTTGAGAGCAAAAGAAAAGGAATGCAGTAAGCGACTGTAAATATATTTATGACACTGATTGATTGTAATTTATATGTTCCTTTAATTAATAAATGGTATTTAATTATTTAATATTGTAAATTATCGCATTTACCTTTTTGTTATGTTAAATTCTTTGACATTAAGAAGTAAAGCAAGATGCATTGACATAACTGTCATTAGCTTGGGTAAATTGTTTGCGCATTCTCAACATGCTTGACACATAACTTGGTTCAACAATTTATCAATATCTCAGCTATAAATACACACACACACATATATACACCCATGTATATGAAGTATATATAAAATTGGCAAGTCAAGTTGACATTTCTGTTTTGCTATCAACAACATTTTTCGTTGTACTTTGTTTTAAGCTGTTTATGTTTGGTTTGCAATGCAGACGAGAGTCGCATTTTTGACACATACCATTGCACTCACTCACACACATACACTCGAATGTTGAACATATGTGTGGCATGCCTCATGAGTGAGCATCCTCTTTTCTCTCTCTCTCTCTCTCTCTCGTTACAGCTGCCAAGAGGAAATATGTGGACAGATTCTCGCAACTTGATAATGATGATGTTCCTGCTGATGACGATGATGATGAGCACTTCTAGCAATGCCACTTGACTTGCCCCACACACACACACACACACTAACATACCTCTTGTGGACTTTTTCAGTGAGGTTGTTGAGTGGACGCAAGTGTCAAAAGCCTTTGTGGCATTGGCCAGTTGAAAGCAGCAAAGCAACAAAGCAAATGCTGCGCCACATTTTGACAATTGCTGCCAGAGAGAGTCCGCACAGAAGACTGAAGCCTACTTGTAATTAGCTTAAATTACAATAGCACCCCAAGCAAAGCAATTTCTAGCTAGGGAAACGAACCCTTTTTTTTATGCCGCGCTGAACTGTGAACTCTGTTCAGATATTATTAACTTTTGCTCGGCATTTTCTCATAATTTCCTTGCGCTTTTGCTTTGCATTGGCTTCTGTTTTTTTCCCCCTGCTATTTTCTTCTCCCCCTCAATACACTTAGAGTGGGAGAAGTCATTGGGGAGCTGAGCTGAAAGACTCTGTTGGCATTTGGCAACGTCAACGGCAGCTTTGGCAAAAAAGTTATTGTTCCCCCAAGTGCGTGCTGAACATTTATATTGGCCATAAAATATTTCTCATCTCTATATATGTGCAAAGTACACATGAAAAATGTCCAACGAAGCACACACACACACACACACACACAAATACAATACGAACTGAAATTGTACGAGATGTTCGCTGTGCAGTTCAATCAACTTTCCATGGATTCGCCATTGTGCACACAAATTGTTTACAAATGCAATAGCAATTATGCAATAATTTGTGGCAGCAAATTAAAAGCGATTTATATGCAGCAACGAGGTGCGCTTCCCTGCTCTTCTCTTCTCTTCTCTCCCCCCCGCCCGCCTTCAGCAGCAGCGTCATTGAAGTGCCCCTTAGAAAATCGATGGCCCAATACAGCAAATATAAATCGAGCTGTGTAAAGTAGAGGCGCTGTTGAGACTCCACTACGAGTATAACAGCAGCAGGCCTGGGTCCACTTCAGTTGATCTGGGGGTCTGGGGCAGGTCAGTGTTGCAGCAGCAGCAACAGCAACAGCAACAGCAAAAGCAATGGCAATGGCAGCCAACGCCCAATCGTCCTCATCGTTGTCGGCGCTGATTGCATGCAATTGTGTATGTGGGTGGGGTCCACGCTGCGTATGAATGACCAGAGACCACATTGCGAATGAGTGCTTTTGACTCATGCTCACGGGGTTCCACATTCGTTGCTCTCAGCCCACCACCCAATCTCTGACTCTCTCTCTGCTCTCTCTCTCGGTTGCTGCTGCTATCTGTGGCTGCTTCTCTGACTCCTGGTCAGCCGCAGCCGCCCACTTGGGCAATGTGCATCTGCTTATTTGTATGTATTGTATTAGCCAACATAATGGCCGCAGCACCAACAACAACAACAACAACAACAACAATGAGACGTTGCTCATAACGCAGGCTTGTGTGTGTGTGTGTGTGTGTGTGTGTGTGGGTCAGGCAGCGTTGCCGCTTCCGTTTCCGGCTGTTGTTGTTGTTGTTGTTGCTGCTGCTGCTGCTGCAATCCAATTTTCGTTGCTGCTATGTTTTTGACACTTACAAAGTGGTTACGGCTTTTGCTTTGGCATTTCTCACTTCAGCAACCGCACAAGCACCCTCACACACCCACACACACACACATAGTAAGAGGCACCGCAGCAATTTACAAATGTGTGTCAAAATCTGCACACGTAGTGTGGCATGCCCCTTGCCCTTTGCCCATCTCGCATCTCACGTCTCGTCGCTCTTTGCTTTGCCATTACTTTGCCTCGACTGGCGTCCAATTTTCATTGACGAGGTCAGCTTTTAACAAAGCATAGCACTTCAGCCAAAGCTGCAGCCCATCAACAGCACAATCATAATCATCATCATCATCATCATGATCATCTTCGTCATGCTGAACAGCAGCGTCATCTCTTGGGGGGATTATTGAGCTGGTCCTTAGTGGGCCACTGACTATTTCCATATGTCTATTTGTTCCCTCTGCTCTGAGCAAACATTTATTTGCATTCGTTTATTGCCATGGCCATAATTGATTTATCATTTCGCAATTGCAATGCGTGGCCTGAATTTCAAGTGGTTTCACATTTCACATTTCAACAGAAAAAAAAAGTTTATTTTCGATGAGCTGAAGAGTTTGTAATTCTTTTAAGCAAGTATTTTGGCAAGTGCTTTATTAGATTAAACTTCAATTATGACAATTATGGAAAAAATTCATACAACAAACTGAAATGCTGAAAGAAATGTATACGAAGTCTGTCTGTTCAGTAGGAAAATTAAAGAAGTATTTGATAAGAAATATAGAATTGTAATAATAATGGTGCAAGTATTTGTAATGCAATCAATTTATCGTTTAAGATATGAATACACATATAAATAATTTATTAGGAAATGTAAGATAAAGTAAAGTGTTATTTTTGGTACTTTGAATATGTCTGAGTATGAAATAAATAGAAAAATATTGGCTGCAAATTAAAGTATATTATTGCTAAGCATTGGATTCAGGATTGAAAGATTAAAATAATGGACGTAGAAGTACCATTAAAGTTACTAAACTAAGCAGTAAATAAATCTAACAGGGGGATAACAGTAAACTAATGGAATGTAGTAATGTGCTTTAGATTGAAGAATTTTAATGTGAATGCTTTAAAAATGTAAAAATAATAACAGGAATGTATGAATAGATCGATAGATTCTATCAGTTTCGGTTTGCATTAGCGAGTCGGTAGGCACGAAGTTATCGGTATCATCAGTCGTCAGTAGTATATCATCAGTTGTTGGAAGTAAAGCTTTAGTGGTAAGACTTAGGTTAACAGTCGTGTGAAGTAGGTCATCAGTCATCAGTCATCAGTCATTTATTATTTATTTATTATTTTTCCACATATCAAAGGTTATCTATAAACCAACATTACATAAAAATTACACTGCTCAATAAGTAAATAACAGAATATTCGAATTTTCATAAAAGTATATACATAAATAAATGATGACAAAAATGAAGTGTTGAAGATATATTATTAGGTATTGCAATAATAATAATGTGTAAGAATAATGTAAATCAAATCAAACTTTATTGCAAATTACGCACATTTCTCAAAAATATGTTATTTTGTTAGATTTCGCTTATAAATGAATGAGCATAAACATAACATCAATTGTTGATAAATTTTTATGTCGTCTACATGCCAGCGGAGCTCAAGCTTTGAGTTCAGAAATTGATAATGTTGAGTGTTGCTGCTGCTGCTGTTGTTGTTGTTGTTGTTGCTGTTAGCCAGCACATATTACAAATGTTGTGCATTAAGGACATGAATTTTACACACTTATGACACCCAAGCGAGTCGTAAAAAGAACCGCACGCAAATAACATTAGTCGGCGATAGATGCTGGCATGTCTGAGAGGGCGGATTGAGAGGGGACTAAGAGGGGGCTGAGAGGGAGGCTTGGGGTGGGGTACGAATATGGCTGACAGCTGAGCTGCTGTGGCATTTATTAGAGTTGCCACGCGACATAGCCACAGCTACAGCCAGCGACTCAGCCACAACGCGACTTAAGCTTATACCAAATGGCTGTCCATGTGACAGCGTCAAGCTGGCAAAAAGAAGAACGGTGGCGAGGAAGCCAAAGATGACTTTGGTCTCTTTGGTCCCTGGTCGTGGCTGAACGTCTTATTGTCTTGCCAAGAGGGGGAAATATCCCCTCCAGACACACACACTCACACAGACAGACACAGAGAGCGCTCTAACAAGCCAGTCAAATTGTATTTGCATGCAAGTTGCCACAGAACCAGAGTCAAAGCTGGAGCTGAAGCTAAAGCTACATGCTTGCAATGTCCTTGCTGCAAATATGCAGATGCCTGGCAAACAGATACAAGGAAGCAGAAGCGCAGAAGCAACGCATGCGACAGCCACGACAGTCTAAGTGAATTTTATGTCGAAAACTTTGAAAAGGGTAGCCGAGCAGAGGCGGGGTAAAGAGATTTGAGGATGACTCCTCCAACTTAAGCAACAAGTGCTTAGCAAATGTGCAGCAAACCGTGAGGCAAAGCGTCTTCCTTCTGCTTCTCCTTCTCGGCTACCTCAATCCTTGGCTGTGTCTGTGCGGCATTTGCATTTTTTGAATCTTTCGCATTTTTGGTCGTTCTTTTTGGCCTGACAAATTATGTAAATGCTGAAATAAATTGAAATTTATACTTGAAACCGCGCTGCGGCATTGCTTAAGCTAATTGAAATAACGAATTTTAAAGGATCCACTCGTTCCATTTTAATTACCTTTGCTGCGAAAGTCGAAAGTGCAGGCCATCAAATGTGGCTGCAACGAATTGCACTTTGGCTGCATAAAACGCCAAACAGTCTGGATGAGGTCAGTCCACACACACACACACACAGACAACTGCCATTTTTGCAATTAACTGCAAAAAGCAAATTGCAGTCAAGTCGCTTGGCCGGCAAAACCATAAAAAGATACGACAACTTGCAGTGTCACGCACTTATGTGGCCATTTCAATTGCCTTTGCAAATTATGAACTCGACGCGGCAAAAGCAGACAGAATGTGCTTGCCACATTGCCAGAGACAGAGGGAGAGGCAGAGACAGAGACAGCGACAGGCGGCAGCTTAAAACGGCGCCCAGCACAGCTGCCACATAACTTGCGCCAATTAGAAATATTTACAGCCATAAACAACATTCGTTGCTCTGTTGCGGCTGCCATTGTTATTGCTGTTGCTGTTGCTCTTGCTGTTGCCTTTTTTGCCAAGCGTATTTGGGTTTTTTATTAAATTACGCGCAGCGACATTAATTTCCTACTCTCGTCCCATGGAATCCAATAAAGTATAACGCAGCTGAGACTCAAACTCAGACTTCGACTGCGACTGCGACTGCGAATTCTAAGCCAGTCGGCAAAAATAAAATCCTCTTCAACATTTAATTGTGCACTCCAACTTTAAGCGATAAAGTTTAATAAATAACAAGATAAGACTTGTTAATTTAAATAAATGTGTGGCCAAGGTAGTGCAAATGGCCTACAAAATGATCAAATAAATTATTTCGGTAGCTGCAATTATCTGAAATGTACTGCAAAATGTGAACTTGACACACGATTGCCAAAAATGATTGCAGGCAATTATTTAAAAGTTTATTTTGTATTAAATTTATAAGAATACTTGGCCATAACAATGTAAATAATAAGTTAGTTTATCAACTAACAACTTGCTATTTTAGAATGCGCCTGAAAATATGCTTTAAATTGTTGGTGATGCTAATGAACTTGAGAAATATTTGACTGCAATAACAAAAAATAATAAAAACATATTTAAATATGCTGCTTGCTTTTAGATTAAATCTGAAAGAATGCTTTGAATTAGGGAGAGACTTTATTAAGTATACAGATGTTGCTTGGGAAGCACTATAGGAAATTTGACCACTTTCTCTGGCCAAAAGTCATTTTTTGAAAGTTGGCAGATTGAACTAATTTTAGGTGCAATGTGTTCACAATAGATCATTCATCAATGTTGCATACCAGAATTTTCGATAGATGGCGCCACTCAAGAAATATCAGCGGATAAAAACAGCTGTGTGAATGGCAGTTCACGTGTTTTTGCATATTGCATTTTTCTTGCAATTTTCCAATTGTTAATAGCGAAAAATTAAAGCACATTGCTAAAATTTTTGAAATGAGTTCTATCCACAGTGGTTTGTATTATGTGTTTGTGCTTGTCAAATGTGTAAAAAATTCGTGTTGTCCCCTGAATAGATTAAAATTGTTAGTAACCTAAAAAATGGATATTTTTGATGGAGTCTCATTTTTCGAAAGCTGTGTAAAGTGAGGGCACCAGAGGGACTTGATGAAATGTTTTCTATGTTGTAGAGTATTTCATTCTTGTTCAAATGAGAGTAATTAAAAAGATCACAAATAACCACAAGCCCCTTAAATTTTAATTTTTAGAAGGTAATCTAACTGCAAAAATTTAGAGTTTTAGGTTAAATGAAAATTAATGTCGAGAAAAAAAAACACAAAATTGATTTTTTTGTTAACTCTTATATGTAGTATGTGATATAAGTAGGAAAAAGCAATTTTACCACAAAAAACAATGAAAAATATCAATCAACACATTGCATGAAATTTTTTTTTTTGTAATTTTTATTAAATTACGGCGTGCCACGCCCACTAATGTTACAAAATATGTAAAATAATTATTATAGAAACATTTCTTGTATATTAAAATAGTATTTTAAACATTTTCGCAAAATTGCTTAAATTAAAAAAAAAAGGGGGCGGTGCCACACCCATTTTTTTTTTATTTCAATAGGTAATGGTTGGGTTAACCTAATGCAAAAAACCGATTTGAATTATCTTGCTCCGTTCTTGAGATATTAATTTTGGCCAGAGAAAGTGGTCAAATTTCCTATAGTGGGAAGTAAAACATTTATTTCAGCAAATCTAACTAAATCACAATTTTTCCTTATAATTACAATTCGATGAAAGTTCATAAACAGTTAAGCATTTTATTTATGTATTCTATTTTCTTTTATTAAACCAATTTCCTTTTATGGCAACTTGGCATTTTTACACAAATTAGAAATAAAATATTTGTTTCTCCACCTTTAAACTCCGTCAAGTTCTCAATGTCTAATGCGTCACATTATATATTTGTGTATTATTGCCAACTAGGCCATTTGTGGAATTTGTCAATCCTAACGCGCCAAGCTGAGACTGCATTTTTCTTTCTTACATCGGCCGAACAAAGCCCGGACATATTTGTGAGCTGCTCGAGGAGGCAACTAAACCAGCGACTTCTACGCCCACTTCGAAGCTTAGAATACATACATATCGTTGTGGTTGCGCCACAGACTGTGGCACGCATGCTGCATATTTAATAGATTCAGATGGCCGCATAGACACGTTTGTGTGTGTGTGTGTGTCTAGCAATCCGGTCTAGGCCAGACCAGGACTTAGGACCGTTTATGCTCAGAATTTTAAGCATAATTGGCCGCATATTTGGGCAGTGTATTATTTAACTATTAACGTTCAATTGCCACAAGGATTTATCGTGCCGCATACGCATACAGTCTCGGCATTTTTTCATATCTTAAAGCTGTGCGCGCTGGAATGTTTGGAAAAGGGGAATTGCCTTGCCTCGGTTTGGCTTGGCTTGGCTTGGAAGACAGTCTGAGCTGCACGAACAAAAAGGTAATTCAATATCTTAATATCCGCATAGATCAAGTGCAGGTACGTGCAGGTTTGCACAGTTTGACTTGGGCGCCGTTTAGCGTTAACGTTAACGTTAGTTCTAGCTGCGACTTTACTGTGGCTTCATTTCTTTAACGGGGCTGAGAACTCGTTTTGCGACTATTGCTTAAAGGGTGACTGGCTGCGCTTGATTAGAGCCGCTTTTGCATTTTACTTTTTTTTGTGTGGCTGCTCAACGGTTTTATGGACAAACAAACATTCAGTCAGTCTGTCAGTCAGTCAATCAACTAAGCAACTCGTCTGTCAGCAGTCGATTTGTAGTCGAATTGCTGGCAAAGGGAAAGTGTTGTTGAGGCAAGTTTTCTTTTTTTTTTTGGGTGGCTCTTTGTGGCCAAAGTCCCAAAAACTTCTGCCTTGTGGTTATTATTATACATAGACTTTATATATTTTTTTTTTGTGGGTGGCAGTCTCCATGCTGTTTCGACCGAAAATCTCGTCGAAACTTTGGCAATAAAACTAAAAGTTTCAACGTTTATTGTCGCCAACTTGAAAGTTTAAACAATGAGCCACAGTTCATGAGCTACATTCTGAAGGTACGGGGGAATTCTGTGGCCAGGGGTTGTCGGGATAATTAAAAGCCATCGTTGAGTATGGGATATTACAACTTTTCAAAGCGTTAGTTCGCTCGGTTTCGGAATCGGAGGGGAAGCTCGAATTGGTTTTGGGGGGCGGGTGCAATTAATATAAAAAAGATAAGCTGCAAAAAATGAAATTAAAATTTTCAAATGCGAGCGTAGGTACAGTTAGCTGCAGTATTATGTAGATATTATGAAATATTAAAACTGTCGTTGGCGAAAAACCAAATTAAATGCGCACGCATTGAAAATATTACGTATACGTATTCGTATACGGGCTTATGTTTAATTTAAAACAGAAAATTCAACGTTGTCGCTGCCGTTGACGTTTTTATTGACCCACTTACCCCCGCTTGGGCCCACCGCGAGAGCAAGTGAAAAAAATAGAAATAATAGTAATAATAATAAAATGACAACTAAAATTGCATTTTGTGGCAGCTGCAGAGTATCGGGCCACGCTATATGCGACTATATAGAGTATAGAATGTTGTATAACGAGAGCTCCACATATCGTTTTAATGCCTGTTTTTTAGTAAATAAAATTTATTTATTTAATTTGCCGCTTTTGCTGTGTTTTCTGCCGCTGCGTTCTGTGCAAACAAATGCGCGAACAATTCATTTAAAATGTAACGTGAACACACACTTTCAAACACTGTTACACAATCACACACACACATAGAGAGAGAGACATACATATTGCAGTTATTTGCATACAATGTTGTTGGGGCAACGGAAAGCCAAGTTTTTTCACTTTTTTGTATATTTGTGGCATATTTTTTGTGGCGCACTTTGTGGTGATTTTATTTTTGCTTTTGATGCTTTTCAATTGATTTTTAGCGGATGTAAAAGGGCTCACAAATTGCAGATGTATTTGTATTCGTATTTTTATGCGGGTGTGTGTCTACACACACACACACACACACAGTAGATACAAAGCTAAAATGCATAGATGGGAGCGATAGTGCTCAGGGCTCTATCTCAATGGGTTTATCGCAAAAAATAGCTGCAAACCGAAAATATTGAATTAATATTTAATTGCTGAAATGTCAACAAAGCTCTCAGTAAATTTGTTTATATACTGCACCTAGATTTGCAGTTGGTCGTTGGTGTACACACTCAGCTCTGTTATGTGCTCTGAATTTAGCACTAGAAATAACTAGGAAAATCCATAATAAATAAAATATAAATACTACAAATAAATAGAGTCGCATAATAAATAACAAAATGTTACAGAGAATAAAGCTAAATTGTTTCCTTAAATTACATATGTTCAGCAACAACTGCAAAAACTTTAAAGTTATGCATATTTGTGATATTTATTTAATAAATTGTCATACTTATTTTATTAATAAGCAAAAAGTTATAAAAATAATGTTTGTGTATAGAAATATAAAAAAAAAATTCTTAACAAGATATTTAATAAATAAAATAAATGCCCACCCGTATAATAAACTACAGAGAAATTTCTCAATAACTGCAGAAACTATAACAGTCTTTCATATTTATTGAATTTTAAAAATAACAACACTATTTTTTTGTAATTGAATATATAATTTTAAGATTAATAATCATATTATGAAATCCAACAATTATTTTAGGTAATTAATTTAATAAAAACAAGTATGAAAGACGATTGTGTTCGATTTCGAGATTCCCGGTACTTCTTTTGAATGATAGAAAAACAGTGTGATATTTTTTAAAATATACCAAATAAAATAAAATACCGTTATATGGCATAGTATTATATTTAAAATGTACCATAGAATGCAAAATATAGCAGATTGTTAGGCAAAGGCAACTAAGACTTCTAGTAAGTAAACATTTTTTAAATAACTTCTACAATTTTTATTTGATCGCAAGCAAGAAACTTTAATAGGTTTGACAACTCATTTTCTTTAAGAATTTACAATGCTTATTGTATAGATAAATAAATAATTAAAATAATGATAATTATAAATATAAATTAGATAATAATATGTGAAATTTTGCTTAATAAATAAAATACGTATATAATCGTATCATAAGCAACAGCAAAGTGACTTTAAGTAAATCTGCCACTAAAACTAAGCTTGCTATGCATATTCAAAGCCGTGGCTTAGCTATGCAGCTAGCAGGATATTTTAAATAAATTAAAAAAGCACCCGCTATAACCGCAAAGCGTAATGCAGCAGCATAAAAGTTATGTCATTGCCCCAAGAGACAGAAATGTGACGACGCCGACGACGACTACGAGGACGACAAGCAAAGGCAATTCGGATGGCAAGAAGTTGTGCATCTAATAAATGGCAAAAGCTTCAGTTGAAATGCGGCATTTATTGTGCTGGGTCCTGTTGCTGCTGCGGCCAAATGCTGGTGCTCTGGTCCAGGACAATTGCTTAAGAAACTTGCAAGTCGCTTTTGCCGTTGGCTAAGCGAACGTAAAAACTTTTTGCAGCATTGTAAACAAATCCCAATACACAATTCAATGCGCTTCAACACGCCTTAATGTATGCTCAACAGAGAAAGTTGCACACAACAGAGACCAGAGAGAGATAGTGAGTGAGTGGCTGGGAAAGTTGTGCTGCATATTATTGTATTAGTTTTTGTTTTGGCCAAGAGTCCCCAGAGTTGTAGCCAACATAAGTGGAATGAATGAATGTGAGTCCCCCTCCTCCCTCTCTCACAACACAGCTGCAAACCATCAACTCAACTCAACACTGCTCTGCTCTGCTCTTCTCTTCTCTTCTGTACTCTGCTTGACTTGAGCTTCGCATCGCATTTTGTTTGTACTTCAATCTGTTGGTTTATCTTGGCACTGGCCAGCGAGTGAGTGCCTGCTGCTGTCAATTGGCCATTGGCATTTTGTTTGCGAAACATATCAAAAACTTTGGGGCCACTCTTTTACTACCATCATCATCTTTTGTGTGTCTCTCTGGGTGTGTGTGTGTGCTTGCTCTTGAGCTTTGGGCGCCTGTTCATTATTGGGCTCTTATTATAATAAGTAATATGCTTATCAGTTGTGGCTCAGTTCATTGAACTTTGAGCCGCATAATGTTCCAGCTTGTTCAAATAAATCTGCTATTCTATGACAATAAATATATAAAAGATATTAATTTCCGTTTTGTCTGCAGGACGCACACAAACACAAACGCACAAACGCACCGATATGGCAGCCATTTTGTAGCGCACGTAGCGGAAATGAAAATCCAAATACATAGAAATCCGATTTAATTGCGTGTAATTGACAGTCGCTTTGAAGCATCAAACGAACAAACCACAAAACGGATGTTATTCGCAATTTTTTTTTATTTGTGCTTTGTTCTTGGCCGCAGTTTGAAGTCGTTTAAATCATACGAAATTAAAGTTGTACTTTAACATTGTGAGTCTATCTTAATCAACGTAGAGTATAGATACTTAAAGTGTTTATATTTTTCTTTATTCGATTTTAAAGTGTTCATCTTCACTTGCTTATCTTAATTAAATTGCTTACAGTTTCGACATGAGCTCTTCTGTGTTATCTCGCTTTGCCCTTAAGTAACTCATTCATTTTCATCATTATTGGTCGTTTGCTGTTTGTCAAGCAAACAAATTAGCTAACCGAAGCTGTACAGGTGAGTTCAACCCAATCACACACACACACCCATACACACACACAGAGTACTAGAGATTGTTGTAGTGTTATCGAATTGCGTTTGGATGGCAGACAAAGTCAATTTGCCTGAACTTTTGGGCTAATATCCTGTCGCCGCATTTTGGCAAAACTATTTTCGATGTGCTATCGAAAATGTTGTTGTGATTTTTAATTGCTTTCGCTGGGGGCTCTTGAGTCTTAATTATAATTTGAATTGCTTTTACGACTGCCGCAAAACTATGGCAATTATTTTGATTGCATTGCTCTAGCTCATGGTTTCACTACTTTTTTTGTTGCTCTTCTGTTCTCAATGTTGTGAACTTTTGTTTTGGGGTCGACTCGAAGTCAAAGCTTTTTGTTAATTTTCAGCGCATAATTGAGCTGGGGTGACTGTTGAAAAATACTACAATAAAACGTATGCGCAATAAATTTACGAAAATTGCTTTTTATGGTCATTAATTAGAAATACAATTTCCGTAGGCGAAACAGTCGAAGGTTGCAGATGAAGCAGGATGTGAACAATGCTCTGGGGCTCTGGCTGACACCTGAACAACAAGACTCAGTTACATCCGGTCAAAAGGACGACGACCAGCTGGGCTAACTGATGAGATTAATTAAGCAAGGCAAACAAAAGGATTTTAGTTTCCATGTATACACACTTGGCATAGTTGTTCTTGTTGCTCTTGTTGTAGTCGAAGTTGCCTGCTGTTGATGTTGCTGCTATTGCTGCTGCTGCTGTTGCCTGACAGGCAGCAATGCGTATGCCTGCTGGCATTTTTATTGACAAGGACACATTAATTACTCAATGACATTGTAATCAAATGTAAGCATAGCCTGGAAGCTCATCATGATTGTTGTTGTTATTGTCGATGTGTGTGGGTGTGTGTGTGCAGTCAAAGTTCAACTTTGGTCTGTAAATCTTTGCCGCTGTCAATATTGCGTATACGCCAGCATCACTCAAGTTTGTGAAGCGCGCATGTTTATCTACATGGCATGCAGCATGTTTTATTAATTACGTAATTATGTAACAAATTAAATGCGTGTGTGTTTCGGTGTGCAATAGCACTCGCATTTCAAACAGCATTTGCGCTCGTTGAAAGGGTTTTCCAGCTACTCAAAGCGAACGAATACTGGCACAAGTATTTTGTGAATGTAAATGGGTTAACTTGGTTAAACGACACACACAGACAGACATGTTTGTGACATGTGTGCGGCGTTGCACAAAGGACACGTTGTGTGTTGACGCCGCCTCGCATGGTCTGCTAAGCATTTGAAGCACTTTCTGCTGCTGCTGCTGCTTCTGGTGCTGTTGCATTAAAATGAAAATAATTTGATGAATGGATCATTATAAGCAACATTGAAGTTAAGCCAAGAGTGACAGCACTGACTGAAACTAAGCAAAGAAACATTGCGTGAATGGCAAGTAGGTTAAGTAATTAGCCTTAGATAAGTATTAGCTTAGAGACTGTAGCTCAAAATATTCTTTCAATTATAAAATGTATTTCTATTTCTCATTTCAATTATTTTGTAATGCAAGCCAAGTGCAGCCTAAGCTGTGCAATCAGCGTACGCTGTTTATAATCAATTAGTGACAGCATAACTAACAATGCGGAAACCAACAACAACGTGCTGGAATCCGAGCCTTTTAGGATTGCGACACTAGCACTGAAAACTTTGTCAGTCACACCTGAAGTCGATGTCGCTACAAGATGCTGCTGTTGCTGCCACAAGGCACACAAACCATAAAAACTTTCTCCTGGCATTTCCGCCACACTGTTCCGTGTGCCATGCGCCTCCTGCTTCGTGCCTCATGCCGCATTTGTCTCGTTTTTCTTGCTGCCTCTGCTGCCTGCTGCTGGTAGCGAAGATTGAGTTGGTGCGTCGAGGGTCGCTTGCCTGGTTTCACATTACGCCGTGGCACGCATTTAAAATCCAAATTAAATATTTCCGCATGAAACTCAAATCTTACAACTGATTAAATAAACCAGCGTCGACTGAAAGAGAGAGAGATGCGGGTGCTCCGGCAAATGGCTTTAGGGGCAAGTCAAAAAGGCAGCACGTAAATTGCGACAAATATTCTGTGTGTGTGTGTGTGTGTGAAGTGTGTGTGTGTGTATAATTGGCATGCACAGAAGACACACGTTCTGTGGCTTTTTTTCTTGCAGTTGAAAAATTTTTAACATTTAACAAAAACTCGTTGCTACGTCGCCGGGGTAATTGTGTTGTTATTTGCCCTCCACACCTTGCCTTCTCCCTTCTCTCATCCGTTGGTCTGTTTCTAAAACTTGCTCCTACACAAAAAACTCATTTGCCCGACCAGTTGCCAACTGCACACCTTCTTCTGGTTGCTTTATGAATGAATTCAGCTGCTCAGCATTCAGCATCGCATTCGTATTCGCATTCACATTCGCATTCGCCATTTGTGCCTCAACTTCACCTGGTTGTCTGAGTGACTGGGAAATGACAATGAGGCGAATGCCGCAGAAACGAAGATGAAAACTTTGTCCTTTGCCTTGAGGGAAGTCTCTTCACTCTTCCCCACCCTCCCTCAAGATGATGACGATGGGGGCAGCCCATCTAACTAACCCCTTTGCCTGAGTTACAGTTACAACTTGTTCAGGCAGCAACATGAAGTTGCTGGTCGTGGCAAGTCGACGAGGCAAGTCGTGGCAAGCTGAGGCCAGGCCAAAGTGAAAATCATTTGCACGGTAAAACGTTTTTCGGTAAACTTGACTTGACTTAGATTGTGGAATATAAAATAAAATTACCAACAAATTGAAAATTGCATCCTGCGTGCAATGCCAAAGCTTGCCATCGCTTTCTCTCTCTACTTTACTCGCTTACTCTGTCGCTCAGTAGGTACACGAAAACTTTTCTATTTCATACTCAAGGATTATGCTATGAATATAAAATCTTGCAAAATTACAGACACACACACACACACACACACACACACACACGCACAGCTACAGAGGGAAAGTAACTATAAGTTGCGGTCATGAGGCGTGTTGCGGGAGGCATCACTGAGGTTATGACTATCTGTCTCTCAGTCTCCTTATCTATCTGTCTCTCTGTCTGTTTGTGCTTTTGGATTTGAGTGCACTGCAAAAAATTGCACGCCAAATAAATTGCTCTGAGCTCTGATGCAACAAGCTTAACATAAAAGTTGTTTCCGACTACATGTAAAATTTAATTTATTTTACATTGAAATTTACGCTATGCTTTTAATAAAAAAATCTGTCACTTGAATATCACATGTATAAGTTAGAGACTAGCAAAGTTTTTGGGTATTAAAAGGAGAAGAATTTGTTCATGCTTTGGTAATTTAGAAGAAGGAAAATTATAACAGATTTGTCTCTATCAACACAATTTCAAATTGTTTTACTTTTATTTGAAATAAATCATAATGAAAATATATATTTTACAATTTATTTGATGTTCATTTTGACTTGTCAATATCAGCAACTTCATTGAATTTGAAATCAAAAAAATACAAATTAATACTTGATAAACTAAGTTTGGTTACTTTAAAATTCAAAAATATGTTAGCTTTAGATAAAGTTTACGTTTCAACAAGTTTTGCATTTTAACACTTGCATTTTAATACTACCGTAAAGTGTCGTTTAGTTTTACCTTAAATATATCGAAAAGAGCAACAGTGTTGCGCTTTGGCAACGTGTGATAAGAATAATGTTAATAAGAAAACGTGCTGAACTGTAGTTAAATGTGACCTGCGAAAACCTGCACAAACAAGTCGAGGACGTACTTAGTAATTTTAATCAGATCAAAAGCGAGCGAGTTGAGAGAGAAGTATGCAACAAAATGCAGCAGATATGCGTGTAGAATGAAACTGCCCTGAAGGTGTAAGAGTGCGCAGTGTAGCATCTCAAATTTGCTGCAATTTAAGCAACTTACTTGCAGTTTTTGTCGCTGCATCCTGCGGCAAAAGGAAGTGCAGAAGATGCTGGTGGAGCGGGTGAAGCGGGGTGCAGCGGGTGGAAAAGAGCAGCTGGTGACGCTGCCGCAAGCGCAATCATAAGCTAACACCTAAGCACGTCAACAACACTGCCAACTCCCCCGGGTAGTTGCTTCTCTCCTCTCGACACTCCTCATCCTATCCAGACAATCTCATCAAGAGTGACTCCTGCTCTCTCTCCTGCTGGCGTTGCTGCTAACGCTATTTAGTGTTAGAGACAGCGAAAACTTTTTGCAGGTCCTACAAGTAAAACTAAAATTTGCCAGATCATTGCTTCCGCTACGTGCAAGGATTCACTGAGGCAACAGCCGGTTCAGCGTTCAGTAGCTTGGCACGGATTTCAGAGCAACTCCTGCCGGTTGCTGGTAGCTGGTTGCTCGTTGCTCGTTGCCGGTTGCTGCTGAGCTGCATACATAAGCAATGTTAGTTTTTTGGCCAACTGCACAAATGGTATAACGCACATAGAGAGCCTAGCAGAAGAGCAGAAGCTAGCAAGTTGTGATTGTCACTGGTAAAAAGCTTTGGCTTTCTGCAGGAGCAACTTTGGCTGCAGTTAAGGACAGGCTTATGCTTGTGCTGGCTAAAGGCCTTCAGCCTTTAAGCCATATGCATGGTGCAAGTTTGGCCAAATTAAATGTTAATTAAATTGTTATCAGGCCTTTTCCTTCTCTGACGCTGAAGCTGACGCTGAGTTGTGTTGCTCAACAATTGTTGTTGGCATTCGTTTATTTTTGTATTGCTGTTGCTGTTGTTGTTGCTGTTGCTGCTCTTCGCTTTGAAACTAAAGTTAAACATAATTTCTGCACGAATTGCCACTTGGCATGGCAGCTGGGAAATGCAAAGAGCAGAGAATACAGCTTACTGCTGCTTATAGCTTTAGTTTTGCTCCTCCATGCTGCTGCTTTTGCTACTTGAGCGTAAATTGCATAGCTTCAACACAAGAGTCCAACAGCGACTGCGACTCCGACTCCGACTCTGACGCTTACTCTGAGTCCGAGTTTGAGTTGCAGTTGAAGTCGGATGCGAATCACAGATGTAGATGGAGATGGAGATGGAGCTGGAGAGCCAGCGGTTCGTAATACACAAAGCCGTGCACTGAGGCGCATAAAGTGTGGGGGGGAGGGGCGGCGAAATGGGAAATGGGAAGGCAAAAGGCAAGCTCCAGTTTCAGTCATTGAGGCACTATAAAACTGCAATGAATGGTTAATCAAGCAACCGGCCTGAACTGAACTGAACTGCTGCTTTTGGCTTCATTTTGCCAGCGCACTCGTGCGCAACTAGAGAAGGGGCCACACCAAACCAAACGAACCAAAGTAAGTATATAATGTGCAAAACGCATATAAACAAAACAAAAGCGCACACAAAATAGGCCGAGTGCAGTAAGCTGCAGTGCAGTGCGGTTGACATGGCAATGCTCAACTTCAACATGAGATTCTAATTAGTGCAAAAAGTGATGTGAAGTTCATTGCAGCAACTTGGTCAGCTCACAAAGTAAGTGCAGCTAATTAATCGATTACATTATTAATACAATATTATGGTGACAATTTATACTTTCAAACAAATCTCGTTTGCTTATGGTCCGCTCCTTTTAATCATAATAAACAGAAATTAATTAAATGTTCAGTCAGCTGTTGGCAACTGAATTTTAATCAACTGCATAAATTCATCTATGTGTTGCATTATTTTACGACTTTGCTGCAAGCTACTTTTATGTGCATGCAAAACAAAGCTGATAAATGGAAAATGGGTGATCCTTACCAGCTGCTGCTGATGTTGCTGCTGCGAAGCACCTGACAGTTTAACTATCTGCTAAGAGAATTAAAAAACGCAAATAAAACGAGTGAGAAAAAAGCAAACTAAAAATAAATTTCCGTTTTTATTGGCTGCCAAGCTTAAAAACGTTGAATTTCTATTAAATATCTGGCGCTCACGTCGTATACGTAATATCAGATTACGGCGCCGGCTTAAAGGCAAACAAACAAAAAGCACAGCAACAACAACAACAACAACAGCGGGAACAAAAAAAAGCAAAAAGAATAAAACAAAATAACAAAACAACAAAGGTAAATAGCGAAAAAAGAGTGCAGCAAACAAAAAACTCGCGCATAAAATAAAATGGAAATTACACAGAAAGACAGCACAAGAGCAGCGAAGACATGAAGAGGGGTGAGCAAAGAGAGGCGAACAGAGGGGGTAGCTGGCTATGTAGAGAGCCGGTGTAGTTGGCTAGGTATGGAGGTGCTTACGCTTTTTTTTAATTACCTCGTTTAAGGCAGCGGGCCTTGAGTTGCCCATTCGCATATGAGAGCGAATGTTTGCATGTGTATTTGTGAGCTTACGCTATTTGTATTTGTATTTGTGTGCGAGTATGTATGTGTGTGTGTGCGAGTGTTTGACTGTGTGCGCGCTTTTATCAACTCGTTTCGCCGTGTTTTACTCACTCGCAGACGTTGCCATAAGTTTTAATTAAAATTACTTTGCCCGCTACTGGCTGCTGGCTGACGGCTGCTGCTTTCTCTTCTTCTTCTCCAGCTCAGCTCGATGTTGTTGCCAGTTGTTGTTGTGGCTGCCGGTTGAGTGTTTTGCCGTGTGCTTTTTGTTATTTGCTGTTTGGCCGCTCACACTCACCAGCCGAACGAACGAAAGAACGAACGTTCGTTCTGTGTTTGTGAGTGTTTTTTGCGGTTTTTGCTTGCTGCCGTCGTCTGTCGTCTGTCGTCCATCGTCCGTCGTCCGCCATCGTCCTTGCTGATTTCGCTGCTGGCACCGGCAGTTTGTTTGCGGCCTGCGTTTCTGACATTGCCCCAGCAAATGACAATGGCGGCCGCGGTCGTCGCTGCCGCTGCAGTCAGCAGTCAATGGCCGCTGGCCGTTGGCTTTCGCGCTGCAATTGTTTGTTGCATACTTTTAGGCAGACCGGAAATTAAAAGCTGCAAAAGTTGCAGAAATTATTGAACAATTTGTTGAAAATCTGCGGGCGGCTGTGCAAATTGTGACTGCTGCAATTTTAAAGACATTCCTGGCAAATATGTGATTTATTTGTGTGCATTTTTATGGTATACAAAATGGATGATATATGTGCGAAATGCGCATATTGAAGTTGTGATTTAGCAGCTGTTTAACTGGGCGTGACAATTCGAATGCCAGTTAGCATCAAAGCGCAGCTTTATGGGCTTTGCACGCTGCTGACGTCGTCATCATTCAAACAATCAGCGAACTGTGAAGCGACGCGCCCAAACGAGCGGCTCTAAACGCGCATTTCAACGCTTGGCTTGCTTTGGCTTGGCTTGGCTTGGTTCCTCGACAGCAGCCAGCAGCCAGCTAGCCAGAGTCAAAGTCAGAGAACAGGAATGGATAGCGTAGCTGTGTAGGGATGCTGGCTGGCACAGGCGGTGGTCCTGGAGTATATTTGCCACATGCTGATAAGCAGACATAATAATAAAAAATGTATGAGCTGCCTCGCAAGCGGCAGTCATAATAAAATGTGCAGAATAAAATGAAATGGCGAATAACCACACAAAGAGAGAGCAAGAGCAAGTAAGAGTGGAGAGAGCAAACGGATGTGCGCCAAAAGCAGTAACGGAAACGTTGCACAATTTTTGCGGCGACAACGCGACGCGGGTGGTGGACCAAGGAAACGGGACATAATGAAGTCAAAAGTTGGCCAAAGAGTTTTGAACGTTTTGCTAATGAGAGCTCTGCACAAGGCGACAGTGATTATCTGAGGCTCTGCTCTGTACAGTGTTGGGTTGGACTTAAAGTTGAGCTGCCAACACGAAACTGAAATGACAGTTTGTAATCCGCTTTCCACAGAATTTCGCCGGGTTTTCGTTTAGTCAGCTAAATGCGTTAATACTCTGAAATGTTTGGTCATATGAGAATTGGCGAAATTAAGCAGAAAGAGCAAAAGATTTTTCCAACACACACACAAACGCACACAACAAGCAAAAAGCAAAACCAACATCAACATCAATAAAAACGAGCAAAAAATAAGGAAAAATATTTACGCTAAGAGTTTGCTGTTGATATTTTGTGACCCAGGCGACAACATTCATGGCCTTTGGCATTAAGAACCTTCATAAATTTCGGAGTGAGGCGAACAGAGCGCAGAGTGCAAAAGCATCAAACAGCAAGCAGCAAGCAGCAAGCACCAAGCAGCAAAGTCTGCTTTTGATTGATACTTGAAGGCAGCAGCGACGCCAGGCGATGAAGTTGAAGTTGACGTTGCTGTTGCTGTTGATGTTGATGTTGCGATGCTGGGGCCCCATTGTTGTTCTTGTTGTTGTTTGTTTACTCTGTCAGTGTTATCGTTGTTGTTGCGGTCGTTGTTGTTGTCATAAGCAACACAATTTAATAATAGATTCATTACACACACAGACATCATATTCGCAGCTCCACCACAGTCAAACACAAACACAAACACATACACTCACATATGTATGTATGTGGTGCTCCTTGGGCGCCGTCTTTTAACACGCCACGCGAACAACATTCGGGGGAATGTTCCGCAGTTTCGCAGTTTCATGCGTATCATTATGTCAACACAAAACAAGTGTCTCTATACAGAATATAATAAATTGAATATATTTTCATCAGCAATAACAGCAAACAAACGCATCAGCGACAGCAACAGCAACAGCGACAGAAACAACAATAACAAGAAGAACATCCACAACAATATCAATGAAAACATCATGTTAACAAAATGGCCAAGCAATCCGCCAGAAAATGGTAGCAATAAAATTAATAGAGCTGCGAGGGTGAGGGTGAGGGTGAAAATGAGGGTGAGGGTTCAACAATAGCGCGACAAGTGATGTGTGCGTGTGGTAAACAAAAAGATTGAGGGCACCAAAATGAGTTCTAATTGCGAGAGACGCTCGACATCTTGTTAAGCGCAGAATTAAGTATACGACGAGTAACCATATGAATCAAGATTCCTACAGAACGGTTACATTTATTTAAAATACAATTTACATTCAATGAAATAATTTCATATTGTTCATAAATTAAATCATAAACATCACTATCAATAATAATATTGTGTGTTTGTTGTTTCTATTATTTATTTTACAAATTTATTGGCAAAGAACTAGATTAATCAACTAACATTTACCATAGTAATATTGTATTATTTGTTTCTTATTGATATAACGGTATTATATAATATTTTGTGTTTACTATTTGTTTCTCAATATTCTTTAGAACTGTAATTAATTTCAGTCATTTTTCAGCCCTTTCTGAATACTGGAATTATATTCTAAGTTTCTATTACTAAAATTTTAAAATTGGAAGATCTATGTATATATCTTTAAAGCAAATAAAATTCTATTTTTTACAATCAATACACAGATTCATCAAGATGCACTATATACTTGAATATTTCATTGCAATATTGTATCTTTAAATTTAATGCAATTCTATAACCCGAGCCAGAGCTTCATTGAAGTACTCATTAAGAATTATGTATGTGGGAATGGGTCTGGCAACGCCAATCTATCCCCTATCGATGATATGAAGAAAGGAGTATCGATGATATGAAGATAGGAGTATCGATTGAGAAGGAGTATCGATTGAGAAGGAAGTCGATACAAGAGACTTGGAAGATGACGACGACGAGAAAAGCAAGACGTGCTAACGACAACCGCGACGTATATTTTTAAATAATTAAATTAATAAATAAACTAAATACAATAATAATTAAGGATTAAACTTATGAAATAATAAATAAACATAATCATAAAACCAATCCCACATGTATTGAGCTGATAATTTAATTTGCAGTTTCTGTTAATTACTTTTCTATTTTATGTTTCCTAATCCTTTGAGCAGCCCTCGCCTTGCCGTAACACTTCTATGCCTATCGCAACTGCTGCTAATACTAATTTATAATAAAACCCCAAGTCTATTTGTAACATTCGAGTATTTGTGAAAATGTCGCTTTCGCTAACTATTCCTCGCGTATACTATATATCTTGAGTATCCGTATCTGTATCTGTATCTGTAACTGGCTGTCAGGAGCCGAGCACAAATTGAAATGAGGCGACGATGCGCCAACAGTTTGGAAGTTTATTTGGCAGCTAGCTGAGGATGAGAAGCAGACGATGCGATTGAGGATGAGGATGAAGATGAGGAAGCGAATAAAGAGGAGACATGAAAACCGCCAAGATGCCAGCATTTCAACGCCAACACTCGACGCGTCGGTTGTTGTTTATCTCTTGTTGTTGCTGTAGTTGATGGTGTGGTTGCTGAAGCTTATTATCTTGAACCAGCAGGCGGTTCCTGCAAACACTAACGCAGGGACCATAATCAACGCCAGCTGAAGCCTTTTTCCATAAGGCGCTGTCGCCCCGCTCTGTGGTTTTGCCAAGAAGTTTCAATAAAGTTTGCCGTCGTCTTGGCATAAAAATTTCATGTGAACTTGCTTTGATATTTTATTTATTTTTATTTGTTTGCAGCCCACAGTATTTGCCGTCACTCTTTCACTCGCACTCCCAAAACTTTTTCCCTCACTCCCTCTCTCTTTTCATCTCGCTGTTTTCTTACGGGCTACTTCTAATCAATTCCGAATCATTTAGCACACGCATGAGAGCTGTCAGTGTGTCGCTGTGTGCGTGTGTGTTTCTGTTTGTGAGTGAGTGAGTGAGTGAATGGCATCCGCCATTTTGTTTAACTTAAAGCTGCTGCTGCTGCTGCTGTTGGGGGGCTTTAAGCTCGTTGCTGGCCATAAATCAGAGGCGTGACGGCGCACAAAAGGCTGCTGACAAAGCCCAAAAGCTGTGCGGGTAATTATGACTAATTAACGTAGCAAATGAACGCCCCAAAGACCCATTTATCCTCCTCCCATGTTTGCACCTCATCGGGGTGGGGGTAAAAGGGCCTTCTATCGATATGTCGAGTTACTGCGAGTCGCCTTAATAAAATCATCGAATTTGCCTCGAGCCAAGCATAAAAGGCTTTCGGTCGAGCCATAAAAACGTCGTCGCTGGCCAATGCCCAATGCCATTTTGATATGCCTCACACGCGCACCGCAGCTGATAAACTGAACAGCATTCGAGCATTTATGGACGCCACATGGCACATGGTATAATGTCCAACGTCCACTCGATACGTAATGTAAGTGGCGTAAATTTGTGGTCAAGAGGTTGGCCAGCGAAACAATGGAAAATGGGGAACTAAAACTTTGTCGCATATGTGAACGGGGAGAGGAATGAAAGAGAGTGTCGCTTAGCACTCGCTCTGGCTCCAATTTCGAGCCATTTCGTGATACTTTATGGCTGCTGGCATGCGTCTGTGGGTGGCTCAGCGTAAAATATGACAGTTCACTTTAGCGTCTCCCTTGTGTGACCAACAAAAAAAAACCAAAAATGTAATTTCAGTTAACAGAAAAAATTATAAACTGCGTTACGACATTTTGCCACTTTCAATTCTCACATCTGCCAAGCACTTTTCACTTGTAATGCAGCTCTCTCTGCCCCCCAAACATATATCTCTTTGTCGGTATCTTGGAGTTTTTGAGGAACAAACCACATTTTTTCCGTTGCGGACTTATTTACTCTGAGCTCTGTCAGAATACGCAATTCTGCACGTTCCTTTTGTTCGCCGCAAAATGTTCATAAATAAGTTGATTAGTTTTTTTATGTGGCTGGCGATGGGCGACGTTTTGAGTGGCAGCCGCCACAGACCGGAGCAGGGCAGAGAATGGCGAAGAGTCTCTGGTTGCAGCTCAGTAATTGAAAATGGTACTTAATGCGTGATTATTATATTCGCAGAGCCTGCCAGCAACGTGATAGGACCAAAAAGCAGCACTCCATTCACTTTGTTTATTATACTCGTCCTCGTACTCGACTCGCATATTCGTTTATTATGAACTCTGTGTGGTGTGTGAATGGAAACTGCGTGTTAAGCGGCTTTTGTGGTGGCCCCCGGAAAAGATGGACAACAACAGATTTCGTGTAACAACATTTGAAATCTCAGAGATGATTTTTAATATCATCTGTTTGACATCAATTTTGTGAAGTATTTTTGATTGATTGATGAATGTGTCAAAGTAAGAATAATAAATTGCATGAAATATGTTTTCAATTCAAGTAGTTTGAGCAGCAAAATTAATCGATTAGTTGCAATATACAACTGCTTATCGATAAGTTCAAAATATAAGCATTGATTGAAGAGCATATGAGCATTTTGATAATTAATTTGAACAAAAGATATTTAACATCTGCTTGTTTGCCAAAAGCATTTACACAATTTATGGAACAGTAGAGAAATGTTTATTTATTTGTATTTATTTTCTTTAATTTGAAGCTTACTCTGTTTATACAAAGGGTGGAGCAGCTGCTAAAGTGTGTCACATAAAATGAAATTAAACATGTTTACAATAGTCGAATGTCTGTTCAGATAACAAATTACCATAGCTATTATCGATTAGATGTAGTGGATTATTGCGCTGTTTATCGATAAGTTTCGACATTTTAAATGCAATTTATAAGATCATATAAAGCAGTTCGCTTGGCAAAGTTCTCAGCAACTTGACATCAAATAAACTTGGCCGGAACAACTTTTTCTTTTGCTTACTCAATTTTTTTTGCTGTTCTATATACTCGAATGTTGGCCAAAAGGATTGCTCTTGGCTAGAGCGGAAACTAAGTAACGGTTATTTGTCTATACTGTACAAATACATATACTCGTACACATAAGAGCATATGTAGTTGTATTTATGTTGGCATTTTCGTCACAATTTCCGCTTTTAGCTCCGCTGAAACTCAAATCGAACAAAGCCAGAAATAGGAAACTTTGTTTCAACAACTTTTCGGGCATTCTCGGCAGCTCTTAAGTTTATATGCTCAACAACTACTTGGCAAATTGTTTGCCATTGCCATTTCCATTGCCATTTGATAAATATAAAACGATTGCACTGCAATCTGTTTTTTATACCCGCCCATAAAATGTGCCCCAGAAAAAAAAGAGGAGAAAGAGCAGAAAGAATACTCGTATCACCTAAACTACGAGCATGTCTTGTACTGTCGACTGCACTGTGATTATTTAGGTGCCGGGGGAAGCAGTTGCTTGGCTTTATGACAGTTTAATCATAGCCAGGGTAACTGCTAGTCAGCCAGTTGTGTACCCCGAAAATGTTACTTTCTGACATTTATGGATTGAACTATTGAGTAACGTTTGCTGCATTTTGGGGGCAAAGTTTTTAATCATTTAATGTGCAACAACTCGAAATGCATTTCGCATAATTTGTTTTTGTATTTTGTGCACTGAGGCGTGCTCTGGAATCAACACACATCCCATCCCCAACCCCCCTAGCTATGTGAGCTATGATATCCCCTGTGCTGCAGTGCCATCAGGCTATTTGTATGCTGTCATGTGTGTGTGCCAGGGCAGCTAAGGACTCACAGGTTGGGGTTGCCTGGCACTCGTGTTGCTGTTGCTGTTGGTGTGTTGTCTCAAACAGCGAACCCCCACCCCACGATGCACTTACACTCTCACTTTAATTTGTGTGCCAGGCGTATACACACACACACACACTCATACACGAGCGACGACCCAGGGGCTCCTCCCGCCCTTCCAAAACAATGTCGCTTGTCCTTTGTGAGCTCACGTGTTACATGCAAATGCGCTTCCTGCCCAGAACAGAAGACTTACAACTCTCACAATTCAGAACTCAACTCGTTGTTTTTCCTGCTCCTGCTTCCCAGCTCAAGCTGCTGTTTCTGCTTTTGTCTTTTGTACTTTGCCTTTGTTTTTGTCTTTGTCTTCGTCTTTGTCGTTGTCGTTGTCGCTGGCATCTCCCCTGCCCCCTTCGGCACTTGTTGGGGGAGGTTAAGAGTGTGCACAAATAAATATTGTAATGATGTATGTGATTTCTTTTATGCCCAAGCAACACACATCCGCATCCACAAAAGAAGCTCCTGCCTATCAGTTTATTGAAATCTCTTTAGCTCAACGACAACTCCGACTCCAACTCCGACTCCGACTACGACTTCAACAACTCATCTCGGGCTGTGGTTGTGGCTGCAACTCAAGTGGCGTTCCACTTGAGGGGAATTCGTAAAAAAAATATGCAACATTTTTTCGATAGCATTCGCTCTTAATGAAGTAACAACCTGGCAAAAAGTCATTAAAAAAATGTCCGCTAAAAGCATGTGGCATGCAAAAATCAATAAACAATCAACAGCAAAATATAAAAATAAATGTGTATTCAAAATGTGTATAGAACATAGAAACATAGAAGCAGAGAAAGGTGCAGGCAGGCCTCAAGGCTGCAATTATGAAATGTTTGTCAAAGGAGTTTCGCCTAGGCGCAAAAAAAAAAGTTGTATAAATGTGAAAATGCGTTGACGATTGCATTTTTCAAGTGCACAGCAGCCGCATCAAGTGTGGCATTGCAAGGGTTGGGCATTGCAATTTAAAGAGCAATACACACACACATACAAAGAGAGAGAGAGACATGTAGGCATGGTCATTGCGATGACGCGCGAAAAAGCATGTATACCAATTAAATGCAGAACGGACAACGCCCAAAAAGTAAGCTACAAAAAAAGTGCACAAAAAATGTATGGCAACTGCTGTCAATGACAGCGCAAATAAAATGCAACAAAGCGCGTGTAATACGCGCAAAAATGAAAATCAATAGCGACACACACACATTCGTCCCTCCCCTCCCGCAGGACACCAACACCAAGAGAGAGAGAGAGACATATGCATGTGTACATAAGATTGTGCGAGTGTATATAGAAGGCCTGGTCAGCTGGTGTTTGCTTAAACATAGCGCAGCCCGGCAGCTTGGGCATTTGTCATAACAGCGGCAATAATCAGAACGACAAGCCGACAACAACAACAACAGTAGTAGGAGAGGTGCAACAACAGCAACAGCAACAACACGGGAAACGGAAACGGACTGTGCAGGCCCATCCATGTTGACGTCAGTCACACAGCGTGCAAATGTTGACCTACATACAAAACGTTGAGCAAACAGGCGCATAAATGCCACGCCAAACAACAGCAGCAACAACAGCAGCAACAGCAGCAATAACAACATCTACGAACAGCGCAGATAAGTCGGACTTTTTGTCCAGTTGCCAGCTGCATTGTTAGAAATATGACGGACATAGTCATAGTCTATATAGCTGTATATATACATATATATCTTTGCATTCATACATATCTATGCTAGCACAATCATAGTTGTTGTCTAAGCTCAGCTGCTGCCGTTATTGTTTTTAATACTAACCAGCATCATAATTGTTGTTATGTAGATTTATAGAATTGGGTTGCCAGCATCATTTGATGTCCACTGCCCCAAAGGCGGATGTGCCACGGACATTAAGCACAAGCCAACTGGACACTGTGCACAGTGGTGTACATTTCTAGCTATTAAGTATTTATGCTTTATATTAATATAATGTTAAATACCTCATTATGTTCTTTTAAATCACTTTTATTTTATGAGGAACTCTGTAAAATAACATTTAAGAATTCACATTGAGTTAGAGACGTCATTGGGGATACTATACATACAAGAGTTTTAGCATTCCCTTTCGGGTATCAATTAATGAATATCGAAGATGTTTTTAACATAAGTAAGTATTAATAAGCAAGTAAGAATAATACAGTCGAGTGTGCTCGAGTATGAGATACCCGACAACCTAACCCGACACAAAAGAAAAGTAGTGCGGCATTAATTATAAAATATACCAAATTATATACTAGAAAAATACTGAAAATGTGCCAAAGGACATATTTGAAATATTGATATAGTACTACATTCAAAATATACATTAGAGTGCGAAAGCTAAAGCAACAAATAACTTCTACAATTTTTATCTGATCGCATCCATATTTTCAGGAATTTTAAATACTATAGTTATTATTGTATGTAGCAAAAACAGCTCTATCTCTTATAGTCTCTGAGATCCAGTATATCATAAGGTTGATCAAGAATATGTGTATATACTTTATGGTGTCGCAGATGATTCCTTCTATCTAATACACACGTTTCATTTAAATACAAAGTTATAATACTCTACTTTCTCATTTAACTCGGAACTTATGATAAGCAACCAGAACAGCGATTATACGAACTGTGAACTACGTGAACAATAATGTTGACCTCACGAGTTGATAATTGAGCTGAAGTTGTTTCGATATTATATCATTAGTTACGGCTTATCATTTTGAATATAATTGAGTCTGTAATTGACTTGTTTTTATTAAACTTTATTGACTTCATTAGCGTATAATGACAACATTATATTTCCAGAGAACCTCCATCACAAAAGGAGCTGGACTGGACGACATTTTAAGTTTCATGTGCAGTTGATAGCGTCCAGGAGGATGAAAACTCGGCAGAACTTTAGCCTTTCGCAAGTTCTGCAGAACATATACTTTTGGTAGAATGGGACACTTGAAGAGTGTCTTATTGGCGAGAATCATTTGGTAAATATATCCGAAAGCTTTGCTCATAAGTGGATTGTTGAGAAACTGACAGCCTTCCAATTTGTTTATCTGATACATAATACGCTGCGATTTTAATGCTCGAATGGTGATGTCCATCGTAAAGCTTTTTGCTAGTTTGACCACTCGGAAAGCGTACAACTCTGAGCCAGGCACTTGGCGAAAGTATTCCACAAAATCATGATCACTTTCAGTTTCAACAGATTCTAAAGTCGTTTTGACTTTGCCGCGCACATAGAACTAAATACCAACAAAATTTATAATTTAATTATAATAGTATTGATCACATGTCATCTTACTGTATCGTTTGATTCCAAACTGGCGAAGAGCAGCGAATACAACAAGCAAACGAAAAGGGAAATCATCATGAACTGTGAATCAGACTTAAAATAGAATGCTTTTTATGGTAATGCATCATTAGCTGCGAGTTATTATGCTAATTATATATTTGCGACTTTAATTTGATTGTAATTAAGTTATTTTTGTCATACTTTATTTGATATTAGCCACTTTATATTTCCATAGAACCTCCATGACAAAAGGCGATGGGCTGATCGACATGTGAACTTTCATGCTCTGTTGATAGTGTCCAGGCGGATGCATGTACTGCAGAACCCTGGCCGTTCTTAAGTTCTGTAGAAAATACACTTTTGGACGAATGGGACATCTGAAGAAAGTCTTGTTGGCGACAATCATACGATAGGTATGAGCGAAAGCCTTGCTAACAAATGGATTGTTGAGAAACTGACAGCCTTCCAATTTCTTCAAGTGATACAATACGCGTTGCGACTTTGTTGCTTTGATAGTGATGCTAATCGTGAAGGTTGGAGCCTCTTTTACCACACGGAAAGTATAGAGCTGAGAGCCAGGCACTTGTCGAAAGTATTCCACAAAATCCTGATCACAATTTGTCTCCACAGACTCGATGCTCGTTCTGAGCTTGCCACGCACATAATACTATTGAGCAATAAATTTAAATTAGAATTATTGTAGTTATTAATTTTTTTGATCTTACTGTGTCATTTGCCTCAGTGTTCACAATGAGTAGCGAATAAAACATGTAAACTACAAGTGAGTACATTATGAACTGTGAATTGCCAATCCATATTTACCTCGCACGAGCTTCATTGTCGAGCAATTCATTTATAATAATGTATCATTAGCTTAAATCTGAAAGTTGATAGACTATATAATTTAGAATTGTCAGTTCGATCATTTCTAAATCAAATGATTTTATTTAAAACAAATTGATGCTATGATCGAACTAGTAAATATGTTATTCTCATTCTTAATTTTTTCAACCGAAAATGTTTAACGCTCATTTTAAGACTCTGTACTTCCACTGAACCTGCATGACAAAGGGCGCAGGACTCAGTGACATTCTGACTTGCACCGTTAGCTGATAGTGTCCAAGTGGATGAATTGTGGGCACTATGAATGCTTTGGATACATTCTTCAAAAAGTATACCTTGGGTTGAATGGGGCACTTGAAGAAGCTGTTGTTCACGACCAAGGTGTGGTATGTGGGTGCCAATGCCTTGTTTAACAATGGATTGTTCACGAACTGACAGCCATCCAAATCGGCGATCTTGTACATTATTCTTTGGGATTTCATGGCTCGCATCACAATGCTTAAAGAAAATGATGGAGCCAGCTTAACAACTCGAAATGTGTGTAAAGTTGTATGCGGAACTGGTCGAAAATATTCCACAAAATCGTGATCACTCTCCGTTTCCACCGATTCCAAAATAACCTTAATTTTGCCACCCACAATTACCTACAGCAAAGGTTATAAATAAGTTACATTAAAACATAATCTCAAAAGATCTCACCAGCTCCATTGCAATGACTAGTAGAGTGCTTAGCAGGCAAACCTGAGGTGCCCACATTGCGAACTTCTTGCAGTCTATTCTCAATGAAAAGTCAACAACAAGTGCTTAAACATTTTATCTACGTTGCACGCAAATTAATGAGTAATTTATAAACAGCAAATTAAGTTTTGTTACACATCATTAGTCAGTACTTATTTCAAATGTTCTATACTATATTTCCAGTTAATATCCATCACGAAAGGTGCATTGGTCTGTGGCATTCTGACGCGAGCATTCATCTGAAATTGTCCAGCGGGATGAAACGCGGGCATTGCAAAAAGTGCAGCTACATTTTTCATAAAGTAAACCTTTGGTGGAATGGGACACTTGAAGGTGGTATTAACCAGTATCTTACGATAGGTAGAGCCCAAGACTTTGTTTATGATGGGATTGCTAAGAAACGGACAGCCATCCACGGTGATCTTGTACATAACTCTCTTGGTCTTTGCGGAGCGCGTGGTGATGGTGAGGTTAAAAGAAGGCGCTACCTTGGCGACACGAAAAGTGAAGAGTAAGATCTTGTTGGGCACTATATCAAAGTATTCCACATAATCATGATCACAATCGGTCTCAACTGATTCTATAATTGTTTTCACTTTGCCACGCACATTGACGATCTAGAAGATATGAAAGGTTAAGCGATAAGAAATTGCATCATTAAAATTCTACTACCGTTTCATTACAGTCAACTTCAAAGATTGGCAGAGTGTAAAGCAGACAAACTGTCAACCAACGCATTGTAACTACGATTAACAATCTCTTGTATAGGCTTTTTTACATGAGTTCATTTTTATATGTTGCGCATGGTTTCGATAAGCTTAACAATTAATTGAGTAGCATAATTTATTTTAAATTGTAAAAATTCAACAGTTTTGGAGTGTGGTATTGGTTAATTGGGTACATTTTCAGTAAATTCGACAACTGAAACATTATGAACTAATAGACAACAATAATTTTGTTATTTTTAATGAACAAAAAGTAATAGTATTTTTTGTAAGCATCATTGTGTATGCTTATCGAAAATAGATATCTAAGTCGTTATTGTACATAGTTACTAGAGGTGGAGAACTATCGATAGTCTGCGCCATCGATAGTGATTCATAGTTTCCATAAACTATCAGCTATCGACGATAGCAAGGAAAATCTATCATCGATAGTTGTCGATAATGCAGTAAAAGAAAATAATTTAATTAGTTTTTAAAATAATCCATAAGTATGAGAGTATGAAATTGGCTTTCAAATCTTTATCTAAAAATAATAAAAAAATAATTCAAATAGTATGGATTTTCTATTTTTTAGGTTTATCTTAGCTGCTATTTATATATTTGTTTCAACCAATAATTTTGTACGCCTATTTGAAATGATTTGTCCTGCTTTGCTGAAGACCCTCTCCGACTCTACGAAGGATGCGGGTATACAAAGAAATTTGAAAAAATATCGACCACTATCGACGATAGCGATTCGATCGATAGCGATCGAGAGTGCGCGCCGCTATCGAGAGCGTGTTTCCACCTCTAATAGGTACTTACGGAGCGCGTTCTGGGCTTGAGAGTAAAGGTGCACTCGACACATAAAATCTGTTCAGTAAATTCAAGAGTGACACCATAAAATTGTGATCACAACTTGTACGAATTAAACTATGAATATCTTGATATAAAACATAAAATTAAAGTGAATTTGAAGTTTTAGATGAAATTTTCTACCAAACCATAAAAGTTGAGAGGTAAGCCAGACTGATTATCGACTGTCTCATTACGATTGAATAAGCTATTGTGTGGTGAATTTAAATCTGATGAACATGCAAACACAATGATAACAGCTAAACTAAATTAGCTGCTTGCAGTGCTCAATTCGTGTGTTTAGTTAAATCTAGAAGTATTTGTGGCGTAAAAGTGAAAACAGAAATCGATTTCAAAGCTGGTTTTATTGCAATTTGGCCCACTGTGCAAATGGCTGTCATGAGTACTCGGCATTGTTGGTCATTTGGTCATAGACCGTGTTGCCATGTCCATGGCCGCCTTTTTTGATGCGGGCTTGTTTTTGTTTTAGATTGTTGGCTCGATGATGATGGGTAGCTCTTGGTTTTTTGGCACGTTGCACGTTGAACGTTGAACGTTGCACAGTTGCCTAGTTGCATGGTTGCAATGTGAAGCAAGAGAGTGGCAAAGCCAATGCAGTGCCACCTGACAATGTCTAATGATGATGGAGTAAGTGCAGCGGCAACTACATAATCACAGCCATAACGTCAAGGCAGCAACAGCAGTGCCTATTGTTGTTGTTGTCGTTGTTGTAGTTGTTGTTGTTGTCTACGTGCAGACACGCAGGCAGTGAACCAAGCAGACAACCAACCAGCGAACCAACCAAACGAGCCAGCAAACAAACAAGCTAACGCTGCTTGAGCCAACGAGTGTTGCCGTGTGGTAAGTGGGCTGCATCCTCCTCTCGCCTCTTTAGGAGGAGGCGTGGCGCTTTTTAGAGAGGGGCGGCGTTTTGTTATCGCACCCACCCACACACACACACACCCCAACACACACACACTGAGGGAAAACTCAATGAGTCAATGACTTTTTGGTGTCGCCCGTTGATGCGCGACGCGGTGTCGTTGTCATTAGCAACAACATCGACACGCACTCACACATACACGTATACTAACTCACATACACTTACACACACACATAGAATGCAACCACATATGTCCGTTTGTTGGCGACTGTTGTGCCTTTGGCCACTGTGGGGACATTTGAGCGGGTCCAGCAATAAATTTGGCAAACAAACACGTTTTGGCTTATGTTTTATTGTTGTTGTTGTTGTTCTTGTTGTTGCCTATTGCGGCTGATGTTTCGTTGTTGTCCTTGGCGTACCTAATGTATGTCAACGGCAACCAGCGCAGCTGCTGCTTCTGTTCTCTTGCTGTTGTTGTTGTTGTTGCGGCTTTCCTTTTTTGTTTTCCTATTTTGGTTGACGTCCTTTTTTGCTCATTCAGATTCAGCAGCAGTTGAGTGGAGTACGGAGAATGAGTAGACTCTGATTCAGTTTGCTTTTTACGCATTCACGCGCCTCAAATTGGCCAACAGCATGTTAGGAAAACAAGAAAAACAAAAACAAATTATATGTTGCATGCTTTTAGGCTAAGTAATTATCATTTTTTGGCAGCAGCAACACTTGGCACAACCATTTAGTGAGGCTCTTCCTGCTCACTCAGTAGACATAATTTCCCCAGTCGCTCATTAGCCGCACTCCGTGCCGTGCTCCATCCAACATGGCCCTAAGTGTGAAATTGTTTGGGTAATGCCAAGTAAATTATGCAAATATATTATATTACGAGTTCATAGATGTGTCCGCACAGCTCTCGCTCTCTTAACTCTCAACTCTCCATCTCGCATCTCATCACAGCAGCAGCCCACGTACATTTTTGTTGTGCATACATTGTTGGGCATGATTTGATTAAACTATTTACGCAGTGGAGTTCTAATATTATGACTGAATTTCAAATTTATGGGTGAAAATAGTATATGTATAAAGACGAGAAATTTATGTAAGAACAGAAATACATTTATTTACATTTTATTATTAAAAATTTACACAGATAATAATAACTATATTATTTCATATTCCAGATAAATTGGTTGCGAACGGATTAATAAATGGTGGAAGGTATTTAATAAATACTTTTGTGAGGCAAATAACGCATATTTCAATAGGGTTTAGTTGTTCGGTCTAACAATCTTGTATGTTTCGATCTCTGTAGTATATTTCGAATGTACAATGTTATACCAAATATAGTATGGTCTTTGGTATCTCATAGTCGAGCATACTCATATAGAGCCTTCTTACTTGCTCCAAACTGAATTTATATTACTTGATCTACATTTCAATTGATAAGAATGAACTGTAGAATACTCCAACTGTTTATATTCTATTCTGCATAAATCCGTTAGCTACTTAATTTTACTTGGAAAATATCAGAAGATTCTCTGCAGCAATGGAAGAACCATTTGTCACGCACTCATTCGATTATGCTGAAAATAAATGTCATCTAGCCAAAATAATTGAAACATTAAACGAGGCGCTCAGCCATGGCGCAAGAAAGGCCTGCTCCACAAAACACACACACACACATACACACACACACACACATAGAGAGACGAAAGTCCAGTGTAAACACACGGAGCACAGCTGTTTGGTCTGCTTGTCGCAGCTCCCTCTACTTCATAGAGCTTCCTGCTCGTGCCTAACCACAGACAACAAAATGTTAGGCGCATGCGTCGAGTGTGCAGCGTCAAGTGCACCGCCAAAGCGGAAACACCACAGTCGACAACAGAAAGTGTTCGACACTCAGTTCAGTTGCTTTTCGAGGCTCGTAGGATACGCACGGCTCAGTCGGTTCAGAGAAATGCGGCAACCGAGTAGTGAACAGTGAGGTACTCAGTGTACTATCAATGTGAGAGTGCTGTGAGTTGAGTTTCAGAGTGTCGAGCTGTGGTGAATAGGCGCCGGCTTAAGAGAGAGAGAGAGTGCACGCTATCCAAAAAGAAGAGAGCGAGTACAGAGTGCAAAGAGCTTGACAGCATCACAGAAACAACGAGCATCGCAGTCAAGTTGAATCCTTGCAAGCGTGCAGTTGCCTCGAACGGAACGGAAGTGTTGCGTGCCGTGCGGGAGTGTTTGCCGTGTGCGCGTGTGTGTGTGCGTGAGTGTGTGTGCTCGGAGTGTGCCGGCTTCAAAAGTCTCAACAAAACATGCTAAAACACAACAAAGTTCGCTTCGTTCGCAATTAGTCAACACAACAAATCGCAAAATTTATTTTCATCAGAAATTGTGCCAAATCAAAAGAGAAAAGAGAAGAAAAGAAATTCGAATTGAAATCGAAATCGAAATTGAGATGTAAAGCCGCCTTTGAAATTGAATCAAAATTGCTCAATAAATCATTGCATAAACCGATAGGCAAACAAAACAAATAAAACGAGTCGGAACGGAGAGCAAACAAGCCAACGAACGACGTAAAGTAAATCAAAATCAAAACAGAAAACCGGAAAGCATGTGGATTAGTAGCCGCCTTTTTGTGATTTGTTTGCTGCTCAGGTTTGGTAGGTGCAACTTATAACTCACTCTCTTTCTCTTTCTGTTTCTGTTTCTCTGCCTTGCCTTTACCGCCTTTTATTTCTCTTGCAACTCTTAAGCCTGACTGCCGGCTTTATTTAGTCGAATCGCTTGGCACGCGCCGCAAAGTATGCTTCAAATTTTTTGTTGGCTTGCGTGTCTGTGTGTCTTGGGAGTATACAAGTGTGTGTGTGTTGTGGTATGCCCATCAACAGCTGTCGGCATATTCCCTTTTCGTGCTCTTCAAAAAAACACAAAAACTTATTATGCCAAAAGGCGCTAAGGCTCAGAAGGATTTTTTGGGATTTGATGGGGCAAAACAGCAAAGAGCTTATCAACAGTGTTTTTCCCTGGCCACAAATTAAACTGGTAATCTGAGTGTCGTCTATCACTTGTAGTATAAATGTCACACACAATTATATTTGTTCACTCGTAGTGCGAGCAGCTCTGCATAAATAAATAATATTTTAATTTAAATAAAAATAATAATCTGCTGTGGCAAAAATGCGATTTCATGCTACAATGAGCATATATGAATACAAAACGTTTCTCCGAGGTGGAGAGGTGTTAACATAATTTATGGTTGAGCACTCGCTCTACGAGGAGCGAGCAGCGAGCTAAGTGCAAATGATTTGGTCGCTTTATGATATAGTCGAGGCCATAAAAATGATGCTCGTGGCAACAAAAACTAAACCGGCATCGCACAAAATGCGTATACATAATATGAAATTGCCTTATGATAAAAACCCAGGCGTCAATTTATGCCACAAAATTGTGTGTGTGTGTGTGTGCTCGCATATGTGTGAGTGTGCGTGTGCTTGTCTGCGTATGAAAGACTAATGAAATGTGTCAGGAACAGAGTCAGGAATAGTCGATCGAACTGTCAGACCCATCGACCACTTCACACACTGAAATAGCAAAGAGCTTCTATTTGAGTTTTTTTCTCTCGCTTTTTGCGTTTTTTTGGAAATTTGATATTTTCCAATTTTCATTGCTTTTGTAGCTGTTTGCATTTTATGATGGCAATGCCAATAACAACTGACGCTCACATATATTTGGAGGGAAAAAATTACTGAAATGCCATATAGATATTTTATATTCCATGCATACGTATATGTACATATTTACGCTGCTATAAATATAAACGTATATATGACATATATATGTCTACTGGTGTCTATATCTTTTCGCACCCCTGGCTGAGGTTGAAGCAAATGAAAAATATGCAAATGAAATTGTTACTCAATGTCGGTAGAGCGCGTTCACCAATTTTTTTTTTTTTGTGTTTGTCGTTCGTTGTTATTTCATTTTCATGCGGATAAAAATTCGCATAAAATATAATGTGATCCATGAAATCAGCACCAGAGCAAAAAGAAAACAAACAACAGAAATGAGATTAACCCAACCAAAGCCAGAACCTCTTCTTGTCTACCACATTCCCTTTTCCTTTTCGCGCTGCAAGTTGGGACAACTAAATTATGAAATATATTTTTTTGGGGTTCTAAAAGGGCTGTTGCGCTCTCTGATTGATTGTGTTTTAAATCCTTTGTGACAAACACATTAATTTGTTGTAGGATTAATGAAGTGCTCGCACAAATGTGGTTCCGTGCCAAGGGTCAGAGCGAAAGCAGCTGGCTCTGAAATTGAAAATAAAATAATGGAAATGCTTTCAAGAAATGCCATATATTCTTTATGAAACTTTCGAGTACTCTCACCAGAAAATTATGACGTTGTGCACTTCCATTTAATAAGATGTTTTGGGGTCTATCTTTTAAATATTGCAACTGCTTATTATACTTTCAACACGATTAGTTAAAATCAGATTTATTATAAAAATAAAACACATGATTCTTTGTTAGCTTAAATATATTAGCATTTAAATTATTTCGATTAAATGGTTTTAAAAATCGAAAATCTCTCTAAGTCTTTCTTACGGCAACAATAATAGTATTTGGATAACATCTTCGAAAGCCTTTTTATTTGACGAAATATATTAAGTTAGAGTATATTAGGATTGTATTGACTTTTCTCTGACATTATTTCCAATTTTATTGTGACTTACTTTTCTTCTTTATATTATATATACGTGTGTATATATCGTAGATATATATATATATTTTTTTTGTATTTTTTTATCTAACGAAAAACAATTTGCACAAAAAACATTTTCACATCCCGTTGCCTTTTCTTGGGCTCTGCCTTTTCGGGATTCGCTTTCGACGGTCTTCCCTGGCGGGCTCTGTGTGTGCACTTCGGCCTTAAATGGGCTTAGGGCCAGCTGGAAAGCATCTTTTGGGCAAACCAGAAATAAAAGAAAAAATCAAGTTATTTACAATTATTATAACTGTTGCTGTTGCTGTTGCCATTGCTGTCGTTGTTGCTCAATGCGCGTTGGTCTGTAAACGCTTTAAGTTCTTTTCAGTCTGAGCTCAGACAATATTGACTTGGCATACGATTTGCCAGAGAGTGGGTGCTTTGGCTAGTGTGTGTGTGTGTGTGTTTGTCTTGGCGTTTCCTTTTGCTTGTTTTTGCGCATAAAAATTGAATTTCCTGTATTTTGGGCTGATTGCGCATAAGCCATGGCCCACCATTTCCGATGGGGCGTTACGAAGTGCCAAGGCACTTTAGTCGAGTATTTCCGGCGTCCTTCTTAAAGTTCGCTCTTGACTTTGGCTTAAAGGTGGCGGCAAACGAATGCAATACTAATATGTCAGTGTGTGTACTTTAGTTTTTCAGCTGTCAGGTTTTATGGGCGCACACGGAAAACTGGCCACGAATTTAGTGCAGTGCTTTTATGGCGAGGCCATTATAGATATTATGTCTGCAGGATCATAAATACAAAACTATACACGTGCAAAGTCAGACAACAACACTACAAAACACACACACTCAGACACACTCACACAACACCTACGACATCACTCGCTTTGCCCAAAGGCAAAGAAATAATTTTAAAAAGTGCCAAAAGGGCATAATCCAAAAAAAAGAAGAAGGAAAGCAGCAACGTCTGAGAATCCTTGCTAAGCAACCCCTCAAGTCCCAGTGCCACCACACACACTCACACACACACTCATACACACACATTCCATATGAATGCCAGACCAAAGCGAGAGCGGAAATTGCGTGGGTGGCACAAGGGGAGGGGAGGAGACCGCAAAAGCTGACTGCACTCGCCGTGTGGAGGAGTGCAACGAACTGGCAGCCAGTTTGACAACTTGTTAAATGCTGCTAGTTTTAAAGCCTCTTTGAGATGGATTTGATTTCGGTAAACTAGTTCAAAATTGCCGGAGACTTAATGCGGAATAAAATTCGCCTAAAATCCCCCGAAAATACTTGATGGCTTAGGCATAAAATCCGCATGGCTGGAAAATGTAGCGCAGCTAAATTTGTGAATATTCGCGTGAATCTTTAAGCCGCAGGAATAAGCCCAAGACGAGGTGCTCAGTGAACAAGATGATGATGATGATGTTCATGATGATGATGATGATGATGGGATAGAAGAAGAATAAGATCTGGGACCGGGACAAAAAAAAAGCATACACAGAGAGAACAACAGGAACAACGGAACACACACGCACAGTAGCGCTTGCAGCGTAGACTTTTTGTTTTCACAGGAAAGAATAAAAAACCTACAAGTGGATGTACACACACACACACACAGCCATACACACATACATATGTTGTGAGGGCGCGCTTTGAGGCACATGCTCGTAAAACATACCCTTTCTGCCCGAAAAAAAAAATGAACCGAGTGCCAAGCGTACTCAAGACATACTTGCAATAATTTTATGGCCTGGCAGAGGCCTCCACCATCCCCCTCGCTCTTCCGCCCTCGCCTATGTCTTCACCCTGACAGCGGGAGCCATAAAATCAGCGGGGAAAAGTAAAATGAAACGAACAAGAGAACAGAGGAGACGTCGAGAAAAACGAAACCAGAAAGAAGTAACATAAAAATCCATGATGCCAAGCATAAAACAAAAAGCGCCTGGCCAGGCACAACAACAACAACAAGAGAAACAACAACAGCACAACGACGACAACAGCAACAACAAAAAACATACAAAAGCAAAAGCAAAGGCAAAAAAAAGAACAAAAACAACTCTAATTGCAGACACAATGACTTGACGGAGCAGGACAGGCGAACAGAACGGGCGGGCGGACGAACGGAGGAACAGACGGACGGACAGACGGACGGGCGAATAGGCGGAAAGGAGGACGAAGTAAGAGGCTCCTAGTGGCAGGCCTGAACGAGTTGCAAGGATTTGCACAGCGCCGCAGGGACAGCCGCTTGGGTGGCACAGACATCCGAGGCGCATTCATGTGGAATTTGAAGCGAAATGTCAATTTGAGAAATACATACATACATACAAAAATATGTACACACATATCTATATACATACATATATCTATATAAATGAGTGTAGGTATATTTTTAGAGAGTGAGCGAGGAAAAAAATGAAACCCAAGCTATGTTATTCTAATTTAAGATAAGACAAAAATCTGTTTGCCAAGCAAGACGAAAGTAGAAAAAACACACTGCGAAAATGGTTTCCACTGACGAATGACGAATGCGGATAAAATATAAAATTTTAAGTGCTTCTTAAAGGGGGGCGAACGTTTTAATACATCCACGAAACCCCTAAATCCGAATCCGAATTCAGCATATCATTCTAATGGCGCTCTTAACAGACAAATACATATGCACATAAATATATGTGCATATTTGAAAGACATTTCACTTATTTGCACATGGAAACCATTTGATGACCCTTTAAGATATTTGCATGCATAAATTGTTGATGGTCTTCATTTTATGCTTTTTGTTCTTTCGATATTATTTCGGGTTTACGGTCATTCTTCAAATATTATTCATACACTTTGCAAACACATTAATTATTGAAAGGGGTGCGAAACAAATATTATTTGCAATTCATTGGCAACCCGAATAAAATGATTTGAATTATTTAAATACTCTATTTTACGATTTTTAGAATGTGACTTCTAGAAATATTACCAAGAAATAAAACTGGAATGAGATACTTGATAGTATTGCCAATTGTTTTATTAGAGAATATTAAACTCTTTTATATTCGAATTTTCAAACTTATTATTAAAAAATTGTAATAAAGAATATAGTTTAAAAGATTTAGTTTTAAATTTTCACTCTTTTCAGGTATTAATTTATGTTATTATTATTTATATAATCAACTAAGTTACTTTACTTAAATATTTATTAACGATGAATTACTTTAAAACAGTTAAAGTTAAATAATTTTAAATGTTCAAATTATGCAGCTGAAAAGATTTATGAAAGTTATTTCGTCCTTGTGAAGTTCTTTAAATATAATACATTTTTGAACGCTAAATTAATTATTATATTTTATTAAAAGAAGAATATTAAGTTATAACGAAATTTACAAATACCTAAGCGTATTTATATTTCACAGCAAACAACCAAATTATGCTAGTTGTTTCAGAATATGTAAATCTTGAGTTTGTCATTGAAAAGTAAATATGACAACACTAAATGAAGAACTCATATTTTCCATCATCATAGTTGATAAATTAAATCACTTTAAAATGCAGTAATGTTAACCATTAAATTCCCTTGCAGATGCAACGATTAGCGAACCCTTCGAAACACATTTGCGCGGCCCCGGCTTCGTCATGGAGCCGCCGGGCCGCGTGGAGTTCTCGAACTCATCGGGAGGCTGGCTGGACTGCTCCGCCTCGGGGAGTCCACAGCCAACGATCGATTGGGTGCATGCGGATGGCACGGCGGTCACAGAGATACACGGCGTGAGGCGGGTGCTGCGGAACGGGACGTTGGTGTTGATGCCATTCGCGGCGGCTGCCTATCATCAGGATATACACAATACGATCTATCGTTGCATTGCCAGCAACTCGGTGGGTCGCATTGTGTCGCGGGATGTGCAAGTGCGAGCGGGTAAGTTGTGCGATGATGATGCATAAATATAATTTTGGCATACGAGAATGCATTTCTTTATTCTTGTTTTCTTTTTTTTTGTGTGTGGCAGTTGTGGCGCAGGCCTACAAAGTGGATGTGGAGGTATTATCAGCGTCGCGCGGCTGCACCGCCATTTTGCGTTGTGTGGTGCCCACGTTTGTCAAGGAATTGGTACGAGTGGTCTCGTGGGTTCATGAACCCGCTATCTACATCTATCCCTCGCTGCAAGGCGGTAAGTAACGTTCCTCGCTCTCTCTCTCTCTCGCTGTGTCTCTTTTGGGGTGTGCACACTTGCAACTTGTCTATCTGTCTGCAACTGCTGCTGTCGCTGTTGCTGCTGCTGACGTGGCACCAGCAGGAGCTACAGCAACGGCCTCGGCCCCTTCTGTCTGCTACATCCTTGTCCCTGTAGCGGCTTACCAAGCCAACAAAGTGCATTGTTTGTTTGCAGTATTTGCCTCACATGTTTGCCTGCTTAACTGCCATCGCTTGCCCAACCCCACCAACATGAATACTCGTACAGCGACGCAACATTGCATATCGTAGAGTAGAGCATGTGTGTGTGTGCTTTGATGCATAATTAACATTGTCCTTTGGCAATTTGAGAAGCACTTTTAACTTGCCTTAACCCTGCGCCCAACTGAGGTGCAACTCTGAGCTCTGATAAGTAGGAAAAGCCTTCGGCATGCGCTTACATAAAACTGAACAATGCCTTAAAGAATTATTAAAACCTCCTCCTGCACACACACGAAGTCAGATAGCAGCTTTACTTATTAAACATGTGCAGTCTGAATTGTCTCTTCAACAACATAAATAACAAAATCTCTTCTTAAAGTTTTTTAAATTCTTGAGGCTTTCTTTTGAACAGTTTTGATTAAAAATTTGATTACTAAAATTTGTGTGAAAAATCAAGTGTTGCAGACAGCTTTGCTCGTGTTGAATTCGTTTTAGCTTTTATGAAAGTTTGATAAACGACAAGTAATGATTTTTGCTTCATTCACAGATGGCAAATTCCATTTGCTGCCAACCGGAGAGCTGCTAATCCATAATCTGCAGGAAAGCGACGAATCGCAATCCTTTCGCTGTCGCAGCATGCATCGTTTGACCCGTCAGGTTGTTGTCAGCTCGCCCACACGATTGCGTATTAATTGTGAGTAACTCAATCATAGCAGCTACACATACACTCACACTCAGAGTCGAGTTATGTGTGCATTCCATTTTACTGCCGTGTCTCGAGGAAACTAACCAATGTCAATCTTCAATCTCAACTCACACACAGCGCATCGCGGCATCATTTCGCCAAGCGTTGTGGAGCACACGTCTCATGTGCAGGTGTCGCAGGACGAGGGCGCGGTGCTTCTGTGCGTGGCACAGGGTTGTCCTTCGCCCGAATACAGGTGAGTACACATACCGAGAGAGAGAGAGAGACAGAAGAGAGAAGAGAGGGATGTGAGCTGCTGTCTCACGGTGTAGTGCATAAAATCGATGGGGCTGCCAAGCCACATAGACACATTACAGGCGAAACTTTTGACGTTGACAGCATTTGCTGTTGTGTGAGTTAATTGGAACGCACACACATTCACATTCACATTCACAGCAACACCTACAACACGCACATAGCATAGAGTGCTTTGTGTGTGATATGAGCGAACGTTTAGAGTTGCCAAGGCATACTCGTATAAATAAACTGGCGACCGCTGTGACTTGGCCATTAATTGTGTAAAATATGTCGAGAACTCGAACTAGAGAAGGAGAGTGAGAGAGTTGCCAACTATGGAACGCTAATTGAAATATGAACTCAGCATGCGTTGTCAACCTTAAAGTTTCCAGCTCAGAACTTTGTCGTTCGACCGTTGCGTATGAGCAACGTACGTGTACTGAGCATTGTTGTCGAGTAGTGTGCGGGACATTGAGCAGAGGAATTAAAGACAAAAGCATAGGTAATGATGTGTGTAGTCGTTAAGCTGCCATCTCTCCGGAGGTGTGGCTACATATGTGCACACATAATTACGCTTTGATAAGCAGACAAGTAATAAAAAAAACTTTCTGCCGCTGAAAGAGATAGCCAGAGTAGAGGGATTTACGAGTGTGCTCGTGTATATCCGGGCTACAATGCCAGACTGTAAACGCGAAACAAAAGAATCTATGAGCGCAACCAGACAGCCGACGGATACATGGATAGATGGATAGATTGCTCAGCAGCGAAACAGCAGCCACCGAAAGAGGAAGAACGACAGAGAGAGGGAGAGAGTGAAAGCACGTAGAATAGTAGAACAAAAAAATACTGTAGCCATTTCATAATTAATAAAGCCAAGCGAGAGACTGAGCAACAGGAGACAGCAGCAGGCAGGCAGAGAGACATTGGCAAATGAGCCCGCCATAGGGATTAATGCAACATTAAACAAAAGCAGCGCAGATACTGAACAGACACAAACAGGCAATACGGCGATGTGGAGAAGGTAGTTGAAGGCTCGTTAAAATACGCTGGCAAGAACCTTGAACTTACTGAGTATACAAATTAAAAAGAAATGCGCAGAATAGCAGAAACGTGATTTTAATGTATGAGAAATGACTAGATGAGAAATACATATACAGGGGAGAAACAATTGTGAAATTGAAATAAAGAATATTGGAATTGAGACTTAATTAAATCACAAAAGTTTGAAGTTGTCAAAACAAGCCAGAAGAAACTTTGTTTTATAAAAAGTTGAGCAAAGCGATTAATTAGAAAGTTGAGTTATGTCAAGGCGTAATTATGTTTACATTAAAAAATCTACAAATTTTAAAAAAATGTCTTGACTTTTTAATAATTAATTCTTAATGAATTGATAGACATCTAAATATTAGCTTAAGTATGTTCAATAATTGAAGTAATTCAATCTTTATTAATATTTATAAAAGTAGGATAATAAATAAATGAACTTTGGTCTCTGTTAATGAAGAATTTTTTATCAACTTAAAGAGTTTGTTCATTTATTATTCATAGTCTTAAATAGACACATTGTTTGAATCATTTTTATTGATTTAAGCTAACTTGAACTAATAGACTAATTCTGCAAGCTCACTGTTAACATTACCTTATGAAGTACTTAGCCTAATAATTGCTTGAAATTTGAAAAAACAAATTTTAAGTAATAAACAAAAATATGTTTAATTGGTTAAGTTGCCGATAAGCAGTTTCAGCTATAAGATATCGTTTGGGTTGAGAAAAAGTCTTTCTCTTAACTTAACGTAAAGGAGAAACAATTGTAATATCTTCGTATTATATCTATATATTTAACTACCTCTTATTTCAACGTATAATATAGAAAGAATTAGACAACAATAGTAGCTATCTGTCAACAGCTGAATATCTATATAACATTTTATTTATTTTTAAATTGAAATTAACTTTCTTTATGTCTTTCTATTGCAATTTAATAGCTGGTACACTCAGAATGGCGCTGGGCCATTGCCCGTTTTAAGTGGACCACGTGTGCGTCTGCTCGGACCCATATTGGCCATCGAGGCCGTGACCGGCGAGGATTCGGGTGTCTACAAGTGCACGGCAAGCAATGTGGGTGGCGAGGCGAGCGCCGAGTTGCGCCTAACGGTGGCCACGCCCATCCAAGTGGAAATCTCACCGAATGTGCTGAGCGTGCACATGGGGGGCACGGCCGAGTTCCGATGTGTGGTGACCAGCAATGGGAGCCCGGTGGGCATGCAGAATATCCTGTGGTACAAGGACGGCAGGCAGTTGCCCTCATCCGGTCGCATCGAGGATACGCTGGTGGTGCCGCGTGTCAGCCGTGAGAATCGTGGCATGTATCAGTGTGTGGTGCGACGGCCCGAGGGCGATACATTTCAGGCCACCGCCGAGCTGCAACTGGGCGGTAAGTAGCAATGCCGCAAAGCTGCTGCAGTAGCAAAAACAGAAAAAAGAGCGAGAAAGTCGCCAAAGTAATTGCAGCTAAAATATTTATACTTACTATACAACATACTATATATATATATATCCGCAATCGCATCTCTCCCACACACTCACACGCTTGCAGATGCACCGCCTGTGCTGCTCTATAGCTTCATTGAGCAAACGCTGCAGCCGGGACCAGCTGTGAGCCTCAAATGCTCTGCAGCCGGCAATCCAACGCCGCAAATTTCATGGACATTGGACGGATTTCCGCTGCCATCAAACGGAAGGTAATTGAACTTGTTGAAAAGCGGCTCGACTCGGCGAGGGGCAGCGGGGGGCTTTGGCAATGGCAACGCTGCAGGCGGTTCTGCAGCAAAAAAAAAACACAGAAAGAGAGAGGAAAAAGAATGCGACTGAGGCTGCATTTATTGCGCTCGTTGTATGTGTTATTTTTTTTTATTTCAGCATTTGGTTTTCAAAACATTGCACGTATAGAAAGTGGCTGCCGACGGCTGTCGGTTGTCGGTGGGCCTATCGAGTGGGCGGGACAGGTCGGAGTCATTGCGGTCGGGTCGTGGCTCGGCCTGCTTCAGCGTTCATTCACTCGCTGCAGACTCTCTCTATATCCAGGGATGTGTCTGAGCCAAGGTTTTGACTTTGCCTTTCTATTTGTTAATTAAGGCTGGTGCAAAGTGTACCAATGTGTATGTGTATGTGTGTGTGTGTGAGTTCTATTTGTTTCACGCATTTAATTACGTTTTTAGCTTGGCCAACTGCCAACTGCCAACAGGCAACTGGCTGCAAGCAAACTTTGCCAATTGGCAATAGTTGTTGGGGGAGCTTATTAAATTCTTAGTGGCCAGCCCTTTAATGACATTGACATTTGCATTTGACAGTCAAGCTGTGTGCTGTGCGAATAGTTGTTGCCTTTTGTTTGCTGCAAACAAATAAAATGCAACAGCACAGCGATTGATTGGCTATCTTTCATTCATCCCATACCTCTTTGCCACCACAATCCCTGTTGATCCTCCTGCTGCTGCTGCTTTCAATTGCTGGCGTCGCTTTGGCTTTGATGATGCCTGCTCTGACATTGTCGTCGTTTGGCATTTCATTTGATTTTTACTGCTTTTCACTCTCTGATTTTCGCTCTATCTCTCGCTCCTTCTTTTTCCACTCTCTCTCTCTAGCTCTGTCACAGTCTGCACTTCATTTGCAGTTTGTTGGCAGCTGCCACTAATTGTTTGAGTTACGTCTGTAATGATTTGCAAGTCAAAGTTGCCCCTTTGCGACTGTTGACTTCTGTTGTTGATTAAAAAATAGCTGCAACTCTTCTCTTTCTCTTTCTCTTCACTTTTCTTCTTTTATTTTTATTAACATTGACTTTGGCTCTCCATTAGTTTTGCTCTGTTTGCAGTCCAATAAAAAAATCACAGCAGCAACGTTTTAGCCAAAAGTCTTCAGATTCAGCTGGCACTGCATTTTAATTAAAACTTGTGCAATATGTTGTCCACTGCATAACAAACTAAGTGCTTGTAGTACGCTTTCAACATACCCATTTCAAATAAATAAATATTTAAAGCACTTAAAACTCTATTTAATATTACTTGGAAAAGTTTAGAAATATATTGCAAATATTTTCCCACTCAAGTTCTACTCTAATGCCATCTTATATACCCATTCAAATACTCTGCAGATTTCAGAGAAATATTTAATAAATAACACAAACATCTGTTACAATTCAGCTTTGTTATGCAGAAACTGCAGCCAAAAAACTGTCGCATGCAAAAATTGTTCTTGAGACTGTCAACTTAAAGCTCTTCACGAGCTGCTCATGAATTTTTGTCATGCTCTTCACATCCTGTCCAAAGAGTGTCCTCGCTGCAATATTGTCCAGCATTTTGGTGTGCAGAGTTTTGGCTGACCGCAAGCACAAATTGATTACAAGTATTTTGATGTGGCCAGTGCAGAAATGTTTTTTGCTTGCAGATGTGTACGAACGCCTGTGGCTTTAATTTAAAAGTTATTTGAGCAACACAATTTTGACACATAATGCCGTTGGGCATTATCCGGCAGTGGCAACAACTGGCAACTGGCAACTGGCAACCAGCAAAGTGGCAAGTGGTGTCGTGCAACCTAATTTGCCTGACAGCAACAGCAGCCAGTGACGAGCCTCCGCAGTGCTGCATAAATTTCGTTGCTAACGTCGGCTGTGTTGTTATTGCCGAGTTTTAAGTGGTTTACATTATTCGGTTTAAAGGTATATCAACTTGGTAAGTGTATTTATTTAATAGACACGCAGCCAGCTCTGCTGCCACCCACACGCCCAGACAACCAGACAGCCAGACAAGCAGGCAAACAGCAAAGCAGTCACAGAGACAGACTGAGAGACAGACAGACAGACAGTCTGGTTGTCAGGCAAACTGAGGCTCAGCCAAAAAGGAGCTGGAGCAGACGCCTTGGGGCGGAAATTAAATGATTGCGCGCACGAGGTAACGCAACACTCAAACGCTCATTTTACGCCATTTGCGAAAGTTTGTCTGCGGCATGTGGCAACAAGGCTCCGCTTGTGGCAGCCACTTGCCACTCAGAGAGTGCTGCTGCCTTCTCCTTCTTTCGGCATGTCTGCAACTGCAGCACTCCAAACACACACTTACTCATATACACATACTCGCACACTCATATGCAGCAAAGTGTGTGTAATTTTGGTTTAAATAATAAAACGTTGTAAGTTCAACGTTAAGTGCGAGTGCAAAACTGGCAAATGCAAAATGGAAAGTTGCGAGCGAAAAGTGGAAAGTGGAAAGTGTAAAGTTGTTGCACAAACTACGGGCAGAAATTTTAATAAGCTTTTGGATTTACCTTTCACCTGCGAGAATAATTAACGCAAGTCTTTCAGAAATAGCTGAATCCCAAGCTAAGTCCTTTAAGCGATTAGTTATATTTTCGTTACTTAAAAATATCTCAATTATCTTTGCATTTTGACCACGAAATCGAATTAGTTTGCTATTGTAATTTGTGTGAGTTCTAAGCAACTTCAATTCAAACAAATTGAAATTCATAATTTGGCAAGTTTGTTGGCGCAACTTTTGCTGTTCACACTCTTATTTAAGTTGTAGCTAAAGTTTGTTTTTATTTTCTTTTTTGTCTAATTTTTTGTTGAAATTAAGCCAACCACAAGCCACACCCCCACACACACACACACACACTCCCAGATGGGGGCTGGCACAACAATCAGCTAAAACTGCACACAAAAGCCGCGCCAAACTATTAGGTTTATATTGTTGCAAGCAAAGCGTTTTATGCCACAGTCCTGCCCCTTGATCCAGCTCATAGATTTCCACACACACACACATAAGAACACACCCACACACACATTCACACTTGCACTTAAAGTTTCGCATTGTCGTTTATGGTCGGGAGCAAGAGTCTCGGATGTGTGCAACTTTGTTACAATTTTGTCCTGGCATTGTTTCAATGCGCTCAAGTGTGGCAGTTAGCAGCCATGTCCATGGCTGAGTGTCTGCTTGTAGCTGTAGCTGTAGCTGTAGCTGTTGCTGTTGAGTCTGCGACTCCGTTTTGAGCAGCTTCATTTTCATTTAACTACACTTGTTGTTTTAACAAGCGTCGCGCGGCTTTTTTGGGGCCACTTCATAAAGTGCAACAGCAATGAAAGGAAGTCTGGGATGGGCATCAGGAGTCGGATAGTCGCCAAGTTTTTCGCACTTTCTGGGGAAATCAGTGCAGAGGAAAGTGCAGCAACTAATGCATTCATAAGCCACAGCACAACTGCGATTTGCGGCTGTTGCAAAACTTAATTAAAATTGTAATTACTTTGCCTGCTGTTGCTGTTGCTGTTTCTGTTGCCGTTGCTCTAATGCCAATTGAAAAGTTGAGCATGCCTCCTCGGTCGCAAACTAATGATTCGCTTACAGAGAAGCTGTGCTTAACAATAAGATGCCACAAAGCCGCTCAGCCACATTACGCGGCGTATGCGTAACATTGTTTTGCTGTAATTAATGTCGATGCCAATAAGAAGCGAAGCAAAGCAAAACGAAACGTAACGAAACAAACGGAACAGACTTAATGCCAACTTGAGCGCTCGTAAAATCCTTTTGTTTTTCGCCATTATTTGCCATAGAAAAGCGTTACGACCGCGCGCATTAAGTGCGCGTTGTATCTGATGTGGGGCTGAGCTTTCACTTTGTGGGCGTGGCACATGACATTGAAAGCAGCGTAAAAACTATGCTAAGCCTGACAGCTCGACATAAAGACATAAAGCAGGGCCTCAACTGACAGCCTTCATTACGGCTGAATAATGCAATGTTACGTATACGCCGTGGTGTTGTTGCCTTGTTGTGTCGAAAACAAATGAAGCCCACAGCCAAAGGATTTGGGTCAGCCTGCATATGAGATGCGCCTTGTTGAGTGTTTGCACACATCACTTCACACACAGACACATTCGTAGTTGCTCGTTAATGCCCCTGGCCGAAGCGTTTAAATATGTATGTAAAAAACAATTCTAAAATGCATATCGTATATCGCATTGCGCATACGATGCGTATGTTTTGTATATTAATTCATGATATTTTCTTTTTTGTGTGCTCTCTCTCTTTACATCTTTGCCACAGATTTATGATCGGACAATACATCACGGTGCATGGAGATGTAATTAGTCATGTTAACATAAGCCATGTCATGGTCGAGGATGGCGGAGAGTATTCCTGCATAGCCGAGAATCGTGCGGGTCGAGTGGAGCATGCGGCCCGCTTGAATATTTATGGTATGTGCCACATTCACCAACACACACACACACACACACACACAGACTTACATACACACGCATAGAGAGAGACATTTCTATGCGAGTGTCTGTAGCTACTTTACACATGCACTTAAACGTTTTTCAGAGCTCTCTCTTCTCAGTTTTTATATCTTTCTTTTTTGTTTTTTGTTTTTCGTTTTTGTTTTTTTTGACTATGCGATTTTTTGCCTACTTTTGCTCGATTTTGTTTTACATCGCGTTTGCCATGTTTGCCACTCGTACCTTCTCCACCACCCTTTGCGTCTGTCCTTGGCTATCGTTCCCTTTTTCTTTGCCTGCAGTTTGCTTTGCAGCTCTCAAAAGTGTTGTTCAAGGCTCACACAAAACGAGCTCCGCTCCCCGGAGGCGGGTGTGTGCTGAGCGCCTCTTCTACCTTGTTTTTGCAAGAAATCAAATATTTTTGTGTCGCCGGGCAAACAAAATGGCGTTGCCAGGCGCAGCGCAACCCACCATTGCAAGGCAGCAAAAAATTAAAAAGAAAACGCGCCGTGTTTGTACTCAAAGTTTGCACTGAAAGTTAACAAATAACCAGCAAAGCAGAACTGATATACTCTACTCGAAAAAGTTGGTATATTATAAGAAGATTAAAATAGTTGATGTTGAAAATCTAGTTTCTGAAAAACGATATTGATCAAGCGAATGATTTTATTTCACTTTTAAGAAACTTAGTTACTCTTGTAAACACAGTAGTTGATCAAGCGCATTAATTTATTGTAATTTAGTTTATTCATTTTAATTTTTTTTTTAAAGGCTTGACTTCAGTTCTCATACGAAATCTGGCACATTATTTTATTTACATTTTGAAGAAATTTAAGATTTTTCTAGGACTTGGGAAAGTAGCCTCTAGATAGGCACTAATTCTTCTCGTTAGCTTTCTTTGCTTTTTGTATAATTATAATACAATAGTTGACTTACGAAATCTATGCTCTTTAAGCTATCAAGCGCATTTTATTTATGAAAAAATTAATTTTTTCCGGGATTGATTGAGAGATTTTTCTAATACTCTTCCTCATAGTTTGCTAAGCGAAGTTTTCATTTGTATCCAGAAAAAAAAGAAGTAACGTAAAAGCGCTGCTTAAGCTTAAATCAGGCAGGCCGCGTTTTTGTTTTTGCTTAAATCATTTGCATTGTCGCTGATTACGCGACTTGGTAATGACGATGATTACAAAAATTGTGCCCTCCCCAGACACACAAGCCGACAGACAACGCGACAGACACGACGATGAAGTCGGAGACGGGCAGCGACACCAAAGAGCACAGCAGACAGCAGAGCACAGCACAGCAAAGCATACAACACAGCACACGTATGACATGCTCAAAAATTATGCATATTCTGCAGGAATCCGCAACCAAGAGCAGCAAGCAGCCAACGACAACGACAACGAGAACGAGAAGAACACGAGTAGTAAAGACTATGAGAGGAGTTGTTATATATTGCTGTTGTTGTCAACCGACATTTGCTGCATTATTTCCTTCCGCATTTCGCCAGGGGAGCAAGGCAAACGCAAAAGTGTTTTAGCGGCAGAGGTTGAGTGGCAACCAGCTGGCTGGTTGGCTGGCGAATCTGCCAGCATATATGCATATTATATTGTGAGCTGTGGCTGCCGCTGCTGGGCTTGCCAACCATTTTATTTTTTTGTTTTACTTGCTTTGTTTGCCTTACATTTTAGCTGCATTATTAAATGAGCAACGTGAGCTGGAGAATCAGTTAAGCATCTCACATTTACATTGGCCAAACACTACTTCTCTTCTTTTTACCCCGTATAACAACAATGTCTTTACCAGGTCTGCCCTACATTCGGCTGATACCAAAGGTGACCGCTGTCTCGGGTGAGACATTGAATCTGAAATGCCCCGTGGCCGGCTATCCCATCGAGGAGATACACTGGGAGCGTGGCGGACGCGAGCTGCCCGATGATATACGTCAGCGTGTGCAGCCGGACGGCTCGTTGACCATCAGTCCGGTGCAGAAGCATACGGATTCCGGTGTCTACACGTGCTGGGCCCGTAACAAACAGGGTCACAGTGCTCGGCGCAGTGGCGAGGTGACGGTCATAGGTTAGTATATATTTTTTGTTCGCAGTCCCAACTCTCGGCCATTTGGCCAGTTTGCTTCACAGCATTTGACGGCGTCAAGGAGACGACGACAACAAAAACAACAACAACAACAACAACAAGTGCAGCGACAACAAAATGAAGCCAAGTGAAAATTGCATTTTAATTATTAACAGCAAACTAAGTACATACTTTCGTACTCGTACTCGTACTCCTTGTATCGTATGGCGCTTCAAGTTTTTCATTTGCCTTTGCCGTCCTTTTGCTTTCGGTTTTTGCTTTCGTTGGTGCTTTTAATTTCGGGGTGTATGTGTGTGTGTCTGAGTGCTCGGCATTTGCTTTTCCTGTAATTAAATATGCGCAATAATCTAAGCTTAAAAGTTTTGTAAATTAAAAAAAAATGCGGGCGCAAGTGTTTGCAGGAATTTCTCGGGCGCGAGTCAGCGAAAAAACCGAAAGCGCGACCCTTTTATATTATATCTTTTTTTGCCTTCTTATACTTATATATATGTATTTCACTCATTTTACCTAATGAATTCGCGTGTTAATGAAGCGCGACGTTGATTAAATTTTCATAATTTGTTACCCTTTTTTTTGCCGAGATTTTTCTGCGGATACCGCAATCGTTGCGCCAAAAAGTATGCTACGATTTTTTGTATTGTGTTCACAAAGGGTTTTTTTTGCTCGTAAGCGTTTTTGTTACTCATGTATTCGTTGACAACACCCACTTTGCAGTGCCGCCGCGTCTGAGTCCCTTTCAAACATCGATACTACAACTGAATATGGGCGATCGCGCCTCCCTCACCTGTTCGGTGGTCAAAGGCGACCTCCCGCTGACCATTAACTGGCGCAAAGACAGCCGACCCATCGATCCCACACAACACATGTCGGTGAAGCAGGTGGATCAGTATAATAGCATTCTGGTCATTGACAATCTGGGCAGCGATCACACCGGCAACTATTCGTGTGTGGTGCGAAACTCGGCGGCGGAGGTGGAGAACTCGCAGGCGCTTTTGGTCAATGGTAAAGAAACAAGTCGCGATACCTAACTAGACACATTTGACATACACAACATAGCATACTCAATATATTACAGTAATCGTATTTAGTTACCAGTAGTTGCGTTTTGTTTCGTATGCACTTTGTTCAATGTAATCAAAAACCAAAAAAAATCAAGAAAACACGCGACATGAACGAGAAATGGAATTTGATCTGTCTTGTTGTATTATACCAAAACAATGCAATAATAATATCCTTGTATACCTTATGTACATTATGTTATCAAAACGGCATTTAGTTACCTTTCTGACTCACTCACCATTTAACTTTTGGAATGTTTGTACTATTAAGTAAACTATTTGTACTATTTTTCGTAGAGTTTAACAAAAATCCTTTAACAAAACTGCGAAGGTTTAGTTGTACATACAATATCATAATTCAAATTTGAAAACAAAGGAAACATCAAACAGCAAACAGCAGCTCAGCGTGGGAAAATGGTTCAACGAGAAGATCAAAGGAAAATTCTGGTCAATTCAATTGCAGTGCCTAACCAAAACTTTGGATGCTTTCTTCCTATTTGCAGTACCGCCGATCATAGAACCGTTCGCCTTCCAGGATGGCCTGGCCGAGGGCATGCGAACGCGCACCGTTTGCGGTGTCTCGCGCGGTGATGCGCCACTGAAGCTCATCTGGCTCAAGGATGGCGAACCTCTGCCCGAGCTGCTGGGTGCCAATGTCACCATGCTCGATCAGTATAGCTCGCTGCTGAGCATTCCCTCGCTATCAGCCACGCATTCTGGCGAATACACGTGCGTGGCCAAGAATCCGGCAGCCGAGATCAAGTATACCGCTCTGTTGCAGGTCAAAGGTAGCGTACCAGGTTACAAATACACAGCAATCGAAATCAATAATGACATCAATTCACTTTTACACTTAATCACATACATAGAACACTAACCGATTAACTTAACTCTTTCACGATTGCCCCCTCAAAACAAAAAATCAAATACAACTAATTTTTTGCTTTCTCGCTGATTGTACTTGTATTGAAGATAAAAAAGCGCTTCTTAATGGTTTTCAGTTTTTCAAGTTTTTACTTTATGTATCTCTTAATAAACTCAACTCTCTTTTGATGCTTGTAATCTGTTTTACAAGTCCCCTGCCCCTCTCTCTTGGGTCGTAACTGAACGTTGCGCAACTCTTTGCTTAGCAAAAATGGTGCTTTGATTTTGACGCTTTCTCACAAACCAAACCAAACAAATATAAACCAAACTAAAAACGAAACCATAAATAAAACAAAAAAATATGAAATTAGGAAATACGAAAAACGAAAATTGCCCTGCTTTAAACACCTGAAATGAAATTATTTATCTATACCCTTAAGTCGCTTTGGCACGCTGTGGGTTTTTTTGACAACAGTTTCACCACCAGGTAACCTTAATAACCGCACTGCTTTTTAAACGCTTCAAATATATATCGCTAAATTATACACACATATTACTAAGTATTAGTGATAAGTTATTTACTGATAAGTTGCCTATATAATTTAAGCTGCTTTTTAAATAGAACGATACACGAAACACGGCTTGCCGTTGTTGCTGTGCGTTTTCCCAAGTGAAATTAATTTCAAGTGTCTTCAATTCACACTGTTTATTCAGTCGTGAATTTTGCAGTCACTTTTTGCTTATTAAATAAATTGATTAAGAACATTCACGCTCAAGTGAAGAGCGAAAACTAAATGCTTGCTTTCAATTTGGACTGCGCACAGAATAACCAATTAGCTGTAATTTTAATTTATACAATTGCTCAAACATAAATAAGGAAACATAAGCTGGCTTAAGATTAATTTGCTTACTCGCTTACTCCCATTTTATTTGCTATCTCAATTGCTGTTCATAGAATATAATGCAAATACATATACATATATACATATTGTTTTTCCTTTTTGTTTTTGCCAATTTTTGACTTGCAGCTTCAAAGTTTAGCGCACAACGGCTGCTGTTTGCCCGCCTCCCCCTCAGCTAAAAGAAAACTAACTGAATGGCTAAACCCTAGCTATAAATGTGATGTGCTTAATTAACACAAATGATAATAATAACAATAATAATAACATAAAATGACATAAATAAATAAGAAAATGCAGACATAATAATCCACACAGAAGATGCGCTGCATATGCTTCAATTTGGTTTTGGGTTCTAATTGCTTACACTCTGCCAATGTGTGTGTGTGTATGTGTGTGTTGCTATTTTTCTACACTTGTGTGAGTGGCATTTTTGTGGAGCTGAGAATGTGCATAAACATATTTTTTGCAGAGCCAAAACGAGAAATGAAATACCGAAATTACTAACAACAACAATAAATATAAAGCTTCGCAGTATTTGCTAATGTACTCGTAGTTGAGAATGATTGTAGCACATACTTGAGCACGTTGTGGCATGTTGTGGCAGCAGCAAAGTATGCTTGCTACACCATTTTCTAGTTCCCATTTGCTTTGGCTTTTGCATCGTTTTTTCGCATGCTGCATTTGCAACTGTACATAAATTGCCTCCTCCTCCTTTTTTGCTGTCATCTGCATGGGCGTTAATGCTTGTTAAATATATTTTATAATTTCGTTTACTTATGATTTGCTTTGCTCTTGCTTTCTTTTGCTTTTGCTTTCGAAGCGCATTTGTTTTACGAAATTGTTTTCACTGCAATTTCGCCAAATTAAACTAAGTATAATACATTCTCTTCGTATTATTTTCATTTTTGATATATCTTTCGGCGAAACGCAAAGTGAGAACAGATTCGGGAACATGGCGTATACGCAATTTGGTTTGTCACATTTTTGTTAATGCCCAATTACCCAGGCTGCTGTTGTGTGCAAAGATTTTTTCCAACTAGTCGCTATTAACCAACAACGCGCTGTCGTATACCCAGAAACCCGCTTTATATGCAACATAAACGAGAACCAATCCATATATTTAAAAAAAAAATCATTAAACCGCAAATGCTTTTTAATTAATGCCGCTGTATTCATAGATGCAGCTGTTCATTTCAATTCTTATATGCATATCATCAGTTCGACATTTTTTTGTGTTCGTTTTTTAATTGTTCAAATTAATTATTGCCTGACAAACAAAAGGCTGGAAATTAAACGCAATGCCTAAATAAACAATTATTGGCCTCATAAATTATGATAGCAAAACGCCTTCTGCTGTGCAGTGGGGCGATTCGGATTGCAAAACTAATTATTAAATGCCTCTTTGGGGGCTTTGTTCTTTTAACATTTTCATGTGTTTGTTAATTTCCAACTGCGTGCTTAACCATTAAACTCATATAATCGTGCATATAAAATATTTATGTATATTTTATGTTGCGCATTTTTTCTGTTCTGTTTCTGTTTTGTTTTTCATTTTAAATGCAAATATTTTCCAATAACGCTTTCGGCATGCTTTTGTTATATTAATTTATGCGCCAAGCGAGAAGCAATCTTTTTTGTAAATTTGTTGTACAACAAAACAGCAAAACAGCGAGGCGCAGAGCGTGGGGCAAATATCAATAATAATAACTAATTTAAATATGACTATAAAAATCCTTGCACAACAACAAAAATCACAACTAATGAATTAATCTAATGGATTTCCTCAAACCACAAAAAAGCCTAAAAATCCATTATAAAAGCATCAAATTACAATTTTTGTTTGATTTTGACTAAGTTGCATAAGAAGTTTTTGTTAACATTTCTTTAAGCAAAACGGAAAAAAAACAAATACCAATGAATTTTTAAGCAAAATATGAAATAATTGTAAATTAGTTGAAAGTTTCTCTATATGCTATTAACCTTTCTACTACCTTTATTCTCGAAATCATTTGACTAGACACCAAAATATATATTTTGCCGTTTTTACTTTGCCAGAATTTTTCACTTTTCAACTCTCTCTCGCTCTACTCTGTATCTCTCTCTCTCTCTACTCAACATCATGAGTTTTCTGTATGTCTTAGAGGTTTATCATTTACATCATTTTTGTCCAATAGTTTACTGTCGCTCTAACCGAGTCTGTGTTTACATTGACTTACTTTGAAATATTACGTATACGTTCAATAGTGCCACCACGTTGGATTGTGGAGCCCGTCGATGCGAATGTGGAGCGCAATCGTCACATAATGCTGCACTGCCAGGCTCAGGGCGTGCCCACGCCCAGTATAGTGTGGAAGAAGGCAACGGGTAAGATTTGCGAGTCGAGAATAATTGTTTGCACAGCATTTATTTGGTGCGCTCAACAGGCAGCAAATCTGGCGAATACGAGGAGGTGCGAGAGCGTCCTTTCACCAAGCTGCTGGGCAATGGCTCGATGCTGCTGCAGCACGTGAAGGAGGATCGCGAGGGCTTCTATCTGTGTCAGGCCAACAATGGCATTGGCACGGGCATCGGAAAGGTCATACAGCTGAAAGTGAACTGTGAGTATTCCTGTTGCGATGCTGTCAAATGGATTGAAACGTGGCAATTTGCTTAATTGCAATGCCTGACGCTGTTGGCTGATGATGTCGACGCCTCTTGGGAGGGCGATAATTAAAATGCAAGAAATTATTGTAATGCGCAAAATGTTGTTTGCAGCCTCGCCATACTTCTCATCCACTTCACGCTCGGTTACAGTCAAGAAGGGCGACACAGCGCTGCTGCAGTGCGCCGTCAGCGGCGACAAGCCGATTAACATTGTGTGGATGCGTTCGGGCAAAAACACATTGAATCCATCAACCAATTACAAGTGAGTGCAGCGAATCATTCCGTCAAAGAGCAGTGACAATTATTGGTATTTTCCCTCTAGAATATCTGTGAAGCAAGACGCAACTCCCGACGGCGTTTCAGCTGAGCTGCAAATACGCACCGTGGATGCCACCGACAGTGGACCGTATTTCTGTCGTGCCACCAATCTCTATGGCAACGATCAGCAGCTGGTGCAGTTGCAAGTGCAGGAGCCGCCACAACCTCCAAGTGTGCTCGAGGCAGCCATGATCAGCAGTCGCTCTGTAAATCTCAAGTGGCAACCCAAAGCGCTGAGCTCAGGTGATGTCTCCAAATACATTGTGGAGTATCGCGAGGCAGAAGGTGAGCACATTTAAAGCAACTCCATTTGGATATACTTTACAAATTGTTAACTCTCTTTTTAGCCACGCTCTTCATCGATCAGTGGCAGCACATTGAAGTCAAGGATCCGCCTAGTTATAATGCGCTCATTGAGAATCTCAAGCCTGCTACTCGCTATGCCTTCCGAGTGATTGCTGAGGGTAATGCTGGACGCAGTGCGCCCAGCCAGGAGCTGATAGTTCGCACAGAGCCACAGCGTCCAGCTGGTCCACCGCTGAGTCTCTCAGCACGTCCGCTTTCCTCGACTGAGCTGCTCATCAGTTGGGTGGCGCCTTTACCCGAGTTGCGCCACGGCGACATCCAAGGCTACAATGTAGGCTACAGACTGGCAAGTTCTGGTAATACGGCGTACAACTACACCTCCGTTTCGGGTGATGGAGAAGGCGGCAATGGCGAGTTGCTCCTGAGCGGTCTCTCGAAATTCGCACGCTACAGCATCGTGGTGCAGGCCTTCAACCAAGTGGGTCCCGGACCGCTGTCAGAGCCAACAGCAGCACAGACCATGGAGGATGGTTAGTAGACAGTCTTTCCTCTTTATACAAACCTTGAACTCTCCTTTCCTTGCAGTTCCAAGTCGCTCGCCGGAGGATGTGCGTTGTGCTGCGTTGACTTCGCAGTCGCTGCAGGTTTCGTGGCAGCCGCCTCCAATTTACCACACTAATGGTTTGTTGCAGGGCTACAAGTTGATCTTTGAGCCCATCATCGATGATATTGTGCCCAACAAGGACGAGGTGGAGTCCCGCAAGACCACAGCTTTGACCACAGTGCTGACTGGACTGCGAAAGTACACCAACTACAGCATCCAAGTACTCGCTCACACTCGCATGGGAGATGGCGTGCTGTCCAAGCCTCTTTACTGCCACACCGAGGAGGATGTGCCCGAGGCACCGTCGGACATCAAAGTAGTGGTTAGTTCTCCCCAATCGCTCTATGTCTCCTGGCTGCCACCCACAGAGCCGAATGGCGTCATCACAAAGTACAGTCTGTACACGAGGGTTGTGAATGGCCGCGAGGAGCTGAACAATGAGAAACGCAGTCTGCCCTCGCAGCAGGCGTATTACGAGGCCAAGAATCTGCATCCCCACATGGAGTATCAGTTCTGGGTGACGGCCTCGACCCGTGTGGGCGAGGGCAAGAGTTCGCGCGTTGCTTCGCAGATAACCACGAATCGCGTGCCTGCTAGAATCATTTCATTCGGCGGTGCTGTGGTGCGTCCTTGGCGCTCAACTGTCACGCTGCCCTGCACAGCGGTGGGCAAACCCAAACGCGAGTGGTTCAAGGCGGATGTGGCTCTGCGCCAAGGGGGATTGCACAACTCTCAGCTGCTGGATACGGGCGATTTAATCATCTCCAGCTTGCAACTAGCAGACAGTGGGAATTACAGTTGTCAGGTGGACAACGGCATTGGCACCGATCGCCTCACTCACATGCTGCTCGTCCAGGTGCCGCCCTCGGCTCCCGTTTTGTATGTGACCAGCGCCACCTCGAGCAGCATTCTGATGCACTGGAAGTGCGGCTTCACTGGCAACGCACCCATCACGGGTTACACGCTCTTCTATCGCCGTGCCACTGGCAACACGGATGAGATGCAGTTGTCCCGACATGCTTCTAGTCACGAACTGAAAGGTTTGGTCTGTGGCAGCACTTATCAGATCCATTTGAATGCCCACAACAAGGTGGGCAGCTCACCTGCCAGCATAATGCTGCATGTACGTACTCAGGGACAGGCTCCAGGATTGCCTGCAACGAGTAGCTTGCTGGCACCTAACTCCACTTCGGTGCTGATTCGACTTCACACCTGGCCGGACAATGGCTGTCCACTCATGTACTTTGTGCTGCAGTATCGCGCAGTGACCGACGATCCCGACAAGGAGTGGATACTGGGTGAGTAGCAGTTACATTTGGTGAATAGTAGAAAATAAATGCTTAAAAGAACAATTCAGAATCAAGATGATGAAACATTTAAAAAGAGAACTGAGAAAAATATAGCATTTAAGCTCTTCAAGTTCGATAAAGAAGAAAAGGGTCTATCAAGATTACTTAAATTGAAGTGTGCGTGACAGGCACAAGACATTTTCGAATCTGTAAATTAAGTGAATAAAAGACAATAATATTATGGAAAACTTTTTATATATCATTCTATTAAAGTTCATTGATTGGAAGTAAATTGGAGCAGACAAGATTATAAGTAGACTACTAAAAATAGAATACAGTCAAAGCTTGATCTTTATTTTCAAACTTGTTTTAAATATTTCTGTTGTTTTGCTTTCAGCTTTAAGAAGCTAGCATTTAATTATAACATTTTGAAAGAAGAGCAAAACATATGAATCATAGGCAGTTTCGTCTAAAGCAATTCTGTGTTTGTTGAATGCTAATAAGATCAGCATCTTAATCTTAACTTATTATTAGACTTAAATTTTTATTTTAAGCCTATCTACTCAAAATTTAAATACCTAATGAGTTAGGTTCTTATATATAGAACATTCATTTATTTGCTTGAACTTAACAAATATATTTTCTAATGAACTAATTTCAATTCTCCTTTGCAGTTTCCAATGCCTTGAAACCTCAAAGACGTGTTGTCATTTCGAATCTGCAATCATCGACGCTTTATCAGCTGCGAATGGAGGCACATAATGTGGCGGGAGTGTCGCCGGCAGAGTTTAGCTTTGTGACGCTGACCAAGGATGGCGATCCGCCACCGCCGGAGATTGTGCAGCGTGGTCAGCGCGGTCCAAGCGTGTTCTATGGCAACATCAATTTGCTGATACCGACTATAGCAGCTGTCTCTGGGATGATATGCACCATAGCCTTGGTCATAATTTGCTATCGTCATAGTAAGTCATCGAAACTCTACATCAGATTGGAGACTAATTGCTGACTAATTGGTTGTTTGCTTACTTTCAATCAGAACAAAGCAATCACATACAAAAGGAATCACTTGAGAATCGCGCCAACTCAGAGGCAGCGCAGCGTGAACGCTACTATGCCACCATCCACAAGGTTTCCATGCAGAACAATGACAAAATTCCGGGTAAGTTGTCGAAATATGGGAGCACTCGATCAGCTCAGCTCAAGTTAACGCTTCCGGCTCTGTTTTCTACTCCTTAGAAACCTCTGAGGACATTTCGCCATATGCCACCTTCCAATTGTCGGAGGCGGGCAACTTGTCGCAACCGCATCACGGCGGTCCGGCCAACACGCTGCTGCACTCGTTCATGTACCATGAGAGGGCTCTGGCCGAGGGCTGCTCGTCGCCACCACCAGCTGCGGTATTAAAACAACCAACAACAACAACAACAACCACCACCACCACCCATCATTACCACCACCATAACCAACGTCCACAAAAGACAATTCATAATTATTATCAGACCTCACCGTTTCATAATATCGTGCGTTTGTTTATTCATTTCTTTGATTTAGCTCTCTCTCTTTCTACTACAACCTCGACCCTCTCTTTCTCTTGCTCTTGCTCAAGGGAAGGGGGGACGTACTATACTCGTATATGTCCTACAATTAGTGTGTACTACATAAAATACTTACGTATTTAGAGACTCTTGTACTACGTGCTTTTTATGTTGTTTCTCTGCTCGTCTCTTACTTTCCACCTCTCTACCTCTCCCCCTTCCTCCTCAACCCCAACTAATTTCACTTATGTGCAATGCCATTATATGAGTATATCGTGAGCATTGAGCGACGCGCTCTGCCTCGTGTCACACGTCAAACTTATGAGTTTTGTTCCTCTGTTTCATTTGAAAGCGTTTGCCATCCCAAAGCGCTTTTGTAGTCGCTAGTCGCATTATTTGTTTCGACTACATCCAATGCCAACTAATGTTCTCTGATCTGTTCTTCGCCCAGTCCAAGAATCGACGACGCCACTCACGCAAAACCGAACCGGAGAGCGAGGAGTCCGAGTCGGATCAGGATCAACTGACTTCCAGCCGGACCGAGTCTTCCAATCAGCACGAGGGCAAAATCAAGCACAGTAAGTCGCAACCCGTAGACAGCTTTCCCCTTAATGTGATGAGAGTATTCGACGCTTAAGGAGGTCAATCATGAAAAAGACAAAAGAGCATAACTATGATTGAATGCTAATGTCAAATATACGGAAATGTAATAGATAGATCACTATGATTAAGTGTCCACTAAAATAATTGTAAGATTGCCACTTGAATGAGAATTAGTTGACAAACGATTTCTTATCTATCTTGATAAGTGCAAATATTCACGAGTGCCAATTGATTGATTGATAAATAAAAGTTTATTTTAAACAAGTAAGAAAACTTCAGTCGAGAGTGTTCGACTATGAGATGCCCCTGCCTATTTTCAATGAAAGTAAAACGGTGCGGTATCTTATAAAGATATACCAAATTCATATACCAAAAATACAAAAATATACTATATTTTTTGTACACTGCTATTCTCCTAAATTTTTAATATACCACTGAGAACAAAATATGCCAGAAGCAAAAGCAACAAAAACCCAACATCAGCAGCCCGTAATTCCTATATAAAATTGTTTCTTTTGTCTGATCGCAATCAGGAATCGTCAAGACTTTTAGGGTGTAGGGTATAATAAAAGGCAGGCTGATGATTGGTTGACTCACAATTGGCTGATGATTCATTGGTATACTTTAAATGATTGGCTTTAATGTTGACTAATAGTAATTATGAAATAATAAAGTTAACTAGAATGGAATTGTTATCGCGTCTAGTGATTGACCTTCTTACTGCGATCCTTTCAAAAAAAAAAGAGTTTTGTAGATGTTTCCCCGCAAACGTTCGTAGTGCTCTCGGGCTATCAAATGGAGTAATCTGCTCGCTCTTTCTCTCTCTTTTTGCGCCATTTTGTATATTGCAGACTCCGACTCTAGGCTAATACAGCATTTTCCAAATCACAACATATCAATAACATATCTGTAGTAGATCAACGCCTTACTTAAGCACAATTTGTAGTAAAATGCACTAAAATTAATGAACTTAAATAAAAGTAACGTACCAAAGATTCGACCAGCATCAAAAGAGCGTAAACCGAACTGACTAAGAGAAATCAAAATATATATTGAATTTGTTATATCAATGTTAAGTAGTTAAAGCCTAAGTTAGTCATATAAGTTTGTGTGTGTGTGTGTGTGTTTTTTGATCCCCCATTCCACATGTCAATTCTCTATTTGCCCGTATTTTCTTTCTTTCTTTCTCTCCAACAACAACAACTAAAAAAAAAACAAACCCAAAATGAAATATTTTGTATATGCGACGAAATGCAGGCATCATCTACCATGGAGCACAATCAAGCACATCCTCCGATCTGTCACCAATGTCCGAACAAAAATCATTGCCACGACGCGGTCGCTCCAGGTATCATCATCAGCAATATCAGTTTTCCACCAATACAACACCGCGTCATCACAATAGCAACAAAAGCAACAACAACATTACAACAAACACAAATACAAATACCACATCGAGTACAGCTAACTCGAGCAAAATTCTATCGCCACGCAACGGCAACGGCGCTGGCGTTGGCGCTGGCAATCTGAAATCGATCTCGAGCACATTCAAATCACAAGACTCCATACAATGCCACATACCCACATTGGTTAAATCGCCATCGATCAGCACACAACAACAGAAACAGTTTCACAAACAACAGCAACAACAGTTGAACAGTAGTAATAAATCTGGCCAGAGCCAGAACCCCAACCAGAACCCCAACCAGACCCATAGCAACAGCAGTAGTTTGAAGCAACAGCAGCCACTGTTGATCCAGCCAAAGCTGCATCAGCTCGAGCCGATGGCGATGGCGACCAATGGCCAGGAGCTGATGGGCTTGGATGGAGGCGTTAGTACCCTAGCATCTGTTGTGCCCGTCACTTGCATGCCACCCTCATCACAGTTTCGACCCATTCCACACAAGCATGACACCACAGCCAATCTTCACAATCACAATCATAACCATCAGCATTCAGGTGTCGGTGTCTCTGGCACCGCTCTCTTGAACCCCCTCGACGGCTCTGCTCTCCTCCAAGTTCTTTACGGCACCAACGTTGCCGCTGCCCAAATAGGATACGGCCAATGGGGGGGGGGGGAAGTGAATACGGTATTGAGGGCGGCGGCGGCGGCGGCATCGGGGCAGTTGCTGCTGACATCAGCTTTGGCTATAATAGCGGCGAGATATCGTGCACCTATATGGATCCCATAGATCAGACATGAGACTTGGCCTACGGTGAGGTGTGTGGTCCAGAGGGTGCCCATTGAACCACCCCGCCACTCCACCACCTCATCACCACAACAACAACAACAACTACAACTACAACAACAATATTAAACAAGAACACAACAAACACCACTAAGTCTCTGTTACTCTCAAATGCTTGAGTGTGGTTGCTAGCTAGACAAACCAAAGTAAATCAAAAACAACTCCAACTCTGGATACTCTTCCTCTCCCAAAACAAAAAAACAAAACGCATGCAGAGCTGGCATCCTGCGCACGCTGCATCCGCTGCAGCTGCAGGCCGAGTGCACCGCTGGTGCCGCCTTCCACCACGGCGAACGCGATGCCGAGCACATAGAGCTGGCCGAGGTTGAGTGCGATGTGGACACAATCAAAAAGCTGAAGCTGGGACAGCGTTCGTCGCTCTGGTCGCGTCCCAATTCGACCACATCTCAGTTGCAGCAGGAGCATCAACAGCAGCAGCAGCAGCAGCAGCAGCAACAACAGCAGCAGCAGCAACAGCAACGTCAACAGCAGCAACCACCGCATAAGCGAGCACATTCAAAGTCACCGCAACCGCAACAGCAGCAGCCATTGCAACAACAACGCCCACAACAACATTCCCCAGCTCCAGGCCAGAAATTGCTTAGCGAGAAATCGGATTATTCGATATCAGTGTGAGACATTGGTAAGATCTGATCGAATCAAGATCAGCACTTGGGATGAGGTCAGGTCAACAAACATTAAATTTAGAGTGCTACGAATCGAGTTGGGCAGGAAGCGAATCAAAGTGAAGTCTGAAGTGAAATGAATGCCAACCAAGCAAGAAAAGATAAAGCTGAGCCGTTCTATAGTAGTTATTGCAGTACCTTGATTTATGTAATGCCAACACTTGAACTATTATATATCCGTTAACCGTTATCCGTTGCCCGTTGCCCGTTATCCGTTGCCCGTTATCCGTTATCCACACCGTTATCCGCCTTCACCACAGCTTGACAAAACTCCCCATCAACACACTAAGAACAACTTTCGGACAATCAATATCAAAATTATTTGCACAACCATCCAAAAATCAAAAAAAAAAGAAAAAAAAACTTGAAAATGCAACACTTCCCATTTAACAACTCTCCATTCCCAGTCAAAGTCAAAGTATAATGAAATAACATAAAATCCAAATACTAATCTAAAGCTCATATAACCGTATATACATACCTTTATACCACATATACTACAAATATATTAAATATAGGTACATATATAGATATAGTAAATACGATTTGTGCATGTTATACGGCATGCAATCCAGAACCCAGGTCAGTTATCGAACTTCCAAGATGTTGTATATACATTATACATATACGTATGCCTATGCATATAACATATACTTACAATACTACTATCCACTCGTGTGTACTAATCTAGCTAAGTAAGTACTTATGACTAATGTAACTCGAACTAACTCTCGACAACTATTTGAATACTAATCGTGTATTAATCGACGTACATATTTAATCCCCGAACTGTATGTAGACAGAGGTTGTAAGTACTACTAAACTATACTATATATATATACAAGTATATATTTCCTTTGGTTTATATCTCAATATCTGATATACTGATATTTGAGTCGATTTCTCCGTTTCCGAAAACTGCATTTTCCAATTTTGTAAAACGAGGAATTTAACTCAAGACATATGCTGTGTACAAATTTATATATATTTATGTATGTCTAAAAATATAAAAGGTAGATTGGCTCTCATGTACATATTCAAACACTATACACAAATAATGATATATCCAAATATACACTCACAACATGATAAACCTTTAGCTGTTATTCTGTACATAGATCCCAGTAAGATATCCATTATGAAACAAAACCAAATGACTGACAAAATTGATGAAAATACCAATAAAATGATAATGATAAAAGCAAAATCGATAAATAATTGCATTACGATGAGAAGAGGAAAATGTTAACTAAATGTATTTGATATATTCAACGCATATTCAGCGAATACACGAATGAATCGCCAGCTGAATCGAATCAGTATTCATATATGATATGACACGATATCTCGTAGTATCTTCACACACACACATACACAGAATTTAGTGTTTCCATTACAATAAACTGTCGTTCGTCAACGTGTAGATAAATGTTTTTAAAAACCAAAACGAAAAACAAAAAATGAGAATTCTAGAAATCAAATAGCAAGTCGTAATCAAATATTAAGACACACATAAAAACACACACATACACACACACTTACAGACATAACAAAGGCCAAGTTAAGAGCAGCAAAAGAAACTACAAATTAATATTAACAAACGAGAAATTACAATTAGTTCGTATTGAGTAATCCACATCATAATTAGCTGTATTTTAAAAAGACAAGCATTAGCAAAAGAGATCAATAGAACTTTGAGAACCCTTTCGGAAACCATGTGCCAAAATTTGTTTAAGATCAAACTCAAATCAAGAACAAGAAATCGTATTAACAAAATATACAATAACTTAACAGCAAAGAGTTATAGTCTTAAGCGCCAGAAATAACAACAAAACAAATATAGATATACAAAAACAAAAAGAAGAAGAAAAGAAAAAACTATATAGCAACTACAAGACAATTTACAGATCACAGTCGAGGGCAGTTTTATAGATGCCTTTGGCAGCCAAGAAGTCTGTAATTAAGAGTTTCATTTGCTGCAGCGTTAGAAACAATTAACAAACTATGGAGAAAACTAACAACTAAAAATAATTAATAGAGTTTAAATGCAGCACTTTTTTTAATCATTTTTAATAATTATACTCAAGCGAGGGCGCTGCAGTATTTTTATTCGTTTTTATACGCATTTATTTATATAATATGTAATAAATGGTTTATTAAATTTAACATCGAATTTTACGAATTTATTAAACGAAAAAAACGGAAATGCAAAATCACAAATCAAAAAAGAAAAAAAACAAAAAAGATGGCAATTAACTTAAAAACCAAAATAATACAATCAAAATGCAATACAACAAAACAATATAAGATGAGTAAAAACCAAAAACAAGATCATTTTTATGTTTAATTATATAATTAGCACAACAACTACAAAAGTAAAAACAACAAAACTATTAATGTAAAAACAAAAAAAAAACAAAAACAGCATTAAAAAGTATAAAATAATTACTAAAAAATTATATCGAGTTTATTCTGTTCCTTGTGACTCAAATCTAAGCAAACAAAGTCAACGCCAGCAGCAACTAAACGTTGCAAACGTTTACTGAACAAACATTAAACGATACAGCGATAGATGATAGAGACGGTCGAGGGGGGGTGCAGTTGACGACGCTTTTAAAACGTTTACCCCGCCGGCTATTTAAGCTGTGGAGCAGCGACGCCAGCGATATCAGTTTGATTTGTGTATTCAGTGGAGCAGCAACAGAGAAGCAACAGAGAAGCATCATCGGGCCCAACGGCAACGTAAGTTGAACTCTTATCAGTGCCGTGTGTAAAAAGTGTAAACTAGTGCAAAAATGTCGCATGCTGATAACACGGCAACTACTCGTAAGTCAGGGGCTGAGAGACAACCGCCGAAGGGCTGCAATGGCTGCTCTGGCTTACAGCCACGCCCACAACTTGTCGACTTGGAGGACATGGATAAAATTGCCCTAGAAACGCTTATACGCAAGGCGAATATCGCTCAGCATATGCTCAAGGATCTCATGAAGCAACTGTCGAGCATGCAGACGAGTCAAAGCAACTTGATTGGATTTCAGCTGCTGAAGGGATTGAATCATAAGGATTGCTATATCTGATAATAGCAATAGATAAATGGTAAGAACTTGGATTGTGTGGCTAAATATCATGTTAGACTCAATGGATTGTGTCGAAGAGCAGCAGTTGAATATGATCATGGATTTATATCTGATATTTATGTATTAACTGTGTATTTAACGAAGAATAAATCCTGGTGTCAAATAAATAAATAATTCTATAAAATGTTTCATTTGGAAAATTATATAGAACAATATTTCTGTCTCATAGTGCATTTGAAATTAGCGGGCGATATATATATCGATTAAATTAATCGACTTTGGGTGCAATGCTTCTAAAACCCGTTTCGTTTATTGGTGGTTGTTGCCTCTGCTAAGGGCAGTTTTTCACAACTGATTTGTCCTCGCTATTTCGATAAAGGACTTTTTCTTCGGTTCACGCACAGCCTGAAAAATTACCGCATTGTTAAAATGTTAATAACAGTGCGGGGAAATTTTTAAATGTGGTCCCTGTCTCGGCTGTTATATTCTCAACGACTGTTCTTGGCAACGTTCTAAACATAACGAACATTAACAGCCGTCGAACCCAACGACGCTTTTTAACAGCTTGGTTCTACACCCCGCTAATTGACGATTGATTGAGCACGCTCCACACCCAACGGTCTCTGTTAATTGTTATACGCAGTCTTCTACTAAACAGGCCGAAGAAGTACCAATAGAGTGAAATTTAGTTTGGTACTTTAAAGTTGTATCTAGAAAATGTCCAAATTATAATATAATTGGCTTGTCAACTGTAGATTGGCCAATACATATTGGCAACTGTTTGGCGTGCGACGAGGAAGAACATCATCAATCACCAAGGCCACTTACACACACGCGAAGACACACGCACGAATCCACACATACCCACACACAGAGACAAAGACAGAAAGAGAGAGAAAGAGAGAGAGGGACGCCCACCTATTGTCGCCATGACAGACAAGTTTTTGTGTGCGTTAAAATGTCGATCAAGCTAAGACGTTGGCCAGCCAATAAATAAAAAGGGTTATTTGAGGCAAAGCGTAGAAGCTTTCAAATGACCAGCTAATTAACATGCAAAGCAGCAACGAGCTGCTGTGAGAGCTGCGGACTATCAAAAATATCTATTTATTTTGGTTTTTCTTTCCGTTGGCCAAACTCTTGACCACAAAACGCCTTTGGCGCCATAACAATTTTATTAAATAACAATTTTTTGCACAGCCCCGGAAAAAAAGGCGAGAAATATAATAGATATATGTGAAATGGGCAACGGACTAGGCGAATTTGGCAAAAAAGGAATGAATTACTTATATCTATCTATAAATACATATAAATTGGTGAATGGGACGAAGGAGTTGGAAACCAATTCGTAGTTCTTCTTCTGGTTCTTTGTCATTTGCCAAGCAATTTTCATACGCAAAAACAGTTTTTGCTGTCTGGTCAGTGCTGAGTGTGTGTGTGTGTGTGTTGTGTGTGTGTGTGTGTGTGTGTGTGGCACGTGACCATAAATGCGTCTGTTTGTCTTTGTTGTCGTTTTTGGGCTTTTTGTGTATTTCAGTCATGTAACGGTAAAAATTGTTTGCATATTGTTTTGTGCTTCCATTGTGATTTCCTTCTCCAACTCAACCGAACTGGGTTGAGCTCAACTATTGCGGAACGTGTGCCAGATTGAATAAGGCAAATGAAGCGATCGTAATGATGATGAAGATGCCATTGCGACACATCGACAACTTTCACTTTCGCTTTTGTGCGCTGGCTTTTGTTAAACAAATTAAAATAAAATATTTGCTGCTCGGTTATAGGCCTTGCAACTGACGGTTTGCCATTGGTTATTCCTTCTGCCTGCCTCCCTTCGACTGTCGAATGTCGCATGCTCTGGTCACGCACGTGCCCCTGTGGCTATGCAACATTTCTCGCCCATCCGTCTGTCTGTCCGTCCGAACATTCGACTGCCTCCTGTCAGCCTGGCTGGGAAGTCGGCACACTCAAATTAATGGCTGCCATTGCCATAAGTTATGCAGCTGCATATTAAACGCATGTGAGTGTTTAAGAGCGAGAGAGAGAGATTGAGAGAGGGAGAGGGAAATTGAGGTAGGATGTCAGGGAGGCAGTTGCCTAGATTGTGCCTGCTTCTCCCCTGCCAATGCTTTGCGGCATTTACACCAATTATCAATACTAGCACACATACTAACACACACACACACACACACACACACACACACATGCACAGGGGCAACCAACAAGTTATATCATACTGAGATTGAGAATATATTGCATTGCTAATGGTCAATTTTCACACGCCTGCTTAAGCAAATGTTGGTGAAACCAGTTTCCATGCTTCCAGAACTTCTCCTCACTTATCCCTCCCCCTCTGTGCTCTCCAGCGATGTGCGTTGCATGGACAAACAAACAAACTGGCTGCTCGAATAGACACGCCAGACAAGCAAATAGTCGACTTAGTGTCCTGGTTACATATTTGCACATTAAGTGCGATCATAAATCAGTTAGATTCAATTCACTTGCGACCATTGCGAGTGCTAATTTCAGTCAGGGAGACGAGTTGCCTGGAAATAGATGTCTGAACATCAAGTTGCCGCATCTATTTTTATTCCGATTTAAGCCAAGAGTCATGTGTTGCAACTCAGAACTCGATCTTTAATATGGCGCAGCATTTTAAATGTGATTACGCGCAATGGCAGAAAGTGGAACGTAGTCGAGCAGTCGAGCAGGCGTGTGAAGGACAACGTCGTCGTCGTCGTCGCCATGTTCAGGCAGTGCCAAACAACGCGTAAAGTTGAAGAGCAGCCAGGAAAACACACACAGACAGACGGACAGACGGAGAGGGGGACAGACAAACAGTGAGGCTGTGGCAGGCGTGTTCTCACACTATGATGTCCTGTGTCTGTCAACAACTTCGCTCAACGCCATTTCAATGTCTTGGCAATGTCTGCAATCTATCTCTCCCGCACTTTTAGTCACCTCTCTCTCTCTCTCCCACTCTCTCTTCCTCTCGCTCTCTCTGATGGCATTTGCTGATGATGCGTTTAAGTACGTTGATTGCACAAAAATTGAATCTTAAGAACATATTTGCATTTGATTATTTGTTGCTTGTAATTTATATGCAAAATTAGACCAGAAATGTGCTCTTTACACTTGTTACGTCTGCCAGCAAATAATATTTATAAATGTGCTCCCTCCTCTCCACATTCCCCCCCTCCCCATCCATCCACTCTATTCCGTATTCCAAGTGTGCTCGTGACACATTTTATTTGATTGCATATCGTACTCGAAATACCGAAGAGAAGTCTTCTCCGAATTCCCAGCCAAACAATTCATTGCCACCAAAAAGTGGAAGAGCAACCAAATGCCTATCGAGATGTGGAATAAGCCAACTAGAGATTGCCCTGAAATAAAAGTATTTTGTTTAAAAAAAAAAAGGTATACTTCAGTCTTGAATTTAAATCGATTGTAAGAAGTTTTGCTAAGATTCGTTTATATTATATTTGCATCTCTATCTTTATCAATATCTTTAGTTTTATGCTATGTCATTTTTGAGTTATATTTAATTTTTTTTTTTTCTTAAAATGGTTTTTTATTCTTTTTATATTAAAAGAGCAAAAGATACTTATTACTGCCTGAGAATGGAATATTAATACTTGAGTAATATTAATTTAAATTGATTGTAATAAATTCCTAAATTCCTTCATTTTTGTGTCTCTATCTCTCGTTACAATAAGTTTCCTTTTTATGAATATTTAGTTTTACTTTATTTTTCTTTGATATTCGTTCTACTAAACTTCGAATTTGCTTTTCAGCTTACCTCATTGATTTTAGATTTCTAAGCTGTATCATGTGTACATATGTTATGTATCATAATTCTTAATAAATTTCCTCAAATTATTTTTATGTACATAATCTGTCTAGCATATCCTTCATAATCGCATTCATTCCAAATCTCTACTTTCTATTCCCAGCACCTTAATCTCTATTCCTGTTTCGTTTTCCGTGTTACAAAGTCGGTTTCAAAGGCAACACAACTTCAAATTGTTAGACAGACAGCATATAGTATGTTTATGTTGAAAGGGGGGACAATGATGAAGGAGGAAAAGAAAGAGGAGGAGGTCAGGGAAGAGGAGGAAGGTTGTTACCGTGGGGTCGATTTGCGTATAAAAATTTGTTTGCCTGAATCAACTGAGTCAATGTTGAAGGTTGCGGATCTGTTTATTCTGTTGCCTGCGCTCAGATGCAGTCACTGATATGTAAATGCTTTAATTTCACAGCTGTAACATAAAAATCAGTCAGGCACACACATACACACAGAGTGAGAGAGAAAGAGTAAGAGAGACTGAGACAGCGATTCAGGCTCCCCCAAGTTTGTCTTGGAGTTCACTCTCCTTCTCCAATTCAATCGACTTCCTGCCGCCGCATTCGTGTTTGCGGTCGCCAAAAAGCGCGTTGCATGTTCTTCCCTCTCTCTCTCACTCTCTCTCTCTCTGTCTCTTGGTTGAGCGAGAGTGTGTTGAAAACAAGCCAACTGATGTGAACGGCAATGGGAATGGGAAAGAGAGAGGGGAATCAGGGGATGCGGATGTGAAAAACACGTAAAGCAAAGTTGCACTTGCGGAAAAGTTTCAGTTTCTCCACATTTTGTTGCAAATAAATTAAGTGCAGGCGACGTTGAGGCTTATTGGCACAGCTTTCGCTTATTTTGTAAACAAGAAGCAAGAACGCACAGCACGATGATGCTCCTTGGATGGTTCTAGATGGTGTAGGGGGTGCACTCTGTGGGCGTGGCACAAAGCGAACTGAGACAAAACAGCACTCAAACCCTTGCTCTGACTGCTCGCTTCCGTTTCGCCAGTTAAATAACGGTGAGGGAATATGGTCGATGCCTTTGCAGTCGCTGTTAGTTGTCAATGCCCCCAACAGACATTATCGAAGTTATTTCCCCTTCCTGCTGGCTCTATAATTGTGCTGGTCGGATGTTAAACTGGGTTGCAGCCTCACTTCATTGCGTGTCAAAGTCAAAACATTGCCACAATGTCAATTCCTTATTCATTTCGCAGTTCGCATTTCCCATTTTTCAGTTTTCATTTTCCATTTCCCATGCTCAATTCCATTTCCCCTGCTAAAAAACCAAAAGAGTGCCGAAACCAGATGAAAACCTCGTTTTAAAAGTGAAACCAAAACCTGACTACGACCCGATATATAGTTAATTAGCATGCAGTGATTTTTAATGGCGTTAATTACATGCCATAAATGATACTCTTTTTCTCTCTCTCTCTCTGTCTGTGTCTCTCGCTCTGCCTTCATACCATCAGCTCAATTTTTGTGTTAATAAAAAATTTAATTAACAACAGTTGCACGCACAAAAACAAATATTCAGCGGCGGGCTTCAAGTGTATCGCAAAGTGGGGGAAAACAATTGCAGCGGGTATCAATTACTTAATACGCTGTAAAGAAATAAAAAGGAAAATATTAAATGTAAAAATGTATATATAAAAATACATATTATTGTAATGTAAATATATTTTGAGTTTTGTATTTCATTTATATTTTTGCGGCGCATCTGCAAGTCGTCTTCATCCAGCTTATTTGTTCGGCTTAAGTTAATTTACAGCGCACACAAAACAATTAAATGCTGAGGTGATAGCCATTCAATATTGGCAATTATGATGATGCCATTAAAATGCTTTCAGCGTGTTGATTGAACTTGCTTTGAATTTCTTAATATCTGCAATGCTTTTGATGCTGAATTCAATCGCAAAATCCGAAATTCCATTTACAATTGTTAATTATTAGTTCGATTAGCTGCTTGAGAAACACTTTTCACTAATTCATATTCATATTCATATTCATTACGAGCTGCAAAAGCAGTTTCCGGTTCGTTATCGCTTCCTCAGTGCAATGTGCCTTTGAGCAACTTCTTAGTCGCATTCTCGCAGTTAACAGTTAAGTAAATTGTTGAAACACATGAAGCTATCATAACTGCAAGTGGCTCTTAGACGACAGTCTATGGCCAGCTAACTGGCTGGTTGGCTGGTTGGCTTCTCGTCTGGATTGCAGGACAAAGTTTGCCAACAGGAAGTGACAGTTGATTTAACACGAACACACACTGACGCATTGTGAATAGAGAGCTGCAAACACACACACACACACAGTCGCAGTCACAGTCACAGTCATAGACATAGACATAGACAGAGGCAGAGGAAGAGACACGTGCACCTGTCGTCAAAACTTGCATAAGTCATGAAAATGCATGCACTTCCAGATTTCTTCCTCTTTTTCCTGCTGTTGTTGTTGTTGTTGTAAAATGGCACACAGTCTTATTCTTTTTGGTTCATCCTGTTCCCTCTTCCATTAAAAATGTCAGCTCGAATGATTTCCTTGCTCGCTTTGCTCTTCGCACTGCTCTACTCTGATGCAAATGTCAGACCACAGCTTCGGCTTCATCTTCAGCTTCTCAGCTTCAACTGCAACAAAATTTATGTCAACTAATTAAATTTAATGCGCTTTGTATGTGAGTAGTTTATGCAGCCAGCTTGCTTGCCGAATAACTGCAAAAAGACTTGGCCTCAGTCTTGGCCATGTCAAGCTGCATTGCCAAAGTTTCGCTTCAATTTTTGACAATCTTTTTAAGCCTGAAACGTGTCGTCGTCGACGTCGACGTCGTCGTCTCAAGTCTCTGCCCTATCAAATTGGGTAAATTAAAACTTTGTGTGCTTCCTTGGCAAAAAGTTTGCACTGTGCCCAACTGTTAACCTAAAGACAATACACTCAAATTGACAATGACAGGCAGCAGACACAACAACATGGCCAACAGCATTAGAAGCCGGAGAAGCACTGGCAAATGAAAACGTGTCAATTTATGTGCCACAAAAAGCAAAAGCGACTTTGGCTGCAAAATGAAAATGAAAATGAAATATGTGACAATTTCGTATCCGAAACGAAATGAAACGAACCGAACTTATATATTAATTTCATATTTGTCTGCTGACTTGACAACTGTTCAAATTAATTCGAAAGCTTCCAAATTCCTTTTGTGCTCTAACAAAATATCATATTTTTATGCGAAATGTGATAGGTGGGTGGCCCATTGTAATGAAAAATTGTGCAAAACTAGTTTATGAAAGGCCAAAGAAATTGCCTGCAAAGTTTTATCAAGCTGTGTGCTAAATTGTTGCCTCAATTGCTGGCTATCATCACAACTAAAATTTGCTAAATATGTTAAAAGAGAAGAGATTATGATTTTATAACTAGTGTAAAATTGGAGCAGCAGTGAAGTAAATCTTAGCAGAACAAAAAGGTTTATGTTCAGAAATCAATTCAATTTTGTAGTGCCCAAAAATATATATTTATATATAATCAGTTCTAGTATAAATGTATTGAACATTTAGACACAATTTAAAGTCAGTTCACATTGCAAAATTCAACTATTTATTGGTGCAAACATTATATTTATTTATTATATTATTATTTAAGGTCTCTTTTGTAGTTAAAATATACGGACTCAGCATTTATAATTGGCTAATCGAAAACTCTCACGAATTTTAAATTTTGGTTGCTAATTTTAGCTAATTGTGGTTTCACTTTTAAATGCATTCTTTTTTGTGCCCTTAATACCTTTGTAACTCACCTGTCATATTAAACACTCTGAACGTATTCAGACCCAATGGCCAATTGATTAAAGCTGCTTATGAAATGTAGCTGAACAAAAAAAAAAGGGGGAAATATGCGTATAGTATTTCTTTTGCATTTGCAGCACAAAATTTATGAGCATAACGGCCAAAAATTGGCAGTCAAAAACCCTTTGGTTTATAGATTGCGCTGTTCCTCCTCCCCCTTCCGCCTTCTTCATCCTCCTCTACTCATATCGAGAAACTCCGTTGAACACCGCCAAATACCCGACCACTTTCAGTGTTTATGTGCTTATTTATTATTTCACTTTTATATGGGGCTACATTACTTTGGTTGTGGTTTGCCAAACGATTCGGGTTGCCATCGTCGTCGTCGTCGTCTTCTTTTGGGTTTGGCTTCATTTTTATGGCAATTTGACGCCATTTTATTGTCACACCGCAGCGCTGGCCACTTTAGAGTTGTCTCCGGCAGTCATAAATTCCGCCACGTCGGCCATTTTGTGGCATGCTGAGACATTAATTCGATGCCAATGTCCAAACACATTGTTGTTGCTGTTGTTGTTGTTGTTGCTTACAGGTTTTTCTCTTCCGCTCGGCGTGAGAACATAATTTATTTACACTCGTTTTTGCTGTTAGAAACTTCATTTTTTGTCGGTATTGGTTGCTGATTGGAAATCTACACAAACACATTCACATGTGTGTGTGCTATAAGCATAAGCATCTGCAGAGGGTTTTTCAATTTCATGTGAGGTGGCAACAACAACAACGACAACAACAACAACCAGAAAACATAATTCCAAGTGCAGCCAAAGTTATGGCAGCCAAAGCAGCACCTAAAGAGCAGTGTTAACCAGCGGCAAAGTAGAAACATTTCTCTCTCTGTGTGTTGTTGTTGTTGTTAAAGTGTGTGTGTTTGTGTGGGTGGGACTGAAGGACGCAGTAAGCAGCAAAATGCCAAACGCAAATGTCGCCAATATCCCAATGGCAATCGATGAAAATTTATAGAAAATTGCGCACAAATAAAATTTTACGTTTGTTTGCTTTTTTCATTTACGATGCCGGCACGCAAACCTCTCCTTCTCCTTCTTCTAGTTGCGCTGTCTCGCTCGCACATAGCATCTGTCTCGCTTTATTGCCAAGTCCGTTTTCTTGGCTTATTGAAATGCATTTTCTTGACTGCTTTCACTGCTGTTTGCTGCAGCTCGTCAAGTTGTGTGTGTGTGTTTTTAGCCGCATCAAAACGATTTGCATTGCAGCTGTAACTTTTGTGTGTTTTTGTTTTGCCCCCAACTGGCTATAGACCACGCCCCCTCCCTACCCTTTCATTCCTTCGCCCACATGTGGTGCATAGCTGTTGCTGCTGCTGCTCACAGACGCTCAGAGCTGTTAATGTTAATGTTTACGATTGTCGTTTTCCATTTCAGTTAATTGAAACATACAAAGGGAAGCAACCTTTCTGGCCCTGAGAGCAAAAGCATATCCTTTCTACTATGTCCTGTCGCCTGCCAAGTGCCAAAAAATACGTATACCACAATATTTTTCTTGTTGTTGCTTTTTGTGTGTTGATGCTCTTTAAATTTCCCCTGCTCAAAGTAAAGTTCTCCAAAGCTGTTGGCGTTGCTTTTACATTGAGCGCTGTCAGCAAAGAGTTAAAAAAGAAACTAAAGCACAGAATGATAGAACGAAAAAGAACGATGCTTTAGTTCATGCTCTTTGCGCCGTAAAGTATGCAACACTTTTTCCTACTAAACCAGTGCACTGTGGAAAGTTGCCTTTTTGTTAAACTGTGTTAAACTTAAACAGTTGAGAAACTGCAGAAACCACAACCAAGGAGATACACATCTCTATTTGTCCACCATTGAGGGTTAATATGCCAAACTAATTGGAACACTCGCAAATTGAAGATGCTTTCAGAAATGGCAAACTACATTACAGCAAATATTAAAGAATTGTAACTGAATGTTGAAATAGCATCTCTCGATGCTAAAGAATATTAATATAAATAAGTAATCAGGTTGAATTTGTTCATAAGTTTCTGCGCTTATTTTTATCTGCGTCTATAGCATATTCTCGTCTGTAATTTGTTTATTGCTTCAGTTTATCAGTTTCGTTGTGTATGTGTGTGTTGGTACTTTGGGCAATTATGAAAGTTGTACCTTGTCGACTTAATTAAATGCCTTATCGTGTATATTTTTATGTGTAGCGAAATAAAGCGGCAACTTTCGTGGCTCAGGCTCTGCATAATTAGCTTAAACTTTAAGTTTTTCGCTGGGCCGCTGGGAAATGCTACCAACAACAACAACAACAACAACAACTGAGAATAACAACAGAAACTGTAGAAAAGATGTTGCTATTGCTACTGCATAAATAAACAAATTTCGCACAAGTTTGCATATATTTTTTGACTCAGTGTAATTAATACAATTAAAAATTAAATAACTTTAAACTCAATTCCCGACGCTTCATTTAGTCCAGCCTTTGCCTCCAGGGTGCTTTTAGTCCTTTAACCCATTGTTGCCATTGTTGTTGTTGTTGTTGTTGTTACTTGTACTGGCCGCATGTTATTGGCCTCTGAGTATCGGTATTTACCGCAACGGCTAATTGTGGGCAGGGTCCAGGCAACCAGGCAGGCAACTAAAGGCAAGACAACGTAACGCAAGGCACAAAGCAACCAGAACAACCGCAAAGCAGAAGACACTGAGCCAAAGACAGAGAAGGCAAAGGCATGGAGACAAAGACGAGACCGATAGAAACCGATAGCACTTTATGCACAAACGAGACCCCAAAGTGCTCTACACCCCCCTCTCTCTCTATCTCTTACCCTTGGATAGGAAATGAAGATGACTGCAACAAAAACACAAATATTGCATATCAATAACTTTTCATACATATATGTATATTGAGCATTTTTTGGGTGGGCGAGCAAATTTTCCACATCATTAGATGGCAGAGCACTCGAGTGAGCTGTCCGGGGAGTTGTTTCACTTGTCTTTCCCGTTGCCTTTCGCCTTTCGCCTTTGGCTGTAAGCATACGCGTTATCCTGCAACGGCAACTGTTTTTAGGGGCATTGCTTCGAGTGCCATTCAGACTCATCACACGCCATATTCATCAACTTGATTTCTGTTTTTGCCATCCCAACCCAAGTCGAAACTCTTCTCTCTCTTGGACTCTCTTCTCGATGTTTGTTCTCTCCGGTTGTGTTTGCTCTCTTTATGAAATCCTGCTTAAGTTTACAATATGCCACATTAGAGGGCAATGCCAATCCCAATAAGTTGTACAACTCGATGAATGAGCGAAAAGCTACTCCAAAGCCGGTTGAGGAAAAAAAAAATATTGTTTACAAAGCGAATATGGGTTAATTTTCATCAACTTTCCAGCGAAAGCTCTGGAATTGAAATACTGGTTACAGTTATTCAGACGATTATAGCAAGAAGCTTTGCACAAAGCTTCGCAAGCTTAAGAACTTGATGAACTTTTACCGTCGAAAACAACCCTTAACCCATTGGTGACTCAAAAAAGCTGGCTGGTGCTTTTCAGAGTGAGGAAAAGTTGGAAATGTATTTGAAAATGTAATACTACAGTCATGTCTCAATATAAGAAATAATTCTATTCATGCACAATAGTTTTGAAATGGATAGTCACAATAAATTGCTACTAGAGATAAATGCATACAACTTAGCATAGGGATAGGATTAGCTAACAATATATGATAGGTACCTGTGATGAGGATGAGGATGAGGAGGAACAAGTCTAAGGTACTTTCTTAAACTTTAGCAGACACTCGTAGAGCGTCAGCTGCCGCGTCTCTGGCATCAGCGTGAACACGAGCAATCCGAAGACAAAGCTCAGGCCACCAAAGGTAAAGAAGAACACCGAATCCCTCAAATTGTGCTCGAATGCAGCCACCATGAGACCCAGATGCAAGGCCTGCTCGCAGATGAGGACGCCGGCCAGACACCGCGCCTTGTGGGCCACGCTGAATGCCTCCCCAGTGTAGACGAGAGCGGGCACCGCGACACCGCCGGCGACAATTATCTCGAAGAGCAGCATCAGCAGGGCAATGGCCTGCAGATTGATGTCGTAGTAGGTCTTCTTCGCGGTCTCCAAGTGCTCAAACACGCCGCCAACCATGACAATGAGAATGCCCGCCACAAACAGCGACAACGAGCACAACTTACGCCTTCCCTGCCAGTCCACCAGCAGAGCACCGCCCAGGCTGCCCAGCAGACCACAGAATGCCAGCCAGTAGAGACAATTCATGTCGCACTCCAGCCCATGCCAGCTGACCGCGAGAAAGGCGCGATTGTAGGGCAACGAAAGCGCCAAAGCCGCAAAGCAGCGCAGGAACAGCACCTTAAGCAGCGGCAGCGTCCGTCTCCCCCAGCGATGCCAACGCGGCGAGTCCTCTGGCGCCTCTGCAAACTGTTCCCAGTCGCGTGCATTGTGCAGCTGGCGGCAATCCTCCCGCAGTCGCAGCAACTCTGTGCCCGATTGCGACTGGCCATGCAGCTGCTTCAACGTATCGCCCAGCGCCATGTCTCGCTCCTGGCGCAGCAGCAACAGCGGCGACTCCAGTCGATGGGCCAGGCTCATGACAACAGCCGCCAGACCTAAGGCTGCCAGCAGTATGCCATGCAGCTGATCGATGTGCATTGTGTGACCCCGTTCGATGGGCTCCAAGGCGTACCAGAGGCGTGTGTAGAATATTTGTATCGACACTCCCAGCCAGAGAAAGATGCGTTCGCAGCTGAGCAGCATGCCACGTATCGACTTGTGTGCCACCTCCGAGCCGGTGACCAGCGCCTGCACCTGGGTCAAGCCATAGGCGGCGCCCACGCTCACGCTGCTATAGCAGGCGGCGCCGAAGTTCCGCGGAAACGCCAGGTTCAAAATGCCAGCGACGAGTAATAGAAAGCCGCTCGAAGTCTGCAACAATCCAAAGAGCATTTATTAGCAATTTGGGAATTTCACACAGAAATGGATAAACAATATTTTATTATCTGAGAAATTCCCTAATATTATTGTTTTGGTATTCTTAAGATAACACAATATCCGGCAGTCCACAAGGGTGGCTAAAAAGTTTGGAAGATGATCACGAATTGTGGTCACTTCAATTAAATATTCATAATACATTTAATTATATGAAAAATTTTAAGATGCAAACCATTATTGGTCAATTTATACTTTTAATTTAAAGAAATTGTTCACTGCAATAAATCCACATATAAAAAAAAGATTGCTCTGAGTGACTCTAAACAAATCAATTCAAATTACTAACTCACTCAATGCAGAGCATCTGCAGAAATTAATTTTAATTCATAAAAATATTATAAAAACAAGTAAGGAAGTTACAGTCGAGTGTGCTCGAATGTGAGATACCCGCTACCCATTTTTAATAAAGGCAAAATATTGCGGTATTATTTTCAAAATATACCAAATACACTGCAAAAATACTAAAAATATACCGAATGGTATATTTGGTATATAGATATAGTACACCATTCAAAATATACCATAGACGGCACAATGTACCAGATAGTCGGCCAAAGCAACTAAGACCCCCAGTAAGTAGGCGTTTTAGCCCATACAAAAGTATTTATTTAATAACTTCTACAATTTTTATCTGATTGCAATTCAATCATAACTACTATAGTAATTACCGTATATACCAAAATTCGCAACTTTAAAATAACGCTTGTTATTTGATTTTTTTGATTTGCGGGGGCGGAAATGGGTGTGGCAAAAACTTGAAACAAACTTGAACTGCGTGTGAACATAAAAAATGCTGTCGAAAAAAAATTATAGCTCTATCTCTTATAGTCTCGGAGATCCAGTGTTTCATACGAACAGACGGACAGACACACAGACGGACATGGCTAGATCATCTCGGCTGCTTACGCTGATGCCTCGTTCTACCTGTTACATACATTTACTGCCGGCACAAAGTTATAATATCCGTCTACCCTATGGGTAAAAAAGATTGTTCTGAGTGACTCTAAACAAAACAATACAAATTACTAACTCACTCAATGCAGGCAATCGGCAGAAATTAATTTTAATTCATAAAAATATTATAAAAAAAATCACTTAAGGTGAAGCTTTTCTAACAAAAACTAGAGCTTTGTATTTCAATTTCATTCCATTAAACATTTTATAAATTTAAGATTGATCCATTCAACAAAGCAACTTTTAATCAAGTGCAGTTTAAGTAAAATTAAAATGCCATTGTTTGATCAAAATTTGCATGAACTTTTTCAATTTATTGGAAAAATTCTCAAAAAAAAATGTTTGTGTTAGTATTTGAAAGATAATAAAAATCAGCTATAATTTCTCTGCCTGCACTTTGTAGCCTAAAGTGTATTTCTAGTTTACAAAAATATTAAATAAATAAAACTCACTCAATGCAAAGCTCTTCTCAACAATAATGCACTTCAAGCTCTGCCCATTAAATATTTTAAATATATAAAAGTCAACAGCAAACAACAAAAACAATTTAGAATCAAGTGCAGTTTAGGCAAAATAAAAATTCCTGTTCAAACAACAAAATTGGAATTTGATATCCAACTGCTGCAAAATATTCCATTCATTAATAGAATGCCTTCACGAAATATGCAAGTAATGTTGTTAAAGTCTTTAAAGTGTGCGTTGGTATCTCTTTAAAATATAGTACTGTGCAATTAAATACGCTTTGACTAGCCAATTAACTAGCTCGTAATTTGAGATTGCCCTCAATAATATAGTAAGCGTTAAAAACGCTTTGATTTCATGTTCGTGTTGTTGTAATCTGAGTCATCAAATAGCATAATATTGGTGGGAGATTCGTCGAAATCTGCGTAGGTTTTGAGAGGGTGCTCGTATTTCGCCCCGAAAAATGTGTCGGGGGCAGAGCTCTAATTAAGATTGTCAGAGTTAATGGCAATTGCGATTTGAAGTTTATCAGTTTATCATTTTATGGATGTGAGATAAGCAGCTAATGGCTGGCAGGCAGCCCGCCAGCCCGTCAGCTAGTTAACCAGTTAACCAGCTAGCCAGTTAACCAGCTAACCAGCTAACCAGTTAACCAGCTGGAGGCAAAGTTGAAGAGGAATTCTGCGTACTTACATAGGCCACGTTTTTGGTGACGCGCTGGACGAAGGCGGCGGCGAGGAGAGCTCCAAAGGCGGCGCCAATGAACCAGCTCATCATCAGATTGTGAGTGCTGTCGTTGTTGTGGAACTTGCCAGCGGGTGTATCGAAAATGGACCAGGCCAAGCGCATGCCGCTCCCCACAAAGACAAGCGAAGCTGCAGAAGAGATAGAGATAGAGTAGAGGAGGCGGCTTAAGTGTCAGAGTTGAGGGAGGTCAGGATCAGGAGGTCAAGGATTTACCGGCGGTCATCGACTGAAACTGCAGGCGATAGCGCCACATGAGACGCACCCAAGAGAGCTTGGCCTCCTCCTCGATAGTGGGCAACAATGGCATTTTGCACTAATTACGCTTAAACTGCAATTTCCTTTTGAATGAGCACAATCGATTTGTTTATTTCATTTGTTGCTTGCCGCAATCACAATCGGAATTCCAATCACAACGACGTAGCCACTACAATATGTATGTTATTTCTTGTTTATTTTTTTGCTTTCTTATTACTTAGAAATTGCAGAACTTGTCACTTGTTATTGCTTGCGTATCTGTATCTGTCATGTTCACATACTGCGGCGGCCTCAATATTAATTTGGGGAGTTTTCGATCTCGCGCGATATATTCTGTTGCCCGTGCGGAGAGAGATTGGCGAGAGAACTGGACAGTTGCTGTTCGCCTGACCGACCGGTTGCCTGTGCCTGTGCAGTTGATAAACGGAAAACACACACAACACACAACAGTTCAGCTCAGTTGTCTGAAGTGCTCGAGGCAGCGTCGAAGTCGAGTACGTCGAAGCTCTCGCTGATAAGATAAATACCCTGCAGATACAAACAAACAAACAAACTGGCAGAACTGGCAAAACTGGCAGACGCACAAAACTTTTTGGCTCGCTCACTTATCAATATGATTACTGGATATATAAATGGTAAATAAATTAATTAAATTTGAATAGTAGGCGTCCCAAGTGGGTAGAGTGGACACGAAGTCCAATGCACGAATAGCTTCCGAATTAAAGTGTTTGTAACACACCGAATGTGGCATGCTCTATACAAAGTTTGAGTTGTAGTAATTTTTGGACATTTCAGTAAGTAGCATATATGTATGTATATTAATATTTTTGATTATGAAATTTATTTGAAAAATATTTATAAAAATGTACTATATAAATTATAAAATATATATAATAATTATAGTATAATATAATAATAAAGGAATCCAATACAAAATTAATTTAAATCAATTTAAAAGTTCCTAAAACTTCTAAGATAATTTCTACATTATTATTATAGTTTCGATTATAGAAGTTTAACTTTACTAAACAAAATAAATTGACAATTTGTTTAGAAATTACAATACACACATATTTAATAACATAATATATTTTAATTTAATAATTAATTAGGAACCGTCTGGAACTGATAACTTATTTAACAACAGATAAATATAAACAAACACCCATAATTGAATCTTCTTTCTCTCTATGACTACTCAACAGTAAATAATGAATCCATATAATATATATAATATTTACCGATAGCATTGTTTTCTCATGTGGTTCAGAGTTTACTAGAACTTTTATTTCGTAGTAATCGCTATTCACTAGAATTTGCCAATAATTCGTCGAATGCACTCAAGAAATCAAGGCGATTGCTCTCTGATTAGAAAGTCATTATGTGCAAGAAGTTGAAAAGCTCGCTGTTATTTCAAGTGGTTTATCAGTCATTTAATATAAAAGTCTATAAAATACACACATATTTTAATCAGGCAAGGTTTTTATGTCTAAATATAGCTATAACATTAGGTGGTAGATAGTCTTTGCTGTATGTTGTGCCTACTTCTGGGCTGTAGGTTGATCACGAGAAGTCCCGAAACTTTTGCTGTGCCTGGCGCAGAGTGAGAAACTTGGTCTCTGGCAGATACCAATGGCTAAATGCAAAGCCCAGCAACAAAAAAGTGCCGAGGCCGAAGAAATAAATGCTGGCCGTATGCAGACTCAAGTCCAAGGTGAAGACCGCTATCTGAACAGCCAGCTCCATCACATAGGCGATGGCAATGCAGATGCGCTTCACGGCGAGAGGAAATGCCTCCGAGAGATAAACAGGACTTGGGGCAAAGCTGAGGCCAGCAAAGAATTGGAAGAGGAGGAGCAACCAAACTGCCATCCTCGAGTCTGCAGTTCGCACAAAGTCGACGCCACTAAATCTGCTGGCAATGCCAATCGATGTGCCACTGCAGACCATAAATCCAATCAGCTGGGTTAGCTTGCGACCCAAAGTGTCCTGCACAAAGGCGCCACTGCAGCTGCCGGCCAGACGCAGCAATCCGAAGAGCACATAGGGACCCGAGCTGATTCCGTAGACACTGGTGCTGGTCATGGTGAGTGTGAGGACGATCAGCATGCTAGTGCTCAAGGCGTAGAGGGCACGCAGCAGACAGAGACGAAGCAGAGCAGGCAGAGCCTGACACCAGGCTTCAGTTGTGCTCAGCGAATGGTTGTGTCCAATGTAGGAGCTGTGTTCGGTGAGCTGCTCGTTGGTCTCCGTTGTGACAGCTCGAGGATACTGCAGCCGTATCAGCGCATCGATGGCCAGCTCCTCTTCGTCCTTGGCCAGCAGCAGCACAGGCGACTCGATGCTGAACAACATAGCCAGACACCAGGCAATGCTGCCGTAAATCGCACAGAGTATGCCCTGAAATTGGTCCACGCTCAGCTCGTATTCCGTGCTCCAGCTGACGCTGATAACGATCTGCATAAATATGCCCAAAGTGCAGGACATCTGCTCCGTGGCCGAGGTAATGTTGCCACGCTTATAGCACACTGCCAACTCACCAGCCATGGCCAAGGTGCTTGGCAAAGCCAAGCCATTTGCCAGGCCATTGAGGTAACGTGCTGCCAGCATCGACTGCACATCCAGATGCGAGGCAGTCAGAATGATGCCACCAATGACGACAAGCAGACAGCACAATTGCTGCAAGCGGAGAATTCTTGATTAGCAACAGTTTCATAGCAGGGGAATTGATGATGCTGCACTTACCATGAGCAGTTTGTAGGTGAAACGATTGCCCAGCAGAACGCCGAGTACAGCTCCTAGAATGGCACCGAAAAACCATGCTAGACGCAGATGCATGCAGATCACCAGCTCATCCTCGAGACTGTCGAAGCCAATGCTCCAAGCAATGTTCATGCCGCCGGACAGGAAGATCAGTGCAGCTAAAAGAAGAAAAATGTTTCAGAATGATATAATTGATTCCTTGAAATTGTTAACAAAGTTCAGAGCACCTAATAGTACAAAGCGGTATTGTGATTCATATTTAGTGTACTAAACATCAGCTAGCAGTATAAATGTTTATAAGAGTTAATTAATATTAGGTATACACATTGAAAACAGTTAAGAGTATAAAGATGCTTTTCAATATATTGATGTGGTAAATTATTGTTCCAATGCAAAAGTATAAACAAGTTTAACGATATGTTTATGTAGGAACAGCCCCCAAGTTCCAATACATTATGAAGTTAAAAATTCACATTGAGTGCACTCGTATTGATACTGGGAGTAGCTAAAAGTACAGAGATGATTCATTATCTCTTTATGATATATTACCTGTGCTAAACATTCCCAGAGTAATGACTGTCCACAATAAAAATAGGTAAAAGCGACAAAGAGGGTTAACGCTTTGTTTACTATGTATTTGGAGGCTACTCTAACGCATTGTTTAATTTAAAATTCATATTGAGAGCAGCTAAAAGTACAAACAGGTTTGCTACATACCATATTCAGTCTAGTAAACATTTCGAATCGTATTATTGTTCCAATGGTTATTGAAATGGAAACATACATGTATGTGAAAATAACAAAACGGAACAGCTAAAAGAACAATGCGATACACCATTACGAGTATATTATATACTCCCAAATTTAGAAACAGTCATACACTGCTTTATTATACAAAAATAAAAACTTGATAAATTCTAAGCAGTATTCTGATGTATAGTATAAATAGTATGACTGTTTTACTGTTTTATTGGATGCACAAATGAAAACAGGTTTTGCGACATCCGATATTATCATAAACATAGTAAACATTTATAGAACTCTCTTTCATGACTCTTTCGCTGCCTTGAGTGTGGTGAATAATACAAATGTTTAGTATATTCCATCAGTCGAGCAGCGTTGCCAGACTGTTGCACTGTTTAAAGAACCTTCAACATATGTTACACATTGAACGGAAGTGGAAATAACAAACTTCTTTTGTCGAGTACAATGCACAATAATAATTCAATTATTAGTCACACTTCTCACCTGCGCCCAAGGCATTGGCCTGTGGCTGATTTCGCATATCCCTATTGCAGCAGCTAGAATGCAGTTGATATTGATGAGGAAAGGTTGTTTCGATCCGACTTGGCTCGGGCAACGGTGAATAACCCACCGTGGACTGCGACGCCGTGCGTTGATATTCACTTCTGGGTTCCATCGTATACTGCTATTGTCTCCGATGCGTCCAGTTTGATCGAGCAGCCAAAGAGTACTGCACGAAACACAAAATAGCCACATTCTTTTTTGGGTGCTCGTCATGTCGATTGTCGAACAGGTTTCCACTTTGGTTTAGCCATTGACATAAACGAATCTTATCGCGTATTGATTGATAAACGTGGGTGGTGATATTGCTATCGCGAACGCAACCTTTCTAGCTGCGCTCTTATCTGTCATTTGTTTATATTGGACTCTAGGCGAGCCAAATGCGAAGCATATGTTACTTTTGTTTTCCATTTGAATAGATAGAAAACGCAGGTAAAACCCAAGTTGTGCTCTTTTCTTTGTGTATTTTACTTGTCTCTTTTTCTTCAAGTTCGTATCTCTTTTGTCAACAATGTAATTGCTTTTTTCTTCTTCTTTTTTTGTAAGTAGTTAGCTTTATTAAGTTTAGTTTATTACAAGATAGTTTTATTACATTTTTGCATTTATCGATAGTCGTATAACAAATTCGGTTATGTCGTATTAAGAATTATTGCACGTTGAAATAAAGGATCTGAATCTCTGCTGAGCAATACGTAGCGTCGTCCTTCGAGTCTCGGGCAGACACAATATGCTAATAAAAAATGCACCCGCGCAGATGCCACCGACTACGTATTGGAATTGATCAATTAAATAATTCAATCCCATAATGATGAAGATCACCATTTCGAGGATGAAGGTAAAGCTCAGGAAATGCTGTTTCACTTTGAGGGGATAGGCCTCCGATAGGTATGCGGATGTCATGGTGAATGCCAAGCCAGCGAACAGTTGGAAGAAATACAGCCAAAAGATGGCATCTCTGTAGCTATAATAGGATTGACTGGCAGCCACACAGGCAAAGATTGCAGTCCCAGCAAGACCCACAACTGTTGGCCCCTTGCGTCCCAACGAGTCCACAATTAAGGCGGCAATGCAGCTGCCCAGCAGTCGAGCCGCTCCAAAGATAAGGGCATGTTGGTCATTCCAATAGTAGGAGTTTCTGTTGGCCAAAAATAGAATTTCGACGAAGAAACTTGAAATGCTAATGGCACTGATGCAGCGTATTGCAGTGAGCTTAAGAAAGGCAGGAATCGCCTGACTAAAACTCTCCTCTGAGGACATATTCGTATTCTCGGTCACATAACGCTTGTGCTCCTCCAGCTGAGCCAAAGTCTCCTCTTGTGCTGTCAAAAACGGCCGCTGCAGGCGACGCAGTGCATCAGTGGCCGCCTGTTCGCGTCCAGTGGCCACCATAGTGACTGGCGATTCAACGAACATTATGGCAGCCATAACTAGTCCCATGAATCCGAACACCGTAGTTATAATGCCATTGACATACTCGGGAGCGAAGTCGTAGTCGTCTGGAATGTAGGTCGAGGCAACAATGATTTGTAGAAAGATGCCAAGGTTGAAGCTCAGCTGCTCGGTGCTTGCGGTGATCTTGCCACGCATGTAGAACACTGCCAGCTCCCCTGCCAAGGCTACTGTGGGAGCAAATGCTAAGCCATTGGCAATTCCGTTCAAGTAGAGGTTGGCCAGGACAGCGCCGACACTGTAGAAACTGCTCCAAGTAACGATGCCTCCGATGAGCACCAGCGTCGAGCAGAAGATCTGAAAGATAGAATGCAATAAACAGGCGTTTTCAATTTTCATTCGACTTGTTTACTTACCGTAATCAATCGTCGAGGTATCACTTTGGGCAAGAATGCTGCAAGAGCAGCTCCAATGATGGCACCGATGAACCACGCCACACGAACATGGTCGCTTGCTCTATCGTAGATCCTGTGTCGGAATCCAATGCTCCAGGCAATGTTCATGCCACCCGTGGCAAATATAAATGTGGCTAAAATGATACCAAAATTATGTCAGAAAGTGGTGCCAACACTTGTTTGTTGCCTCACCCAGCTCATGTGTATTGAGCAATAAGACTGTATATTATTTTCGAGTATCTGCTTAATCTAATCTCAATAATTTCAAAGCCCGATAGCTAGACAGACGATGACTAATTGCACAGTATAACAAATTATTATTACAAATGTCGATGCGACTATTCAACAGTATTTAAAGACAATGTATTTAATTTCAAGCGGTTAAAATATTCCTTGAGGCCAAAATATTATAATTGACATATTAATTGGCAAGAAGTCATTGAACAGAACGAGCTACGTAAATCGGTTTAAGAACGTCAAATGAATGAAAATATTTTCTTAACTCTACTGACTTTCTCAAAACAGTTGAAGTAATTATTAACCCTGATTATTTATTTGTTGAGTTTAACACTTACCCGCACTTAATACGTTCATCTGCGGTCGATTTAACCTGGTTCTTTGATACCAACCAGACGGACGCACCAGCAATATAGTTGGAGGAGGTGGTGGAGGAGGAGGCGGCACATAATGTTGTGCTGGCTGTGCATAGACCTGTCCTGGAGGAGCAAAGCTCTGTGGTGGATATGCCTGTGGTGTGTATACTTGTGGTGGGTAGCCTTGAGGTGAGTAGACTTGTTGAGAAAAGTCTTGTTGTGGTGGATATCCTGATTGCGAGTGTCCTTGGGGTGGATATCCATATGCTGGAGGTCCCTGTGGTGGATATCCATGTGCTAGAGGACCCTGTGGTGGATATCCGTGTTCTGGATGTCCTTGTGGTGGATATCCGTGAGCTAGAGGTGCCTGTGGTGGATATCCGTGAACTGGAGGTCCCTGTGGTGGATATGCTTGTGGCGAAAATCCCGAAGTTGAAGGTCCTTGTGTTGGATATGCATGCTGCGAATAGCTTGGCGGCGGATAGTTCTGTGCTCCTTCCGGCGGAGCCGATGAAAACCCGAATGCGGGTGGCGCAGCTGGCTCCGGCGGCAAATACTTATCGTTCTTCATTTTGATTTCCCGCAATAGTTTTTTTTTTTTCGTTATAACAATCGATTGACAGAACAAACTCCGCTGGAAGGTGTGTCGACACTAAAAGCTCCGAGCGTAGGCAAAGCGCTTATAATAATTTCTCACTGAACTGGAAAAACGTCAGGCAACTGATTGATAAGCAAAGCCCAATGATAAAGCAAACAAAAAATAAAACAAAACGCTTTTGATAATAAACCTGGTAATGCTGTGAATTTGTAAAGTCAAGGCTAAGCCGACGCAGCTTGTCGAATAGTTCAAACAACTCCGATTAGATAATTAATTTATTTATATCCTTAGGAAGTAAGTTTAGTACACTCTCTGTAAATATAGACGAAACTCTGCAGTCCGCATTTATTAAAAATAATAATATTAAAGTGCCATCAACTGATTGGAAACTCCCTAGATATTATAGATAGTCTATAAAGTATTAACAATGAGCCAGACACAATTGACACTTGTCAGGTTCAATGTTCAAGTTTAATTTATTTTGATTGTTATATTTAACTAATAAAAACTAATTTGCGAGCGATGCAAAGCCAATGACGCCGCAGCCAATGCGTGCTCCAGCATTTCCAGTTGTTTTGCTCAACTCATGTCCACCTTTGCCAAGATCATCAGGATCGGCGTGGACAACCAAACTGCGTCCAATGATGCTATTGACGCCAAAGAGCGTAATGTGGCAATCGCAAAAATTGATTTTTGTTGCTCCTGGGCCTCCCTCGACATTGATGTTTCCCAAATCGCCCAGATGACGCTCGTTGTCTGTGGGTGCACCATGCTGTTTCTTGTGGGGATTAAAGTGTGCTCCGGCGGATGTGCAACCATTTGTGGAGTCGCCAAACTCATGCACATGAAAGCCATGTAGACCTTTCGATAATCCAGTCACCTCACCTGTGATTTTGACGGCACAATTTTCGGATTTTTGTTCGAAATAAATTGTGCCCTTGGCATCGCCATTGAGCACGCAAACTGCCTTGGTCAACATTTTCCAAAGTAATTGCCAATTTGTAACTCGGCAATATAAAATGTGATTTATTTCACCAGTTGTTGAAATAATTCTTGGAATCACTGAAAAACCCCCTGGAGATTTTGATGATTAGACAGATTAAAATGTTGATTTTTATTTGACATTTATTGCCCAGTTCAATGTTCAATGTTTGAAGTGTTTATCAAAGATGTTCATTGAATGGTTCGATCTGATTTAGGCATATATTTATGACAGGTTAATACTTGTTATTAACACGTAACAATAGTTTAAAATCCCTTGCTCGACATGCCCTTAAACTTTTCCTGTGCCTCGCGTAGTGTGGTGCCCTTAGTCTCTGGCAGACACCAAAAGCCTAAGAGAGCTCCGAGTACAGAAAATGCACCGAGGATGTAAAAGTATATCGAGATACCAGTAACAGAAGTAGTGCAACAAGATATTATGAGGAAGACAAGCATTTCGGCCATAAAAGTGAAGCTTATGAAATGCTGCTTCACTCCCAAAGGATATGCCTCGGATAGGTAGACAGAGGATGGGGCAAAGGCAATGCCAGCGAAGACCTCATAGACGAAGATGAGGTTAACTATGCTGTCAACAGCACCATACGGATAATCACCCACCATGGATGCAATGCCAAAGGAAAGGCCTCCGCTGACAAGCAGTCCAAAGAGTGTTGGCTTCTTGCGTCCCAGAGACTCGGTGCAGAGACTGATCACAAAAGTGCCTATCCAGCGGCAAATTCCAAATACCAAGTACTGCCACATGAAATCATAGGGAGAGTAATGTGTTATTATGGAAAGGAGGAACGCATAGTACACCATGATGGACAGACTCATGGCATTGAGAGCACGGAGAAAGACGAGTCGAAGAAGCGCTGGCAATCCTTGCGTAATGCTCTCGACAGTCGATATGTTCTTGTTCTGTGCCAGATAGCGCTTGTGCTCCTCCAGCTGGGCGTAGGTATCTGTGGTGATCGTGTGAGGTTGCTGCAGTTGGCGCAGTATCTCGAGTGCGGCCTGTTCGTTTCCATTGGCCAGCGTAATGACTGGCGACTCAATGATGAGAAAGGCGGCAAGAATCAATGCAATCAGTCCGTAAATAGCCGAGAGAATTCCGTGCATTTGCTCCGAGGTGAATGTATTGTAGTAGTAAGAGTCCACTCCCCACGCTTCGGTATAAACCAACTGAATGAAGAAGCCACATGTGAAGCACATTTGCTCTATGGATGCGGCAATCGGACCACGCATATAGGGCCAAGACACTTCGCCTATTAGTGCCAGGGTTGGAGAAAAGATCAATCCATTGGCAATGCCATCTAGATATAGACTGGCTTCAATGGCTTCACCATTGTAACTTGTTGCGGCTCTAACAATTCCAGCAATAAGCACAAGGGCTGAGGCAAAAATCTGCGAGGAATTTAATTGTTGAATTATTGAACTTTGATGACATTTTTAGCGTTACGTACCACTACGAATTTCTTTGGAATTTTGTTTGCCAGGAAACAGCTGATGAAAGCACCAATAATAGCCGCAATGAACCATGCCACAGCCAAGTGCAAAGATGTGAAGATGGTCGAGGTCAAGGGGCGAAAACCAACGCTCCAGGCAATGTTCATGCCACCCGATATAAAGATTAGTGAGGCTGAAATGATACAATTCTCATTACAATCACATTCACATACTCGCATTTTAAAGGAATTTACGAATCACATCAAATAAACAGCAAAACTTGTAGGATAGACTTGGCCTATCTTATCACCGATTGCTGACTAACTCTCCAATGATTCAGCTCCCACTCTATTTATCAACCCACCTGCGGCCACAGCGTTCGATTGGGGTTTGTTCCTGCGGTTGCGACTATACCAGCCACCTGGCTGCACTATAACTGGAGCTGGGGGAGGTGGTGCGTAGTTCTGTGGCGGAGGTGGACCATAGTTTTGTGGTGGTGGATTGAAACCTTGTGGTGGATAGTTTTGTGCCGGATATTCTGGCTGTGGAGGTCCTTGTAGTGGATAGCCATGCTGTGGAGGTCCTTGTGGCGGATAGCCATGCTGTGGAGGTCCTTGTGGCGGATAGCCATGCTGTGGTGGTGCCGAAGTGAACCCAAAGGTCGGTGGCTCTGGAGGTCTATATTTGTCGTTCTGCATTCCGCGGTATTCACTGATCACTTTTGAGAACCGATTGCGACCGTTTGTTGATAGAAACTGAACATGTTTGGCCCCAGTCGACCGTTTTTGACGTCTACATTTGATGGAAAGCTTAAGATAAAAAGCCTATCGCATGCCTGATAAGCTTTTGGTAAAATCACAAATACGTATTCTCAAATGCCAATTGGTGATAAGAGAGCTTATCACCGAAGCGTAGGCAAGTCCAGGCAAAAACATATCAAAGCTTCTAATACGTGAGAAATGTAAGTACTTGAAATATGGTCAATGTTAGATCTATACTCTGTACTTCCCCATAGTTAGAGTTCTAATTCTGGCGAAATTCGTCATATAAAATTGTATGTATTTAGTTAATCAGGTTACGGCAGGTTATGCCAAACACTTTACGGCTACTTGGCAAAAATATTAAATATTGTTGAGCCTGATAAGACGGTTGTAAAATTAATAAACTGTTCGTGTGGCTGCCACAGCTGTTTTCAAGTGCTCGTAGATTGTTTATGGTTATATTTGTTGTATATTTATTTATAGCAATAAATAATATATCGATGCTTCTTTTCGATACACATCGATATGAAATACTGCGTGTTTAGAGATGGGAGTTTCCTCTGCAATATATTTATATTGATTCGATAAGTATTTTTTATGTATTCTCTCAGCTTTATTGAATGTATTAAATGTGATTCATCGACTAGAAATCCTCATTAAACCATTTGCGTATCTTGAGGTGAGCTTTTGCCAGCGATGTGAGCTTCGTCTCTGGCAAACAAAAGATGCCCAACAAGAAGAAGCTAATGGAAGTGCCACCTAGCACATAAAAATAGACGACTATATCCGATGAACTAGGTGTAAAACAGCAAAGTGCAATCCTGATCGACAACTCAAAGATGTAGACGAAGGCCACGAAATAGGGTTTGACCAGAAGCGGAAATGCCTCAGTCAAGTAGACGGCTGAGGAAGCATGTGTCACGCCGGCAAAGAACTGAAAGCTGAACACCATCGCCAAGGCTGAAATCATGTGAGGTGTTCGCTGGAACAACATAGCAAAGGCAATGGCGAAAACACCGCCGGCAAAGCTGCCAAATAGCGAAGGCTTCTTGCGACCACCCGAGTCCATGAGGAAGACAACACAGCAACTGCCAGTCCAACGCAGAATGCCAAAGACAGCATAGGGCCAGGTATGAAAGTAGGGCGTCAATTCGACGGCTGTCAGATAGAGAGCCAACCAGATGAGCGGCGTCAAGCTGAGCGCATAGAGCGAGCGATGGACAAGGATCTTGAGCAGGGGCACGAGACCTCGTTGAATGCTCTGGCACCACAAGAGATCTCGGTTGTAGGCCACATAACGCTTGTGCTCGTCCAGCAGCAGAAAGGTCTCGCTCGTGACCATCGACGGACGTTGCAAGTGCCGCAATGCCACCACAGCAGCCTGTTCGCTGCGCCGCAGCAGCAAGTAAACGGGAGACTCGACACAGAGAGTCAGGGCCAAGGCCAAGGCTGCCACTCCAAAGAAGATACTTAGCAAGCCGTGCACCTGATCGGCGACAATCGTCAGATTCCATCCGCTGTTCCAGATGGCGGTGTAGAAGAGCTGTATGAAAATGCCAAAGTTGCAGCTCAGCTGCTCCACAGAGGCGGCCAAAACGCCGCGCATCTCCCGCACCGACAACTCGCCCACAGTGCTCATGGTGGGCACAAAGACGAGCCCATTGGCGAAGCCATCCAGATAGCGTGCTGCGATGATGGCATTTGCTCGCCCGGGCAGCGTGAGAAAGAGCACGCCACACATCAGCACGAGGCAGGAGCTAAAGATCTGCAACAAGGTTTACTAGAAATAATAGAATAATCGGTATTCATTTCAGACTCACATATATTGGACGCTGTGGCGTGCGATGCGTGAGGAAGGCGCTGACCAGGGCGCCCAGCAAGGCGGCGCCATACCAACAGATCTGTATATGGAGATCCATCTTGAGCAGCTCCACGTGTAGCGAATGTTCTGCGAATCCCGTGCCCCAGACCAGACTCATGCCGCCCGAGACAAAAATGAGTGAACTGGCGCCTAGAGCATTCCATTGCGGTTGATTCTTGCGACTACGACTCAGCCAATTGGCCTGCTCCAGATCCTTTTGCTCCTGCTGGAAGGAGACCCTCGGCGTTGCTGTCTTATCGCCTGTCATTGGCGCACTACAAGCAGCTAGCCAGCGACCACATGCATTTATTAATAAAGTCACGCATGGATTGATGGGGCCACACACACGGCATTATCAGCTTATCTCCTCTCATTACCATAAACTATAAAGCCCATTGCCCACCATAACCATCAGGCAGCAGGCAGCAGGTAATAGGTAGCATTCAGCAGGCATCAGCCACCAGGCGTTAAACCCATCAATCTATAAACACAGAAAATCAATATACTACGACGAGTGCCATATTAAGACTTTTAATAACCAGCTACTATTTCTGATGCTATAAACGGGCATTAATTCAAATAGCTAATGCGATAAGCTACCCGAATTACCAGCTACGCCCTGTTCCCTCTGTGCTCTTGACTTGGATGATCGTCAACGGTTCCAATTGTTTGCGTGATTCAGAAATCGCGGCAACATGTGGCAACTTTGTTTGCATGCCTTTGTTAATTAAGCGTTCAAATTCACAGTCTTCAAATCACAGAGTTAATTGATATTCGTTTTAAGTTGTTTAAAAATAGTCGGGATTCATTTTGAACTAAAAGAATGTTGCTAATGTCTTAATTATAGTCTTTGATAAAACCATTTCCATTTAGTCTGCAAACTTTTTTATTAGTCGAGTGTGATTGAAAATTGGTATTTGTGTGTATTTTATAATTAGCACAAACTAATCGACATTTTTATTTTAAAATACAGATTTTAAAATGAAGCTTTGGAAGTTTGGCGAATAATTCGTTTCGATTAATAAGTTCCACAAATAGCCGGAGTGAAACCTTTTTACATATACAGTAGGTCACAGCTTATTTCAACCACCACCAACCGACAACTTTGAGTTAGTGTACTGGCCAAACTAAAAGAGGTATTAACTTTATTTAAACGCAGGATTTTAGTTTATTGTTTTAACATACAAAATACTTTTTTCATTTATCCTCTAATTTTTTGTTTACTATATAAAATTATTGAAAAACAAAAAAATGCCAAAAAAAAAAGTACCACAGCTTATTTCAACCAGCTGAAAATAACTAAATATAAATATGTTAAACTGTGTATTTAGAATTTCATATGACCTCCATCTTGGTTAATAGCTTCTTCCAGACAGTTTGGAATAGATTCCACCAATTTTTTTTGTGATATAGGGGCTAATTTTGTCCCATTCTTCCACTAAAGCCGATTTAAGGTTAGATTTGTTGGAAATTGGCCTTTTTCCGATGTTCTGGTCCAAAATGGCCCAAAATGGTATATGTATGCATATTAAGTGATCCAAATAAAGTAATCAGAATTTTACAACAGCTTTACACGAAACTCTTAGCTGGGAGGTACCAGCATTATTTATGCTTTAGTCATACTTTATTTTTAACGATCACTTTACTTTAGTATTAATTTTTGCCCTCCCTGTAGTCAATCTACATCTTAGATTTTAATCTCGGCGATCACCACTTCATGAACAGAAACCTCTTCTGATTTATATTTATATTTTTGATAATTTTAATTTCAGAAACTTAAGTACATTAATGTAGATAGTACATATTGCAAACTAACGATGATAGCCACTGAGGTAAAAAAATGCAAATAAGAAAGCTACAGACGAATAGGCTCGACTGCGAGAAACACGTTACCCAAAAATAATCCAAAATAAAAATATAAAAAATAAATACTAAAATATGTGAAAGATTATATTTAGTATACCGATATATGATTTAAATCATAATATACCAGATATTAAATCAACGCAACTAACACTCGACTGTCTATATATTATAGTCTAGGTGTTCATTCGGACGCACGGACAGAATTCATCTATGTATTCATCTTGACGCTGATTATGAATACACATACTTTATGGGGTCGGAGTTGTCACCTTCTGTCATTTCCTGTAGACACAAAGTTATAATACACTTCTATGCTATAAGTAACGGGTAATATACGTGAAAGTTTAATATAAAATCTTTTTTTACGGATAATTCAAACTAACCTAAATTTGAATTTCAATATACAAATTCTGTTTTTCACGTTAAATTTATAAAATTGAGTTACTCGATATCACGGTCTTGTTTCATCACTAACTTGAATTCAGTCTTATTAAACCAACATTGCTTTGCCAACATTGATTTCGGTTTATGGCCAGCAGCGAAATTCTAGGAAAATTCGCATTGCTATTGGTATTTTTGTATTCGCTTGTATTCCGTTTGTTTATCTGTTGTGCTATTTCCGCTGCAACGCGAGTGTTGATTAAAGTGGCCACGCCCACTTGATGTCACAGCCGCCTTGCATTACATTTGCCATTGCGTTGCATTTGTCAGCTTGTTTATGCCTTGCATTAGCCGGAACAGCAGCAACTCTAGTAGACTGTTGGCCAGTGGGTTGGCCAAATGGACAGAGGTGTCGGAATCATGCGTTTGCCATTGCCAAAAACTGCCAGCGACAGCGGTAGTTGAATTCACACACAGACAAACACTCGCACACACACACACGCACACACACATGCAGAGAGAAATACAGAAATGGCGCAGAAACTTTTATCGCAGGTACGAGACGCCTTTCCTGTGAAATCTCTCCCATCTTTTACGGCAAATTTAAGCGATTTCCGCCCACAGCTGCTGCAGAGGAAGGATAGACAAACGTTGCCACTGCCGTTTTGCCTTATGCCGGACATTGGCATTCAAGTTTTCAACTAGCAAACTAAGTTCGCGATAATGTTTGACTATGTGCGCACATGACACGCCCACAAGCAGTCCCATTCAAGTGTATTTGTGTGGGTGTTAGCCTGTCTGTGTGGCTCACATTTGGCTGGCGTTAAAATAAATTTAATTTTATCGCTACATAAATAGAGGCTCAGCGGGGAGAGCTTGCCACCAATAGACTTGCCAAGTGACACTTCTATGGAACTTTCGTTTCATACCCTTTGGGCATTGACAATGCGAGAAAGGATGTGATGAGCTTAGTTCATAAGAAACGTAGTTGAATTTAATTCATATTTTGAATATTCTTAGTCACATTTATTTTATATTTTTGTACTAGCTAAACAGCAGTTATTGCATTAAATGTTTATTAAGAAAATAAATAAAAAATTACAGATAGATAGTAGAATGACAGATAGTATTGTATTGCCCTTAAGGTAAGCATCCAGGGTATATCTTTCAAGTTCATACTTCGTCTAGTTTGTTTCACCTTGTTTTTGTTTTCTGCTTGTGGCATGCCACATTTTAACATTTATTTACAGACACTGCGAGTTTCAGCCCATAAATCCTTGAATCGCAACCTCTGGAACTAAAGTTGCGTGTGTTTTGTCTTTTCATGTCTCCTCTTATCTTTGTCTGATTGAAGATTTGTAGATGGGTACATGGTTATTAATTAGCCACGTCGATGCGGACTCGTCATATGTGAATGCGCAACATTTTTATGGCCCCTCACGCAAACAAAATATATGTATAAATAAATGTTTTATTGATCTGCCTTTCCAGCACTCTTTAATGTGTGTGTGTGCGTGTGTGGCTTGTTTGTGTCTGGCTGGCCTCGGGGAATTTTGATGGGCAATTTTCCATTTTTTTTTTTTAAAGATTTACGAGCCCAAAATGTCTATCATAAACATTGCAGCAAGCCGAAGCAGACAAACCATTTCTTTGCCTTGCAAATAAAATTGCTTTCTAATACCAACAAGTCAATAAAAAATAAATACGTGAGTATGTGTGTGTGCATGTGTGTGTGTAAATGGCCGTCACGAAACTCACACTCATGGCTGCGGCAACTGGCGCTTGTCTCATTATGCTGGTGGTTTACATTGCGCATACGCCGCGTGTGCATAACTTACAATGCACATTAGGAGCACAATGCCTGCAGCCTCTGTAAGTAGGAGGTTAGTTCGACACCCCTCAAAATACACGACATTACCATCACTTACATGCACAACAGGCGCTTTCAATTAGTCTTGCACCCCAAAGTAATGCTTCAACTTTTGCTGTCGAGTTGCCGAATTCGAAACTTTAGCTTGACAATTTTTCCGCTCTAATAGTTACTCTCGATTAAGTAAACACATACAAACACAGCTTCTCTGTCAACAGTTTGGCAAGAATTTGTCCTTCTACTGCACATAGGTAGTCGGATAGTGACATAGTATCTGAGTCATTGGTTTTCTCTGATTGTTTAACTTGCAACCCTATACGCTCGATCTTAAACTAAAGAGACAAACTTTCTGGCTTTTTATGGCAAGTTTATTTGTTTGTGACCATTGACTGAGTGACAAATTGTGTCACATACACACACATCCATACAAACGAATACACAAGATTCTGCTGCTTCGCCATAAACAATAAATCCAAAGTTAATGTACTGAAATAATAGAGTTTTGAAGTTTGCTTTTCTGTGCTTGCTGTGTTTGTCCCGCTTATCGAGTGCAGAGTTTAAGGTTATATGTATTGTATGTGCCCCGAATGCTGCTTAATTTGCCCCAGGCTATAGAATTTTTATGTTTCCTGCCGAGATTTACATGCCAACCTATGGCAAATGATATTTATGCAAATTTCAATGGAGTTGCCCGTCGGGCAGATCACAAATTAATTTATCTGTGAAAGTCAACACAAATCCTGATTAACTTCCAGGCATGGAATATGCGACAGCATATATAAGAACATAATAAAAGCAGCAGCAGCATGAAAAAAAGGCAAGAAATTTGCCATTTGCCCGCCAGGAAGACGAAACAATTGTGAAAGCCATCTACGCACATAAGGATATACGGTACGTTGGAGTATGTGTGCACATATCCTTGCACACACACACACACATATACACACGCAGCTCCAGCTAAAGCGAGTTCAGATGCGTGTGTGTTGGTTAATGCGTGCTAATAAATTTCAGCGACATTTGTACCTTTTTCGGGCTGTTCTTTTTTTTTTTGGGATTCGGCTGAGGCGTGCTTTTATTGTTAACACAAGGCGGCATCAAATTCCTTTGCCTTTTGTCCTTGCTGTTGCTGCCATTTTTTGTTGTCTTTATTGCCCTATGCTATGTGGATCGCAAGTGCGTTCAACCCCTCAGTCAAAGATGCCTGAAAAATGGCAACAATTCATTTGCAGTGCCACTGAAAATCTCGTCACGCCAGCAGCAGCAACCGCAGCAGCAGCAGAGAGAACAGAGAGAGAGAGCAGAAAGCGTCGTCTGGAAGTGCAGCTCCTTTTGCTGGAGCTACGACGTAACGTGGTAGTTGTAAGTTTGCTGGAGCAAGTGATTTGTTTTGCTTCGTTTGGCAACAAATCAGAAGATAAACGACATCGATTGCGGCAAACGACATGGCACCAAATCCGCCACAGTTGCCCCAAAGGGTTGTTTCGGCGCCTCAAAGGCCAATGGCATCGACTACTGCCATACTATAGATGGCATCGATAAATGTCACGGCTATTAGTTTTACGATTCACATTTGTTTATTCGATTTCAGTCTTTGCAGCGCAGTGCGTTTGCGTTCAACAAGCAATTAAATATGCATTATGTGAGTGCCAACAACTGTTGTTGTGCTGCTTATGTGTTGCAGCCCCAAACATTTTAATAATCCCTCTGCTCTCGTTCGTGTCGTTGTTGCTGTTGTTGTTGTTGTTCTTGTTGTTTTCTAATTAAATTATGCATAACGAGCGACTTGGGCGACCCACAGAGAGCAGACACAGCAGGACAGAGCGCAGAGGATAGACCAAACCGATTTGCAAATAATTGAAAGCAATCGTATTAAAATGTGCACACAGCGGTTGCCAAAAAGTGAACAGCGCAAAGGTAACGGAAATGAAAGAAATAATCGCCATTTATACACAAATTAAGCAGCTCATTGGGCACGTGTGTGGCTGTGTGTGTGAATGTGTGTGTGCGAGGAGGTCAACGACCTTTGGGATTAGAAGCATGAATACCGAAAGTAGCAAGCGATTATAAGCTGTTTACATGGATTGTTGCACTCTGACCCCAGAGGAATCGTAGCAACAGCTACTAATTCATATTGCATACTTCTCGCATGGAATTCTAGATTAATTTATGCTGTTTTTGGGCCCCCAGCTTCGCGATGTGAGTAATTTGTTTTTCGACAGACAGAGCTTACAAGCGAAACTCTTGCTGAACTCAAGTTCTCATTTACATAAGCAATAACAAAGTTAAGACAATAAAGGCTTATAAGTTAACACCATGCTAAAACACCTGCCCAACATTTGAGCATTAGTAGCGAATGCTACAAAATGTAAATGAGTTTTTGTCGGCTGCCATTTGATTTTCAACGCGTCTTACGCTGCGTATGAGCAATCTAATTAAATGTTATGTTTATGTTATAACGCACTAATACTCGCACACACACACACACACACGCGCGTAACCAACAAAACTCTTGCCACTTACAAACTTGCAACGTTAATTCGCCCGCTCAGTGTGTGAAGCCTAGTTGAGACTATCATGTGGCTTTTTCGGTTTTCGGGTTGCGCAATTTAACGAGGCACTCAAAGTTTTATGCAGCGTCGTGAGGCCTAGTAAAAGTCATAATTTTTATGGTCGCATTGTCTCAAAATGGCTTACTGTGCTGTGCGTATGCGTACGCGTATAGAGGAGAACTTTAAGCTTAAGCTACCTGCCATAAAGTTCAACTTAGTTGCCAAAACTCAGCCTTCAACTAATGGCCAGAACTGTGGCACGCGCATAACCCTCCACACATAAATCAATCATAATTGTCCTTGTTAACTACAATCATGAATATTTTGGCGTACATAAAGCAAATGACAGTCATGCCATACACACACACACACACACACAGACCGCACACATGCCAATGGCTCTCTACTTTCCTGGCTCTCCGCCGCCCGCAACCGGATTCCTGTCACATTCTCGAATGTATATGTGTGTGGATTTTGGGTCAATTTTGGGCGGTTGCCCTGTCCTAATGCTTGACGTTTACCGGCTCACTCTAATTGTTGACCGGGGCTTGCAGTGAATGCCAGACCGTAACCAAAACTAAATGCAGAGGCCAAAACTCATGCCACGCCGTCGAAAATTCACTTCACCCTAAAGATCGTGGTAAATGAGTTTTAATTAATTTAAAGCCCACAATGTCATTTGACAGCCTTACACGTCTCTCCTATTGCAAATGGAGGGTGGAGGTTGACTCACTCCAGCTTTGGTTTTCTGATCTCATTGTTGCTGCGGTTGCTGTTTACTTTAGTTAATTGATTTTCTTTCAATGCGCTGATTTGCATAACAATTTGCTGACCGAACTGAACCGAACCGAACCGGACTGAAGCGAAACAAAACGAGCAGCAAACCGAATCGTTGCTCAACATCAGAATCAAAAGTGAAAGCAAGAGTGAAAGCCCAAAACAAAAAGCAGTCAACGCTTTCCGTTTTGTTTGACAGTTTCATTTGCACTACTGAGAGTGTATGTGTGTGTGTGTGTGTGTGTTTTGAGCGAGCAACAACAACAACAACAACAAGAAACAACAAACAGGCCAAATTGCCATTGGCACAATTAAATTTAGAAAATGATTTAAGTTGATTGCCTTTTTGTGCTGCTCAACTGTTTTGTGCGTTGTTTGTAGATTGAACAATAAAAATGTCATTTCGAGTTAGAGCAACTATTTTGGGGACCGAGAATGGTGTGTGTATAATGAGCTTATGCATAAATAATCAATTTGGATTTCAAAGTTTTTGCTCCAGTTTGTTTCAACATAATTGCAAAATTAAATGGGCAATATTTCGATTTATGAATTAATAAATATGTGAATAATTCATTAATTAATTCATTCGTTAGCTTCAAAATTGATGGCAAACATTTTGCAGCAATTATTTTTCGTTTTAAAGCAGCGCTTAAATGAAGAAAAGTGAGTTGAGTTGAGTTGATCTCGTCTCTGCTGCTATCTGATGTCCTTTCGTGTCGCCATGGTCCTGTATCAAAGGACTTCAGCACGTACGCAAGGTGGCACGATTTGCAGCTCATTAGCTGCCACAGACAGGACACATGTCCGAACTGCTAAGCTGCGCTCTAAATCACTGGACACGACAGGACTTGACACGAATTGACTGCGACTTGGACAGGGACGGGGACAGGGACAGGCCCTGGGACAATTGCACGCGGCTCGAGTTGTCCGGCTACCAAGTTGTCCAGTTGCCCCCTTTACCCAGTGCTTGCTTCAATTAGTCAACAATTACCAGTGACAATCCAAACTGGACTGGTCACTGCTGGAATCGCAAGAGCAACCACAGCCGGAATGAGAGCTGAGCTAAGCTGGATGATGCTGGTAGACGACGCGGGAGAAGCGAGACGAAAGCGAGTTGGCCAACTCAGGTTTTTGTGTGCACGGCCGGCTAATGGCTTATGAGTAGTCACGTGCCATGATGCCACGATGCCACGATGCCAACGCACTCATGGCACTCACATTCTGCATACGCGTGCACTGAGAGAAGCACATATGACTAACCAAACTTAAGGGGTACAAGTAACTATAAAAAATTGTTTTTCAGCTTACAAATTAAATACTTAAATCAAAATATAAATAAGTAACTCAAATATAGAATAAAATAGGCGTTTATAAAAATTAAAAAATATATTTTACTTCTGTAAAGAGATTTGAGTTCAATAGTGTAGCGCTAGAACACTTTCAATACATATCAGCATAATTATTTCTCTCCGTGTTTATCTATGTGAATCTCTCTGTTGTCTGTGTGTATGCGTGTGTGTATACATGTGGTTGAAGTGTGTGTGCATAGAAGTTTCTATGCCTGATAATGAAGCACGCGAGCTCGCGGCTAAAGCAACATCAGCATCAACATCAGCAACGGCAACGGCAACGGCAAGTTTTCAGCTGAAATTTGAATAATTACACAAAATTAAAAGAGTTGTGTCGAGGATGGGGCTGAGGGAGACAGAATCGGGGTCTAGTTGGCCAGATGGGTGCCAGGCGCAGTGACTGAGCCTCTTCTTTCAGCGAGTCGGCAAAATCACTAGTGAATCCTGGCAGGCTCTGCTCAAACTTTTACAGGCTGGCAGAAAGAAAGCAGCAGAGTTGAGCCGTTAATAAAGTGAAGTGAATGCGCTTAATCAACACGTGTGGGCGTGGATGGGGAATGATGAGGCATGCTGCACGAGGCATGTCTGCTCGCGAACAAGGCGGAACAAGGATATTCATTCTGATGCCCTCCTCTGTCTGTCGACTGCTGCCTGCAGTTTCACCTACATAATTTGTTTTCATGCTTTTTAAATTTGCACCCACTCCACAACATCGCACCACATCATCCCGAGTGGCGGGAAATTAATTAAATTTTTTCCTTTTCACACACTTGGCACGCTGTTTCGCTCATAAACTTTCGCATCGAGAGGGTTTTTTATGCATTCCAAAAATAAATATTATTTTTTAAACACTTTTTATCTGTTTTCGGCGCTCAAGACTAATAAACGAGCCAACGGAAAAGAATAAGAAAATATGAACAAAAAAAAATGAAGCCAAATAAAATAATAAAAAAAGTTGTATGCCAAAAAAAAAACAAAAAAGCCAAAAAGGCGGCACGGTAGCGAGCACAAAAGCCAAACTCGTTGCCATTAAAAACGCATTATCCTTTGTGCTTTTTTATTACTTTATATTTGAAGAGTACGAAGATTAAGGCACACAACACACATACACTCATACACGCACAGGGTCGAGTTTTCCCAGTTGCGTGTTTATGTGCTGCTGAGCTGTAAACGAAACACAATACGATAATGCATAGAAGGCCCAAAACAAATTATTGCATATGTATATGTATGTGTGTATGTGTATGTGTATGCAAAGTGCGCGGAAATATTTACTTAATAATAAGTACGAGCAATTCCATTTAAGAAGTAGTAAAGAGACAATATTAAAACACGTCTGCCAAAATAGAAATCAATTGTCTTTCGTTGCGAGACACACACAGAAACGAAAAATGGAAATGTGACTTCGATTGCGATTTCGAATGCGACTGTGAATGGCAAATTGGGGAATGAAGGAAAAGTCTCGACTGAGATGGAAAACATTCGATGGGTCTGCCTTCGGAGCTGCCAATTTGGGCGCCCTTTTGCGCTTGGCTGCCAAAGGATTACATTGGATTTTTATTTGATTGTTAAAATGAAAACAAAAATACAAGGCAAAATACAAAAATACGAAGAAAGAAAAGTGGCTCAAAAGTGAATGCTCTGGGGAATTGTGGAAAGTGGGGAGTAATGATTTACAATGTTGCCAAAATAGAATGTAATCCAAATTGGAGCTATCTGCATCTCTTATCCTAATGGGAATCTTACGTTTGCTGGATTATTACATCAGTTTCCCTGTTCGGCAAATTTGGGACCAAGGTCCCCGAGAACCGGAGGGCTTAATGAATCTAAAACACAGTCATTAGACGTAACTCATTACGATACGGGATTGTTTTGAACCTGTTAAATACCTTAGATTAGAGTGGCAGCAATATATTCATTAATAATAGTAAAAGTTTAAATACTTAAGAGAGTCGACGCACAACGAAAACTACCTAAATGCTTAATAAAATATTGGACTTAATTTAATAAAGCATTTCTGTTCCTAATTGAACCACTTTCCTTCACATTATTTTACAAATGATGTTTTCATTTTCACTGCAGACAATTCTCTTATGAGAACTGAGATAACAATTGTCATAACAAATAAATAGCTAACCATCACCACATCTTACTTGAGAGCCATCGAGTCTGAGTCTCTGCTTGGGACACTTAAGGGTTATGGTCACAAATGGCAGACACCGCATTGTTCTTATTGTAACCCTCTTGGCTTGTGGCACGTGCATTGAACGTAGCAAATTAAAAAGAGCATAAGTAATGGGGCAATATCTGAAGAGCACCCACTGAATATGAGTATGCAGAAACATTTGGGAGACGAACAAAAAAATGCGAAAGTAACTGAAATTAATCGGCGACGCATATGAATTTATAATAAAAGCACAAACGAGAACATTTTGTGCAGCTGACTTTGAAATAAATTTCCACAAAAGAGCGGCAAACTTGAGCTCAGCTTGGGATTGTGAATTGGTATGTTTGTGTGTGTGTGTCGGTTAAGACGGCATTCATAATTCACCAGCATAAATTGTAAATATCTGTAGGGAAAGGGAAAGGGAAAGGGAAGGAAGGGAGGCTGGGTCAGTTCACTGTGTACCTGTGTGAGCTCTGAGCTTGTTTTTGGCAGCCGTGTGTTAGGGTGCCACGTAAATTTTGGCTAACGATGCACTTTGCAGTGGCAATTCGCAGGGGTTTCGCTGCCTCCAACCATCCAACCATCCTGCCAACTGTTCTGCCTGCCACAATCAAGTGCAATTCATTTTGCGCCACGTCAGCACACACATGTGACACCAGGACCACCTTAAAGCACTGAGCACATCCAGACTACGTCGTTGAGTACGAGTTGTTGGAAACAATAGATGATGCCAACTATTTTTTGTGTTGTCGTGGGCCTCCAATTGGCCAAGTGTCGTATCCATTTGTTTGGAAGAGGACTTTTCAATTTTTCATCTCTTGAAGTTCAGATTCATTTTTCTTTTGCCGTGTTTCATTGTTTCATTCAACATCACAGCCATCACAGCCAACCGACCCGCCCAACCGCCTGGCAGCCATGTCGAGTAAATAATTTATTTTATAAATTCCAAAGTAGGATTAGCACTGAAATATGCAGATTTCCACAGGCGCAGTCAAGTGTAGCTCAACTGTGTGTAACCGTGTAGTCTCCATCGTCGTCGTCGTCGTCATTTCCCCCCGAAAAGGGTCAGATGGAAAAGCAAATGCAAAACAAAAAGCAGCAGTGAGCAAATCCCAAAAGGGTCAGTTTGGCCTTTTTGCCTGGACTTAAACCTGTTCCTCAAGCAGATTAGCAACCAAACAGTGTTAAGCCTATTTATATAGTTAAAATGGCTGCAGGTTTTCTCCACCTCTTTCTATTTCATCTACCTCTCTGTTGCTCTCTCACTTTGATTCTCTCTTCCTTTGGCTGTCAACTTTTCAACAAATTAAATTGAGTTTGTTTTCTTATAAATGTAAAAACATTTCCCAGCACTTTGCAGAACATCATGTAGCTAGCTCACACATTCTCACTAATACATACTAGAGCACACATACGCACTGTTGCCGTTGACAATTATTGAGCTGATGACAAATGTTGCCCAGCCTGAGAGTGCTGTCCTTGCTTGTCTGTCCCTGTCAGTGTGTGTGGGTGCTAGCAATTTGCAAAAGGCAAAAGGATAGAAAAGCATTTGGTTTACAGTCTATTTGTATCGCCTGCTTGAATATTATAAATTGACTTGTTGCTAAAGAATTGTTACACGCACAAAACTGACACAGAAATTTAAATGATTTATTCTACATGATTTCTTTTTTGAAGAATTGTAGTAGGTTTTGTAGTTGCCTTCTGTTGGATATTACATTCATAAGATCATTCCAAGGAAAACCTGATTAAGATATTACTTATGTAGCATCGAAAGCTAAAGCTAACTAGATTGAGATATTAGCAATGTTGGTTAAGTATAGATAGGTTATTATTATTAAAAAGAGTTTGACGTCAAGATATTGTAAGACAAGTAGTAAAAAAGGTATTCTGTCATGTGTTTTATGATAATGATTGTGATTGGTTATTAATAGAAAATTTAACAATTTAGTTCGAGTGTTAATAGAATATTTACATTGAAAATATGTCTAAAAGCAATATGAATGCGCTCTAGTTTTACTCTGTCTGTTAAATTGCACTTCAGTGAAGCATAATATATTACATTCTAGCAACGCTTAAAGCTTTACTTCCTCCATAGACACTGAAGGGGTTTTCCGATGTTGGCAGCAACTACGCCGCAATTGAGCGCCAACCAGCTACATGTGTATTAACTACTGCAACAACAAGCGATAAGAGAATGCCATTGATTGCGAGTAACATGTGTTTTTCAGCGTCGCTTTACAAGTTTCGATTTCGGCCTTGTCTGACATATTGACAACAAAAACACACACATAGAGAGAGAAAGAGAGAGAGAGAGAGGGAGTGAGGACAAAGCGCACGCTGGCAACTTTAGCGATAGCGTTAAATTAGACATCAACTTGGCAAAGTACACAGACACAAGTCACACTCACATTCACGACGCGTCACACCCCCCGCCGCACACTCACCCATTCAAACTGACACTCACACTCACACTCGCACTCACATTGGCATACTCCCACTCAAATGCTTGTAGTCAGTCAGCTAGCATTGATACCCCGTCGAGCTGATGTCTGACATCGCTTGTCGCTTATCAGCTAACGTAAACAACAACAGCTACAGCGACAGCGACTCATGGTAGTTGTATGTTATATACTGTCTTTGAGCGCCTTGCAAAAACACAAAGTGCAGCGTGCACAACATTTAGTGGGCGTGGCCCAGGGAGTGCAGCACATGTTAAAGGCGCGACAGACGTCACGTCACGTCTGGCTTTCGCTCTGGTTCTTGTTCTGGCTCACATGCCCACGCCCACTCTGCCACTCTGCCACACGCCTCGTTTGCATATCCAAGTAGCCTGCATTCATATGCCATTATCAGAGCCAAGGCATCGCCATCGCCATCGCCTCGGCATCGCCATCGCCATCGCTTAAAACAAACAATGGTGCCCATTACTCAGCTCAAATGTATGACCAGAAGTCGTGTGTCCATGTTTATGGCTCTATGCGTATGCCATAGCTACATCTAAAGCTATAGCTATTGCTATATACTATGCAGCTTGGCTTTTGCTGCTATCTATCGCTGTGTGGCACAGATCTCGCCCAAGATGTTTGGCTTCGGGCTAATGGCAGCACGCACATCAAAAGCAACTCGACCCACGCGCTTGTCTTGCTTCAGCCACAGCAAACAATTTTCATATAAAATATATAGTCAACGAGATAAGTAAGCTTTTCATTTGAATAATTCGAATTTTAAATACAGTTCTTCAATCACTGCTACGCATTTGATAATAAAGTGACGAATGGGGAATGAATGTATTTCAAATATGCTTTAGTTTATTTATATTCCATTTAACATTAAATTTTAAATAATTTGAATTATAATAATTTAAATTGTATTGTATGTAAGACAATTCTTATTTGTATAAATTAAAAAATTGCAGCAATTAATATAAATTTTATATACAATTCAATTTATTTATTAATAAAAAAGAATTAAATTATTGCATTATATAAAATATTTAAACAATTCATTAATATTATAAGAAAATTAAGTCTCATAGATACGACAAGCATTTAACAATAACAAATATTTACTTAATAGTAACAACACACTTGTACGATATGCCAAGCTTTTGCCAAATTCACAGTGCCCTTTTTAGACGCATCAAAATGAAACTTTTGGCACGCGTCACTGCTAAAGTCTGCGAATTGTTCGCTAGAAACACAAAATGAAATTTTGTGCCATCGCGAAATACCGAACGAAAGGATGGAGGTGAGTGCAAAGGGGGGACAGAATCAAAAGGACTAAGAGCAACATCAGCAGGAAAAAAACTTTTGCTGTGTTTTTCTTTTTATAAATGTTTATTTAGCAGGAGAAAAAATAAAAAAAAAAGAAATGAAAAAAGGCAAATGCCAAAAAGGTGAGCACAACAAGAGAACAATAAGCTGTCCTTTTTGTCTTTAAGCAAGGCCAACGCTTCTTTTGGTCATTTTCTTGTGCGCCTTCGTTTCATTTATTTCGCTTGAGCTTTTTGTCGATTTCGTTCTTTCAACAATAATTTTGCTACTTAAACGGATTTTTGTATTTGTCTATCAACATTTTATTTGCTGACAGGTGTAAAATTATTCTTTCAACCTCTTTTCACCCGCTTCTCTACCGTCTCAATGTCCGTGCTTCGCTTTCTTATCTACAGAGCTTGTCGGTGAGTTTTGCCCCAATTGCTTTTACGCCAGACATTCGCAACGGATAATTGCCAAAGCGCAACAAAAGCAGCAAAAGCGATTAGCTTAATAGTTGCAATTAATGTTGTTTGCCTGAGCAATCATTCTGTTTGTGTCTGTAGCTATATTACGCATACGCCATGTTGCTTATTGGTTGCATCAATCAAAGCCAGACTTGCGCACAGCTGATACATACATAGGGATACATCAATTTTCAATATACACACAATAAATAATGTTTGCTACTGCTGTTGCTGTTGTTGTTGCTTTTGCTGCCGATGTTTTCCGCGTGCCATATTTTCTGATGTCCCGGAATGCTTCACACATACTCGTAAAAAGTGCCTTCTTTCCTCTGCTTATCGACGTCAGCTGCAAACTGGAGAGTGCGTTTGCCAGCAGTTGCTCCTTGCCACTTGCCACTTACCATTTACTACTTCGACTTCTTCTCATTCCACTAGCTTGGCATATGTGCATTGCTCGCAATTTCGCCGTGTTTGCCTTTCCCATGCACGTGCAATTTTTTCCATTTCCTATCGAAAATGTTTTGATAAATATGCACAACTTGAATTTTGAAGTGCAGCAGAGGGGCGAAATGCGAAGAATGCTGGCAGAAACTGGGAATGTTGCTGAAAATATGAGTACGAGCATCGAGCATGTTGCTTGGCGTTGTTTGCGCAATTTGATTGCACAAAGTTGGTTTGGCAATATGCAATTTCAGTGCAGACATTCGCAAAAAAAATTGCTTGGAAATATTCTATATGCCAAATGCCCATAATGAACATATCAATAAACGAGACTGTACAATTTTGATTTCAAACACATTCTTCACATTGACCTTTTTCTTCGTATTCGTTTTCGATATCAATCATGAAATTGATATGCAGAAGAAACCAATTTCTTAATTCGCAAACAATTTTAATTGAATAAATCTGAAAGACAATGCTTTCGTATTCTTATTGCCATCGTTTTAACCACTTAAAATCACATAAATTTAAATGTGGAAATTGTGATGATGCCAATGATAAAGGGATAATAAAAGAGAGAAAAACGAAAATGCGAACGAAATTAAAGATCAGCACATAACTTTCATAAAAGGCAGCAAGAGAAGACGCCACAGCCGAGAACACAATTTTGACTGAAATAATAAAATAAAATTAAATTCATTACAGATTGCTGTTGCGTGGCGCAATAAGCAGGCAAAATTTTGCGAAAAGGCGCAAGCAGAGTAAAACCAGAGCAGAGCAGAGCAGAGCCAAGCCAAGTCGAGCCAAGCAGTTGCGCTGAGTGTTTATTTAAAAAAAATAAATTACATTTTAAAAGCATCATAATTCAACGAAAACATTCCCAAGCAGCAAGAAACTGGAGGCAGCCAAGACAGTCAGGCAGTCAGGCAGCCAGGCAGGCCAAGCAACCAGTCGGTTAAGGACCAGAAGCTGAGCATGAAGCTGCTGCGCCAGTTGAAATTCATTAAGCATGTTATAAATGCCTGAAATTTATAAGTAATTGTAAAGGTTTATGCGGTTCGCTATGGTTTGAACGTGTTTATCATCACAAAAGCGATGGCAAAACTCAAGGCATGCCACATAATTTATTTAAGGACCAAATAAAGCGTTCTCCCTCTCCCCTGGTTCCCCATATCCCGTTGGCTCCACCACGACTGTCCGCCATCCTTAGCCCCAGCCACTTTGACTGACTTTGGCCCTGAGCATAAAACGTTTAGCGCAAATAATTGTGAGCAAATATTTGTTGAGCATCTAACCAAAAACGAATTTCATTCTGCGGTTGCCACACACACACACAGAAAACGTAGAGCACTTGTAATAGTTTCAGCTTTTGGCTTCAACCCACACACACATAGAAAGTAGGCATTCGCTTATGTCCTTAACGATTCGTACTTCAAAGCAAAAAGTATTCACTTTCATGCATTTTAGCTTTTAATTACTGAATACTGAAACTGATGGAACTGAAGAACCCTAAGTCCACATGGTTTCGGTGCTTGACTTGAATCGTTCTTACATATGTATGATATACATATGGATGTTGTGTTGCGTAAGTAGGCTCGGAATTTACGCATACGCCTCGTGGTCTGAACTATGGGTTTCAATTTCACATCAAAAATCGATTTCAAATCAAAATATCAATGTTTACCTCGAGCAGAGCCCACTGTTTACCTCAAGTGTTGTTGTTCCCGCTCTCTAAGCTGTTATCAAACTATTTGTAGGTGAAAGTACTAGTGCGTGTGTGTGTGTGTGTGTGTTGTGTTTATGTGTGTGCATTGGTGTGCATTACAGCTCATAATTCAATATAGCTAAGTGAACTGTGGTTTTCATTTGAAATTGAATCAGCAATCGTAATTGAGATGCCCCATTAACATATGCACATATATATTGTATAAATACTTTATCCTATCAAATCTTTCCTTGATTTATCGATCTTGGAATATGATATTTCTCAAGATAATTTGCCCGCTGCTGAAAGCGAACTTCCTTTTGAAATAAATAGCATGCCAGTCCAATGGCAATGTGAGTAAATAATTTACATGGCGCTTGGCTCAAATTAATGGCGTTACTTTTGAAACCTTTTCTACATGCTAGAAAGGCACCAAATTCCACCAAAAACACACAGCAAAAAAACTAAAGCCACAACAACAACAACAAGAATAACAAGAGGAATGCCTACGCAAAGCAAAGCTCGTAAATTTGTTGGCCATAAAAATCAATATGTTAATGGGCAAAAGTTTGCTACAGTTATTTGTATGTTTGTCCCTCCACATGTATGTGTGTGTGTGTGTGTGCGTGCGAGTGTGTGTGACACTGTTGAAACATAAATCCTTCTGTCAACAATGGCCAACAGCATTGACGTGCCGACGACGAGCAACGACGACAGCGGGGACATTTGTGGACGAGGATAAACTGAAGCGGCAGCCGGGCGTAGGAAACGGATGAGGATGAGGATGAGAAGCATCCATAGCCAGCGGCTGCAATGACCGCAGCGTTAAATAAATACAATAAATACACACGCTGACATATGAATACGAATGCGAATGCCAGTGTGAATACGAATGCGAGTGCGAGTGCGAGTTTGAGTATAAACCCGCAGATGTGAATACTGTAAAACCTCATTAAACTGTTAAATCTTTTGACAGCGCCTGACGCCAATGCGGACTGCGGACAACGGACTGCGGACAACGGATGACGAAAGGGATTCCGACAGCCACAACCGGAGAACCAGAGAACCAGAGAATCGGAGAATTGCCAAGCCAAAGGCAACCGGAGAATCGAATGGACTGCGCATTTAAAATATGCATGAAAAACAAAAATAAAAGGCATTAAATTAAAATTGCAATTAAGCGTGGGAAATATGCGCAAAGTGCTGAAATGTGAGCTGACGGAGCGGCGCGCTTCCAATTGAAATTATTGACCAAGCAACGACTCCAACATAGACCACAACCCATAGCAAACCCCACAGTGAGCAAATAAGCCAAGGATGACTATAAAATTTATGTAAAGATATGCCATGCCATGCCTCCACCAAAAACTCTGCCCTCCATAATCTCCTTTGCTCGTCGCTTTCAATTTCTGCGAGACACTCGTTGAGCTTGGAGCTCTCAACTGGAGTCGACTTGAATCAACTAAAATTGATTTATGGGTATTTTTAGAGAAGAAGCGAGTCGACGACGGCGACGACGTCGACGTCGACAACAAATGGAAAACTTTAAAGCGTGTTGCGTGTCAAGTGCAAATATCAAAAATCGACATTCGACATTCGAGGCGTGGTCGTAAAACCGCTTGAAAATTATAGCTTTCAGTTTGCGCGCGAATTGTAATAAATTTAGAAAACTTATATACACATCGCGAGCGTTTTTTGCTCCCCTTTTCGTAACCAACCCCCCCTGGCCATTTTCATAAACTTGGCTGGCAATTGCAGCTTAACGTCGTTCCCTTCTCGTTCCAGTAACGCTCAAGCTAGGCGCTTGATTGCCCCGCCCCCACAGTTTGAGGCCAGCAAACGAGCCTTACAACTAGCAAAGGTCGTTAACAGCTGGCAAGGCTTAAGCCTGGCCAATGCAAAAAAAAACAGGAACTGAAAGTACGGTAGGTGCAAACAAGCGTGCCATAGAGAGTGGCTGAAGAAAAAAGAGAGCAACAGCAGCAACTGTACAGAGAGAAAAATTGTGATGGGAAATGAATTTCAAGTATTACACAAATTTAAGAAATTCAACATCGAAAGAAGAAATCAGACATGCAATTTGAAAATCATGCATGAAAAACTCTTAAATAAAAAACGAAATATTTTTGGAAAACTATGTTGAAAGCAGCATTTCTGCATCTACATTGAAGCACTTTAAACACTTGTGTGTTTCAGTTTACTTTTATTGTATTTATCTGAAGTATGGAATGAATTTCTTTTAAGTGGTGAGTAAAAATACTTTTGATACAAACAGTTGAATCTCAAATTGGATACATTAATTGAATTTATTTTCTCAACTATTGATTTTATATCCAGGAACTTGAAACTTTTTTCTCTCCGTGCAGCAGCAGAGGATGTGGCATAAAGTGCCTGACCTCGACCATGGTATACGCTGCAACGCCCCCAACGCTCCGAAGAAGCGCGATGGCAAAAAAGAAATGGACGCCGAGGCAATCAAAAATATGCTAATGTGAATGTTATGACTACCAACACCAACTTCGAGGCACTAGATGAGTTGTAGTGGCAAACTCTTGCAGCGGATTAAGCTAGGTGAAAGTGGAGAAAATGTAGCAGATATGTTATGTTAGTAGTTATGACAATCAAGCAAAACAGGCTCTAGCATTGAAGTATCCACATGGAGAGCATACACTAATTCCACATAATTGCTGGAATTCCCATGGAAATGGAATATTGATTGACTTCGAGTGATAGCTGAAGTTGAACTGCGGCACGCCTCCACTTCAGCTTGTTGCATAGCTGCAGACAAAATAATAATACCCTTATAATCCTTAGCATACTGCAGGGCATCAGAAACAACTTGCCTAAGTAGTGAGAAAGAACTTTCAGACGACTTAACACGCAATCCAAAAGGGGCTTAAAGGTTAAGCATTATAATTTTGTGCACCTTTTTTTCATCATGTTGTTGTTTGCTTCTACAATTCATTTGCCGTTGTTGTTGTTGCCGATGATTTTGGGAGCCTACAATTGCAAAAGTTAAAAATAGTTTTAAAAACTTGCCCGCCAGGCGTTTCTCTGGCCAATTGAATTAAATTGAAGGTGGTGGCGGCGTCGGCAACCATTTCAGCCAATTTTAGGGGCCAGTTAAAGCGTGCGAATGCAAAAATGTGTCTAATTTGTTGTTTAGCCTTCCCATCTCGGATAAATGGGATCGAGGGGGAAGGAGGCCAACTAATTTATGGGCTTCCCTCCAGCTATAAAAAACGACTTTGTAGAGCAATTTTGCGATTGTATTGCTGGGTTATTTATTGTAAAATACCCGAACACACACTCCAAAAACTGTTAGATCGATACAGGAGGCGCAATCAATGGGCAGCGGAATAGGAAAGGGAAGGGGAAGGGGAACTGATTGCTCGTATTTAATAATAATTTCTACATTTATTTATGCCGCTTTTCGGCGTTGTTGTAATTGCTAGCAGTAGCAGCAACTACCCGGATTGGGGCCAACAGACATGTTCGAACAGTCGCTTTGGATTTGTAAATGCCAGACTGGCATTTTAGGGGTAGCTGCCAGTTAGGATTTTGATCGGAGAAAGGGAGCCAGCCAACCAGCTTTAGGGCATTGGCGTGCCAAACGAAAATATTTAACACTTGAGTCATAAACTATTGTCAGCTATTTTAGGAGAATGGGAGCCAAGCAGTCGGCTAGCCAGACGTTTGTAATGTAGGTCGTGGTTATGATGCCGCCCAAAATGCGTTTAAAATCCGCAAAAAAAAAGAATTAACCAAAAATTTACTCGTATTTACAATTCCCTTTAATTCACGCCTGAATTGTTTGCATTCAGCGATGAATATGGCCATTATTTGTTGAGCACTGCAAATATGAACAGGTAGCCAATTTGTAATTGTAAAAGTGTTTGACTAGTAAATACTCTGTAATATCCTTTGCTTTATTATGAGCAGCAAATATTCTATCGATACTTCCCTTTCCGTTGATGCTTCAAATTTATAGGGTGGCAAATGGTTTTTAATGAATCATTAATATACTCGATCAGGGCAGCAATAAACAGAAATGCTTTCTCGTCTGTTTGCCAATTTATTAATTTTTAATTATCATTATTAATATAATCACATAACATTTCACATGCCATCATGAATCGCTGTTATTTGACAATAGAATATTTCTGCCATGAAATTTCATTTTGCCAATGCGCGTTACATTTTAATTGCACAGATTTCTCGGATTTTCCCCAGTTGTCGCCATCTAGTGAGTGAGAGGAGGGAAGAAGGGGAGGAAATGGAAGGCGTAAAAATGCCAGATGCTGAAATTAATTCATTTGAATTGAAATATTTCGCATTTATTTATTTGCGCATTTTTGGAGTGGTTCATATAAATATTGACACATACACCATTGGGTTTTGCAATACATTTATACTGCAGCTGGTTAAGCATTATGTGTTCTCTGTGTGTAATGCAATGCAGATAACTGTGAGATGTGTTTTTTTTATGTAGGAGGTGTTGGTCATTGGGGTGATTCAAGAACTGAGGAATAAAATAAATGGCATAAATTTAGTGTTTTAGTTAGATGAATTCATATTTTTCCAATTAGATGAATTCATTTTGAAATATTATTTACATTATTCGAGTCAAATTTTTTTTGCTGCACCCGCTTGAAATCGATTGCTTGTTTTTTCACATTACTCATACGCAGCGTGGCACGCACTAACCGTACAAACAGCCGCTGAAAAACTACAATTATATTGTCGTTTTGTGACATTCCAATAAAAATCACTCTATCTACACTTTGAGTTTTTTTCAAATAGCATATTTGAATGCATCATTTATGCGTGCGGCGCAGAACTTTTTGCGAATGACTTTGCGATAAGGCAGCAAACGATACGAAAAGAAGAGTATGAAATAAGTGCAGTCGCATGATAATTGTTGTTGCTAGAAAAACGAGAGAGGCAGGGAAATGAAACAATGAGAACAGCACTGAAGCTAAATACAAGGTGCTTAAGATAGCGCACAAAAGGCTGACAGAGAACAACAGCAACAAGGCGGAGACGGAGAGAGAGGGAGAGAGAGATAGAGTTGGCAGTTGGCGGACAATGAAGTCGCAGCTTAGCATAAAAAAGACGCAGTTTCTTGTGAGGGAGAAAGATGAAGAAAAAGAAGACTGAGCAAGATTTGTGCCATAAAAGACAGCAGCTGCTGGTTATTGGCGTTGCTTGTTTCGAGTGCGTCTGCCAGACGCTCATTACGTAATTAATTATACGTCACGTTGTACGCCTATGGCCTGCAAGGCGTCTTCTTTCCCAGAAAGCGGCAGAGCGATGTGGTGGTGATGGAAACGGAGATGGAGCGAACAACTAAAACCACAAGCATAATGAGATAATCTGTACAAATGGCGCATACGCCATGGGAGCCCTAAAGGGGTCACCTAAATATCTGCCTTTCTCTCTCTCCCAACTATATATAGTATTTTACTATCTCACACTTGACTAACATCGAGCAACAGCAACACGAACACCAACGAAAAAAAAGTGTATAGAAAAATGGTGGCAGAAGTGAACTTTTGGCTTTAATGGCACTATGCGCTGTTTTTAATTAGCAGAGAGCGTGTGAAAAAAAATGTGCTGAAAATGGCAGAGCAAAAACGGAATGAAGAAGAGAGCGAGCGAGTGCAGGAGATGAGATGAGACCAAGAGCCAGGCCGCAAATGCAACACTTTATATGCATTTTTCTTTTAATTTTCATTTTTATGCGGAGGCTGTGCGACGACGACAATGTTGCCCCACAAAATTTAGGTTAGCATTTCTTGCGACACACTCGACTCAGCTCGACTCGAAACGCGCAGCACATGCCACATCCCAAGCTCGAGCCCGAGCCCGAGCCATTGCCACTGCCACTGCCACGGAAGCGCAAGTGAATGAGGATGTTGGCAAGGATGTGCCCCACTGACAATGTCCCGGCCAATGTTATTGTATTAGTGCGAATGCGAAGGCATATCACTTGTAATTAGAGTACGAGAAAAAAACCAAAAAAGAAACTAAAACGAATAAAACCCTCTCTTTAAAAAAAATAACACGCAATTACCATTATGCATGCCGAATTTCGTTTTACGATTCGAGCATACACTAAGAGCTGGCCAACAACAGCAAGGATAACAACTGCAACTGTTACTGAAATGGCAACAACACTTTTGTCTCTTAGTTGACCTCAATTTATTTTAAATCCAAGGCGTTTAGCTTAAAACACGCGCAGCAGACTGACAGGATATCGTACTATTTGCCATAGTCTTTTTTGCTCTCCGTCCACTATTTAATGCAGTTGTCCTGTCTCCGTGTTATCCTTGTGGCTGTTCTGGGTGTTAAATGTATATTTAGCTTAATCGATGTTGCTCTGAAAACAAAAGAGTATTAAATGTAATTAATTGCCACAATAACAAATAATTATGGCCAGTAAAATGGTTTAGCAAAATGCAATAAGCACGTTTTTATAGGCTCTTATCTTTGGCCAAACAGCTCGACCATAATTCCTGCATATGCTTGGCGTTGATGAATTCAGCCGACAGCAGACTGAAGAACTGTCAGTCTTCTCAGTCTTTTGGCCACAAACTAGCCTCTGTGATTCATAGCAAGGTCAAGCTGTAGCTGACATTTATGTGTGTGTAGTGTGCTGTTGATTGCTGGACTAAGCCACGACTCGAGCTGCTCCCCAAATTCAGCAAAAAAAAAAGAACTGAACCGAAGGTCAAGTTGTGACTGACATTTATGGGATTTGGGGGGTTCTCCGGAAAACGGCGACATTTCGCATTCCGAATGCTTAACAATTCAGCACATGGTTTTTTGCTTATGCTGATGTTGATGCTGATGCCGATGATACGCAAAATTACTAAGAGATAGATAGATAGAGCAAAGAAGTGGCACAAGACCACAACGCTAAGGCCACAGGATAGAGTGTATGTGTATAAAAATGTCTCCATGTGGTCTCGAAAATCGCACGCAAAATCCACCGCAAAACTATTTTTGCTGCTCTCGCTCTCGTCGCATGCTGAGCAATAAAAGTGTCCTGGTTGGCCGGAGACTCTTTCACTACAGTCCATGTCTATCCCATAAAAAGAAGGGGCACATGCGCTAAATCTATACGGACACAGCTGTGTGTCTGGCCAGGCTTACGTACTTAGATGGCCAGCAATAGAAGCAACAACACACAAAACGAGACTGACAATTTTGGGTTTAGAAGTAACGTTCGCTCTTCCCTTAACATCGTAGTTGTAACAAAGAGTGAAGAGTGAAAGGAATGTAGGAGACATCCCAAGTTCTATGTCGCTGCCTGCTTAGCAGTTTTTGTGGCTTTTGCGGTTTCAAAAGGATAATATGTCAGCCAAGGTTTTCAGCTGGTGCAAGGAGTAATGAAATTGCAGTGAGGGTTTTTTGTCCTCTGGGATATATTTGATGGTAAAAGTCAAAAATGGAAGCACATAATTGCTCTGCTGGACAATATAATAAAACACGTTCATGTATATAAAATCAGTAAAAATATTTGTTATTCACAAAAGAGAAGTTTATTCAAAAACTGCTGCAGGTGGATTCAAGCAAAAGTCACCAATAAAAAGTCATATTTCAACTGCTTTGGGAGTGACGCACAATTGAGTGCAGTGTCTTTTTTGCATTTGCATAAAATAACCAGCATTAGCAGTCATATTGCCAATGGCACAATGCAACTTTATAGCACAATAATTATGCTAATTTCGAAACAAAGTTGTGGCATAGTTGCATCGAATCCCCAACCCCTCCCAACTCTATCCCGATTGTTTCCAGCAGCCAGAAGCCAACAGGCAGCAGGCAGCCTGTTGCCCTGTGGGCTGTTTTGTTAGCATTGCAAAAATTATGAGTATGAAATCGAAAAAGTTTCAATCATCCACGTGCAGAGTTTTTGCTGCGGTCTGCAAACGCAAAGTTGCCAGCAGTTGGCAGCTTTGAAGTTGCAACTTCAACGCCCAACATCGCTCAAAAAGTTGAACTCATTTCAGGCGCGGCAATAAAACGCTTGAAATGTTTTTTAATATGGAATTACTTAACCCAAATCGTGCCCAGCTCAGCTCAGGCCAAACACTTGACCCAAAGTTTGAAGCAGATAGAAACCGTTGGCAACTTTCGGCGACCCGAACGAAGGAAGATTCAATCTTTGGCTCTGATTAATTGATTAAGCGTACTTAATGTTAATTTGTACCAGGCTGCATCTTAATCGCACTCCCGTGTGTGCATTAGTGTTGGTGTGTGTGTGTGGCACAATTTCTTAATTTCATGCCACCGAGTGGCACTTGAAGCGCTAAAGTTGCAAGCTCGAGGCACTTCATTATCCCTGCAAACAGTGGCAACAAAGACCGAGAGAGAAAGAGAGAGAGAGAGCGTGAGACGAGGCGTCGGCATCCATTATAATTGAGTGCAAAATTATGCATTGAATTTTGCTGTGTGCCACACACACTTGCCACACACACACACAAGCTGCAACACACGGCCCTCTTCAAGCAGCTAGCTGATAGCATCGTGTGCCCATAAAACAACTAATAGCTCGGTGTGTGGCTGCCCAGTAAGGGACTAACGGGCTAAGGCTGCTGACCGGAGCATATTATAAACAACACTGTCGGGGTAACGATAACAGCGACAACAACAGCGACATCGGGCGTGGCAGCAATAACAAGCACAGTAACAACAGCTCAACAACAATGGTGGCTAATAACTGCCAGCAAATGTGATAAACCATATGCAGAGCATTGTGTGTGTGTTTGCTATTATAAATCGCAAACGTTTCTCTTAGCGATTTCGCTCTAATTTCAGCTGTGCTTGGACATGCAAATAGTGCTGAAATGAAGCTGACACGAGTTATGGATTTCTGGAACATTTATCTCTCGAGTGGGGAGTTTAAATTTTAAAGCAAAGCTGCCGCAACCAAAGAGGCAATCATAATGCAATTCATTTTGTAACGTTCCTCGGGGCACAATTTTTGGTAAACGGCAAAGATTAAGCGGCATTAAAGTCAAAAGCAAAGCAAAAAAGCAATAAAAAGTAGCCGCACACAAAGCCACAAAAGACGCGGGAATAAAGGACTTAAATATTGGACATTGTGCAAGCCAAAAGGAGGCAGGCAAAGAGGGACGAGGGATGAAAGGAAGAGAAAGACAGCAGAGTACGTTGGCTGAACCAACATTTACAAGCTCATTGCCCGATGGTTTGGTTGGGCGCGCTATAAATTCGCAATTATATTTTATAGCTGCGGTGCTGGGGTGGCGTATACGTAATTTTTCAAGTATTCACCAATTCTCGTTGTTAAACAGAACTTATTTAGCCAATTAGTTGACGGAAGGAGAATGGCAAATTTGCATGGCCACAGCCACATTAAGAGCCGAGCCAAGAAGAAGAAGAAGATGACGTCTTGTGCCCTCAACTTACCTGAAGCAAAAGAGGTAAGAACTTGAGCGAAAACTTGTTGGCAACTGCTTTGCAATTATTACAGCCGTAAAGTATGCTACAATTTATACAGTTTGAGAAGTGTCTTTGCATTTCTCCGTCTCTCTTTCGTGCTCTCTCGCTTTCTCTGTCGCACTCTCGCCATTGTTAGCGCTCTGCTCACTGTTGCTTTTATATATTTATATTTATATTGTTTGCTTTGCACTTTTGAGCTTTGGCAAAGATTTGCATTTTCAATTCGTCTCAACTCGGCTTGCTGTTGCGCAAAAAGGCTTAAATACACGGCAAAGCATAATGTAAACTTTGCAATTGATTGGACTGGGTTTGGGGTAAGATTTACTTGTATATACGTTATGTATACTCGTGTTGTGTATGTTTGTGAGTATGTGTGTGTGTGTGTGCTTTGCCTAGTTCGTCGTTGATTGTTTGCCTCGAATTTGCCACTTGACATTCAAATTCAAATGTGAAAATCAAATGCCATGTTTTAAAAAATTGAGCATTGCCATGGAAAAACTTAAGCTGGCAAACGCATTGGCCAAGTCAATTGCTTGGGTCTTATCGGCATTTGGCATTCAGCTTTCAGCATTCGACATTCAACATTCAGCATTCGGCATCCCTTCTACGCTCTCGCAGTCCTAATGGCATTGTAAGCATGTCTAAGCTGGGACATTTTGTTTACAACTAGTAAAGGACATGGATTTTTCAGCAGCCTCTCTACACTCTGAAGTGCCTCAGCTTCTCAGCTTCTGCTTCTGCTTCTCTTCCTGCTTATCCTTTTTCCAATTGAATCGTCGTCGTCTGGCATTATGTATACAAATTGACATGTTATGCTAAAAATGAATTGCGTAATTTGATGGGATTTTTTGGCAAGACGAAACAGAGAATCCGAAAACATCAAGCAATAAACAACAAGGAAAATTCATCACAAACTGCAATTCAAATTCGAAAAGTTTTTTGTAAATTCTGTAAACTTATGCTTATGCTGATCCTATTAGATTTTTGTCTTGTTTGTTGCCACTTTGCTGCACTAAATTGCATTTAATTTTGAGATTTGCGTTGTTTGTACTCGGTATGTTATTTTATTAAATTTCATTTTTTTTCTCCACCTTCTGTTCTCTGTTGTTGTTGTCGCCGCCTTTTGGGGCTGTGTGCATGGCCTTCACCTAAATACACTGCTGGCCGCCTTTGTGTATGTGTTTGCCTAAAATTTATGTGCAAGAACAATGCACTCATACACACACACACACACACACACACACACACACTCACAAACAGTTTCACACACCCTTATATAAATGTGCATGCATTACGCCGCGTCGTTGAATGTGACAAAACAACACAGAAATTTTGCATATTTTGCGCGGCTTTAAAATTTCGCACATGAAGAGAACAATATACAAGTGTGTGTGTCTGTGTGTGTGTTTGCGTTTGTTTGTGTATTTTTTCCGTTGCACAATAATATAAAAAAAGTATAATGAAATGTTTGCATAATTATACTCTAAGCCAAATGAGGGTATTTTAATTATATACAAAGCTAAAGGCGAGCATATTTCTAAAATGAAAGCTCAACTATTGAGATGATATTCTAATAGAATTAAAATCAATATAAATAAATTAAAATGACAAAACCACTATTATATCATTATTCAACATCTCAACTTATTTTAACACTATTTGGAACGACAAAAGTTTTGTATGCAAATCAACCAAGAATAATAAATTTGCTATTATAATTTATTTCCGTAAAGTTTGCCAAGACTGTTGCAACATCAAAGTATTTTAATGTCTTTTGTGTATTTTGTAGAACAGCGAATGTCGCGATTAGAGTTTAGTATTTAGATCAAAATTTAAGTACTTAATTAACTTAAATTGAGTTGCAGGTTCCACCCCAAAAAGTAGCAGAAAGTTGAGGACGATAAGCGGGAAATGCGCTAGATTTTTATGTTTACGACTCTGGCGTTTCACAAGGACTGAGGACTAGGACTAAGACTAGGACAGGACTAGGGCAAACTCTATTTGAATTGAGTCTCAGACGAGGAGTCGAGGCGTTGGAGAGTTACTTGGCGCAGTTGACACATTTCTTGGCATGCAGGACACGAACAAGTTTTACACGGCGGCGCTTAAAAACTTTCGCAACGACTTGCAGAGAGGATTGCGCAAACTAAGCTCATCACATGGAATGGCGGGGGAGTGGAATGGAAGAGCAAGGAGAGAGAGAGAGAGAGAGGGCAACAGGATATATAGACGATGTCTGGAGGCGGTTACTTTGACGAGATTTGCATAAAATTAAGGCTTATTGTAACAGGATTCGGTGAATTGCGTGAAATATTGAACTTTATGTGCATATTGATGGGCCAGCGACAGCTCAACGGCGTCTTTCAGCTCAATCCTTTGACAAGGGTATTCCGAAATCCGCAATGTGCTTGCATCAATTTTATTAGGCAAATATTAGCGCAGGCTGATTTAATTTATTGCGACCTGACTAAACAATAAATCACCTCGAACGAATAACAAAAGGGGACAGGAGAGCAGAGCATAAAGGGAAGAAGCATAGTCTCGCCTTTAACCACAATGCCATTGAGTTTGATTATTCAATTGCAAAATTCAGACAGCAGCAATTTGGAAGGAAATGCCGCCGCCGAAGATGCATTGCTCAGATAGCAAGAGGCCAAACAATGCTGCTCAGGAGCGCACTCACATTGCGTCTCCAGCTGCATCCTTTGCCTTGATAATGACATTCTAAATGCACAACGCTTACATAATTGAACGCCTGATAACAATGGCCGCACTTTGATGTGCAATGCGGTCTCCACAAAATTTATGGGCCCAGCAAACAGGCAAAAACACTCACACAGAATATCGCACAGGGAGCATAAAATACGAAAATGAAACTGAAACAGAAGCAGCAACAGAAACAGAAATGGCAACCGCAACCGAAGAAGAAAAAAAAAGGAAAAGCAAAGTTTGTTTCTCTATTAAAAATGAATTATATACAAAGCACAAAATATTGTATAGGGGCCACGTAGTAGGCCATAAATTTGCCAACCAAAACTGACTTTATGGCAATGGCCAGTCGCAGAGTGAGATAGAGATAGAGAGAGAGAGAGAGTGTGTGAGAGAGGGAATGGTGGATATAGAAATAGGAGGCAACAGGTGCACGCGCGTGCCTCGAGTGCTGCCTTCAGATATTTGCTGTTTGCAGGCAGCTTTGGTTCCGGTTTTCACTGTTTCGCTGTCCAGAGACTGGCCCTTGTCTGTTGTTTAATGCATGCCCCTTCACATGCCTCGCCCCAAACAATAAATCAAACAAAAATGCTGCTGTGCCTCAGTTCCTTTATTTTTCTTTTTTCGTTTTTGCATTAAAATTTACAACCTACTAAACAGCACAACATACCCCACAGAAAAAAATGGAGAATGTGGAGAACTTTGATGGCTGCACGCGCAAATTTCCCTATATGAATAATTATGCATAATTTAAACATTTATCTTCTCACAGTGAATTCAAGTTTAAAGCAGTTAAAGGCGTGGCGAGAGTTGCAGGACTGCCTTGCCACCTCGAGCAGTCATGCCTAATTAAGCCGGCTTCGATAAAACCAATTACACAAATCAGCCGAGCATCAGTTGCCAGACAATTACGGTAGGCAGCTGGGTGCTAAGAGTTGTGTGAGCTAAAAGCTGAAGGCTGAATGTCCTTAGCGCAGGACCTTTCCTTTAATCAATTGTGCGATATTGAGTTATTAGCATGGCAGCCTCGCGAAAGGATTTTGTAGGCTTCTCTCCGCCTTCATGAAGTGCCATTTAATGTTGCCTAATGCGAACCTCATTGACAGTTGCGTTGCCAGCGAAACAGCCATTGCGAGATGGGAAGAAGTAAAGGGAATGCCAGCTTAGGCACTCGAGCGTTAAACACGACAGCCACAACAACACCAATAACAGAAGCGACAACGACAACGACAGCGACTAAGAAAACGGCAACGACAACGACAACGACAACAATGGTGACAGCTTTTTTGGATTGTAGCATGAAAATGGAAATTATCCTTGGCAGCAGGCGCTGCTTTCCCAAGTGTTTGCGGCTAATTTGCTGGCCGAGTTAAGAACATTAAAAATGCTTGAAGAGACTGACAAGTTTAAGCTCAATGAAAAGCTTATGTCATGCCAAAAACAATTACAACTTATTCTTGATGAGCCAATTGAAGCTTATACCAGATAAACCCGATAAAGTAGAATGTTAAAAAAAGGCCCAGCAAATCTTCGAATGAATCAATTTTAGTTGTATCAAATTGCACACACCTAAAGTGAATAAGCTATTAAAGACAATAAATCTATGTAAATTATTTTGTGTTTGCTAATACAAATTATGCATAATAATAGTGTCATTAAAGTAATGTTCGAGTATTAATTATATGTCAAAGAATAACATTAATTATGTAGTTTAAATACCTTTAAATTTATAATTCTATTTAAATGCAATCAAATTCTATGTAAATTTATTGGAAATATATTGTTGTATTAAGCTAGTTTCTAAAAAAAACATAAATTTTCATAAATAATGTTGGAATTTGAGAGTCTTTCACAAGAGCCTTAAAAAACCAATTAGTTTTTTTTTTTGGGTGAAGCATTTTGTTTGTATATTTAATGCGTTAATTGAAACCCAATAACCCATTAAACTAAAATGTGCATGTGGTTGTGGGTTTTACTCTGTTTTATTTTTTATCACTTGCTGGCAATTAAATTCAATTAATTGCTGATTGTACTATTTAACAGTTGAATTAAATGTCAGGCAATGATTGGCAGGCACGTACACACATTGAGTTCGCTTAATCATCATTTAAAAGCAGGCTTTAAATGGTCTCCAAATATTAAACCAACTGTCAACTGCTTTGCAAAATCAGCGATTAACAAAACACTCTAGAGTATAAATCCAGAATGTTGGCCTCTTTCTTTAGCAGTGTTTTGCTAATTGGATCACAATGAAGATGTTCGTATTGTTCGCTCTTATGTACTGTGTGCTACTTGCAGTCAGCCAGGATGCGCCAACAACCGGACCCAAGAATCCTTATTGTGATCAGCAGCTCTGTCCCATGGGCAAACGTCATGTGGCCTGCGAAAGATTTTTCAATGTGAGTAGATGTTGCCAGCATTGAGAAAACGTCGGACTTTTCATTTATTCTTTGCCATTTGCCAGGAATCCCACAAGGTTTGCACCACCGAGCATACAGTGCTGGTGAATCTGACAAATCAGTCCGAAATCATACTGAAGGCTCACAACGAACAGCGGCAACGCTTGGCCATGGGTAAGAACACAACATTGCCACGTGCTGCACGCTTGGTTGCGATGCAATGGAGCGAAGAACTCGCCACCCTGGCCAGCTACAATGCACGCATGTGCCAGGCCAAGCACGACGATTGCCACAACACGGCCAACTTTAAGCGCTCTGGCCAAAATATTATTGTAAGTAAAGGAAAGATGTTACATTTAAACCTCGCTTACCGGTCACTCTTTATTACTTAAATGCCAAGTTGCATTTTGCCAAAGTTTACTTGACTTCACTTCACTTTTAAGCATAAAAGGAATTAAATTTTACTTCTTGACCAAACCGTATTTAGCACTAAGATGCACTTAGCGGCATACTCACCTCGTTAATTGGTCATTAAGTGGAAAAACTCTATCTTTTGCAAAAATTTTCTAAATTATATGCAACTAAACTAGGCTTTACTTATTTCTACCCTCATTCCAGCGAAATTCTTGTGGCCTTTAAATATAATTGTAAGTAAAGGAAAGATGTTACATTCATACCTCGCTTACCGGTCACTCTTTATTACTTAAATGCCAAGTTGCATTTTGCCAAAGTTCACTTGGCTTCACTTCACTTTTAAGCATAAAAGGAATTCAATTTTACTTCTTGACCAAACCGTATTCAGCACTAAGATGCACTTAGCGGCATACTCACATTGTTTATCGGTCATTAAGTGGAAAAACTTTATCTTCTGGAAAAATTTACCAAGTCATATGCAACTTAACTTGGCTTTAGTTATTTGTACCCTCATCCCAGAGATTTTCTTGTGGCCTTTAAGTGAGACATAGGCGTTTACTCCGCCTGCCTCAAACTTACACGTTCTTCCTTTACAGCTGTTCAACATGACGCGTCTGGTGGAGAATGAGCTGATGGAGAAGATGTATCCGCAGCTGGTGGGCATTGGCGTCCGTACTTGGTGGGGAGAGCACAGCAGCAACAGCAGCAACTTGATGACCGCAGCGGATGTCGAGCACTATCCCTGCCCAATGTGGAGAGGCAGGCAGTCACCGTAAGTGGCCAGTTGGTCAGCTAATCCTTTACGCTTTCTCTCTCCATCTTCTCCGGTATTTTACAGACTGTTTCGCCATTTTGCGGTCATGGCCGTGGAGAATAACACGCATGTTGGTTGCGCCGCCTCTCGTTATGTGGCCAAGGAGATAACCTACTTCAAGCTGACCTGCAACTATGCTGAGAACTTTGTGTGCGGCAGGCCGATCTATCACTTCCGCGCCGTCGGCTGCCTCACCGGTCCCAACATGCAGCACAAAGCGCTCTGCTCCAAAAAGGAAATATTTGCCTAAATGCCAGCATAACCAACTACACAAATACCCTAATGCAAGCACATAATACCAACAATATAATCTAATACGAAACCTCCACCTCCATCTCCACCCATTTGACACCACAAACAAGCCACAAATAAAGCCCAATGCCCAATGCCCAACGCTCGATGCCCAATGCTCGATGCCCAATGCATTCATTCAGTTTGGGGCGTGTTAAATTAATGCTTTGCATATTTATCTCATTTCGAATGGCGTTTTCTCTGGCGCGTGCCGATCCACCAATAAATATTCCACATACCAAAGAGAGAAGAGCCGCTCTCACTCTGCACCCAATTCCCTGACTTGTCTCACTTTGCGTGGCAAATGTAAAATCATTACGCATGCAAAATTCAAATGGCGCAGCATCAAAATGGAATTTCTGCCAATTTCCTGTGCATTGCAATAAAGTTTATCGCGCTCAGCTCACAGCTCACAGCTCGCGGGCATACCCCAGAGTCTGAGCGCGGGGGGCAGAGGGTATAACTACTATCAGGATGCCGGGAATTGGCGCTGTTATGTGCCAAAGCAATTACCTGGACAAAAGCGACAAAACTGCCAATGTGATGCACATAGGAAGACACAATTCAGTGTTGTTGCTGGAAAAGCGTCTAATTGGAGCGATATCAGGATATCAGCATGGCCGACGATACTGCAGAGCAGAGCAGAGCAGGGAAGAGAGGCCGTTGCGAATGTGACTGGAATTCTATTTGTGCTGCTAATGCCATTGACTGTCACTTCCTGCCACGCGACAAATTGAAATCAAACAACTTAATAAATGCATTTTTATTGAATTGAAATCAGTACTCGAACTTGTTCAGTATTTGCTCAATTTGTGCTGTAGAATTTATGTCAGCTAAAATGATTATTTATTGTTAACGTATTGCAGTTTTGCCACAAAGATGTCCCCAGCGTTTACTCTCAGCTACATACTGATGCTGTTGCTGCTGCTGTGGCTGGTTAGCCACCCTACCCAAGAGCTTAACATTTTATTGCAGTCAACCACAAGCCACACACAGAGTTGTTGCAACACATGTTTTTTGCGCTTAAGCGAGAAAGTTGAGAGGGTCTTCACCCCAGGGAGCTTAAAATGAACTCAAACATGTGGGGGAAAAACTGTCAAGCAGTTAATTGATATAGAGCCAAAGCATAATATGTGTTATTTTTCCATTTATATTTTCCATTTTTCTATGGCACAATTGACTGTCGGACAAATGTTGGGCAATCTCAGAGTTGACTCCCAGCTCCCAGTTGATTAATAAATGTGCTAAGGCCAAGCCGATTAGCACTTCAATTGCATTATTTTATGCGACTTCAGTTGATTGAAAATGGAAATGAATGTTGCGCGTTGCTTTTCCATCAGATTAGCAACACAAAAAACAAAAGCAAAAGCCGGCAAAATCGCTGGCAACTCTTAAATCCGCTTTTGCTTTGAGCGCACTCGCAATGCATTTAAGTTCAACATTGAGCGCGATTTTGTGCAACTCCTTTTCGCTCTTGCTTTTATATGGCGCACTTTCCCTCTTTTAATGTAGCTTTTCTCCGCTTTTCCGCGATTTGTTTTCGTCTTGCGTCTCGGCTGCCAGCACCTGGAAAAACTAAAAGTCGCCACTTCCGCAGCACATAAATTTGAAGGGCTGCTCGTTTTTAAGGTTTCCTGCGGCCTAAAATAAAACAGAAAAATCAAGTTAAATAAAAGTTGTAAAGCTGAAAGAATGTGGCTTGTAAATACCCTTGGGTTGCAATTAAAAGTACAAGTATTGCAAAAAGGAATGATTATTACTGCAGTAATATAAAACTAGATGATATAAAGAAAATTTGAAATAAAATGCATTTATTTATTTTATTTTATTCAACTATTATTGCACTGGCAAGTACTTTTATAACTACCTCACTTTTTACACACATATGTTGGGTATACTTAAACAAAAAGGCGCTCGAATAGAAATGCCACAGTGTCATTTGTGGGCTGGCTTAGTTTAGTTTTGTTTAGTTATTTTGTTTGTTTCTGTAGCAAAACATGGCAAATGCAGTTGTAGTTGCTGCTGTTATTGTAGTGTTTATGCCACAATTTGTTTGGCTTTGGTTTAAGTTACATTTCTTTGTTGTTGCAGTTGTTGCACTCTGTTTAAACGCCTCAAGTTAAAGCTTTTAGCTTGTTTGCCAGCAAATAGTTCAGCAATTTATCAAAATTTATGACCAGTTACAAATGCAGCGACGCCCTAACACACACTTCCTGAGACACACACACGCACACTGAGACATAAATATCTATTAAAGCTATGCAGTCAGATGCAAGTGAAGATTTACGAGTCTTCTCGGGCTGCTTTTGATAATGGTGCATTAGCGTGCATCGCTTTAGAATGCACTTTTGTCTGTCGTGCTCTGTGCAGCAGACTGCAACGAGGATGGAGGCGGATGTGTGTGTTAGAAAACGTCTGTCAACCATAAGCCGCCTCAACTCTCTTCGCTTTTCGCTCTGCACTCTTCACTCCTCACTCTTAAGCAAAAGCAACGTCATTATCATTGTTAAGCAGCAGCCTGTCACGTTTGTATGACATGTAAGCCGTCTGCTGTTCACTTGAGTTCAGCTCTAGAACTCAGACTCGCATTCGTTGGTTTCGCGGTGGCGGTGGCGGTTTCCTTTTGCATTTGCCCTTTGACCCCTCCCACACACGCACACAAACTCACATTACGTATACGTAGTGGTGTACAAGGCGAATGTGAATGCGAATACGAAAACTCGTAATATGTTAGCGAGGCGAGCAAATGCTTTTTGCCAGCCACTTGGCCGCATTTGCTTTTTATGGGCATCGAACAGCGTGAGAGTGAGAGAGTGTATATAAAATGTTATGGAGCCAGCAAGTCCATAGAACATTTATATATTGCTGATTAGCGCCAAAGCATTGGAACATTGAAAATAATGCGCATTTGGAGCAGCGGCGAGGTGTAACTAAAGCACCTAATTGGCAACAAAAACAACTGCAAAATGGAACACTGCAAATTACGAGTGTATCAAATAAGTACTCTAAAGTACTCGATTAATGACGCAGCTCGTTGAAGAGCATTCCTCAGTCTGACTGACTGTTTATACATTTTTATGGGCAACTCCATAATGGCGTACGGTTTACGTTTATTAGCATACTTCTAGGCACATTGGCTTTGGCTCAAGGTGCGTTTAATAGCCACACACACACACGCACATGCACGTACAGGCACGCACGGACATCTAGTTGTCGACGGCTCTTTATGACTTTATTAGCCAGACATTTACGAGGAGAATGTGCCGGTGTTCGTGTCCGTGCCTGTGTCCTGTGTCCTGTACCCCTCAGCTTCTCTCGTTACTTCTTTTGCTGGTCTTGTTGGCTTCGTTCTTTATGAGCGCAGCTTTGAAAGCCAATTGATTTGACATAAAATTCTATTCAGAAAAACAATGGGACAGCCAAAGGAGCCCACAGCTAAAATCTAATGAAATTTATGCAGGCGCTGCAATGCGGCTGCACATGAATGGCAACTACAGGACATGTACACCTCACACACACACACACACATCCAAACACACACACACACAGAGACTGGGACATAACACTCGTAGATGGCGGTAACTTTTACCTGTCGTTGGCCGCAATTTACAATGCGGCACCATTTGGGTTCTGACCTAGTTGAAAGCGGCACAGGACGTGGATAGGGATAGGGACGCGGAGGTCCTTGACGATGGAGCGGGACTCTCGTCTATGGCTTCGAACATTTTATGAACACTTTGGGGCTTGCCTTTTGTCTCGGCTCTTAGTTAAAACTGCATTGATGGCCAGCTGGATTCCCGACCTCAAGCAACTCTTGGCCACACTCACATCCTTGTCGTTCATCGACGGCGTCCTTGCAGAGTGCGCGCGCATGTGGAAGTAACAGTTTAACGCTTAAACATGCCCAAGTTGCGCTCAACTCAAGTGCACAGCACACACACACACACATGTGTGTGTGTTAGTTTTCACTTTTGCAAACTAAATTTGCACATATTTCTTAGCTCACTTGTAAAAGTTTTTGGGTATAACAAATACAATTTGTGCTTTCGCCCAACAAGTTTTAAGGCAAAAATATATAAAAAGGCAGCTGTTTAAAATGCTGCGGCACTTAGATTGAGCGAGAGAGAGAGAGAGAGCGAGAGACAGTCGAGTGAAAGGATAGCGGTCTGGTGTGTTGCCGGTCTTAGGTGTCAGTCGCTTGCCAACAGGAAGGAAGCTTTTCAAATGCCAAATGATAAATGCATTTTTAATGGAGCGCTCGTGAAGCTTTTGGGGGGAAGAGCGACGCCAGAGGCAGGCTACGTCTGAGTTTAACAAACAACTTCCTTGGCGTTGCTGCTGAAAGCCTGACTAAGCGGCAGGATGCGCAAACGAGGCGCCTCCAAAGCGACTGGGCGACTGAGCAACTCAGCGACTGGGGAGTGCCTAAAGAGAATCGAGAATCGGCCAGTTGAGAGACAACAGCTGAGGGATATATAAGAAGGGAGAAGAGCAGGAGGAGAGCGGAGCATGCGACCCGACTGCTTACGGTTTAACAGATGATTTAGCTAATGTTTCACTCCTTTCATCATTTCACTTTAAACTGAGCACATTCTCGCTTAATTATCCACGCATCTCGTTTGCCTGGCCTGCCAACACAAATAAATTGCCTCACTTTGTGAGACTTTTGGCCTCACAAAACAAATATCCGACACGTGTTTAATAAATTTGTTTGGCAGCAGTTTAAAGTCCATACAATGGGCGTAATTGTTTAAGGTTTTTATGTGTGCAATCAACGTTTAATGCAAGCTTTGCAATTGTTAGCCATTTGATATTGGCTTTTGGCTGCCCTTTTGTTTTGTTTTTTTATTTTTGTTTGCTGAACGTTGCAATTTAATCAATATTCCAAACACACAGAGCAGAGAGTGCGAGGCAACCCCATCACCATCAGAAATCTATTCCTAAAATTGTGGCTAAACAAAAACTAAATGCCGAACGCACATCCAATGCGCTGAGAACATAATACAGATAGTCCTGGGGAAGAGTGGAATAAAACGTGCGCGCCTAAAAGCATGCTACGAAAATTGAAAATACTCGTAAATGCTGGAGCAACAAAACCAACCCGCTGACCATTTTAATTTAGTAAGTTCTGATGATGCTGGGAAACATACAAGCAAACATACGTGTACAATATTTTATTTGCATATATGTATATGTAGATATTCGAGAATATATATATTGTGTATACGCAGCGTGTATGCAATTTATATAGGAAAATCAGAAAACAAAAAGAAATCGAACACTGCTGTAAATTTGAGAAATTGAAATGAAAAATTGCTGAACTCTAACCCTCATCCACACACACCTACACACCCGCACACACACACACACTTCTAGTGTGAGGTGTGCGTCAGATAGTTATTGATATTGCCTGACCATCGCAGAGCAGAGCTAACCTCCAGGCAAAATGTAATCAATTCATATTGTGAACGAGTTTGCCGTTGTGGTTGGCTGTAAATTTATGAGCAGTTGGCAGCCGTACTTAATAGAAAGTAGCCCCTAGCTTCGAAACAGTGAACAAGAGAACACAAGAGCACCAGAGGACCGTCATTAACTTGAAGTGATTCTCGGAAAATGAGCAGAGGGAATGAACTGTGTGTCTGTGTGATAAAGCGAACCGAAATGAGCGATGGATTGAGGCAATGATAGCTGTGAAGGCCATGCCTTGGAATATGCTGGTGAAATTGCTATGAAATTACTCGTTTCTCAGATGATTACGATAAGTAAGTAGCCGCCGAACCGAAGCTTTATGGTGAGTTAGCAAAACGATTACCTATAAATGAATTTTTCATTCGAAATGCGCTTTCAAAATGGGATTAAGAGACTCGAGACTATTTATTATTGCTTCAGTTTCATAAGTAGCTTGATTTTATTTCTTATTAAAATGTTTTCATCTCCTTTTGCTCTCGGACTTACTTACCATTGTCAGCTAGCTCCTCTTGTGTCTTGTGACTTTTCATTAGTTGGCGCTCGTGTTCATTATATGGCATTACGTTGCCATATCTTCGGGCAATAAAACAGCAGAAACTAAGTTTTGAAATTGAATCCGCCCCTTTTGTAAGATTATTGCTCATTTATTGCAAGCGAGGGGATAATATAAAAATCAAGTTATTTCGCTTGCAGTCATTGTGCTTTGGATCTTCATTGTTTTTTCCCTAGCAGCAGATATAAAATATTTTTAATGACTTTTTAAGCAAACACCAACCAAAGGAATTATGAATGTTTTTTAAGTTTGCTTAACTATTTTTCTGGTTCACGACGAGTATTTGGAACGAGTAGCGTACAACTCTTGAACAATACACATAATAGATACAGCAACCAGACAATGGCGATATACGTTATGAAAGGCTCAGGTACAGGTCCAATTGGCACATGGAAGACATTTGCTGATAACATACATTTGCAATGAAAGGGAACACAACAACAGCTCACAGCTATTGTTACACTCGTCTGACATACACTGAGACAATGCCCGGCAATGTCTGTATTCCCGACACAATACAGACACCGAGTCGAGCCTCTCCAAAAAAAAAGAACTCAAAATGCCTGTTGGCTAATGTTGCAGTTTCCATTATGGGTAACTGTGCAACGGGTGCTTTTGGTCGGAGAAGTGCCGCAATGATGTCGATTGTTGCTATATTTAGCCACTGACACGCCTCTTATCTGTACAGTGGCTGCTATGTGTTTTTCATTGTTTATGCAACGCGCGTTGCTTCAATACATTTTGTGGCACTCGATGTGGCATGCAACTCGGTCTGAAAGTTCTCCATTCGCATGAATGAAATGTGTTTTATTTCCCCCATGGAATTGGGTTCGACTGCGACAAAAGTTATGGCATTGACCGATTTCAAATTAGAAAAGTTGTCAAAGAGCAATCAATTAATTGGAAATAAAAAAATCAATAAAATCAAAGGACAGTTGTCACTGCATTAACTGCAGTAAGTAGAGGTCTAATCAAATTATGATGGTAGTCAATTCGAAATTGAAAAAAAATTAGCTAAAATCACAAGGAAAGAATTGAAACTTTTTATAAATTTAATAAAATTAAGTTACTGCTTTACAATATGTGAAATTTCCATAGATATTTTTGTAAGATAAATGCAAAATGGTGGTAAAAGTTATTCAAAATTATATTGCACCAACAAATTAAAACATTTCCTTTAATCGAAACCCTAAGAAAGCATTGTACCTACCTTTTCTCCAAAACTTTCTTAAATAATAGAGAAAAAAATCAATCAAGCCACTTTGGAAAAGTATAAATTGAAATTAGCTGCATTCTGTGCTGAATACAAGTTGACTATTTGCGAATGTTTCGCCTCGTATATTCGCCATGCAAAGACGCAGTAAATACGCGAAGCCAAAGTGAACTACTTTGAGGCGTTTGGTTAAGTTACGATTACGACTTCATTGCAACTTTTGCACTCTTGCAGGACTTTCTTTTATTGCCGCTGCAAAACCAAAAATGAGGTTAACGCGTGCACTTAACGACTCGAGGGTCGCTGCTGTCGTTGTCGCTGTCGCAGTTGCTGTTGCTTATGCTGTGGCAGTGGCAGCGACAGCGACAACGACAGCAGCGAGTGCCTGCTGTCGAGGACGATGTCGAGGACAACATTATAAATCCCGGCCAGGCATTTTGCAAGTGGCGGAACTCCTCCCGCCTAAGCGCATTGCCAACTGTTATTTTGTCGATGTGTCTTCCTGGCTTACAACTCAATTTTGTCAGTTTTTAATGAGCAGCGATGGTGCACATGTTGTGGGCGTGTCCTGGGGAGTCACCTTATTTGCATTTGCTAAGCGATTTTGGGCCCATTCGAACTCAGTCGATGTCATGCAGCTGCTATCGTCGGTCTCCAAAGAAGCCATTTGCCTCGTTGTCTTTCATACCCTTTATTTGCCGCTTACTCGTTCTCTCCCTTTCCCTTCGCATTCACCTCGGGGATCGTAGTTCTATTCGCCTGCCTTCCGTTTCATTCAATCGTTAGATATTTCCGGTGCGCTGTCCTTTTTAGTGCGACGCTCTCTTGTGCTTGGTCCTTTGTGTGCACTGTCCAGTCCTTTGCTGCTTCGTTGTTTGTGTAATCGCATAAAGATGGCTCAATAACATCATGACGAAATCGGAATGAGCAAGGAGTGAGGTGAGGGTGAGGGCGAGAGTGTCTCTTTGGGCTGTGCCAGCAATTTGTGGGTCAAATTGAATTTGTATTGAGCCAGGCCTCACAAAATTGATTGAAACATTTGCGTGAATTTATGTCCTTGAAATGATTGGCCATATCTCTGAGCTCTGAGCTGTGAGCCCCCAAAAGTCCAGCCATCAAGCAACTACTACGACAAACATCTTTGGCTGGGCTGTCCACAAAAGAAAACAGTGTCCTGTCAAGCAGCTTCTGCCTTTGCATTATTTATGGGATTAGTGGCTTCGGCTATATGGTTGCCACGTGCCCAACTTGTTGGCCTGAAAACTGATTAGGTTCAATGAAATTTTCCGTATCTGCCAGTCGTCAGTCCGTAGTCGAGACAGTTACTGGGGAGCCGGCCGGCTTCATTCATTTTTCATGCAACTAACGCTGCCAAATAAAACAAATTTGCACTTTAATATGCGCCACGTTAACCTTGAGTTCAAAATTCCAGTACAAAACACACACAACAGACAAGAAAACTGCCTGACGGGCAACAAGTTGCTCTCGCTTGGGTATAAATGTGTGTGAATGTTTGTGTTCTGTTGTGTGTTTGTATTTAGCGTATCTCTGTGTGAGTGTGTGTGTGTTTGTGGTGTGTTTTTATGCTTGAAATCAGAGCAGGCAACGCACCAAAAGAGCCAACAACATGATGTAGCACTTGGGCATATAAATCTAAACTATCCAACATAATAAATAACAAAACAGCAAGCTCTAGTTGCATAGATTAAATGTGTTCTATTTATTTTTTGTGTATTACAATAATATAAAGCGGATACCTGCTTTGTATTTTTAGCAGTAATTTGAAATAAATAGCTAGGTTTCTATTTTTTTTCTGTTTGATAAGCATTGTTTATTTTTAAATTGGCTTTAATTAAGCTTTCGGGTTTAACTTTTGCATCATTTGAATATTTATTATTTGTCATTTCCTGAATTTCCATGATATAATACATGAAGTATTTTGTTGTGCTGTGTTCGCTGTCGCCGTAATGAAGCCAATGTCATGCTTCAACATATTTTTTAATTTCTAAAATGGCGTTTTCACATAGACCACACACACAAACGTACAAGCGAGAAGGACGAGTGCGTTGTACAAAAATAAAAACCAGACACACGCAGTTGAGCGTAAAATAGTTAGTTTAATTTGTTTAAGTGCACACGTGGCGTATGTGGAATGTGGATAGATAGTACGATGACTGCGACCACGACGACAGCAACGGCAACAGACCCTGCGGCTGCGACTGCGACTGCATATTGTAATCAACGCCTGAAAGTAGGCTGCAACAAAATTTCAATTACAAAATGTCAGACAAGCCGCAGATAGAAGCAGTGGCAATAACAGCCGACAACAACAACAACAACAGCAACGGCAACAGCAGAAACAATTGCAACAACAGCAGTTTGACATTCTGAGCTGTCGCTTGTCTTATCAAGATGTTTGTTTTGCTTTGTTTGAATACATGTTTCTCTGCGCCTTCTATGAGCGTGTGTATTTCATTGTGCATGTGTTATCATTGTCGTTGTAAAACAAGTCACTTAACACACACACACATACACACACGCTCGCTCGCTCACACGAAAGAAGTTAAATTTGATGCCTTTGTCTGCAGTTGTAAAACAATGGCCCCAATTGTATCTCTGTCTGACTGCTTGAATGTATCTTGTATCTTTTTTGTATGTTAGCTCAAGTCAATTGTGTCGCATATGGCTGTGTGTGTGTGTTTGTGTGTACGTGTGTGTGTGTGGGTGCCTTATCTTGGCCCCAGGCACGCCCAGCACTTTGTTTGTAGCGACTCTCTCTCTCATTGTCACTTGTCTGCCTATTGCGCACACTGATTGTTTGCATAAATTAGCATAATTAAGCAAGGTTGAGTGACGCCCCTCTCGCTCTCTTCGCGTTGCCAAAAATCTGTAGAGGGCACAAGTAAATTGTCGTGAAGAAGTCGGCTTCTTCCCTCAAGCTGTTCCACGAATATTCATGCAACTGTCGAAGCAATTGCGCAACATTCGCTTTTTTTCTCTTCGCTTTTTTTTTTTTTTTTTGAGGGGGCACACGACGCGACCTTTGCGCGCGTGACCAGCCGTGCAAAAGGCAAAGAAGCAACACGACACACAACAAAACAATATAAAAAGGGACAACAGAAATGCAAAAGTAGAAAATAATGGATGGCAAAAAAGCAGCACGAGGCGTATACGCAATGTGCTATTGCCAGGTCCATTGTCGTCGCAATCGTCGTCGTCGCCATCGTCGTCGGCGTCTTGTTAGCCTTTTGCGCGCCATTCATTTCCATTTTGTATGCGTTGCTGGTTGCCATTATTTGGCTTTAATTGCTGCATGCATGTTGCCACACCCTTTGCTGGCCGCGTTTGCAGCTCAGCTCAGAAGAGCAGAGCAGAGGACGATGAGGCGTTGAGTCTGTACGTGTTTTAATTAAAATACGCAATACACCAAAAAGCGAAGCCTTTTTCACGAAATGATAACTTTCGCCAGTGTTCAATTTCATAAGGTGAATAATTTCGAATGCGATGGCGATGGCGATGGCAATGACGATGGCGAATACTCGGGCATAATTAAGCAAATGAACTGTGAATATGGAGGATATTACGCGTATTACAATACATTTATTGCGTGTGCCAATCAAAAAGCAACATGTCAAATGTCACAAACGAGTATCAGCTAATTTCTTTGCTCTGCTCCTTTTTCTCTCCCACATTTCATTTGAATTCATTTCATTTCAATTCATTTCAGTTGGTTCTTAGCCTGCCAACAATTTATGCGCACACGGGCGAAGGCGATAGAGACAGAGAGAGAGAGAGAGAGAGAGAGAGAAGCGGCAGGCATGGGTAATTAGCTCGCCAGGTGGCCAGGGGCAGTCAGCAATAAATAAATTAACATAAAACAAACAAAAATTAATGAATGAATAAATGATTGGCCTGGCAGCAGTTGGTAGTAAGTAGGCAGCAGTAAGCAGTCGATAGGCAGCGACCCGAACGAATCTCGAGCCCAAGGCGAGGCCATAAATTATTTCAAGGCAGCGCAAAAATGGCAACTGTCGATCAATGTCAATTAGCTGCCTCACGAAACTGGTATTGCCAAATTCTGTTTCTTTTTCTCTTCCTCACTCTCTCTCTCTCTTGTGTAAGATGATTGCAAACAAATCCTGGTCCCTGGCATGTAAATTATAAGCATATCAATCAGCCAACCAACAGCTGGCTGACCCAACTTTTTCCCCCTCGAAAACTCCTGATTTATTTTCCAAATATATTTCAAATTTAAATTTGAATATACTGAGCGAGTGGGATGATGATAATCAGTCATCGTATTGATTTTTCACGAATTGCCATTTAATGTCCTGCACTGTTTTATTAATTAATTTATACGCCAAGTGGCAAAAGTAAGATTCAACTGCTGGATTTATTAGAGAAACTCCCAAGAACTCAACTGAAATGAAACTGTTAATATCAATTAAACACAATTTATGTCAAAATTTGAGCAAAGTGTATGCATATTTCATGGCAGCAGCGGCAGCAGCAGCTTTCCTGTCAGTTTCTCTTTTTGCTCTCACTCTCTTGGGGCAAAACACTTCACGCATAATACAATAAATAAAACTTACAGCCTCAGCGGAAATAATTAACACGGCGCAAAGGCAACCGAAGAGGCCTTGTAAGCACTTTCCTCAGTTATTCGTGAACAATGTTGATCATCATCGACTCGATGATGATGTAAATGGGGGAGTGGAAATACATTTGTGAAAATGGAAGTAGGAAAGGCATTTTCGCTGTCAGCACTTTTTCTCACTTCAACAATAATAGCAAATAATAATAATAATAAAACGAAATTAATTGATTTGCGGTTGAGCTTCCCTCCACCTGCAAAGGAATATGTGAGCACGAACACATTAAAGACGAATCAAAAAGTTTTATTGTTCTCGCAATAAGTTGCAAGAGAAGAAGAAGAAGTGAAACTGTCTCCAGCAGCCGTCGTCATTCCATTTTGCATTGAAATTGTAAATTATATCTCATATTTTATGGCTCTCATTAATACTGCAGCTGTCCGAGTAATGCGTAATTAAAGTAATTTAATTTATTATTTGCCATTGATCAGCAAACTTACACGCTGCATAAATCAATGCGAAATTATATTATTTTCTTTTTTTTTCTTTTCTTTTTTTTCTGGGGCAGTGCAATGCAAGCCCATTAAATGTGTTGTATTATAAATGCTGACACTGTATAAATCCCATTAAAAAGGGTGCGTATTACGTAGTACAAAGTCGCCTTAATAGCTACCCAATGATAAGAGTTGAATAGGGGATTTCAATTTAAACGAAGTGAGGGCAGAAAGTTTACTACTTTGACTGATTCTTTTAATCAGCTTAGTTTGATTTCCAACTGATATTTTAGAGTCAACAACGTTAACTTTTATATGTAATTGCCACGAACTAGGGTATCAACTGCTATCAACTTTCATCATCAATTTCTCTCATATTAATTTGTTGTCAGTGTTTCGTATTAATTACGAAAACATTTCTCTGCCCACCAAATGCCAGGTAAAATGAGTTATGCAACAACACAGGCAATTTATGGATATTTATGGCTCCGCTTCGGCCAAGATGTACAAGGACAGACAGGCAGGCAGTCGTCGGTCGTCAGTAGGCATTCAGCATTTTAATTATGATTTTTAATAAGCAGTAAAATCAACTAATCGCCGCTTAACATCTCGTCCTTGGGCATAAAGTAAGCCTCGTTGCTGTTGCTGTTGCTTTTGTTGTTGCTGGTTCTTGGCTTTCTTTCTATGTAGTCAACGAACGAGCAAACAAACAAACATTTAATAACTTAATGCATGTGTGTACAAATGGTGAAAGTCGTTTTCATTCTTTGCTGGCCTTTTTGTTGTTTTTGTGCGTTCTGTTTTCTGTGAATTTAATAAGCTTAATGTGCTGCTCCCGGAACGGAGAGAAACGGAAAGCCAAACGGAACGAAGCGAAGCAAACGGCAAGAACTTAGATGAATTTCCCAAGATATGCTGGGACACACCCGTAAGACACACACACACACACATACTCGAGTTGAGCGCACACCAAATGCAATTAATTATAATTTTTAATTAGCTCAGCAGCAGCAGCAACAACAACAAATGCGGCAAACTGAATACAAATACAATAACAGGAGTAAACGAAAGAAACATAAGCGACTAAAACTCTATTTCATACACGACTCGACACGCGATTAATAAAAAAAGGACACAGCCAAGTGGTGGGCGGTGTGTGAGCTGGTGGGCGTGCCACTGACAGCAAGTGAAAGGTATTTAGTCACGCGGAAAGAAATGTTTACTTTTTATTTAACACAGCACGTTACTTGCTCTCTCGTTCTCTCGGAAGCAGAGAAGAGTTCTCGCATGCTTTGGCAAGCTGGACGGGGATTAGCAGTTAACAGTTAGAAGTGTAGTAGTGGCAAAAGTGGGCGTGGCTGATGGGAAAATGGAAACAGAAGGCGGTCTGGGAACTCAATGCGTTCTTGACGTGCGAATTCTCAATGATGTTATGGCTACGCATGCAAGATACGCCTCAAAGGATTATGAATACCACAGGCAGGCAGGCAGCAAAGGCTGGCAAAAAAGCGCCGCTAATATATCATTCTATGCGTAGGTGACTTAACGGGAGTGCCAGCACTTTGTCGCGTCAAATGCCTCAAGTTAAGACCACTTAAGACCATTCGCTTTCAAGGTCACAAATTTCGCTGCTGCTTTTGCTGTCGCTGTCGCTTCTCAGCTTGCTGCTGCTGCTTATCCTTGGCCTCAGCTGTTAAGGCGCAAATTAGATTTGGCCGTGACTCACAACCAAAGACAGTGTACATTGAATAAGAGAGTGAGAGTGAGTTTAGAGAATGGGAGAAGAGAGACTCGCTGTCTTTGTTTGTTGCTAATTAGGCAAAAATTACATTTTAAAAGGCTTTCAAGCGTAAAATGGAAAAAGTTGTAACCAGACCACCCTGAGCTGTCTCTCAGTTTTCCCCCCCCTCGAATGCTACACACACACACACACCTAACTCCCCCTTTACTCATACCAATTTCCGGCAGACAGAAGGCAGCAGGAGGTCATCAGGCGGAGTGCTCATAACTTTTAGTGCCTGTAACTACAACGTCTGCTATTATGAATATGACATAAACGTGCTCTTGCAGATTTTTAGAGTGTCATTTTTGTGGTATTTCTAGTCGAATAAATTTGGGTTCATTTAGATAATTAAGTGTGTTTATTAAATTTATTATTTTGGGATGCACAAATTTTGTATTTTACAATACTCTGAGAGAGAGAGAGTGAATTGTAATTATTTAGAAGCAAAAGCATTTAAATTTATTAATTATAATGTTGCACTCTCAATTTCAATGCTATTCATAAATAGTTAATTGAATTGTCATACTCATAATGTGGCATGGCAAAATATTATTTGAAATAAATGTCTGCAATTGACAAGAATCAGCAGAGTGTTGCTTGCATAATTGATTAAATGTGTAAACAGAATTCAAATTCAATAGAATCACTAATTAAAAATGGCATAAGCACTTGATTGCTAAGTCGTTTTTGTTAACGTTTGTCGAAAAGACCAGAAGCTATTTTATTAATGGAAACATTTCAACTTCTAATAGATTATTAAATATTAAATTCTGGCATCAGCAACACATTTTATTCTTCAATTCCAGCGCTGGTAGCCTTATTGAGGTCTCACTTGCTAAGCCAATAAAAATCACATAAAATAGAATGACAAGCCGCCAAAATGTCAGGCACTCGTCAAAAGGGATTGGCAGGCAGCCAGGCAGCCAGGCACAGAGATAGATAGATAGATACATAGGGAAAAACAACGTGCAGCAACAACGACTTGAATGTGAAGTAAAATAGCCCAAAATGGATAGAATGCTAAAGGCTGTCAGACTATTTGTGGCATATTTTACACGCTTCTCTACTTCATTTACACGCACGAATAAGAAGCAAGCTTCTCTCGCTCCTCCACGTCCTACACTCACAACTTGTCCTAGACCTGCTCCTCTTTCGGCAGCGAGTACGAAGCGCAAAAATATTTGATATGTATGAGTGTGCATATAAAGTGAAAACATTTACACATGTTTGATTTATGGGTCAAGTGTGTGATAAAACTACAAAAGCAAAGCGCAGACACACACTTCCACGCTCAGCCACTAACACAGCCCCTAACATCGAGAGGAGATGCTGAGGGGGAGAAAATCAGAGTAAATCATGCTAAATAAAACCAAGCGAATATTTCGCAGAAATTATGCAGTCGCAAGGATGTCACAGAGTATGTACGAAAAGCCACAACATGAGCGCCTTGGCAACAGCAACAGCCAGAGAAATAGCAACAAAAGGATTTACTTTTCTCCTCCACTTCGAGTCGAGTAAAAAGCGAGAGCGAGAGCGTGTAAGCCATAAAAGCGTATTTGAGTTAAGTGCCACAGCAACGGAACTGGACAGCCGCGAAGTGTGGAGTGTGGAGTGTGGAGTATGTTGGGTGCGGTCAGTTTAAATTGCATTAAATGTATGCGCACATATTGCAAGTAATTGCATTTTATGCATCTGCATTGAGCTGCAAAGCGAGGACGAAGTGAAAGTGAATGAGCCAAGTAAACGATCCAATTAGCCAGACTGTGCAGCAGCCAGATAGCAAAAAGGGAATATTTGAGCTGAGCAATGAGAAACAAACAATTTGCATATGCATATATAAATTTATTAAGCCCAAACTATATTTATACTGCAATTTAAATGCAACTTTTATTTATGACGTCTAAATGCCTGGAAAAATTCCATTTGAGACAAAAGGCCACACACAGAGAGCCAAAAATTGAAAATGACAAATTGCATTAGGGTTTCAACAACAACAGCAGCAACAGCAACAGCAACAGCAATAACAATAACAACACCCGCAGCATCAACATCAACAACAACAACAACAACAATGGAGCAAGAATGACCGCAAAAATGACAGCACAAAGTGTGCAAAAAGTAAGCAACATTTTCGGAGCTAGGCGCCCATTTATGAGCATATATGGAGACAACAATAACATCAACTAACAACAAAGAGTGTGCCACAAAGAAGAGTGTGGCTGAGTGATACCCTGTAATTAACAAAAAAGGGGAAGTTGAGGCAAAGACTGTTGATGATTTTAGATAACAGTAAAGAAGGAGGAAGCATAATTACTTACTTCTCTATTCGGCTCATTCATCATTATCTAAAGATTTAGTGCACACTTTCATTTGCTTTACAAGGTAAGCACATAAATAAAGATAATAAAAAGCGAAAATTTATATTCTTCAAGGATAACAAAATATCATTTCAAGATTCATTTTAAATCATATTTATGGTAAACTAAATTGCTCAATAGACCAAAAATATGTTCTAATTTTATATTATATTATATTAAGCAATGATTTGTACTGTACAGAATAGAATAAAAAGTTATAATCAATTTTTTACTTCACTGATCTTCGCTGTAAGTTTTATTTACACTCTTATTTGTTTCACAGGGTATTCAAATAATAACGAGAGCAGCACTAACAATGTAGCACATATTCAAAAAGCAATTCTCGGCTAGAAGGATTTGAGCTGGCTTTCTGCGTGTGTGTGTGTGCGAGTGTGTGTGTGTGAGTGTAATCCCAACTACGTACACACATCCAAAATGGGGATTTGGTCAGCAATGCAATGGTCTGTAGCATTTCTAACCACATTTGGCGCTTCGCAAATGCAAAAACAACAGCAAACAAGCAAACAAACAAACAAACACAACCATAGAGACAACAGCAACAACATCAGCTGAATGACAACAAATTTTAAAACGATTTTCTAATCAAAACGCATTACAGTCCGTCCTAAGGTCAAACACACATTGTGTTTGGCCTAAATACTATAGTATTTTCCATGTTCGCAAATTTAATTATGCGCAAGCCACAAAGTTTTTCCTTTCACTTTATTTTTCTCTCACTTTTCGCTTTTTGGTTTTGTTTTATTTCTTTTTTTTTTTGTTTTGTTGCTGTGTAGAGCAGAAATAATTAATATGAAAAATGAAAAATTACTGAATATGTGGCGCCAAATTTTGTGTTTTCTTTTTTTCTTGGGGAGTAGGAGAAGTTGGTGGTGCATGCACGGATAACCACTGAAATTTCATTACATGTGTAAATTATATACGCAACAATTTGGCAAGAATGAACCGAAGAAAATTCAGAGTGTGGGGGGGCAGAAAATGGCGCCAGTGCCCAAACGGAAGCTCAAATAATTATTCTAATATTTCATGAGAGTGTGTATGTGTATGTGTAAGTGCGTGTGTGTGTGTGAGTGCGTGTGTATTAGCATGTTAATGAGGCTAGGAAGAAACAAACGAGCTTACAGCAATTAAAATAAATTAAAATAGATAACAATGTTTGTAACAATTTCAATAAAAGCATAACCATATATTTATGAAAGGAACTTTAATGAAATAAGATGAAAGATATATTCTGGCAGCTTGAAAAGATAATTTTAAATTTTACACAAATTTATTTTAAATATTTTTCATATATTAAAAGTGGAATATAGTCAAATTCAGTACTTAATTGCATATCAAATTTAACTAAGAATTAAGTAACACTTTGTTTAATTTAGAATTTGTTAACACTTCAATTGGTTTGAAGCACTTTAAGGTATAATTTCTTATTCTTCAAAGAATGTATGTTATATTTTTGAGAACTTTATTTCATTTGAACTATGTCAATTGCTAAATCGATGGTAACATAATTTAAATAAACCGATTTGCGGATGCAGCGCAGTGTCCATGACTGCATTTACTTGAACGCTGTGAAGCGTGCAGCTCACGATGGCGGCGTTTGCTTTGACAACTCAAGTTCATATATGTATGTACCCAGCTGTAAAAGAGAGAAATAGGGACAGACACAAATATGGTACAATATTCAAAGTGACGGTTGAAAGATGAAGTCTATTTGGCAGTCCGTCGCATCGAGTACAGAATATAGAGCACAAAACAGAGCAGAGCAGAGCAGAGAACAGAGAGCAGAGAGCGAGTACTTGCCGGGGAGCACTTCAATGCCATGTCAATAAATTATGTAGTGGATTTTCAGCGACACACACATAAGCACAAAACCTGAACTCACACAGAGACAGGGAAAGAGAGAATGTTCGGTGTGTTGTGTTGTAGTTGTGTTGCGTTGTTGTTGTTGTTGTTTTTGCATGTGGCACATAAGTCGCCTGATTTATGTTCAATATATGCGCACAGCTCCAAAGGGAATCAAAGGACAAACTCATGCTCGCATGCTGAATATTTTGGCGAGAGCAGCAGGTTCAATAAATTGCAGATTGCCAGCGACAAATGCAAACAAATAAATGTATAAAATCAAATCATATTTCCACATTAAAAATACATGCAGCAATAATATGAGCAATATCCCAGGCACCCGTAAAGCAATCGCATCACTCTCTCTCTCTCTCTCTCTCTCTCTGTCTCTCACAGAGGAATACCATTCGGGGCTGCAGCAAACTGAAGCCCATGCTCAGACCCATTTACCAGCCATCAACAGACAGCAAAGCAAATTCCTCGCCAAATTGCCATTTTTTTCTTTCTTTTTTTTCTGCATTTCTTTTTTTTTGAGTTTGGGTTCTCAAAGGTGCTCAAAGTGTAGCAGAGTTTGTGAGCTTTTAGGCGTGGACGCGTTTCATCGAGAGAGAGCGAAAAAATGCGACTCAAAGCAAATTACGTTGACAAATGAAAATGTCACAATGATGATAATTTATTTTGCCTTTGTCAATTGCCAGTCGGGCCAGGCCAGCTGGCAAACATTCCTCAGCACATTCCTCTTGCTTTCATCTGAAATTTTCAGCTTCCATACATGTGGCTGCCTTGTCTACCTCGCTGCCAAACAGCTGTGGCCCAATCCCTAAGCCTAAGCCCAAGCTAAAGCCATGTGCAATTAAAAGTAAGTAACTTTTACCAATTGCCAGGCAGAGGCCAAGCCAGAAGAGACCAAAACAGATTGTGGCAGGTGTTGGACACAACAGCCGTATGCTCTTCTTTGGAACTCGAATCTCGCAAAATTCATGGAAAAATTCTATTGATGTATTCGAAGAAATTCATGACCACTTGGCAGTTGAACATTTTGAGTGTTCAAATCGGACTTAATATATTTTTTTGGAGGAAATTAATTGAAATGCTAGATTTACGTAGCAAAACGTTTTGTAAACATTCCTAATTGAGCATCTTCTAAGAAATTGAAATGAAAGCTTATTATGAATGTGAGAAAATTCAAGTTTTGCTAATAATGATTTTTATTATTCTAACCTTTTTCATCTTCAAATAAATTTTAGTTATTAATATATGTACTTTCCCAAAAAAATCGAAATTATTGTAATCTTTTGTAACTTTACTTGGGATTTTTTATTTTTATATTGTACTATATATTTTGCTCTACAAAGAGAATGCTCCCGCTATAACATGCTTTCTCATTCTTAGCTCAATAGGAGAGTATTCCATTTTCGTATATCGTTTTATTTCATGTTTCCGTTTTCCTGTTCGCTGCGGCAAAACTTTACGCTTCATATACGCTGAGTGTTGTTCCTGGTTCTTCCCGAGCGCTTTCCAGCCAATTCGCCTTGACGCGTTTTGCGCTATTAAACTTTTTGGCATGATATTGCCGTTATTTGCGAATCAGAGACAGAGAAAGAGGGGGAAAAAGGGATAGCGTAGGAGTAAGAGTACAAGCTCAGCATACTCGTATAGCTGAATACAAATATATGTACTTACTTGTCATATAATAAAGTTTTATGCTAACGGCTTTTGATGCCTTGCAGCCAACTCAACTCAAGCCAAGCCAAGCCGAGCCTTACAGGACGCACACATGGCCTGAGCCTGGGCCAAAGTTTTTGGAGCCTGGGCAGGAAGCCTCCGGGGACGGCACTTTATGTGCTACTACATGCTACGCAGTTGTCTCGGCCTCATGCTGAGTCCAGCCAACAGTTTTCATACTTTTCGGCTGTCTCTTTATTAGGCTGAAAAATGAAAATGCCTTCGTCGCCCCCACAAAACTCGAATCCCTTCACGTCGTCATGTGTGTGTGTGTGTGTGTGTGTCTCTATTGTGTGTGTTCTGCCCGTTAAAATACCCAGGGTAAATGCATGAATTCCAATGGTTGTGTGCCAAATATTTGCATAAATCTTTTCACTCGTTTCTCTATTTTGTTTATATTACTCATACGCAACGTGTACTCGCATGCAATTTATTATAACTTTTTCAGCCCTTGCCCATGTGTGTCGTGCCGTGCCGTGGAAAAGTTAAAGACTAGGGATTTTTGTTATTATATTTATCATTGTCATAATAACTAAAAACTTTATTTAAATGTTCTGCCGCTTTTATTTATACAAGTTCTCATATATAGTATATATATATTGTTTGTTTCCTTTGTCATATATATAGTTAATCCTAATGCTTATTAACGCTCAGCTGGCGCCACTCACTTAAATATTAAAAACAACTTCATAATCCATTATAATGCGTTTTCATTTTGTTTGCAACAAAATACCATGATCATCCCTACTCAACGTCATCATGATGATGACCTCTGTGTCATGCTATATACGGGTCGCTTTTGCTTTTGCTTTTATTGTTATTACATATGTCCGATAATAATACTCTCAACTTAATTTATACATTTATGTACATACATAAGTATATATAAGTATGTACTCTTTGCACTTAACTGCAATTATTGTTGTTTATTTAAACTTGTAATTTTTTTGTTTCGGTTTCTGTTTCGGTTTGTTTGTTTTTCTGTTCTCTGTTCTCTGTTTGTAGCAACATTCATTTACTCATTAAACATTCATTTAAATGTCGCGACTAATTTTCCTGGCGCACATTTATAATTTTTAATTATTAATATTAATATTAATATTTGCGTTTCTCTTTGGGGGAAAAACTGCGCACACACACTTTCACACTCACATTTACATATACAAATACAAATATAGTTGTAGTTGTAGTTGTCGTATTAATTTATTAGTAGCATATACTCGTATTCAGTTTTATTTACAATTTTGATCAGTTAAATGCCCTGCCGGCCATAACATTTAATAGTCGCCCGACCATTAAAGAAGGACACTGGACACTGGACTCTGGACACTCAGTCGGCAGTCGGCAGTCCCATGCATTTTTAAATGTGACACATTAAACGACGCTGAGCGCAGCGGAAAGGTGAAGGAAACAGTTGGGATGGATGTTGAGGATATGGGGGAGTACCTGTGGTTATCGACCCGGGTCGCAAAAGGCGAACGAAATGCTTTCAAGCTAAAGTTTTTGGGTGCAACACTTCACTCCAGTGGTCGACTTGGTAAATGGCAAATATCAAATGGCTACTGGCAAATGGCAAACGGCAATCGGCGACTGAAAATGCAAATATTTTGTTGACAGGCAAAGTGTCTAGCAGCTTTCTGAGGGGAATTACTGCCGGACACGCTGAAATGGAAGTTACAGGAACCATGCAAACTGCAAAAGTTCAAATAGTTCAACCAACTTTATGAGACAGTCACAGATAACAGAACCATAACACATATCTTCTCAATTGAAATTCCTGTGAAAACAAATGAGATTCGTTGCAAAAGGGAAGAGCTAACGAAATGGATAATATTGTACTGTAGGGCTAAGGAATTTTGCTAAGGTTCTGGCTCATTTAGGAACATTTTGAAAATATTATATAGAAAATTATGTAGAAGTTAATGGTAAAGAAGTTATTAAAAAATGCAAAATTGCCTTAAAGTTAAACTTACTATTTACATGACTTACAAGCTAGACGTTTTATTAAAGAAATAAGCTATATTCAAACGAATGCAAATTCACAAAATCAAATCAATATATACAGCGAAGAAGATTGAAAAACCCTGGAGTATATAACAAGTTATTGCCACAAGCCCGACTACAGAACTAAAAGATTCCCCACGGCTAAGTATCCTTTATAAGTATCCTTTATATACCATGATTTCTCTATATACGTATGTGTATTTAATATGCGAACTCTTTTTCTCTTGAGTTTACGGACATTTGCTGTATGTCTGTCCGTGCCGCTAATGCCTATAGTGCTTTTGTGGTTAAGAGTACTATGTACACAGCTCGAGCTCGTAATGGGCGTGGCTTATCCCTAACCTACTTAATTACACACGCAGTTACTTACAACTTAAAGAGTATACCAAAAGCAGTGGAAGCAGCAGCAAATGCTCATCATTAGCATAATTAGCTAACTTGTTTTCTTTTCCTCTTTTAGTTTTTTATTGTTTTTGGTGTTATTATCATGTGGCATGCTTGTGCTTTGCTGCTGCTACAACTGCAGTTGCAACTGATTCTCCCTCTGCGTCTCTGGCTCGAGTTCAGCATTGCATCATTTGTGCGACAGCCAAGCGTCACATCTTGATTGTTCTCCAGTGGGCTGAGCCAACCACTTCCACTTTAGTTACATTCGCTTACTTGGCTGTTGCATTGGCGGTGGCGTTCCAAACTGTGTGTGGCTTTAATTTATCACCGTGCAGTTGTCCCACTTGTATTGGCCTGGCCAGACGTCGCCTCCTTCTCCTCTTGCTCCTTGCCATTATCCGCACAGCAACTGCTGCTGCTGATGTTGCTGCTGCTGCTGCTGCTGCTCGTCCTTTGTGTCTGGGCAATTTGACTTGCCGTTGGTCGCTGGCCTGTTCCCTGGAGCAGCAGGGTGCAGCAGGCCTCCAACAATACAAATGCCGCGACCATTGTGCTAATTACTTTGACTGCCTGCGTGGCCTGTTTGGTGTGGCAGGTCCAGGCAAGGGCGACAGCAGCTGGTGCCGCATTCGTTTGCATGGCTTCGGGTCGCTCGCCTGTTTGTGTGTTGGTGAAATGAGCAAACAGAGAAAGAAAAATTAATGCAGACATGCCATAAATGAGTTACAATTTGTTGGACCTTTACCCACACACACACACACATACACATCAAAACACACGCACACAGACTACTTTATACGTATATATCGCCCCCAGAGTACTTATTTCTGTTGTGGTTCGAGGTTCAACTCGGCAAAGTTGTTGTTCAAAAATGCATAAACTTTTGTCGACCTATGAAAAATTGCACAACATTTTGCTCCCCTCATCGCAGTGTTGAGTGTGTCCTTCGTTCTTCAGTTTGTTTGATTGCAAGTTCCATGCATGCTGGCAAAAAGGTCAAGTATGCAGTTATCAGACTTGAAAGCCCTCCAACTGCATCTGCAAGTTGTTGTGCTTCGACTACTACTCCTGCTTCTATTTTCCCCATTTTTTCTTGATTTGCTCACCATCATCAGTCATCCAATTATTGTGCATTGAAGCTGACGCGAATGCGGTTTACTAAACAGTTTGCTAACTTCGAAATAGAAAACGATGTTGGTTTCACGCTGTTTTATTGATGGATATAAATTCTCTCTTTTCATTTAACGAAACAATTCGATGTTATTCAATTCTTGACTTAATGATCTGAGTACAAATTGTTTAGAGGCAACATACACTGCTGGTCTTAGGTTAGACGCACACTTAACATACTTGCGCTAAGTATTGTTTTTAGTTTATTATTTCAATGAGAATTAAAATATAAGTGACATGCAAAAACATTTGGTATTAAATTATAATTAAAATGTATTCAAATGATTATTCAAGTTTAACAAAATTGTGGTTTTAAAACATTTTTTAAAGCTACTGAAAATAAGGTGCATTTTTCTATCAATCGAATAGAAGTAAGCGTCTAAATTTAACCCAAGACCAGCTGTCCAAATTTACTACGTCATATTTATATTTTTGTTAGGCGAAGTTGAAACTTTGCGTTACTATTCATCGTAATAATTTACAGTTAACAAATGCAAGTAGCTGTAAAAAGAATTTAAACTAAAGTTTCATAAAGTTTATAAATAGAAATTGACCTAAAAATAAAGCCTCAGTAAAACCAAAAACATTCAGGCACACGTCAAAATTAAATTCGATAGCACTAAGGTTGCTCCCGCCCACAACATAATAGGAAACTTACCTTGTAGGACGTGGACGCGTATGCTGGTTATTTCGGTGTTCGATGGATAGCACGAGTATTTGCCGGAATGCAATAAATCCGCATCGTAGATAAGTAGAATTGATTTGGTTTCCTCCGATTTAATGGTCTTAAATTTCAAACGGCCGCCCGATGTCTCCTCGCTGAGTACCTGCATGGGCGAGTGAGTGTGTGTGTGTGTGTGTATGTGTATGAGTGTATGTATTATTAACATATTTCGAGGAAAATTTTGCCTTGAAAAAGAATATTTTTTTTTTATAGCTGGCGGGTGAACTGGGAGGCAGGCTGTGAGGCAGGCAGGCAGCTAAATGCAAAAGCATGTTTTCTCATAATCATAAAAGCTAAAATTAAATACGTTGCGTATACGCAGCGTAAACAAAGCCTGAACACGACTCACGCCTCATTCTCAGCTCCCCACCCCCGCTTTAGCGCGAGCTCGTAAAAGTTGAAAACGTTTATCCAACGGCAATTGGCTGGGCGTTCAGCTTGAGAATGAGTTTCAGTTTGAGTGCCTGCTGTGCGCCTAAAGTCCACAGTGGCCTGTGGGCTGTACGCTGTGGGCGTGGTCGCTGTGATTTTATTCTTTTTTTCCTGTCGAGCGAACAGCTTTTTGTGCGCAAGCAAAACTCAATTATTGCAAGATAATTTGACGCGCACAAAAGTCTTTTAAATTCGCTTTTTCATTTTTTTCTCTTCACTTTTTTTTTACTTAAATTGATTGAACTTGCAGACAATGCTCACCTTATCTTGATGGTACCAGAAGATGTGTGTCGGTGGCTCGGGGCTGAATTTGATGATGCATGTAAGATTTATGGTGCTTCCTTTGTCCACATAGAGATCAGGTCCACCCAGGATCGTTGCAGTTGGCACTACAAAAGAGAAAATTTATATATGAAAAAGAGTTGAGAAGTGTGATTACCACTCGTCTCATTATCGTTTGGAAATTTTACAGTGGACGTGACTGTTTCCAATCAGCAAACTGCCAGCACACAACGTGCAGTTTCAAATTTACTAGCACCTGTCCCCAGTTGACTCATCATTGCCCCGTCGTCCCCAACTCTGAGTTGTCCGCAATCTATGTGTGCTGTCGGTTAACTTTGAAGCTGGTCATGTTTTGGCCTCGAGCAAAAATGGTCGTCAAACAGGAGGATGCGTCGCTCTTGCATCTTCTACCGCAACTGTCTGTCATCTGATGCGCTGCTTTATCATTTCTCTCTCTCTCTCTCTCAGCCTTTCGCTCATTCTTTGTTGCGGCTGCCACTTATGCAACCTTGCATTGTTCGAGCTCCGGTTGCATGTTGTGTACGTTGTGCGCCTCAAATCAGTGGCAATGCGAAACGTCAGCAGAATTCACCTCACTCGCTGACTGACTACAAAATGAGCAACGTTCCTGGCAGCTGATTGCGAAGCTCGAACTGAGCTAATGTCTGCGCCTTTGAGATAACGATCGAATTCATTGATTAGAGATGCCGGAATTGGCTTTAAATCTAACATTGAAGCGATCGCTTTACTCTTTATTACCCTTATGTTTCTACATTTTTTTAAATACCTAAACAAAATTAAAACTTTTTCTCATTTTAATAGCCTTCCAGAAACACTTGTCAAAATACTAATAATTAAACTGGCAGGTCAATAAACAACTTCAGTTGCTGTTTAAGCGTTCAGCATGCAGCTATTAAGCTGCTCGTTGCTTTTCTTAGGCCTCAGCCAAGTCTTGGCTATAGATTTGTGTAATGTCTTGTATTTTTATGCGCCTAAAATCAGTGGCAATGCGAAACGTTAGCAGAATTCACCTCACTCGCCGACTGACTACAAAATGAGCAACGTTCCAGGCAGCTGTTTGCGAAGCTCGATCTGAGTAAATGTCTGCGCCTTGATTAAAGATGCTGGAATTGGATTTAAATTTGAGGTTGAAGCGATCGTATTACCTTTTCTTTACTATTGTAGTTGAACATATTTTAAATACGTAAACAAAATTAAAACTTTTTCTCATTTTAATTAGCCGCCCAGAAACACTTGTCATAGAACTTTAATGATTAAACTAGCAAGTCGATAAGCAACTTCATTTGCTGTTTAAGCGTTCAGCATGCAGCTATTAAGCTGCTCGTTGTTTTTCTTAGGCCTCAGCCAAGTCTTGGCTATAGATTTGTGTAGTATTTCATCGTGCAATGGCACACAGCACTTGGGCTGCAACAACAATTTGGTAAGCAACTTTCCACTACTTCCAAATAAATTTCAAAATTACTTCTTTCTTAGATTTTTCATGGCAGTTGCTTGAAGAAGCGTGTGCTGGTCAATATGCAAGTCTATGAGGACTATCTGGTGAAGATACACAACAAATACCGTGACGATGTGGCTTCCGGTGATATTCCAGGTCTAGCAAAAGCAACCAGAATGCCAGAGATGCTGTGGCATTGGAAACTCGCGCTCTTGGCAGAATATCATGTGAAGCGTTGTCTTCGGAATCTATCAAACTACTGCGTGTCATTGACAAATTTCACAAATCCAGCTGTGAGTTATGGTGTGAGTTGGCTGAATGTGGAGAGAATGCCCGACTACAATCCCAAAATCTACTCTGAGAAGATTACCATGCAAGTGGATCAATGGATGGTTCAGGTCTATAAGCTGGCACATTTGTACGGATATGGTGAAAATTTGGTGGAGATTGGAAATATACTCAACGAACGTAACTTCTTTTTGGGCTGTGCGGCAGGTGAGGATTATGATCGCAGGAACAGTCGCTTTGTGCTCATCTGCTACTACGATGAGCAATACAATTCCCAGAATCCGCTCTACAAACCCGGTCCCTTTGAGGTAACTCAATGTCCTCGAGGTCGCAGTGACAACTATGCACATTTGTGCAAGCCTCATAAGGATGTCGAAGACTAAGGAAGTGAATAAATGAAATGTGCAGCGTATTGCAATTTAATAAAACCGCATAAAACAATTTTTATTTGTGTCGTTTTCGCGTCTAATTAAATGTGACTGCAACTCCAGAAATGAAAACATTTGTGTCACAATATTTTCCATGGAAATTGCTTTGCACTCTGTGAAATGCGAAAAAATGCGCAGAGCTAAAATGTGTATAAAATATAAAATGTAGAATGCAGAATGTAGGAAGTAAAAAGTAACAAGCTGACAAACTTTGCTCGGCAGAAGTATTTTCTAAAGCAATTTGTTTCGTTATGAGCCAGAAAAGCGTTGCCCCGGCCACAAGGCACTCGACTACCGCCTTCCATTTTTGCAAGGCTTGCGAAAAACTGACGCGCAATATGTGCAAAAAATATTAAAAAATAATATGCATGCTTGACAGAGCTGCCTCTCGACTCTCTCGTCTCTCGTATCCCATCTCGCATCGCCCATCACACAACTTCCTTTGCTTTCAGCTGTCTGCAGTAACGGTAACTGGTTGTTAACGCATGTCAGTTAAATGAACTTAATGGTATGCACTTGAAGCTTCTGCTTCTGCTTCAGCTTCTGCTTTCACTTGACTTCCGCTTAAACTAACCCGCAACTGTCTGAATGGGTCCAAACATGCCGGCAAATTCGTCGTCGCTGGACTGATAAACCCGATCTGCAGCTATATAGAAAGCGTCATCGTTGTAATATTGTTGCATCACGTTGCTCGTTTCCTCATCAATGAGATCTGCAGTCGGGGAAAGTGAAACCAAAAATGTGAATATAAAAAGAAAGGAATAGAAGTCAAAGAAATAAATATTACAAAATGAAATAAGAAGTTTAAATTAATTGGGTACTTAAAAGTAAATTAAAATAAATATTAAATTATATGCTTTACAATAATAATAGATTTAATAAACATTCAGTGAAGTTTTTATTCATAAACGCCACATGGAAAATAAAGATTATTGCATCGAATGTAAGCTCTTTAAATTATATTGAGATTCTATACATCAAAAACAATCACATATTTTATTTAAAAGACTAAATGGTCAAAGGAACTTTTTAAATGATATTTAAATTTGTCTAAAATTGAAATAAAGATAGAGATAAAAAAAGTGTCTCGTCCCTAGTTGAATGCAAAATACATTCGACATTCCTTTCACGTCATTGCACCTAACAGATTTTCACGCTCTTGCGGCGTATTAAATGATAAACCAGATTGCGAATAGTTTTCACAGTTTCGCGCACACTTTTCACAGCCAACCGCTGTGTGCAAGGGGATTCCATTTCATTACGGATGTATGCAAAGCATTCGATGTATTCTATCTGCGATATCTGCGGCCACGTTAGCTTTTCTCTGCGTCAATTTTTCACATATTTTTCAAAAGCCGAATAAAATTGTTAAAACCTTCCGTTCTCCACTCCGTTCCGTTCCGTTCCCCGTGGTGTGTGCTATGTTGAGCAACTGATGTCCTGTTATTTTGTACTCACACACAGCTGTTGGTGCTGATGTTGTTGTTATTCTTATTATTTTTGTAGATTTTTTCTTGGTTGTTTTTGTTACGAGATTGTCAAGTGTGCATAATTTACACTTTTGCAAATTGCATGAATATGCAAATAATAAAAATTGCGAATACCCATCGTGCATCGTGTTTTTTTCCAACATGTCGAAATATTACGTATACGCTCCCAGCAACAGCAACAGCCGTAGCAGCGGCGTCAGCAGTTGAAATATGCAAAAGCCCAACGGCTAAAGGCTCGTCGGCTCTCTGGTCTCTCTACTATATATATATTCTATCTGTCTTATATATACTATATATCACATATTTGTATGCAAAGAGTTGTGTGCGTCCCATGACATAGTTTTTGTTTTTGGCTACAACTCACCCACAATGTTTAAGTTGACCGAATAACTGCGCACTGGCTGCGTCGATATTTGGCATTCGTATACGCCAGCATCTCGCTGTTGAGCCCATTTGATTTGCAGTGTCCACTCATCAATATCCCGATGATAGGAGGTCTGAAAACGCTGATCCGTCGTATAGGTATACGTGCCCACTGTGAGTATGTGCAGATCCCGATGTCGAATCCAGGCCACCTGTCAAGCAAAGAAATACAGTTTACAATATACTCCAAGTATTCACTTAAAACTTTTGTGTGTATTTAAACTCATTCAATTTTGTGGCTTGCAATACATCATTAAGTCGCTTTTGTTGAAATGTATTTGCGGATTTGCTAAGCGCTGATTTGCATTTTGATTACGGTCAGCGACAACTTGTGTCAATTTTGCTGGCCCCAGCCTCAGCTTCAGCCTCAGCCTCAGTCAAATTTATGCAGCTGGCAATCTAAATATTAAATAACTTAAAATTAGTGTGCGCCACGCATGAGAGAGCCGGAAAATGATACTTCCGTGCTCTCTTAAAACTCGACATTCCTTTTCCGCATTGCCCACTACATTTTGTACATTCTTTTTTCCATTTTTTGGTCGAGCAAGGCCTGCCGCTGTTTTTGGCAAGTTTTTGGGGCGCCTTGTTTATGCGGCGGCGGCCAACTGTATAACCAATGCATACATACACATTCGCACATAGATATCCACTCAGACAGAGAGACAGGACAGACAGCCGGGTGTATAGACAGCACAGACACTGCGTCAGAGCCCAGCCAACTGTGCCAGGCATCCATCTGTGCAGTTCCAGTTGCCGTCTGTCTAATTCTGCAATAACAGAGTGGCCAGCAAAGCGAGCTTTGGTCGAGGGGAAAAGGGGGAAAAACTTTTTGCCCGTCAGAGTTTTTGCCGCACTGCCAACATAAATTTACCGTTGGCCAAAAACGAGCCGCCAGTTAACTAGAGAAGCCCCACACACTCGGTGTGTGTGTGTGTGTGTAGTTTACTGATTGCGGAAGCGGATTTGGTTATGTGGAAATCTATGACCCTCTGCTTCTGCAACCGTAGCACACACACATACAGAGTGTGCCAAGTTCGTCGCTAAATCGCTTAACGTAATCAACGCTGCGCCCAAAAACCAGCGCTAGGCACCTGCAAAGTTTCTCACGATTGCATGCAGGCCGAGCACACACACACACACACACAGAGAGAGAGAAGCATGTAATTTAGGGATGCGTGCAAATATTTCCGCAATGGCAAAAGTGTGAACACACTCCGTGTGTGTTAAATCTCATTGAATTTACACTAAAATTGCCGGACTCATGTCCTCTGGCAAACCAGCGGCAGATTGTGCTGCAGTGTGACAAGCTGACAGCTGCCTGGACGGAATTGTCCAATTCCTCGAAATGATGAACTGCTGAACTGCTGAACTGGTAAACTGTTGAACTGTTGAATTGTGTTGCGAGGCAACATTTTCAGTATTTGCCAGCACAGCAAAAACTTTGCACAAGTGTTGCAGTTATGGCAACCAATTTAATTGGATTGCTGAAATTCAATATTTTGCCATACAATTGAGTATGAGCGAGCACGAGAATAAGAAAACGAAGACTGGCAAAAACTTGAGGGGCAAAAACGAGATGTTAATTGCCTCACAGAAAAGTGTATTATTCCCCAAACGAGGATCTCCCCAAAAAGAGCAGAGTCTCAGATGTTGTGTAGGTTTAGTTTCATTCGGCAGTTGGGGAAATCAAGTGACGCCATAAAAATAATGACAATATCTGGACAGGATACTTGGGCAACATGTGTTGTCGTCCTCACTTCTGTGTGTGTGTGTGTGTGTGCGTGTGTTTGGGTTCATTGTTTCAACGTCACGTATTACATAATAAACTGACAGCAAATTTAATAAGCGGCTGCCATAATAGCCCACACACATACTCGTACGGATACACAGTTGTGTCGTAGAGCAATATTCCAACTATCTGAAATGGTCGGCATATTGCCAACACTTGTCGCTACATTTTTGTTTATTAAATGTAAATAAAAATAAACATTATTAAAACAGACGCCCACGAGCAAGTCCACAACTTGTCTGGCTCCCTTTCTGCTCTCTCTCTCTCTCTCTCTCTCTGTATCTTTCTTACTTATTTTGTCAACTTTGGCAAGCTGCTGCGAGATTGCCATCTCATGATTTGTATTTATGCTTATCTACAACTGTATTTATATCTACATTCCTAGATGTAGCTGCCTCCTTACTACGCATGTAAATGTAAATGTAAATGTATCTTTTCTGCTCACCGTCTTGTTGCCCAGATGCTTGACTCGGCAGCCCAAATATGCTGATTTGCCCACAAGCGATGTAATATTCCTTGGCATCGTGAGATCGAAATACGGCTCGTTCCATTTGTGGCCATGCGGATAATGTAATGGTGGCAAATGTGTTGGCTTTGCATCTGCATTATTGTGATTGTTATTGTTGTTGTTATTCACTGATTGCCGCTGGTAGCACAATGTCAGCCCTGCAAAGAAACAATTCAAGAAAATAATGAAAAATATATTACATCAAGCGGAATATTTCCATCATCAGTAACAACAAATGATAAATGAAGACCAAGACACCATTGCCCATGGCGTCAGCTGAGACAGGAAACAGGAAGTGGCAATGCCCAACACAACTGCACCTTAATACTCACTAATTGTACTTTAATTATAAGCATGACACAACTGACACTCTGACACATCCAAACCCTTGCCTCTCTTCCTCTCTCTCTCTCTCTCTCTTTCTCTTAGCCTGTCTCTTTTTTAGGGTGCTAGTTTCTTGTGGAACTAAAACTAAAATTGCGCAAATGACAAACTCATTGTGCTGCGGGGGCTCAAGTGGCAGCTGCATGTGCCTCGCTGGCTCGTCAAGTGTGCCTCTCATGGAGTGTGCCAGTTCTACACTAATTTCACTGTTGTTGTTTCAGTTTGAGTTTCAGTTACTGTGCACTTCGTTTATGGACCGCTGGCAGGGGCTAATTTTCTAATTACTCGACGCGTCTAGCTTCCCGAATGAAAACGCAATGCGCCCTTTTATGCCGACAGCTCCAAGTGGTCTAATGTTTATACTGTAACAAAAAAACAAAAATATAACGACACCACAATAAAATACTGTAAACATAAAATTCCATTTCCGGCCAAAGAACCAAAGAGACAGAGTTGGCACATAAAAAATATAAAAGAGAAGAGTCTGCCAAATTGTGAGGCTCATAAAGTTGGTCATGTCAAATTGAGAGGCGCCGCAAAAGGGTAAAACTGACTGAAAGTTTTTTAGAGCTGAAGTAATGCGAGCGAGTAACAACAATAGTAATAATACAAGAACCGACTGAAACAAGCATAACAAACGAACAAATGAACAAAAGTTTTAACAACAAATTTGCTGTTGAACTGCTTTTCAATTGAAAATCCAAAAGTCCACAATTCACCCAAAGGAAACAACCATATGGAATTGCATTTTTGCACAAATTTGTGCAGCAACCAATTTTCAGAGTAAATTAAGAAAAACACAAAAACATCCAAAATGAGAAACAGTGAGAGGTCTATTAAGTGCAGAGAATATCAAGTACTTGTTCAGAAAAAAGTTCAGAGCAGAGCAAAGTCAAGTGTGGAGAAAAACATCACCACAAATTGCAAATGCATTTACGTCTCTAATGCCTTCACATTTAAATTTGAGGTCAGTTTTGCTTTCGACATTTTACTGAAGTCGGTTGCCAATCAAATTTGTGCTGCCGCTCGCCTGCATCAAGAGTTTGTTTACTCAAGCAGCCAAGTGTCGTTTAGCCAACGAGCCTCAGGTAGTAAATTCCATGCAACTTTAAGAGTGGCCTGGCCTGAAGCACTACAAGCTCCTTTGACAGGATTAAAATTTTCCAAGCGAGCCGAGAGCCGAGTGTGGTGTGAGCATGAAAGAGAGCGAGAGAAAGAGAAAGAACGGGTAACGAGCAACGAGCAACGAATGGGCAGGCAAACATTGACTGCAGCGAAGTGAATGCAAATACGAGTTGGCAAGAGCTCTGTTTGGCGTATATGCGTATTGCTTTTATAAAACAGCAAATAACTGGCATTGCACCTACGTAATCAACTCGCCTGCTTTACAAATGGAATGCTCGAAAAGGTCTATTCAAAAGCTTGGCCTTTCTCTCCCTCTCTCTCTCTCTCTCTCGCGTGCTTGACAGTTGACTTTAAGACGCTTAAAAGTAGACTAGGCAAACACAAATTGCTGTAGTATAGTATATCCGAAGTGGCAAAGGTCAATGCGTCTCTTGATTGGCATTAAAGTGGAAACGCCATAATGTCACACACACGCATAACAATTAAAGCCCACGCTGCGTATGCGTCATATATTTCTATTGTATATGAATAAGATTTCATTGTAGCCATAAATCAATTAAATCTGCTGTCAAACATGCGCCTTGGGAATTAATACAATAGCAGCTCGAATATTACGCATACGACACCGCGCACAACGCTCACAGCCGTTGACATTTATGATTGATTCGGTTTACGGACCATCGATGGCCAGCATTAACAGCATGAGAATCACAACAACAGTAGTCCAACAGGAAATTCAGTGAGCCGGAACCCGAAACTGAACCAGAGTCAGAATCAGCAACGAAGTGAAGTGAGAGAAGTCAAGCCGCACTCATTGCTCATTTGCATATGCCACGGCATGTTTGTGCAGCTTGTGGCTTTGGCTTTGGCTGCTGAGCAGAGCAGAGCAGAGTAGAGCCGACTGGACTCTCGTCTGGATAATGAATCATTGGCGCATTGCTTGGGGACTCATTTTACGCAAAATTAGCCTTGGCATCCGTTGCAGACGTCTAACGACAAAACAATTCGTACCTTGCACTCTGCACACGATTACAAAAGGTAGCTCGGGGATTAGTTGGGGATGGGGGTTGGGCAAAAGTCAGACTCTTGCCACAACTATGAGCTCAGCACTTAGTCGCTCTGTCTGCTTGCAACAATAGCTGTCATTACAAATGGGTGGGTGCGTGTGTGTGTGTGTGTGTGTCTGTTTAATGGTCTTCAATATTTAAAAAGCAAACTCAAAGCGACCACAAGAGTGAATAGCAACAGAAAAAAAGGAATGCAAACGCAGCAAGTGAATGCAAATAACCTGGGGCAATTTTATATTAATTACAACACATTTAAAATACCCTTTAGTAAATATTTGATGGCCACCAATTGCGTGCATTTAAAAATAATAATAGTAGTTCTCAAACTAGGCCAAAGCAATCTCCAGCAAATTTATCTGCAAATTAATATGAAAACTGATGCCGAGCTGTCAGTGGAGATTGTGCAAAATTGTTAGGTAAATTTCGAATATAAACGAGCAAAAAAAAAAAAGAGAGAAAAATAGAGCACTGAGAAATGAATTTCAGTTAAGTGTAGCGTGAAATAAAAAAAAAATGAAAGAGAAGAGCAAAATGGAAAGTGGCGACTGAAGAGTGAAGAGTGAAGAGTGTGTGGCGAACGTTTTCAGCTGCTCTCATGGAAAATGTTACCACAATTAAAGATAAGTATCAAAGTGCATAATAATCAAAAGGCAGCCAGGCGAGCGACGGGGCCAATGAGTAACTCTTAGTGGCAGCAGCAGCAGGAGCAGCAGGAAGGAGCCAGCAAGGATCGCTGGCAGACAGTGTCTAGGTTGCTGGGCGTGGCACAATGTAAACACTGTGCTTTTGCTTTTACCTTCTCCGTTACCGTTGCCGTTGCTGTTGCCGTTGCCTTGTCAAAATGATTGTCTTACATGCATTACACACGTTGCTGTGGGCCACGGGCGCACCTGATCTATGCGCAACTTTTTAAACCTGCTCTTTGCTTGTTACTTTTGTTGCACATCGTTTTTCATAGACAGCAACAGCAACAACAACTACGACAACGACAACATGACCAGTTATTTCTGTGCCCATTTTCACTGCAATTTATGCACACTGGAGGCCAGAGAAATGTGAGGGAAAGAGGAGAAAGGAAAGCGCCAACAAAAGCGTAGACCAAATCCATGCCAGGCCTGCCCTCTTTTGGTCATTGCCTGTTAACACACCCAATGGGAGTTATTAATGTTTGTG